>NC_092499.1:88750000-89350000 GCF_047511675.1 Marmota flaviventris | reverse complement strand
ACCCTGATAGATCAGGCCTGTAGGATCTCAAGGACAATGCTATTTTAGTGTGTAGGACACTGAATTGGGTGAATAACCATCCTTGCATATATATTCCACTGGGGAAAGTAGAATCTCATGAGCACCTCCCAGGACACAACACCAAGGCCTGGATGTGATAACAGCCTGAGGCCTGCTTACCAAACCCACAGTCCTGTTTTTGGACTGTCACCTGGGGCAAGAACCCACAGCCCCCACTGGAACCCAAGGGCAGGAAAGTACTTGGTGGTATGGAGAGCCTGAAGCTAACTGGCCTGAGTAGGTTGTCTGCAGCCCACTGCTGCTCTGTTCCTCCATCTCCCTTTTAGTCATTTTACTGCTCATCAGTGGCAATACCAAGAAGTGGGCTTGGGAACCATGAAGGAGCTGAAATTCAAACCAGTCTATTTTACTCCAGTTAGATACTTATAAAATAAGGCAGGATTTCTCATCCAGGACCTCCCATGCCCTGTCCTGGGGAGGTCTAAGGAGTTGCAAAAGTGCGAGCTCCAGGCACATCAAGTGTCTATGCTTCCAATCTTTGTGCATCTTAACTACACATGGTATTTTCCATTTCTTCAGCATTAAAAGGCACTTCAACCTTTAGCTGACCCATCAAGTCAAGGCCAGGAGACCTGCAGAACAGGAGTGCTAGGGTTGCTCTCAGAACCAAAGCACAATCTCCTTGTCCCTCCAAGGTCCCCAGCACAATGTCAAGTTCACAAAGGAAGTGATCTTTGCCAGACTATGCTAGCAAATTCCCATAAATACTTGGGCAGGGGTAATACTGCTTATGTAAAATGCTTCCCCATTGAGAGATGCTGCTTTATTTACATTCTTCACAACCCATTCATAAAAAGAAGGCCCTTTAATGTCCAGGCTGTTCATATAATGCTCCATAAATCCAGCAGCTTCGGCTGGCAGCCTTAGTTCAACACAGGCTACTTCTCAACTCCAGTGATTCTTTTTTCCTTAAGTTTTTTTTTTTTTTTTCCCCCTGAACAATTCACCTTGTGATAGGGTGCTGAGGCCAGATGTTGCTAAAGCAGGGCCAAGAGGAATAAGAACATACAAAGTGAACACACATAAGTCCTCTTGGATGCTAGGACAGAGAGGTGGTGAGAAACAAAAATAAATTATTTGCAAATCCCCACAGAACTCCAATTTGAAGTATGTATACTGGGAGGTTGAATTCCTTCCAGGTCTACTGAAATTTCCTTAATGGATAGCAAATGCTCCCCAACTCATACCTCTGATTATCAGAAAAGGTATGGTACACTTTTTCAAACTCAAATGGAAAAGAGAGAAGAGGGTTCTTGCTGTTTTTTAATTTGCATTGCTGATGAATAACTGAACAAGAATTCTCTCCTTCTGGACATAAGTGCTCCAAGAGCTGCTGGCTCCAACAGGGGCACAATTTGCTCAGGGTGAAGAAACTCAGACAATCCCCATGAAGCTAGGACCATGATCTAGGAAACACAAAATAGCATGAGCAGATGAGGAGAATGCCCAGGAGAGGCCTTCTTCCTCCTGCTACAGTGGAAGGAGAGTAAAGCGGTAGGATTTTTTTTTTTTTTTAATTAATTGACAGGGAGTGGGTCTGCATTGTCATGGCAACTGTGAGGGGTGGTCTTCTCACTTAGAAAGGAAATGCTGGTCCACTCATCATCAAACTGGAGCAAAAAAGGAGATTGGGGGGGAAAGGGATGGATGAAGAATGTTTTTTCACTGTTTAATCTCAAACAAGTCACCAGACCTTTTTTCCATTTCCTCCATGGTCCACCCAATTGATGGTGAACACAAATTCTGAGAGAGAGCTGAGAGAGCTGGGATCAGAGCTTTCCTTTCTGATAGGTGTAAGGTGGGGTTGATCGTGCCTCCAACATTAGTGATGATCCCCCAAACACCTCCTACAAAATGAACCCTAGAAGTCCTATCCCTGAGCCATAGCCAGGGTTACTTTTCTTTTCTGCTCTCAAAATTGTATTTTTTCCTCATTTACACCCGGATTGAGAAGAGATAAAACATATGGATTCGTTTAGCCTGGACAACAAGGAAAATTGCATAAGAACAGCAAAGCCGGGTTACGGAGAACTATCTGTTGGGGTAGGAGGAAAACAGGATTACAGCTCTTTTCCAATTCATGTCTATATGGTGTCATGTGAGCAATCCACAGGACTGACTCTTCACTAGCAGAAATACCAGAAAAAGATAAATTTCCCACTCTAGAGCCCCCTATACATGCCCTATCTATTTTCCTTTCACAGAAAAGATCAGAAACCCCCCCCCCCAAGGACTCCATATTGAACATTTCTTGACAAAGTGGAGGGAAGGTTTCCCTTCTGTTCCCAACTCAGCAGCCAACTGCACTTATTCATTCAACAAAAACTATGTGCACAGCATCCTATGAGAAACACTGGAATATGCACACACATACACAGAAAGGTTTAATATTCAAATTATTCCTATCCTTAATAAATTTTCAACCGATAAAACTACTCAAGAAGATACCATGTTAGAAAATCTTCTGAGCTCTGAGGCAGATGACTACTTTGGCCTAAGAAAAGCAAGACTACAGACAAGTGAGAGGAAAGGAGAGGGTGGGAGCTGCAAGAACAAAGGTACAGGAATGAAAAGTGCAGGGCATAGTTAGGGAAGAGTTTTAAGAATAGTGTTTAGGATCAGACTGCAGGAAAAGGAGAGTCATGGCAATTTTGTAGGTAATGAAATGACTTAAGAAAAGGATGCTTTAGGAAGAATGATCTGGTAGCTGTGTACAGACTGGATCAGAAGAGCCAAAGGAAGCAGGAGAGAAAAGGAAGCCCTGACAATAAAAGGCCTGACATGAGGACAGTCAGGATACAGAAAAGAAAAAAGGGAGTAAGATATTAAAAAGAGAACCTCATTGCTGGTTCAACTTCCCAGAGCCAGCCCTCCTAAGCATGGATCTGATTGGCATGAGTCTTTTACCAGGTAAGTGCCCTATTAATGAGGGAAATGCTATTCTATTTTGGCAACTTCCCTTCACATTTCAGCAGCCAAACAGCGCACCCCAAACTGCTACCAAAACAAAACAAAACAAACAAAAAAACCAGACATAGCCCTACAGAAGGCACACAGGACTTGAGATTCTTCAGCCTTCTCTGGGTTTTAGACACACAATTAAGTTCTCTCTGGACAAACTTTAGTCTCCCTTTTCCATAAGTATCAACTCTGCCCAGACTAGGGTTTAGACCCTCCTGTGGGGAGGATGGGGTAGTCATGAATTAACTTCATGCCCTCCTACCCCTCTGGCATAGCTGACAGGTAGCTTTCTCAGTTTGTGCTTACAGCCAACTCCAGGTGTGTTCCTAACTAGCCCCACTGAGGTATAACTCTGAACACATTCTCAAAGTGCAGGATGTAAACAGCCTGAGTCTCCCTGTCACTGCAACCCCAAATCCCCAAACCCTTAGGTGTGGAATCACATGATCTCTTAGTAGGTTTTTTAAAAAGGAATAAATAGCATTCAGCCTAGCTGCTCACTGGTGGGGTTAGAGACACTCACAGCTCAAGCCAGTGGTTCCCAAGTGTCCTCCAACTGGCCAAGGACTGTGGTATCCCTCCAAGGCCCTTTTCTCCTTTTTGTGGAAAGGCAGGGAATGTTTCAGGTAGCTCAAAGAAACAAAAACCTTATTTTATTTCATCTTTAAATTTCTGCCTCGATTTATAAGCTCAGCTTCTCATTTCTTTAAGTGGGTGCCTTCTTGGCTAAAGAAAAGTGCTAAAGAGAGCTGTGAAGGGATCACCGGTGTACTAGTTCTAGTCCTAGTCCCAATCCAACTAGGCTTCTGAGCTCTTAAAACTGCCGACAAATGGGCAACTGAGAGACATCCCAGGTGGAGTTAAACCTCTGCCCATAGAGTGTGCCCGGGTATACTTGGCTAGCTGAAAATTCTTCATAGCTGACAGGCTCTAGAGCGATTCATCGGACTGTCATCTGGGTGTCCCCCAAGCTGGGTCGCCACCGGCCAGGGCGCTCGGGGCACACACTCCCACCCCTGCCCCTCGGCCTTGGCCAAGTCGACCCCACTCTTCCCAGAGCCTCGAGGAGATCAGAGGCTGGAGACTAAAGTCAATGCCACAGCTCCTCCAGGCGGGAGCCCTGGCCCCCGCAGTCCCCGGGGCAGAGTCCGGTCGCGTCGCCTGCCCCTTGGGGTGGATGCCCTGGACATGCTCCCCTCCCCGACGCCACTACCTGCGCCCGCTCGGGTGCCGCCTTTGTCCGGCGCTTTACTGCCGAGCGGGCCCCTCGGGCCCGACCTGACCCGGCCCCCGGCCCCAGAGGAGAGGCGGCGGGGCGGGCAGGGCACGGCCAGGCTGGGCCGCGAGCACAGGGTCCCGCTGTCACTTGGAGGCGGTCTGACAACTTCGATTCCCCCCGCCCCACCTCGGACTCGGCCGCCGCCCCGCACGGTCCCCGCCGGGCCTCCCGCGGCCCACACTCGCTATTCGAACCGGTCCCCTTCCGTCTTCGGCGCCTCCCTTCCTTCCAGCCGGATCGGATCGGGTCTACCCTACACCCCCCCCCCCGCCCAGCAGAGCCCCCATTCTCTGCCCCCCCCTCCAGCAATAACCGGTCAGCTCCCAGCGCGGGAGGGCGCCCCCCACCCAGAGCGGGTGATCCCGCGGCGCCGCCCCCGGCCGCGGCCCCTTGCCTCGGGGACCGCGATGGGGGAGGGGGCGCGGCGGGGGCCTCGCCGCCCGCGCACACCCAGGCAGCCGGCTCCGCCGCGGCGAGCAAACGACCGGCGTCCTCCTCCCGCCCTCCGCAGTCCGGGACGCCCGCGCCGCCGGCGCACGGCCGAGCTGCCACCCTGCGGCCACCACCCACCCCGCCCCCGGCCTGCGAGGCGGGCGGCCCCCAGGGGCTGTCACCTCGAAGCGCGCCGCGCTCCCCGATGGCGGGACCGCGGCTCCGGACCCAGGGGAGGGAGGTGGCGCAAGCGGGCTGGCGGCCGCACCTGCTTCGCGTCGTCCGTCCGTCCGTCCGTCCCTTCCCGGGCTGGCGGGGGCGGCGGCGCGGCGCGCTCGGTGGGGCGCGCTGACGGGCGGCCGGTCCTCTCCCCTTCGCTTGTCCGCCTACCTCGCTCGCTCGCTCGCTCCCGCCCGCTCGCCCCTTCCCCCTCCTCGACCCCGGCCCCTAGCTCACCAGAACGGGCGGCGCGGGCGGCGCGGACGGCGCGGTTCTGGGCGCCCGCAGGCCCCGGCCGGGCTAGAATCCGGCGGCTGGAACCCCCCGGGGGCGCTCAATTCCCGGGCTCCACGCTGCTGCGTCAGCGCCTCCTCCTGGGGGCCGGGGCCGAGCGGGCGGAGCGGGGGCCGCGGCCGGGCGGGGCCGTCGGGGGGGCGGGCGCGCCTGGCCGGGGCGGGCGGACGGCGGAGGCCGGACGGGCGGGGCAGGCAGCCGGACGGGCTGGCGGCGGGGGCCGGGCTCCGGGATCCGCTACGCCGCTCGCGGTTCCCCCACAAACTCCCCGAGAGCGGAGCCTCCGCCGCCCTCCTTCCTGCTTCCTCGTCCCCAGCCAATCAGCGGCGCGCCCCTCGGCCAGCTCCGCCAATCAGCCGCCCCGCCCTGCGCTGGCCCCGCCAGCCAATCCGGCCCTCGGCTCCCCCTCCCGGTCTCCGACCAATCAGAACCGTGGGTCGGTCGTCCCAACGCAGGGGGCAGCACGAGGCGGCCGGGGGAGGCGGTGCGGGGAGTGGTGGGGCCTGGGGGGAGGGGTACGGTGCCGAGGGTGGTGGCGGGGGGTGATTTTCTTTGCCGATTTCTTGGATTTTTCTCTTCTTCTCCAGAGCCTGAACCCGTTTCCCATAGTGACCTGACCCTGGAACCCCAAACCCCCAGCTGCAGCCCCCCATCCTGAGAAATCTTATCTCGCGCACCCCCAGCCCGACCGTAACCCCTCCACATCCCTCTTCCTAATTATCCCGTCTCCAGCCCCCACTGGAGAAAACTGCGGGCGGAGAAACACCCCACCCTCATCGGAGGCTGCTGCCCCCAGGGCAAAGCTTCGGGAAGACCGGCCGAAAATCAAATGAGAACAAACCCCCTTTCTTGAAGAAAGGGCCCCAGACTCCAGCGAAAGGGCCCCGACTGCTGAGAAGCCCCTCCCGCCCTTGCCTCATCTTTCCGACTTCCCTGCCTGCCACGTCTCCTTTCCTTTCAAGCAAGGTCGGTCCTGGCTCGGTAACCCCTCACCCGCATCTCTTTTTCCTCTTTCTGCCCTTCACCTCCAGCCCCGCTACCCCAGCTCGCAATTCACCCTCTTTAGAAACCGAGTGTGGAACCCTCATCCATTTCTAGCTGACAGCAGAGCCCGGTCTGTGAGTCCTTGACACCCACACACCCTCTTCCACCACCGCGGGGAACATCAGAGCT
Organism: Marmota flaviventris; assembly: GCF_047511675.1. Taxonomy (NCBI): domain Eukaryota; kingdom Metazoa; phylum Chordata; class Mammalia; order Rodentia; family Sciuridae; genus Marmota; species Marmota flaviventris. The sequence goes on along the minus strand of NC_092499.1, from coordinate 89,343,561 downwards.
CTCCCAGGGAGGGGGAAGGGGGCGGGCAGCCTGACAGGCGCGACTGGACTCCCTCCTTCGCGTCCCCAAGCCGGGATGGGACCAAATGCAGGCACTTACCTGGCTTCCCCCTAGTCACCAGATGCTGTGGCTTCGTCTCTCACACCCACAGACGTGCCTTTCCAAGCCTGAGCACGCTCGAGGGGTCACCAGGATGGGTGGGCAGAGCAGGCTTAGGTCAGACAGAGGAGTGGGATGTCCCTGTGAGGTGCTGGAAGGGGCTGTGTCCTGGGCACCTTGTAACACCAGAGCCCACGCTGGACTTCACATCAACAAGCAGTGGATATGCACCCAGTAAGTTCTTGAGAAATGCTGGGTCCACCCTTGACAAAGCCTCATTCCCAATTCAGGCGGGGGAGGGGAACTTTGGGAGGTAAAAGGAGCAGCAGCAGAAAGGGCAGTGTCAAGTCACCCAAGCAGTAGGAGCAATCTGGGAAGGCTGGGCCCAGGAACGCCTTAGGCAGAAAAGAGAGAAGTGCCCAGAGTGCTGAAGTTGCCTGGGGAAGCAGGAAAAACCCAGCCCTGGAGTGTGGCTGAGGGGCTTCTCCTGAGAGGCTCCTGCACTATGAAGTGCCCAGCCTCCAGCCTTTCCTAGACCTTGGGACTCAAACTCTCACCCAGGCTGATTAAGACAATGGGCAGCCAGCCACTGTGGCAGAGAAATCCCCCCAAAACAGTTCCTATCTGTTCCCAGAGTGTCAAGGGGACCCAAATGGCATTAGGTGTTTAGGGGGGCATGTTTAAAGTAAGGGCCTATTAAAACTGTGGCACGAAACTTCTCAAAGGGCCAGGTTCTCCTAGGACAACTGCCCTTACTTCCATCTCCTATCCTTAAAAGCACAATCCTCAAACCTATGAAAGGAGAACACTAAAGGTTTTCTTCTATTTCTGAGCCTCCCAGGACAAAGATTTCCAGCACCCACCTCTCCCAGCACATAAAACAGGCCAGCCCTATTCACCTCCTCATAAAATTCACCTTCTCATGTCTATCACCATGTCCTGTGGTAGCACCTATATCTCAGAGATTGGTGGTAGAGGGTAACAGCAGAGGCCACTCACTGGAGCTAAGCCATGCCATAGGCCAAGGCAGAGGAGGGAAACTGGCTCCTATCAGTAATCCAGCCTTTGACCTTGATAGCTGCTTCATCCCTGACAAGGGACCAGCTTTGAGAAATATACCTGGTCACAGTGAAGGAGATGCAAGTGTCGGAAAGCACATGCTCAGCTTGGGAAAGGGCAGGGTAAGCTTGCAAAAGTGGACTTCTCTATGACATCTGGAGGTAAAGATCCAGTGGTCCTGGGGCAGGAGGAAAAGAGGGTGTTACTTGGGATGCAAACGTGGGGGTGGGAATCCTGACTTGAGAGGAGACAGAGCCCACTCTAGCCACCCAGCCTGCTCAGCAACCAGAGGAACTCTACCCTCAGAGCCTCCCATGTGGGTGGCTGTCTCCTTTGCCCCAGGAGGCTTTGGTTCAGTGGGCTATGTTTCGGGGACACTGGCTGGTGAAAGGCACTTGGTGTTCCTCCTATGTCAGCCAACTCATCTACCCCTAGGCCCAGCTTTCTCTTCATGTTGTTTTTAAGTCTGGTCAGCAAACCAGCATACAAGACACCAGGGGCTACAAAGCTTGCCTGTCCCTCAAAGGGACCTTTTAGCCTCTTCTGTCCTCCTTCACCTCACTTCCAGGGACCTCTTGCACCTGGGCCTCCTTCCTTCCCAGTCCAGAGCCCTTCACATATGGAAAGGGCTCCACCTCTTCCTGCTTCCCTCAGCTCCTCCAGCCCTTCCTGAGTGGATGCTGCCCCCACTCCACTCCACTGAGCAGCAATGCCAGTCCCTGGGGCCCACCACCTCTCCTCTTCCAGGTGGTCCAACAGCCTTGAGATCCCCCACTGAAAAGGGTTTGCTGCTTGGTCTGGAAAGAGGAAAGGATCTATCAGTCTCCAGGGTCACCCCTCACTGCAGCCAGGCAGGGGCTGGCTCTTCCCAGGCACCTTCAGACCCATCAGGAAGGGTTAACTGGCTTGGAGCAGGAGAGCAGAGAGAGGGCGATGCCGAGAGGAAAACATCCAGGGCCAGAGAGAACACGCTGCACACCCCTCCCCCACCACGTACAACCAGACCGACAGCGGGGACAGACTGGCTGCTCCGTCATCCTCAGTCCAGCCGCCAGGCACCTCCCCCCACTGCCCGCCGCAGTCCCTGCAGACCGCCTGCCCTCAGAATCAGCCACCTGGCACCAGGCAGGACACCCCAGCGGGCAGCGCAGTTCCCGTGGTGGTGGCAGTGACCATTCTCTTTCCCCATTCTATGGCAAAGTCCCACCTTCTTTCCGGGGGAATAGGCAGCTTCTCCCCTACTTCCCACCTCTGAGCGCCTGAATTCTAGGTCCCAGGAACACTCACTGAGCCACCTTGGCCCCTCAACCTTACAGGACTAGCTGAAGGGCACAGTTCTCTAGGGGAGGGACACCAGGCCACCAATTAAATTTGGTTGCAGCATTTGCCCCCTCCCCCATCATAGGAAGCCCCCAGCGGTGGGGAAATAAAGAAAGCTGGACTTTTATAGTCCTTTTTTGTGACCTACTCCCTCTTAAAGGGATCAGATCACCCCTCCTTAAAGGGATCTCTAGAAATTATTTGCCCCCAGGCAAATCCAAGTGTGGAAGTCTGTTCTTCACCTGCTGGGCCCCCTTCCCTAGGGATAGGGGAGGAAGAAGTGCTCCCCCTCTGACTCAGCGGGAGGAACAAGGTCCCCTCCTCCACCAAAGAGCCAGCGCATGAGTGTCCAGAACTGGACCTCTCCCTCCAATAAGGGCTCACACTGCCACAGGCTGGGGCTGGGGAATCAAGGTGAGGTGGGGATTTGTGTTGGACTCAGTCTCTACAACAAAAAGCTACAAGGGGTCTGCAGGCAGTCAGACTTTGGGGAATGCATGTCATAGTGCTGTGTTCAAAACCCCATCTGTCCATATTGCTGGCCAGGGGAAGTCTGCAGTCTGCCTCTCCAAGCAAAGACTGTTTCTGCTTTCTCCTTCCCTCCCTCTGATGCCCTCTTTGGAGCCCCAAGCCTTCCCCTTAGGGTGCAAGCTCTACCCCACACCTAAGTTCCTTCCACTGCAACCCCACCTACTGCTGACTACACCCATTTCAGTCTACTTCCTGCCCTAGTGCCCACTCTCTAGGGTCTCACCCGTCCAACAGTATATCCCCCTCCCCCAAGCCGTCAAGGGATTGGGGGATGGGCACACCTCGGTTCCCAAGAATCCAGCAGAGTAGCATCCTCTCCCCGCCCCTTAATAGGCACCTAGTCTCACCGTGTCCTAGGAGCTGCAGGGTTCGTGGAGGGAGTGGGTATAAATGGAGGGGAGGGGTCCGAGGGCACTCCAGCCTGGGAGAGGGACAAAGTCGAAAGCGAGCCACTCACTAAAGCCACCCCAGCTGTACCTCCTCCCTTCGCCGGTGGAGGGTCAAGGCCGCAGTGGGAGGGCTTCCCTGGTTCTAGGGAACCACTAAGGCCCCCTCCCTGCCACTCCCTGAAGGAGAGAGTCCCCCAGGACTAGAGCAACGAGCCCTCCCACCGGCAGCTGCGGCAGCCTCCGGCTGAGGTCAGGCTCCACCTCCTTTCTCCACTGGGAGAGCGCGGAGGGTTGTTTGTTGTTGGGGTGTGAGAGGGAGAAGGTTCGAGATCACCTGGCGGGGTGGGCACGGCTCAGGGAGTGGGAGCTGAGCCGGGTGGGCTGGTTTCGGCCGGAGCCTGCAGCAGAGAGAGCAGTACTAACCCCACCCCCGAGGTTCTGGAAAAGCAGCCCCATCCGCCGCTCTAGTTCTGCCCTCCAGCCTCGCACTCGCCGGCGCCCCCGCCCCACTCTCCATCTTTGGCGGGGTGACCAGAGTGCCCCAGGCTGAGGGCTCGCCCTAGGATTCCCACTACGAACCAGACTTCCTACTTTCAAGAAGCTTCCAGTCGGGGGTTAGAATGGGTTGTGGGTAAAGGGACAAGGAGACAGAAAATGTATGATCACTTTATGACAGCACCGCGTAATGGCTGCTGGGGAGGGGAATAAGGCTGCCAGAGTTTGCCCGGGTGTGGGGCTGGGGTTAGGTGCGGAGCGTTCAGAGACCCGTCGAGTGGTGGTCAGACTTTCTGAGGGAGCAGGCATTCTTCTTCAGGCAGACCTTCAGATAGGGGAAAGATGGGGCACCTCCTGTAGGGATACCGGCTTTAGCAAAGGCACAGAGCTTTGAATCGGTTAGGTGTTGAAGTAGGATTTGAGGCTGGAGCTGTAACCCGGAGGTAGAGCATTTGGGGAGGATTTTAAGAGAAGGAAACTCTTGTTCTGAAATCCTCAAGGACAGATTGAGGGAGCGGCGGGATGTGCGTTTGTGCAGGAGAGGAGGGATGTTTCCTCCCAGCTCAGTCCACGATGTTCAACCTTAGATCTCACCCTTCCACTCAGGAGGGAATTGAGCGGAAAGGGATCATCCTGGGGTAAAGAATCCTCTCAGCGCTGCCGCAGCTCTAGCAACTCCTGCTCTCCACCAAGCAGGGATTCTATCTTCTTCTCCCCACCCCCACTGGGGAAGGGATGAGGAGGGTCCAAAGTCTACAACTTTAGCTTTCCCAGCTGAAGGCAGCCCTGCCCACCCCAAACCTATATTTCCTGGAGCAGCCACAAGAAAGATGCCCGCAAATGTGAGGACAAGCTTCATCCTGCATGTGCTTTTTCTCCACTTGACTTAAGGCTAAAACTCCCAGGCAGTGGACACTGCTGATGAAAAACCATACAGAAATGCTGGCAAATGACTTCAGGAGTTGTTGTTGTTGTTGTCACCTAATCCCAGCTGTCATGCACAATTACTGTCCTGTTTCACAGATTGGGAAATTGAGGCTCAGAGTAATTAATACCTATCCCTAGTGATCCAGGGGGATTTATACCCCAACCTGCTTGACTCCCAGATCAGGACTCAGCCTCCAAATAGAATCATGTCACTCACCCCAGCAGGCAGAACTGCCTTCTTTGAGCTGGGAGGGCCATGCACTGCTTCACCCTCAGTCTGGAGTTGCCAGATCCAATGGGACAGGGTGTCAGGGCATCCATGAAGCTTCATTCTATATTGCCCTGCCTTTCCAGTGGGTCTTTCCCCATGACACATGGAAGCAATTTTTCTGAGGCTTTTCTTTGGGGTCTCCTTCATAGGTCATGCCTATTCATCTTTGTTCCCAGAACTCCCAGGACTCTATGCCTCTGGAACCATCATCCTCAGAATTAAACCTAACTTTCTGAAAAAACTCCTGAGGCTCACCTTGAGCTCATGTTGCCCTGAGCTCTTGGGGCTCCACACTGTCTTCTGCTCCTGCCTTCCTGGTCATCTGCTGCTTTGCCTAGATCTCTCTAATGTGACTACAAACCCCTGGAGCGCAGGACTATGGCTCTATATCCTCTTTGTGGTTTCCTGTAGACTACCACAGTCCTGGCTCCAAGGAAGGATGACATTTCAGATCCTTAGATACTATTCCTATCTGACAGCCCTCCATGTTTTCTTCCACAGACTCACCTGGGGATCCCTGAATGGCAGCCTCTAAGCTCAACTCAGCAGGCAAATAAGTTCTATTTGGCCCTCATAAGACTTAAAAAAAAAAAAAAAGAAAGAAAGAAAAAAGGTTAAGCTTAGGAGCCAATGCTGAAATTTTGGGAGATTTTATATGAAAATTCAGAGTTCCAGTTTCTCTTGAGAAATCATAGGATCTGCTACCTTTGGCCCACATTTTCACTTGCAGCCATAGGCTGGTGCCAAGGAGGAAATGCTATCTTTATGGGATAGGCATGCTCTAGTTTGCCATGGTCCCACCTTCCCCACTTGGGGCACTTATGAGACCTTCTTGAGCCCTGAAGTTTTTCAAGCTTATGATCCTCATCCTGCATTGTGGCCACAGAGTCATGGATGACTATCATGGTTTAGGCATTTGAAATATCCACATCCCTTGGTTCTACTTGGAGAGCCTTGTGCTTTTTCATGCCCATCTCTAATAGTACCTTCATTATCACCCCAGGAGCATGTGTTTGCTCCCTCCAAGACCCAGGCAGGAGATGAAAAGGGAAATTAAACATAATCAGGGTTTGTGAGTGCTTCTGGGTGACCTGGAAAATAGTAGGTGCCTAATAATGTTGGGTGAACTGAATAGTCAGTGATTGGTAAATAGCAACACAATTAATAAATTCATGGAGGGGGAGGGCTATTCCAAGAAACATGAAATGTCTGTGATGATCTAGGTATGTGTTGCTTGGGATCTCAGCCTCCTCAGGGTCTGCTCCTTCACTGTTACCAGGACACTTGTCTGCTCAGGTATCACAGTGGAGTAGATAAAGTGGGACTTCCTCCGGGCCAGAAACTGTCAATGGAAGCCCTGGGTGCACCACCTGTGGTCCTGTGAGTCCAGTCCTAGGATGATTAGATGCGGTGGCACATGCCTATAATCACAGTGGCTCCTGAGGCTGAGGCAGGAGGACTGCATGTTCAAAGTCAGCCTCAACAGTTTAACAAAATGCTAAGCAACTCAGTGAGACCTTGTCCCTAATAAAATATAAAATAGGGCTAGGGATGTGGCTCACTGGCCGAGTGCTCCTGAGTTCAATCCCCGATACCCCTGCCCCACAAAATAAATGAATATAGCACATAACCAATAAATAAATAAATAGGGCTGGGGATGTGGCTCAGTAGCCAGTAGGGTAGTGCCCCTGAGTTCAATCCAGGAAGGAAGGAAGGAAGGAAGGAAGGAAGGAATCCTCCAGAAGGAATCCTCCAGAAGGCATAGACAAGCACTGAATAGGTTTCATATCCTCAACAATCCTGGTAGGCAAGTATTATTCTCAAATTAACGAATGAGTGTGGAAACTGAAACCTAGAGAGTCTAGTAAGTACTCAAGATCACACGGGCTTGGAGTGGTTCCGGAATTTTTGCTTTTTGTGATATGGCATTTAATACAAAGGTTAAGCAGAGGTCTAACCCTTTGTAGGTCTAAAACTTCTATTCTTTCTACATTTCATACAGTGTGGTGGTTAAAAACGCAAGCTCTAAAACCAGACTTTCTGAATGGGAGTCCTGGCTCTTCAGCTTCTTAAAACATTAAAGTTACTTAGAACAGTGCCTGATCCAAGTGCCAAGTGCTCCTGAAGCATTAGCAATTATGAATCTACTTTGTCATGCCCCAATCTAGACATGCCTGAAGCCTGCCCTGCTTTCATAGAATCTATTCCTGAGACCTTGTTTGCATTCCCTTTCTCCCATGGATCCTGAACTACATGGTATCTGTAGCTGTCTTCTGTTCACTCAGCTGCAACATGTCCTATTTTGGCTTTAGTCAGGCTGGATGACTTCCTTTGCTGGGTCTGGGAAAGATGCTAGCCCCCCTGTCTACTCCACCCTCCAACACCAGGGCTATCTCTCTGGCCTCAGACATCTTCCTCTACATTTGAGAAGATTTTTGGTGGTATCCCTTATCACATTCCCCAAAGCAAAGTGGCTCTATCTCCTACAGATGTCCTGACATAGCTACTAACCTCCCTAGTTCTCCAAAACCCAAGGGAAGGAGAGTTACCTGTGGCTTTTTTGCCATCTTCCCTCAACTTCAATAAAACTACAGCAAGTGCCAGGACCAGCCCTTTCCAGTGGAGACACTTCAGTCTGTGTCATAAGTATGGTGCTAATCACACATGGTGCCAATCCTGTTCAGCACTGTTTATGCACAAAGGAGACCTGGGAGGCCATGCAGACAGCACTGCTTCTGACTTTGGGAAGCTCCACTCCGTCCAGCAGAAAAGAAACTTCTAGAAACTCAAGAACTCGTTAAAAAGCATATGTTCCAGACAAGACTGGGCCAAACAATAAATAGATAAACAAGTAACATGAGACTTGAACAAGAGATTTGACAAACTTTCTTCCTGATTTGTGAATATTATTTTACTTTTTAAAAACTTACAAAAGCATTTGTGAAAATCCAAGTTATATTTATGTAGGCAACAACTCTTCTGTTCTTCTTTCTTTTATTTTTTTATTTTTGGTGCTAAGGATTGAACCCATGTTCTCAAGCATGGTAGGTTAGGGCTTTACCAATACATTGAGCTATATTTCTTGTCTCACCTTCTCTTCCTCTCCTTCTCCTCCCCCTTCTCCCCTTCTCCCCTTCTCCTTCTCCTTCTCCTTCTCCTTCTCCTTTTTTGGTATAGAAGATGGAACCCAGAGGCACTTAATCACTGAGTCACATCCCCAGCTTTTTAAAAATATTTTATTTAGAGACAGGGTCTCACTAAGCCTTGCTAAACTGCTCAGGCTGGCTTTGAACTCCAGATCCTCCTGCCTCAGGCTCCCCAGCTGTTGGGATTATAGTTGTGTGCAATGGCACCTGGCTCCACCTCTTCTTTATTAAAAAACATTGTGAGGAAGCTAGAAGTCCTTTGTTATTTATCTATATCAAGGTATTCTGTAGTGACAGGAAACATCTCTGGATCTGTGAGGGAAGCACTGTGTTAGGATCTTTATACACTCTTTTGAAATCCTCAACCAGTTTTATGAAGTAGATAATTATTTTTCCTATTTTACTGATGAGGAAACTGAGTCATAAAGGGGTTTGCAACTTGCCCAAAGTCACACAGCTAATAAGTAGTGGAGCCAAAGTTCAGACCCAGGCTTCTCATTTTTAATTATTCCTCCATCATTTGTTCCTAAATTTTAGCTTCCCCAAACAATTCTCTATTCTTATCTTTTTCAAATGAAGTTTCTGTGAGCAATATTCATCTTATTATCAGATTGGGGGCACAATGTTACAAGTGAATTATCATATTTCTTTATCAAAAAATATTCCTTGGGCAGTGCCTCATCAAAAGTAAGTACCCTTTCCTTACCCTCTGCACTTTTTGACACTGACTCTTTCAGGAGCATCAGATATGCTTCAACCAACTTCCAACTGCAGGCACACTGGTACACTCTTGCTGGTTTCTGTTTTCTTTCTTTCATTTTTTTTTTTTTAATGTGCTGCGGGGGGGATTGAATCCAGGGCCTTGTGCATGACTCCTGCTGTTTTGATTTGGGGGAAGGCACCATATCTCACCCAGCTTTTTTTTTTTTTTTTTAATTTTGAAAAACAGTTTTTTTTTAAAGAAAGAGAAAGAGAGAGGAGAGAGAGAGAGAGAGAGAGAGAGAGAGAGAGAGAGAGAGAGAGAGAGAATTTTTTTTAATATTTATTTTTCAGGTTTCAGTGGACCCAACATCTTTATTTTTATGTGGTGCTGAAGATCAAACTCAGCGCCCCGCGCATGCCAGGCGAGCGCGTTACCGCTTGAGCCACATCCCCAGCCCAATAATTTTGAAAAACACAGTCTTATTGAGCCAGTTGCACATGCCTCCCCTCCCATATTGATGTGCATCAAGCCACAAGACAGTTTGCCCATGTCCTGAACATGGAAAAAATGGTTAACATGAATTTTTCTCATTCGCTGATGCCAGTGATCACCATGCACTTAATGCATGGTTAATTAAATATCTATTTTGTGCCAGATACTGTGCTGAGGGCTTGAAATCTATTTCCCGCTCTCATAGAATTTAGTCTTATGTTCACACAATTCAGTGTAACATTGCATCTGGGGTCAATGCTTTGCCCAAACCATACCTCAGTCTCTGAGAGAGAATGAGGACTTGTTGATTGAGTCTCACCCAGATTTGAAAGTAAAAAACCTTCCAGTTATCCTTGGCTCCTCCTTCTCTTCACCAGCTGATACTCATATCTATACCCCATGAGTCAGTTGCGCCTCCTTCCCTCCACTCCGGTGACTAACCACAGTCCTGGCCTCCATTCCCTCTGTCTTAGTTAAGAGGAATCTTAATCAGGAGGATCTTTCCAAAACAGACCCAAAACAGACCCCATCATCTCTGCTTAAACCCTTCAGTGGTTCCCGTTCATTCTCAGGATAATAGGATAACAGATCCAAATCTCTGGAGCTGATCCCATGGTTCCCCAGCGGGACACTGTCTGATCTCATCCCTGGGCTCAGCTACACTCCTAAATCTATGATGCTCCCTCCCCACAAACCATACTAGCCCTGGCTTCTGGGTGCCACCTGTCTCCTCACCTAAGCGAGGGTGAGGATGTTGTCTGCTATTTTTCCTCAGCCTGTAGGGCACCTGAGCACGATGGGTAACTAGTAAGTTACTCAGTGGTAAATAACTAGCAGAGAAACCAAGCTTCTGCCTGTGCAGTCAGACTGCTCAGCTAGGAGGCCACAACACTGAACTTTTGTATTAGCTTAGTAACTACCTTGTACAGCCACACTGTATGTCAGGCCCTGCCCACTGTCCTTCAACTCACTCCTCCTAAACCAGTTTGCCTGTTTTCAGCAGAAATTATTTTAGCCTCTGCATCTCCAGCATTGGTACTTTTTCTGATTCGTGCATATTTCTGCTATAAAGTTTACTGACTTGTTTTACTCGGTGACTGGATTGCAATGTTATGGGTTGGACAAGGTAGAGTCATTGAAAACTGAAGGCATAAAAGTTATGGTTTTGGGGGCTGGGATTTAGCTCAATGGTAGAACATGTGCTTAGCATGCTTGAGGCCCTGGGGTTATAGATCTGATTCTTTCAGTCCAGATAGCTTTCCCAAGTTAGGGGCTTTAGTTCCAGGACTCTATTCTTTTAGCTGCTACTGAAAAGATGGGAGAATTTAGTTCAAGGCAAAGCCTTGAGATTTCCCCCAGCTTACCCACCCCTCCCCGTTTCAAGGCTACCCTTGATGTTTCAGTCCAATCTGATTTCATTTAGATAAGCTCTGTGGAAGACCAGCAGGAAGAGAAGTGGTCCTCTCACAGACCCCTAGGGCAGGCATTCATTATGCAAGAATTTATTGGGTAGGCACCTTTATTAAGCCAGGTGCCAGGTGCTGGGGATACAACAGTAAACTGGACATATGGGTGTTTGGAATAATGCTCATGCTGGTTTTGTTTTTCTTGCACTAGGATTAAACCCAGAGTGCTCAACCACTGAGCTATACCCCCAGCCTTTTTTCATTTTTTATTTTTGAGACAGGATCTTGCTAAGTTGTGGCTTCAGCTTCCTAAATCTCCTGAGTTATAGGTATACACCATCACGCCAGGTTCATGTTGGGTCTTAAAGAATGAATAAAAAGGGCTGGAGTTGTAGCTCAGGGGTAGAATGCTCACCTGGCATGTGTGAGTCACTGGGTTCGCTCCTCAGCACCACATAAAAATAAACAAGTACAATAAAAGTATTGTGTCCACCTATGACCCCCCCCAAAAAAAATTTAAAAAAAAGAGTGAATAACAAGGGCTGGGGTTATAGCTTAGTGGTGGAACGCTTGCCTCACACGTATGAGGCACTGGGTTTGATCCTCAGTACCACATAAAAATAAATAAATAAAATAAAGGCATTGTGTTCATCCACAACTAAAAATATTTTTTTAAAATGGATAACAAACTCGGCATCCGTGATGATCGCCTTTAATCCCAGCAACTCAAGAGGCTGAGGCAGAAGGATTCAAAGTTCAAAACCAGCCTCAGCAATTTAGTGAGAGACCCTGTCTCAAAATAAAAAATTAAAATGCTGGGATATAGCTCTCAGTGGTAAAGTGTTTGCTTAGCATGTACCAAGGTTCCGGATTCAATTCCCAGTACTGCAAAAAATAAAATGAAATAGATTGGGGTGGTTGAAATGATCTGTTTTTTTTTTATATCGTTCTCTCCTTAACTTCTAAGCTCTGTTGACCCTATAACTGTTACTTGTCTTTGAATCCCTGGCACATAGTGGCCACTCAGCAAATGCCAGTTGTTCTTAATTGGGCAGAGGATTGGTGGCGGTTGGGACAGATCACTCAAGTGGGCTGAATCTGCATGTGTGTGGGAGGGCAGGGTGTATGAGGCAAGAGACTGTCCAAGTAGGTGCTTCTACTGGCATCTGGATGGGATGGGGTAGGGGCACAGGGAGCACAGCAGATTTTCTGAGGTTCAGTGAAATGAACTGGGTGGCTGTTCCTGGTGAGAGTGGGCTTCCTGTTGGGCCTTGGGGGAAGCTTAAGATGACTGAGCCCACCAGAGTAACCACTGGGGTTCTAGCCTTGGGGAAGAAGGGAATGTGGAAGTTTTCTTGAGAATGCAGAGCATGGGATAGGGAAGGGGAAAGCTGTGAGGGAAATGCTATTGGGATTTATATAATGGTAACTCTCAGGGCAACTATAGATGTCCCAGGCAGGGCTAAGAACCTGTGTTCTTTTTTTTTGGGGGGTGGGCAGGGGCGGGTACCAGGGATTGAACTCAGGAGCATGCAACCACTGAATCACACCCCCAGCCTAATTGTTGTATTTTATTTAGAGACAGGGACTCACTGAGTTTCTTAGCACCTCACTGTTGCTGAGGCTGGCTTTGAACTCCTGGTCCTTCTGTCTCAGCCTCCTGAGCCTCTGGGATCATAGGTGTGTGCCATCGTGCCTGGCCAAGCTCCATACTCTTGAGGCATGTCCAAGACTCTTGCTGCACACCCATGGACTCTCCCCAGACTTGGGAGTCCAGAACAGGAGGATCCAGAGCCCTTGGAGGCATGGGTGACCAGATGGGGGAAAGCAGAAAAACCTGAAGATCTCTAATAATCTTCAGGTCAGTGAATAGGCCAAAGGGATGACGGGCAGAGTTCTAGCTAGCATCTGCACATCTTGGTCATAGCAGAAGACCAAGGAGGGCCTCACTCACTTTCCAGTGAAGACTTTACTGTCTTTCTCTGGAACCAGGCAGCCCTCCTTGAGGAGCTGGAGACCAAAGGCCAGCCTGCTTACCATTCTTGTCCAGCTTAAAAGGGCCACAGGATGTATTCTGCCCCGGGACATTTGGGAGGTGAAGGATGCTAAGAGAAGCTGGGTCTGATTGTCTATGTGATTCTTGAACTATGACAGATTAAGGTCTTGGAAATAGTCTTAGAATTGGGGAGCAGATCCCAGCTTTCCCAAACAGATGCAGCCATATAAAATTGACATATGTCCAGTCTTAACTAGCAACCTTGCAACAGTCCCGACTCCTACCCTTCTACTCTGGGCCAGGGATGGGAGGAGTCTGGAAAGAAAAGAGGGGCTGGGCAGGCTACAGGCTGATTCTGAAAGACATCAAGTCTCCCTCACTACCCTCTTCTTGGTTTAGAGTCCTCCTTCCCCTTCTTTTAAATCTTAATTCACCTTATAGAATATTTCATTAAATAATTTTAATTCAACAACTGAAGGAACCTACTGTATACCCAATCCTGCCTAACATGGCAGCATCAGCCCAGGATCCAAATTGAATTATGAGACTTTGCTATCCCATTTTTGGAAACAAAATAAGCACTTGGGGCCAGGGGAGGTAGCCAGGTTATCCTGAAAACCCAGAGCTTTGCAGAGATTGCCTCTTAGGAGCCCAGGCAGATGCACTAGGTGACTCTCCAGGCAGGTCAGGCAGGTGCCCCCCTGTCCTGGGGTTATCTCCCACTGGCAGCTGAGCGTCATGCTCCTTGCCTCTGCTCCTGCAGTGTGTCTGACAGCTTCTCTCAGTATATGCAGTGGTAAATGCATGTCCATGTGTGTGCTCACCCGTGGCTGCTCCTGGACAGGCACAAGTATGCTTGGATGGATCTGCAGTTGTGTCCATCACTGTTGGCACCGGTGTAGACTTCATCTTGTCTTTTTTCTTCCAATCCTCCCTCTACTGCTGGCAAAGGGCAGACCTCCATACTTCCTCCACTGATACATAGTCCACTTTCCAGGAGGGAGCTAACTATGGCCTGTGCTAAGACATCCCTTAGCCTAGAATAGATTTCTTCTTTTCAAGAAAATTCCCATATGTCCATCCCGTCCTTACTCTCCCCCATGTCTTCCAGGGCAAAGCTGAAGTGTCAGGCAGACTGGCAGAATATGTGGAAACATAACTGTCCCTCTCTGGGGTTGGTCTGAACTAACTATTCACTGTCCCCCAGCCCTTAGCCCAGTGTCTGGCTCTTAGTTACTTGTTTATAAAGGTTTATTGAAGGTGTGGCAAGGCTTGACCAGGGAAGCAGTGATGCACACTCATAAACTCAAGGGGTCGACCTTGGGGACCTTTGCCCTGAGTCATTTCTGGTGGCATCATTCTAAAAAATAGACACATCACTACTCTGGGAAACAGTTTTGAATTTCCTCCTTAAGTTGGTCAGGTACATACCCTACAACAGAGAAATCCCGATCCTTGGAATGTATCTAGAGAAATTTTTGTACACATCTACCAGAGGGTACCTGTAGGAGCATTCAAGGGTAGCCCCAAACTGGAAACCAGTCAAATGTTCATCAGTAGTAGAATAAAAATTAAATTGTAGTATTTCCATATAACGGAGAACTATACAAGTAAAAATTAAACAAATTATAGTTATGCTCTTTAACTGGAATGCATTTCTTAAAAACTATACAATGATGAACCAAAGAAGCTAGACACATATAGCAAGCAAGAATATATATATAGTATGAGCCCAACTGTAGAATATTTAAAAACAGGCAACTTAAACAATATTGTTTAGGGACACATATAAAGGTAGGAAGCCATAAAGAAAAGTAAGGGGATATGCCAGGTACAGCGGCACACCTATTGTCCCAGCTACTTGGGAGGCTGAGGCAGAGGAATCACTTGAGTCCAGGAGTTCAAGACCAGCCTGAGCAACATATTGAGACCCTGTCTCAAACAAACAACAACAAAAAATTGGGAGCTGGGAGTGTAACTCAGTGGTAGAGTGCTTGCCTAGCATGTATAAGGCCTTGGGTTCTATCCCCAGTGCCAAAAAAAAAAAAAAAAAAAAGGGAGGGCACATGATACATGGACTTCAAAGATACTTGGAATATTTTTTCTTTATTGGCCTGGGTACTGGTACTTTATATTTTACCCTGCCTATATGCATGTTACATACTCTTCCATATACTATACATTTTACACAATAGCCCTACTCTGCCCCCCTTTTCCATTCAGCCCCCATTCTGTCCCCAGCTGGCAGAGGAGGAGTCAGAGTACCTTATAACAGCTCCTTTCTTCAGTTTCTGAGTGGGTCAGAGGATATGGGGGGTGAGGGCCTCTCTTCTGCAGCTGGGCCCTAACTACTCCAGGCAGGGTGGGAAGGCCTGAGGAGAGCACCGCCAGGCAAAGCCGGCTGGCCCTGCTGTTTGTGCCAACTCTGGGATTAGGCCAGGGCTCTGGCCCACCTGTTGTTTCACTCATTCAGCATGAACATAGCAACTGAGTACTCACTGAAAGCACTGGGTGCTGTTGAAGGATTCGGAGAAGTGGGAGATGGTCTTTGACCTCAAAAATCCTAAATAACACTAGAGGTGACCACACACCCAAGTACCTATGGTACCAGCAAAATGTGAGCTAATTGTTACATGACTACCTATCTACTCTTTCAATAAACATTTGAGCATCTATTATATGCCAAGAACTGTACTGGATGGTGAAATCAGACCCGTTCCCCAAGTTCATAGCCTAATGCAGGGGAAACAGACACACATAAAATAAGTACAACTGCATGGCAAGCTCAATGATGCAGATATGCTGAGGGGGGATGGGTGAGGTGGGGACAGGATTGGGGAAAGGCTGGGGAACAGAGGTCTTCCTGGAGGAGGCAGGCCCTGGATTGAGGCTTTAAGGACAAGGAAGCAAGAGCATAGGAAAGAGCAGAAAGGATTTCTTGGCTGAAGGATCAGTTAGGGCACAAGCTAAGAAAATACAGCAAGGAGAACTTTCAACAAGAACACAGGCACTCAGTAGGGAGGGAGGGAAGTTAACAGGAGGGGGAGGTCAGAGCCATATTTGCCTTGCAAAACCTTAGGTTTTTTTTTTTTTTTTGAGACTGGGTCTTGCTGTATTGCCCAAGCTGTCCTTGAACTCTTGGTCTCAAGCAATTCTCCGTGCTCAGTTTCTTGAGTACCTAGGATTACAGGCACATGTCACTATGCCCAGCTTAAAATCTTAGCTCTTAAAGGTGCTGGGAGCTGCTGAAGGATATATGGGTGAGCTTGATAGACCCCACTGGATCAGTATAGAACTAGATTGAGGGTGTAGACTAGAAGTAGGCAGGAAAGTTGGCAGATTGTTGTGGATCCAAGCAATATTTAAGAGATATCAGGCTAGCTTCTGTCAGGGGAGGAGAGAGGTGAATGCAGGAGAGGCCAAATTTCAGAATGGCTTCTTGATAGAATAACCAGGTGGAGCATGGAAGGTGAAAGGCCTCACCCTGCACTAGTGTGGCTCTGGGGTCTCGGCAGGAGCAGGGGCCAGCCAAGAATATGGACAGGGCTCTGTACCACCTGATCCCAGGGCTTCCAAATGCTTGCCAAATCAACAGGGCTGGTCCCCGGAAGTGGGGGTGGTGGTGGTGGAAGAGCATATAGTGAGATTGTCAGAAATCAAATGTGAGAACTTTAAAGAACTATCCTTACAAGTATATCCAATTAAATCAATCAATCAATAAGCCTATCACTTAGAGGTATGAATTACCAAAAGAAACCCCCTAAAGACTCAAAGTGATTTTGTCCTAGGAATGGCAATGGGGGTGGTAGGGAGAGAAAGGAGACAATCTTTAAAAAAAAAAAAAAAATCCTTTTCAGACTACAATATTTTGAAACCATACACAGAAAGCACATACGAAAATTTAATACAACCCTGGCCTTTGTTCTGAGTTTATGTTTTTTCTTTTTGTTACATGTGGCCCTTCTTGTATAAAATGGTGCTAGATGACAGCCACTTATCTCCTCTTTAATGTCCTCTTTTAATAAAATAAAATATCGTTGATCCCTGAGTCGTGTAATTTCTGACTGGAATCCGTGCATCCAAGGCACTCCAGTGAAGGGCGGAGTGCCGCGGGCCCTGCGCGACTGCGACTCCGCGTGCAGCCGGCAGGGGTCAGGCGAGCTCTACGCTGCATCCGAGCTGGTCCGACGAGTCAGTGCAGCGCTCGGTGGCGCCAGGTGCCTCGGCGGAGGGACACACAGGGAAGACCCTGGACCTGACCTAGGTTGCGAGTCCAACAACTGCTACTGGAATCCTGTATTTCAGCTTCCACCAGGCAAGCCCTGGGTCGGCGCCCCTGCACAGCAAGGACACCACCGCTTTACACCAGCTCTGGCTCCACCCCGCGTCTCTAGCGTCTGGGCGTGGCCGGCTCCCCAGCGACCCCCAGGCGACTCACGTTGCTGGCCATTTGCTAGGGTGGCTGTGCAACCTTGTCTTCCGCACCCATGGAAACCGATATATGAAACGAAATTGAGAGTTACATACGTAAGGGTAATTATCCTTGGATTATGGGGCTAAGGATTAGGGCTCAGTTCTCTAGGGAAGTCCCCCCCCCCCAATCCTGATGGGTTCCTATAAAAGTTTGCTACTTCCCAGAGATGTGACTAGGTCTGGGGAGAGATGCAGGGGGGCTGTTAGTTTACAGGTTGCCAAATTCTGATATGGGTGTGCCCAGATCACACTTAAACATTCTGTTACCTTCTGTTAACCTCCCACAGGACAGGCAATGTGGAGGAGGTGCTGCCCTGATAGTGTGGTGGCCTAAAACTGGAATCCACTTGGAGGCAGCCTCGGGAAGGAAAGGTGCCTGTTAACCGATGAGGTAGAGCTGTGCAGTGTGTGGAGAGAACCTGAAAGTCCCACCAGAACCAAAGTGCCCGCTGATCTATTTTTGTGTCAGGCTATGCTGTTTGTTTTGTTTTTTATTTTTAAACATTCCTCTTGTTTCGCATAAAGGATCAGGAGAACAATTGCATTCTTTCTGTCTTGGTTTTCTGATGCTGTAACTGTATGCCACTGATGGGGTAATTTATAGAGCTTTATCTAGCTCACTGTTCTGGAGGCCAGAAGTCCAAGAGCATGGCACTGACATCTGGTGAGGGCCTTCTTGCTGCATTGAAACATGGTGGAGGTTCTCACATGAGACATCAAGTATGCTAGTATGGGGCTCCCTCTTATAAAGCCACTAATGCCAATGAGGGTCCCACCTCTAGATACAATTGACATGTGACTTTGGGATTAAGGTTCTAATTTGGGGGACTCACCCAACTTGGCAGGGCTCTACCCAACACTGACTGGAATACACATGACATTCTGCCATTTTGAATGTCTTCAGGCTGGTTATTATAGCTACCTGTTTTTAGATGACCATTAACCATTTTAGCTGAATTCATCAATACAGGACACAGAAGTTAAGGGACAGCCACAAGCCCTGGATTTTCCCCTCAAGTTAAGATTAGACTGGGGTTGCTAAACCCACTCTCAAGCCCCAGGCTGGAAGCAGCACTTTTCTGGAGGTTAGAACCAAATACCAGGGACAGGTGCTGCCAGGCTGGGGGCCAAGAAAATCAGTTCCTCTTTTGGGAACTTAGAGGGGGTAGAATAACATAGACCTATTCCTCTCAGACCAGGTTCCATCTAGGATGCTGTGTAGAAGGGCCCCAGGCTGGAATTCTCAGAACACTCCCATTGTTGCTGCTAGCAATCTGGATCTTAGCTCTAGTTCTGACCTTGAAAAAGTTAAATTATCTTGATCTTAAAAACAAAACAAAGAAACAAACCCCAAAACAAAATACCTCAAGGATGGTTTTCAGAAATTTATAAGATACAGTTCCAGGATCCTACTACTCTGGGGTCCCTCCTTTCTTTAAAAAAAAAAAAAAAGTCACTGAAGTGTTGGGATAGTAGCTTAGTGGTAGAGCACTTGCCTTGCAGGGGTTCAATCCCTAGCATCACAAACAAAACAAACACACACATGCACACACACAAAACCAAAGCACTGGGAGCAGGTTGGAGGGAAGGAATAGGACTTGGGCCATCCATTCTCCAAGGACATGTGCTGTATCCAGAAAGAAGTCAGGAGCAGTAATTGTTTTTCCTCCAAAACACCATTTAGGAGCGGATGGGTTTGTTTCACAATATGTTTAATACAAAATGGCAGCAGCCACTGTGCAGTTGTAACAAAATTATCCATAGGGTGTCTCAAGAAATGTATACAGGCAACCCCTCCTGGAGTTGAGCCAGACAACCCAGGCCTGCTTGGGCAGGCAAGGCCTTCACCTGCTGCCCAGTAGATGAGGAAGTTTACTTTACCAGATCTCACTGGTCTCTGTGACAGAGCAGCACAGAACAGCTCAGAGGTGCTGCCAAAGGGGCCAGCATGAGCTAATTCTCCACAATTCTCTTTTGTTCCCCAGGCAGACTCTGTAGCACAGGTGTTCCCAAATGGTTGGGAGCTGATGACTCAAGAAGCCAGCAAACAAGGATGGATTTTTGGCTTTTCTTTTTCCCCAGAAAAGAGACCAACAAGTTTGAGTAAATGAAGGGGGCAATGATTCTGCTGTACTTGAACAGAGAGGGCTCCCTGCCACAGGCTCACCTAAAAGAAGGGGTGGGTACCTACATACCTCCAGGCTACCTTAGGAGGTGGGAGCATCAGGCTTTGAAGTTGAAGAGCAGAGAGCAAGGGCACAGAGTCACCAAAGCCCTCCTAAAGCTCTCAGAAAAGATAATATGCTTCCTGCTGAGTCCATTTTAGGCTTTCCCTGGCTGGTTGGCCCACAGTGCTTGGCAACCAGTGTAGAAGACTCCCCGTCCAGCAGAGGCTTGAGAGCTGTAGCCAGAAGGGAAGCGGAGCAGCAGGGCCTGCTTCGGGCAGCCAGGAGGCTACCATGTCTGTGCTTCCAAAGAAAGGCCTCTAGGTGCTGGGAGAAAGGGGTGGTGGATCTTGGGGCTAGTGGAAATCTGCGTTGAAGGCTCTGCCAATGACCAACCGTCTCACCTCACTGGTCCCAGCCCCGATCTCATACAGCTTAGCATCTCGAAGAAAGCGGCCCATGGGAAAGTCATTTATATAGCCATTGCCACCTGCAACAGGGTTTGAGAAGAGAAGAAAGGACAACAGAAGCAATGGGCAGTGTAGCAAAGCAAGGAAAACAAACAGAAGGCCAAGTGCAATCATCCCTCAGTATCTGTGGGGATTGGTTTCTGGACTTCTTATGGCTACCAAAATTATTGATGCTCAAATCCTTTATACAAAATGACAAAGTATTTTCATATAACCTAAGCATATTCTCCCATATATTTTAAATCATTTCTATGTTACTTACACTATCTAATGCAATATAAATGCCATTTAGATGGTTGTTACACTGTATTATTTATGGAATAACAGCAAGAAGTCTATGCTTAATATAGAAGCAATATTTTTTTCTGAATATTTTCTATCTGAATTTGGTTGGAATCCATGAATATTGAGTGCAGACTGTATAGAGAAATAAGCTATGGGAGGGTCTGATTAAAGAGAAGCAGCAAAAGGTAGTGAGAGGGGAGGGCTTGGAGAGTACCTTGGTGGTAGCAGGGTGGGCAAAGGGATAGAGCTGGAAGGCCACTCAGAGTGCTGATGGCACCAGGCAAAGAAAGTGGAGAATCACTGGCAGACATGGCAAAATGGAGACAAGAGTAGGATGTGGTGGCCCATGCCTGTAATCCCAGGGGCTCAGGAGGCTGAGGCAGGAGGATCTAGAGTTCAAAGCCAGCCTCAGCAACTTAGTGAGGGCCTAAACAACTCAGCAAGACCCTGTCTCTAAATAAAATATAAAAAGGGATTGAGATGTGGCTCAATGGTTAAGAGGCTCTGGGTCCAACCCCTAGTATCCCCCCACCCCCCCAAAAAAGAATGGGAGTGGGCAAGAAGAGACTGGCACGGCTGAACTGGGATTCAAACCTAAGCATGAGGCTCAAGTCTATGCCCTCAATCTGGGGGTAATACTGAAATGCATCTCTCTTCCCATTTTCTAGTATCCACGAGAGCAGGGGGGTGGTTGAGAGGGGGCACTGTTGAAGGCAGTAGCAATTAGTGGTCTCTAGCACTTTCTCATCTACTTTTCCACTTCCTCCTAAAGGGGGCAGAGCCAGGAGGTGGTAGCTCAATTGTGGCTAGCTTAAGCACAAAGTGGGAAGTGGAGAGGAAACCTTTCCAGTTGGCACCAGGCTCTAGGAAGGAGGGGGTGGTGGGGGCCACTCACCGAAACACTGAATGCCATCCAGGGCTACCTGTGTGGCGCACTCAGCTGCGTAAAGAATCACACCGGCACAGTCCTGTGGGAGGAGGTTCTGTCAGCAGGGCCCTGCTAGGCATGCAGGAGCCAGTCCTAGCAGATGACCCATTGCTTACTCCCTGCTCAGGAGCTGTCCCTCACCTTAGCAGTGCAATGGCCCTCATCACAGGCCTTGGCAACGTTGTAGACATACTGCCGACATGCCATGAGGCGGGTGTACATGTCTGCCATCTTCCCCTGCATCAACTGAGCACAAAGAGAGGTCATTGTCAACATGCTGGGACACTCTTTCTAGTCATCAAAAGCAGATCAGCCTCAATGGCAACCTGACAGCAGGAATGAGGAAGCAAAGGCACAGAGAAGAGATGGGAGTTCTCTAGAATGACAGAGATGGAAGTAGATCTGGGGGGTAAGAGAGCTGCTCTTGGACATTGTACCCTGAAATGGCCCTTGCTATGTCTGAAAGGCAGTGTTCCCCAGATACTGCCAGCCACAACCTTCATCAACCTCCCACAGCTTCTTTAAACCAGAAAGGCGGACTAGAAATGCCCTTCCTTTTCCCAAGCTTCCCACCACCTGCAAGCTTCACCCTCCAGTTGCATGAAGTCTCGAGTTCATTCATCTCCAAAAGAAATGGATGGGAGAATGTGC
The DNA here is from genome assembly GCF_047511675.1 of Marmota flaviventris. Lineage (NCBI taxonomy): Eukaryota > Metazoa > Chordata > Mammalia > Rodentia > Sciuridae > Marmota > Marmota flaviventris. The sequence continues at coordinate 89,321,755 of NC_092499.1, read as the reverse complement.
TAAATTTACTAAAAATTTCTGAAGCCAGGCTGCATGCTAAAGCAGCCCGCATTCCAAGCATTCAAGCTCATTTTGCTAGATGATAGTCAACATCCCACAGTGCATGGTCTGCTTCCTCATTCATCACAGAAAACATGAACCCAATAAAAGTACATTTCAGCAAAATATTCCACTCACCTGGAAGTGGCCAATTTTCTGGCCAAAGGCTTCCCTCACGTGCAGGTAGGGAATGGTGTGATCAAGGACTGCCTGCATGAGCCTGCCAGAAAGGAGAAAGACAGAGGTGTCTCATAGTCCCACCCCTGCCAAGAGGAGCGGTAGAATGACAGAGGGAAAGACCTTGAGGAAAGCTTGGCAAGATAAGGATCTGGAACCCCAGATAGGAGGGAAAAGAGCTTGAGAAGCTCTTGTCATCCAGAGGCAGTTACAGCACCAACTGTATAGCCCTTGTGTCCCTCCTCTAAAGCCAGAGGTGGGAGTGGCTGCACCTTTGCAGTAGACAGGCACCAGAGCCAGGGCCTCTCATTTCATATCCATACCACCCAAGCATTTCTGAGTTGCTCCTCAGGCCTCCATCTATCCACCTAATGACATTTTCCTTCTGTGTGAAAAAACTGAATGCAGGAGGAGTAAGTTCTTATTGTCTCTAAGAGAGATTGCAGGGGCCAGGAATCAGCTCCCTTTGGCCCTCCTGCGGGAAGGCTGCTGCTGCTTAGGATAGTTCCATCTGCCACCCAGAGGCTAAAAGAGCGCAGGTCCCCAGGAGCCTCATACTTACCCAAGGGGCCCGCCAGCTAGCACCAGGCGCTCCAGGTCCAGCCCACTCATCAGGACGTAGACACCCTTGCTCTCATGACCCAGGATGTTGGCAGCTGCCAGGATAAATGCTGGTCAGAGGGAGAGGGCTGTCTACAGCCTCTTAACTTTTCATAAAGGGTACGAGGTTGATAACATGCTCTCACACAAGGCACTAAAATATGTTCCTTGAGGTTCAACTAAGGTTCCAGGTGAGAGAAAAGGACTGGATTTACCATTTCCAGTCAGAAGTTGAGCTTCTAGGACCCCCACACCATCCACTGGACACAAAGCCTTGAGTTATTGGCTGTTTCCCTTCTCTCTCTGGACCCACTTGGATGGGAAAGAAGAAGTTAATTGGTCTATCTACAAGTCACCTACCTCTGCCTGGTTCTTCCCACACCTGTACCTATATAGGAACCAGAGAATTTCTCTCTCCCAGCTTGTCTGCTCTAGTCTAGTGTCACCTCCTTGCATTGGGTCCATGAAAGCTGCTTTGTCCAGGAGATGGGCCATTCAGTGCTAGTGAGAGAAGCTGCTAAGCCTTGTCCTTCAGGTAAGCTAGGGCTATGGATAGCCTTGGGATGAGCAGGCAGGAAACTGAATATAGAAATTTGACACCAATGATCTGCCTTTAATGCTGACTGAATTTTTTTTTTTTTCAAGCAGGGATTGAACCCAGGGGTGCTTTACCACTGAGTCACATCCTCAGCCCTTTTTATTTTTTAGTTTGAATCAGGGTCTTGGTAAGTTGCTTAGGGCCTCACTAAGCTGCTAAGGCTGGTCTCAAACTTGTGATCCTCCTGCTTCAGTTCCCTAGTTGCTAGATTATAGACAAGTGCCACCGTGCCTGGCTGATTTTTTTTCTTCTGCACAAAGAAGGATCAGCATAAATCCCCCTCCCTAGATGCTCCTTCTAACCACATCATACTTTTCTGGGATAGCAGATTTGGGGGGAGAGGGATGGTTTGTGGCTGAGGCACAGAGACAGCCTAATTGTTGAGCAGATCTATGCCTTTGGTCCTATCAGCACATGATAGAGGTGCTGGTTCTCCCTGAGTGATGCATGGTGTCACATTTTCAGCTGCAGCTCAGGGGAGAAAATACTTCTACTGAAACCAAATCACTTCCTCTTCATTGAATCTGGCTTCCAACAGTTTATTTAGTTGGCTTTTTTTTTTTTTTTTTTGGTGGGGGTGGGTACCAGGGATTGAACTCAGGGGCACTCAACCACTGAGCCACATCCTCAGCCCAATTTTGTATTTTATTAGAGACAGGGTCTCACTAAGTTGCTTAGCACCTTGCCGTTGCTGAGGCCGACTTTGAACTTGTGATCCTCCTGTCTCAACCTTTTAAGTTGCTGGGATTACAGGAGTGCGCCACCATGCCCAGCAATTCTTTATTAGCATTTTTAATAAGTAACTCACACAGGTTATCCAGGCAAATGTACAGGATATCTGAAGGACAACAGCAAGCTAGGGGATGTCTTATCTTTCTCTTTCAGCTACTGGAAACAAAGCCCAGGCAGAATTATCCACAGAGGAAGCACCACCCTTCACCTCAGCCAGTCAGGCATACAGATGCAGGGGATGTGGCCAGGAGGGACAGCTGTCCAGCAGCCCCAGGCCCACAGTCTAACTGCATGTCATCAAGGAGCTAATAATGGTGAGTCTCTCTAGCCAAGGGATGGGCTTTCTCAGCTTGGGAACAGCCAGATCAACTTGTGGGGGGGTCAGGACAGGAGACTCTTACCAGGAACCTTACAGTCTTCAAAGATGAGCTCACAGGTGTTAGAGCCCCTCATGCCCAGCTTGTCCAACTTCTTGGAGGTGCTAAAGCCAGGCATACCCTTTACAGGAAACAAGAGAAGGCTCTGGTTAAAATTGGCACAAGGGGGCTGGTAAAGGGAAGACCCACCTTAACATCAGGTCCCTGTACCTGCCTGGCATTCCAGCACCCCACTCATGTTCGACTGTTACACCCTGACACCCTACCCTGTTCCCAGTCTCTACTGTTGCCAGCTATGTTCTCATGAGAGCAGTTCTTTCCTGGTGAAATGTTCAGTCCTGAACCCTCCGGACTCTCTCTGGCTGTGCGTCCCTTCCCCCAGGGGACATCATTCTCAAGGTACTCTCAACAGCCCACTCAATTCCTTTGTTCTTCTGCTATTTGTCCCTAAGAGAGTTCCACCTGGGATGAATGCACCCAGCTGTGTGCTTTGACCTCGACTACTCAGTTGCGTATGTACTGGCAAGTGCCCAGTATTGGTAAAGTCCTAGTCCACTCTCCTCCTGGCTCATGAGAGGGTATTTTACAACCTGGAGGTTTCCAATCTTTGTCAGGCCCTATTCGCTCGAATTCTAATAGCTACTTTCCCTATGAGGGCTACTGTAAACCTTTGCAAGTCTCATTTGTTAAATTTTCTACCATCTCCCCCACAGCTGTGATCTCCAGCCCTTACAGGTGCCCCACATGCACCTGGCTTCCTACAGTTATCAGGCAGATGGTTCATCCATCATCACCTGTAACCCATCCTTCCTTCTACCCAACAAGCCATTGTGTTTTGCTCACTTACCCTACACTTCAATTTCTGCCTCTCCAATTGTCCTTTCTCCTTACTAAAAATTTTGGTCAATCTCCCCACTTTGAGCTACATACCAGTCATCCCTTGTTGTTCGTTTTTTTTTAGTTGTTGATGGATCTTTATTTTATTTAGCTATTTTGTATGCTGAGAATTGAACCCAGGGCCTCACACATGCTAGGCAAGCCCTCTACCACTGAGCGACAACCCAGCCCCCGCCCCTCATTTTTAAAACCAAAGCCAAACTCCGAAGTTTTAATTCATGCTCCTGATCTAACTCCCTTTTGCTTCTGTGTCAAGACTGTGGAGGTGAAATCTTCTCCACTTGTATTCCCAGCTATACCTCAGCCTCCCCTACTGTTCTTGCCCAGCTCACCAAGGACATCCTAACTGTCAGATCTAGTGGCCTCCTTTCAGTCTTCCTCTTCCTGAACCTCTTTGTATGGTCAGGCTCTGTGCATGGCTTCACTGTCTTCAGACTTGACCCATCCTCCCTGGACTCGACTCTTTGGCCACCCTCCTGTCAGTCTCCTTCAGTTTCCTCTCTATCTCCCCCAACCCCTGGAAGCAGAGCATACATGATCAGCTGAAGGAAGCAGCCTCTGGCCACTGTCAAGAGACTAAAGCCTCCCCAACTACACACTCACTACCCTCACCTTCTCCACAATGAAGGCCGTGATGCCCCGAGAAGCTGGCACAGCAGTTAGATCTGTCTTGGCGTAGACAATGAGAACATCAGCATCGGGGCCATTGGTGATCCAGAACTTGTTGCCATTCAGGATGTAGTAATCTCCTAAGGGCAGGATATTACGTTCTTGCTTAGGCTGGCTTGGCCTTTCTTATCTTGTCAGTCCACAGAACTAATGAGCAGTTGAGAAATAATTCTGGAGCCACTCCCAGCTCTTGCTCCCTCATTCTGGTAAGGTTTGTCCCTCTGCGCATTTAAGCTCCATAATTGAGAATGATCTCACCTTTCTTTTCTGCCTTTAGCTTCATGGAGACAACATCAGAGCCAGCATTGGGCTCACTCATGGCCAGGGCTCCAATGTACTCACCGCTGATCAGCTGCAAGGAAAACCAATAGGCCTTTTTATGACTTCAGAAGCAACCTATAACAGCTCACTGATCTGCCTCTTCCTGTTCACATTATGCCCTTTCAAACTGCTTTTTTAGAGCAGGGTATTGGTAAAGTCCTAGAAGGGAAGCTCAATATCCATAAAACTGAAAGTGTTTCTTCTATTTCCCTTTCTTCCTTATTTCAGTCTTTTCTTTTTCTGCAGTGCTGGGGATGGAACCCAGGGCCTTGTGCATGTTCAGCAAGTACTTTACCACTGAGCAACATCCTTAGCCCTTTTTATTTTAATTTTGAGACAGGGTCTCACTATGCTGTCCAGGCTGGCCTCCAACTTGCCATCCTTCTGCTTCAGTCTCAGCTTCCCCAGTAGCTGGATTGCAAGTGTGCACTACAGAAGTTCTCTCTCTCTCTCTCTCTGAGATGGGGGTCTCACCATTTTTCCAAGGCTGATATCAAATGCCTGGGTTCAAATGAGCCTCCTGCCTCTACCTCCTGTGCAGCTGGTACCCCAGGCATATGCCACCATGATACTGGTTTTCTGTTTCTTAAAGTGTTCTTCAAATGCTGATATATATCTGTACACACACACACACACACACACACACAAAGAGATATATAGATATAGTTGTAGATGGATACAATACCTTTATTTAATTTATTTTTTTTAATGTGGTGCTGAGAATCGAACCCAGTGCCTTACATGTGCCAGGTGAGTGCTCTACCACTGAGCCACAACCCCAGCCCCTCAAATGCTGTCTTTTATCCAATCAGGAATTCTGGCCCTATTTTCATTTTTTTCCCCCAGATACTAGCGTTTGAACACGGGGTCACTTAACCACTAAGGCACATCCCCAGTTCTTTTTTTGTATTTTATTTAGAGACAGGATCTCGCTGAGTTGCTAAGTGGCTCAATAAGTTGCCGAGGCTGGCTTTGAACTCACAATTCTCCTACCTCAATCCCCCAGGTCGCTGGGATTATAGGTGTGCACCACTGTATCTAGCCCTATTTTCAATTTTTGACTCAAATGTTTTAAAACAACCATGGGATCCTTCCTAACTGTATTTGTGGCAGCAAAGTACAGAAACCAAGTCTGACTGGCCCCTACCAATGGAAAAGAGCCCCCTGTTGTGGGTGGTTGCAGAATGGCTTTCTTCATTCCCATTTCCTTACTTTGGGGAGGTATTTCTCCTTCTGGGTCTCATTCCCATTGCGCACAATCTGGTTGATGCACAGGTTGGAGTGGGCACCATAGCTGAGACCCACTGCTCCAGAAGCTCGGGATATCTCCTCCATCACCAGCACATGTTCCAGGTAACCCAAGCCAGAGCCACCATACTGAACTGCAAGAGGGACAGTGCAGGAGAGGAGAAAGGCAGTCAGATAAAATTGAGATATTGACAGAATCTTAAATTAATTGGCAGAAAAGAGACACCCTTGTAGCATCTATTCTAAGTTCCCCTAACAGTGTTATCAGGTTGATATCAAGGACTAACAGAACTTGTTAATTTGCTCTTGCTGGATGGCTGAGCTGCAGTTCAGAAGTCAATCATTGCCAAATCTGTCTTTATTTCAGACACTTACGTGGAGACAAGCAAAAACCCCAAGCACCCACTAACTATTACAAAAGTTACAGAAAGACAGAGGCAGATGAAGAAAGAGAGCCAGTCTGATGAACACAAAAATGAGCACAGGACTGTGTCTAAAGCACCAAAACCAGATATAAATCCAAGTCTGTCTGTTTAACAGCCTTAAGAAAGTAATATTTAATGGTGTGGCTTTGGACCCAAAGAAGTAGGGCTGGTAACAGCCAGGACAGCCAGAGCCTGAGAGGAACTCTAGAGGTAAGCTGTACGGCAAAGGGCAGAAGAGATACTAGCAGGACATTTCAGAACTCTCCATAAAAATGGTGTTTGTCTTTGATAGAAAATCCCAAATCAAAGAGGCAAGGTCATCTAGTACTATCCCCTATCCCACTGTTTAGGTAAAGCCTGGCAAAGCTCTGCGCACATGTTCACTATGACTAGGAAACCAGGGAAAGGCTCTAGGGAAAGCTTGGCCTGATCACAACTCCATGAAGGAAAGCAAAAAGGAAGGGGACGTTAGAAACAGCCACCAGGACTATCATGTAGGAACAGGATTCATATGGAGATTTTTAAATTTTGTGGGACTGGGCATTGAACCCCAGAGCCTTATGCAGGCTAGTAAGTGCTGTACCACTGACCTATAGCCCCAGCCCTAGCTTTTTCTTCTCTTTTCCTTTTTTTTTTTTTTTTTTTTAATATTTTTAGTTGTATATGGACACAATATCTTTATTTTGTTTATTTAGTTTTTTTATGTGGTGCTGGGGATTGAACCCAGAGCCTCATGCATGCTAGGCAAGAGCTCTACCGCTGAGCCAACAACCCCAGCCCCCTGGCTTTCTTTTAAAAGTTTTCCCTTGAAGGTGGGCGTGGTAGTACATGCCTGAGTCAGATGCTGAGGTAGGAGGATAGCAAATTCAAAACCAGCCTTGGCAACTTAGTGAGACCCTGTCTTAAAATAAAAAATTGAAAAGGGCTGTGGATAAATCTCAGTGGTAGAGTGCCACTGGATTCACTGGGTTCAATCTCTGGTAATATAAATAAATAAATAAATAAATAAATAAATAAATAAATACTTCCCCACAAAGGATTTTATCTGATTTCTTTCTTTTATGATTTTTAAAGAATACTTCTATTTTGTTCATTTATTTTTATGTGGTGCTGAGGATGGTTTGAACCCGGTGCCTCATACATGCTAAGCGAGTGCTCTACTAATGAGCCACAAACCCAGCCATTCTTTTTTTCTTTCTTTCCTTCTTTCTTTCTTTTTTGGTAACGGGGATTGAACCCAGGGGTACTTCATCCCTGAGCTATTTCTCTAGACTTTTTTATGATCCTCCTGTCTCAGTCTCTAGGATTATAAGAGTCAGCCATCGTGCCTGTCCTTTCTTTCCTTTTAAATGTGGTCCTAGGGATCAAGCCCAGAGCCTCATAAATGTTAAACACACACTCTACCACTGAGCTACACCCCCAGCTCATGGTTTCTAATTGCCTCTTTTTTCCTTTAAGATACATTCTGATTCACATATTCTTGGAGTAGGTGAGTAGGGTTCATAAATTCCCAAAATATAATGGAAGAGTCTGGTTTAGAAGCCCCTAGCAACCTTCCCCCCAGTTATTTTACATTAAGATGATCTAAATCTTTAAATGGTTTCATTTTATCATTATTCATGTTATAACTTTATTTATTTGTTACCGGGAATTGAACCCAGGGGTACTTAACCACTGAGCCACAGTCCCAGCCTTTTTATATTCTATTTAGAGACAGGGTCTCTCACTAAGTCACTTAGGGCCTCACTAAGTTGCTGAAGCCAGTTTTGAACTTGCAACCCTCCTGCCTCAGACTCCTGAGCCGCTGGGTTCAGGTGTGCACCACCGTGCCCAGACCATGTTGTAAATATCTAACTTTCTATAATCAGCTCAAAATCAAGAAATTAACCTACTCTGAGTACTGAAGAGGAGACAAGGTGAAATATACAGTTGACCCTCAATATCAGGGCATTGGTTCAGGACCTGTCATAGATATCCAAATCCAAGGATGTTTAAGTATCTTATGTAAAATGTTGTCACATTGCCTAAAACTGAAGCACATCCTCCCATATCCTTTAAATCATCTCTAGATTACTTATTATATAAATTATTATATAAGTAAATATATTACTTATTATATAAATAGTTGCTATTCTTTATTGTGTAGGGACTAATGAGAAGAAAAAGTTGACTATATTGTGTTCCACCCTTACTCTCATATCCACAGTAAATATAGGCCTGAGTATGGTGGGCTCTCCAGGCTTGGTTGAGGTGGTCAAAGGCTCAGTTCTTTACAGAGCACAGCAAGCCAGGCTGGGCCTCTCCTTAGAAGCCAATACTTGAACCAGAGGCCACCAGCTCCCTGTCCTCTCCCCCTAAAAACAAGTAGTAAGACCCACAGTGGGCAATGGGCAGACCATAGAGAACCTATTAAACATATCCTCTGGCCACTTTACCTGAAGGCCCAAACAGACATCCCTCTCATCCCAATGATTTCCAGGGAAAAGACTCAGGCAGTCCTTCTAGGGATATACCTGCCCTGACTGTTCCTGTCTAGAAGCAGTTCTTTGAATAGAACTTAGAAATTATGATAGTAAAATAGATACACTAGGACAACTGTTTGACCCAGAGAATTTTTATTTGGGGGTACCAGGGATTTAACTTAGGGGCACTCAACCACTGAGCCACATCCTCACCCCTATTTTGTATTTTATTTAGAGACAGGGTCTCACTGAGTTGCCTGGCTTTTGCTGAGGCTGGCTTTGAACTTGTGATCCTCCTGCCTCAGCCTCCTTCTGGGATTACAGGTGTGCACCACCATACCCAGCTGACCCACAGAATTTTGAAAAAAAAAAATGTTGTCGGTGTCTTTGGGCACAATCTTCCCCTTCCTTTCTGCTTCCTTTGGGAATTGTGTAAGTACGCACACAAGGAAAGTTATCTTTAGGGAAAGAAGCTATACTTACCAGGGACTGTGATGCCCAATACTCCCAGGCTCCCCAGCTGTTTCCAAAACTCCTATCAACAGAAGGGAGTAGAGGAATTGTGAGAAGGCAGCCAGCTACCTGTGGCTGCAATAAGACCAAATGCTTCTTAGGGAGGCTTCTTTTTACCAAGAGATAATGTGAGCCCTTCCAGGCAGCAGTGCAACTCAGCCTAGCTCCCAACTGCCCCCTGTCCCAACCTTCTGACTCACTCGCAGGTTCTTGAACTCGTTGCTATGATCAATTTCCTGGGCCTTGGGAGCCAGATGCTCCTGAAGGAACTTAGCCATGGTCTGTCGAAGCTAGAGGGAGAAAAGCGGACAGATGCAGCTGAAACCAAAATATTATTGCATTGAAAGCAGCATCTCCAGTACTGAGAGCACATTCTGAGAGCCAAGCCAATAGTAACCTCACCAAATAGCATTAGATTGAAACTTAGAAGCCTCACTAGTTAATGTTTCCTCAGAGATGATCTTCAACTTTTTCTTAAGATCCTCAGTTTAGATAGCTTGAAGATGATTTTTAGCTTGTATTATCTTACTTTCTTTCACTTTATTTATGCTATTATTTTTTGTGTATGTATGTGTGTGGTACTGGAGGTCAAACATTGGGCTTTGCACATGCTAGGCAAGCACTTTGTTACTGAGTTACACCCCCAGGGGTTAGCTGGGATTGCAGGCATGTACCACCATACCTGGGCTTTTTAATTTATTTCTGAGACTGGGTTTGCTATGTTGCCCACACTGGCCTTGAACTTCTGGGTTCAAGTGATCTACCTACCTCAGCTTCCCAAGTATTGCAGATGTATAACCACTGAGCCACATCCCCAGCCCTTTTTTATATTTTATTTTGAGACAGGAACTTGCTAAGTTGCTAAGGCTGCCTTTGAGCTTATGATCCTCCTGCCTCAACCTTCAGAGCCGCTGGGATTTACAATATGCACCACTGCACCAAGATTGAAGATAAAAAAAAAAAAAAATGCTGCTCCCCTACATAAAATCGTTCCATGCCTTTGTATTACACTCAGAATAAAGCACAGGCTCCTTTCCTAGGCCTACAGGTCCTGCATAAACTGTACCAGCTGGCCTTCCAACCTTCCCCAATACTTTTCTATCCCCCACTCACTGTGCTCCAGCCATACCCACTTCAGTTCTTGGCTTGTGTCAGGCTTTTTACTGCCCCTGAGCCTTTGGCCAAAAGAGATTACTGAAAGGAATCAGAAATTCCTCTTGGTAGAAAGGTTTGACACCTAGGACTGAAGTCTTCAGAGAAGCCCTAAACCACCTAGGGCCCTTGGAGAATCACATTCCCTTGCACTCCATCTACCTCCAAGTGATCACAGCCTCCTTCCTGCAAGAAAGGCTCTGGTCTAGTCCCATTTGTAATCACATTTTTTTTTTTTTTGAGTTCTTTCTTTGTGCTTTGGATCTAATAAGCTGAAAAATGATAGCAAACCTCACCGGCACTTCAAAATGCCTTGTTTATCCAAAGAGAATCCCTGGTGATTATGATGATCAACCAGGAACTACATGTAGATGCAGGACCCTTTTGCCACAAGCGGTAGTCCCAGTCAATCCACCAAAACACCACCATTCTCCCAGGAGCTTTCTTCCTTTGCATCCCTCTGGCTGCCCTGCTTTGGTGTCTCAAATCTTCTCTCCAGAGAGGTGAAGATGAGACTAAAGGACAGGGCCCAAAAGGAGAGGGCCAGTTTCCCGCCCTCGCTCCCAAGTGACGTTCTCATCGTCCAAAGAGCACAAGCCGCTGCTGAGCGGGTGCTAAACAGAAGGCCTTGCAGCCGGGAAGGGAGTCTGTCTCTCTACCTGCTTCTGCTCTTCGCTTAGCCCGTTGATCACATCGTCCACAGGCAACAGAGAATGGGCGCGCTGGGTAACGAGGCCGGCCAGGGGCGACAGCTGCGGCCGCAGCCTCCAGCTCCGCACACGCCGTCCCAGCAGCCGAGTCGCAGTCGCCATCTCTTCCAGAACCGAGATCCAGAACTGCAACTGAAGAATCTCTTCCGGCTCTACCAATCGGGCTTCACCGCCCCATCCAATCGGCGAGGGGGTGGGTCTCCAGCAGCCAATCACCCTCACCCGTCCGCTGAAGGCCGCGCTCTCCTTTGGTGGCCAATGAGCCCTGACATTCTGTGGCCAGCCCTCCACCGCCCCACGAGTGAGCAAGAGGGATCTGTTGCTAGCGTCCTCCCTGGGTTAGTGTGTGTGTGTGTGTGTGTGTGTGTGTGTGTGTGTGTGTTAGGGGAGGCGGGTAGACAGAGCAAGGAAATTGCCTTTTCTTTTGAGTTGGTCTCCTTTCATTGAAATAGCAACCCCTAACTGCAGGAAATCTCTGTGGGAAAGCAAAGCATTAAAACAGAAAACTTCCCAAATGCTCAATATTTGGGAATAAATTGGTAAAGCAAATCTGGGATAGTTAAGATTTTTAAAGTAGCGCATGTTCTAGTGTGCACGTTAACTCGGTAAAATTTGCTTTCTTATATATGAGGATTTGTTGCTTTTGATTCCTGTTTCCTCCAAATTACATAATGAATGTGCTGTAAGAACGTCAGTCAGAATTTTTTTTTTAAATGCCGGTGGGAGGGTAAAGGGTGGGAAGGAAGGAATTTCAGCCTCTTATCCTCTTTCCCCTTTTGCAGCTTTTCCTCCTACGTGTTGGGTCAATGCCCTTAAACAGCTCATCTCAGGTGGTGTAGCACCCTTAGTTCAGGAATGGGGCTTTACAGTCCGGTTACCTAGCTGTGGGACTTTGGGCAATTTTCTTGGATCTTTTCAGTCTCTAATCATCTGTAAAATAAAAACAATACCACCAACTTCCAAGCTATTATGAAGAATAAGAGATTGCATTCTTGGGCTGGGAGTGTAGTTCAGGGATAAAGCATGTGCTTAATATGCATGAGGCCCTGGGTTCATTCCCCAGCACAGAAAATAAATAAGGTTGCATACTCAATTATTCAGCCTATTACTTAGCACATTGTTCTCATTTTTAGTCATTTTTACCACACCTGACTTCTCCCACTTCTCCCACTTCCGTTTCCCCACTTCCAACTTACCCTACATTCTGGGACTTCATAGTGAGATGTCAGTGACCAAAATGACCAAGCACACAGCATTGCATCTCCTTTTCTCAAATTCTGATTGAAATTAATCATTTAGGTGTTTTAAGTTTGTCCTTAATGCTAGAGAGCTCAGGGAGTATGTGTATAAAGGTTATGATTATAAAGCTAAGCGTATTGGTAGCTTTTCTGTGTGTGTGGAGGGGGTCATTGAACCTAGGGAAACTCTACCACTGAACTGCATCCCCATTCTCAGGCCTTTTTATTTTTATTTTTCAAGACAGGGTTTCATTACATTACCCAGGCTAGTCTTGAATTTGTGATCCTCCTGTCTCAGCTTCCAGAGTAGAGGTATTACAGACATATACCACCACACCTGGCTATTTGGTGGCTTTTTCGAAGACTTCCCTCTGCTAAAATGAGCAAACCAGCTGGGTGTGGTGGGGGAGCACCTGTAATCCCAGTGGTTTGGGAGGCCACGGCAGGGGGATTGCAAGTTCAAAGCCAGCTTCGGCAATTTAGGGAGGCTCTAAGCAAGTCAGTGAGACCCTGTCTCAAAATTTAAAAAAAAGGCTGGGGATATGACTCAGTAGTTAAGTACCCCTGGGTTTAATCCCCAGTTCAAAGGAAACAAAACAAGAAAACAAAAACACCCTCACTCACAAAATGAGCAAACCTTGAGTCTTCACCATTAATCCCTGCACAATGTTGGCATCATTTTGTAGGAAATAGGGATGAGAAGCTCAAACATCTATGAATATTGCTAGTAAAAGATGGCAATACATGGGGCTGGGGATTTAGCTAAAATGGTAGAGTGCTTGCCTCACTTGCACAAAGCCCTGGGTTCAATCCCTAGTACCACCAAAAAAAAAAAAAAAGGTGAGAATCTAGACAAACACCCCAATTAAATAGCTTCCACACCAGTCTATTCAATTTTTTTTTTTTTTTTTGTACCAGAGATTGAACTGAGGGGCACTCGACTACTGAGCCACATCCCCAGCCCTTTTTTGTATTTTATTTAGAGACAGGGTCTCACTGCATTGTTTAGCGCCTCGATTTTGCTGAGGCTGGCTTTGAACTCACAATCCTTCTGTCTCAGCCCCCGCCCCGAGTGGCTGGCTCAATTTTTATTTTTAAAAAGTGACAATCATTCATGTGCTCAAAAAGCTGTAAGAGGGGGCTGCGATGTGGCTCAAGTGGTAGCGCGCTCGCCTGGCATGCGGCGGCCCGGTTCGATCCTCAGCACCACATACAAACAAAGATGTTGTGTCTGCCGAAAACTAAAAAATAAATATTAAAATTCTCTCTCTCTCTCTCTCTCTCTCTCTCTCTCTCTCTCTAAAAAAAAAAAAAAAAGCTGTAAGAGGGCTGGCGTTATGGCTCAGCGGTAGAACTTCACATGTGGGAGGTCCTGGGTTTGATCCTCAGGACCATATAAAAATAAATAAATAAATAAATAAATAAAGTTATTGTATCCAATTATATCTAAAAAATAAATATTTTTTAAAAAGAAAGAAAAAAGAAAAGACAAGTCCAGCTAAGACTCTTTCTCAAAACAAAAAAATAAATAAAATAAAATAGGCTGAGATATAGCTCAGTAGTAAAGCATAAACTTAGTATGCAAGAGGCCCCAGGCTCAGTCCCTAGCATGCAGAAAAAGAGAGGAAGAAATCTAAGAGTTGAAATTATGAAATAGAAAATAAATAAAACAAAAAATTGTTTAAAAATTACTAAAATTGATGAATCACTGCCAAAAGTGATAAAGAAAAATAAATTAGAATTGCAAATTATTGATATCAAGAATGAAAAGTGGGGACTAGGGATGTAGAGCAGTGGTAGAATGCTTGCCTAGCATGTGCAAAGCCCTGGGTTAGAGCCGTGGTACCCCCCACACACACACACACAGAATTGAAAAGGGGGACAGCTCTCAGATCCTATGATATGAAAAAGATAACAAAGATATTTGAGCAAAATATGCCAATAAATATGACAATGTAGATGAAATGGACAGATCCTCTAAAAATAGGTTATCAAAAACTGACATAAAGCCAGGAGTGGTGGTACACATTTGTAATCTCACTGATTTGGAGGACTGAGGCTGGAGGATTACAAGTTTAAGGCCAATCTGGGCAACTTAATGAAAACCTGTCTTAAAATAAAAAATAAAAAGGACTGGAAATGTGACTTAATGATAAGAATGGACCTGGGTTCAATCTCCAGTACCAAACAAGACCAAAAACTGACACAATAAGAAAATCTGAATAGTCCTATATCTGCTAAAGAAGTTAAAATTCACAATTAAAAACCTCCCCTCAAAGAAAACTCCTGCGGCAGGGTGGAGTGGTGCATGTCTGCAATCGAGTGACTCAGGAGGCTGAGGCAGGAGTATTGCAAGTTTGAAACCAGCCTCAACAAATTAGTGAGGCTGTAAGTAACTTAGTGAGACTTAGTAAGACTCTGTCCAAAATAAAAAAGGCTGGGGATGTGACTCAGTGGTTAAGTTCCCCTGGGTTCAATCCCTGGTATCAAAACCAAAATAAGCAAACGAACAAAAAGACCATGAAACTCCAGGCCTGGGTAGCTAATAAATTCTTCCAAATAATTAAAGAAGAAATATTACCAACTCATTTTATGAGGTCAATAATACCTCTGACAAGAAACATTACAAGAAAAAAAAATGCATGTTGGTATTTCTCATAAACACAAAAGTAGTAAAAAATAATTAGAAAAGTAAATCCAGTGTTATAAAAAAAATGCAGTCTGCCCTAACAAAAGAAAAAACTCTGAGATGTCAAAAATTTAATTTCAAAGGCCAGAGGGTAGAAGAGGAAGAGATATTAGTTAATCAGTTAACAACTGCAAAAAAAAAAAAAAAAAAAAAAAAAAACCAATAAAAAGGCCAGTTATATTGAAACCATGACACCTACCATTGAGCTACTTCCCAGCCTTTTTTAAAAAAAAATCTTGAGAGTCTCACTAAGTTAGTGAGGGCCTCACTAAGTTGTCCATGCTCCAACTTGTGATCCTCCTGCCTCAGTTTCCCAAGTAGCTTGGACTATTGGGGTGCACCACCAAATTTGGCCCTATTGTGTGTGTGGTTTTTTTTTTTTTTTTTTTAGTACTGGGGCACTTAACCACTGAGCCACATCCCCAGCCCTTTTTTGTATTTTATTTAGAGACAGGGTCTCACTGAATTGCTTAAGACCTCACTAAGTTGCTGAGGCTGGCTTTGAATTTGCAGTCCTCCTGCCTTAGCCTCCTGAGCCACTGGAATTACAGGCATGCGCCACCATGCCTGGCTGGCCCTATAATTTTTATTTAAGAATTCCTTGGGCTGGGCTAGGGCTCAGTGGTAGAGCACTTTCCTGGCATGTATGAGGCACTGGGTTTGATCCTCAGCACCACATAAAAATAAATAAATAAAGGTATTGTGTTCATTCTATAATGAAATATATATATATATATATATATATATATATATATATATATATATATATGTATATATAGAAGTGACTTTTAAAAAAAATATATATACATTTTAAAAAAAGAGGGTACTCAGTTGGTAGAGTGCTTGCCTCACATGCACAAGGCCCTGGGTTCAATCCCCAGCACCACAAAAAATAAAAAAAGAATTTCCTGACTTAGGGCATTAGCACTACTCTCAGTTACCATCATTTTGGGCTTCTTGTCTCAACACATCATTTATGGATTATAGTATGCTCATAATCATGTATTCCTTTGAGTTTTTGTCATTCCCACTAAAGAGAGATCATTTTACTTTAACAGATGGCTGTATGCAAACATTTAAAACTTTTTGAGAGGTAACAGCATACCAAGAAGAGTACTAATTGTGACTGTCACAGGATGATACCAAGAGTATGGAGCATGCTCTTGCTATAGTTTGGATCTTGAAAATTTTCCAAAGGCCCATGTGTTAAATGTCATGAAGTGAACAGGACTTTTCTGCCACAAACACAATCCTGCTATGATGGGCTGTATTGCCACCAGCCCAAAGCAACAGGGCCAATAAAACATGGACTAAAGCTTCTCAAACCATGAGTCAAAGTAAGTTTCCTTTAAATTATTATCTCAAATATTTTTTATAGTAATAGCAAAAAACTGACTTACACAGTTCCTTGGTGGCCGTGAATCTAACCAACTAAAATCAAGTAGATCAGGAAATAAAACAGATAAGGAGTCTGCCTGTTTTAATAAGTAACCTGTCCATTAATTTTACATGCATCTTCACCAAACCCATTGTATTTATTTATGTGCAAAAAGAAGTACCAGCAACTACCAAATTCCCCTAGTTTAGGTGACAAGTAAATATCATCTAATATTGAAGGACTGGATTAAATTTAGTGGTTAAAAAAAAAAAACACTAGTGGGGCTGGGGTTGTGGCTCAGTGGTAGAGCATTTGCCTAGTATGTGTGAGGCACTGGGTTCGATCCTCAGCACCACATAAATATAAATAAATAAATAAAATAAAGGTATCGTGCTATCTACAACTAAAAGTATTAAAAAAAAACACTAGCACAATTTGAACAGTTGCAGCAGGGATGTTGCTAAAGTCATGTACTAGCTAGACTAAGAGATCTCTTAGGGCCTATAAATATTTGAGTTTGACACATAGTTAACACAGTTAAGTGAGCCACAGAAGTTATTGTTTGTGAAATTCTGGTCACAGTATTATCCTGTCAAGTGCAAGAAGGAAGCATAAACAAAAATCTTATTACAAGGGGTGCTAGAATCTTGTTTCGAGAACGGGAGTCTTACTATGAAAATCTTGGGTGGGAAAAGCTGCACACAGTGTGAAGATAACTTCTGGTTTTGACTTTCAGTCTGTTTCTGGTTGTGGCATTGGTTGTTCTGGTGATCATATCAGACAAGGCTTGTTTTAGTTAGCTTTTTTGTTTCTGTGACCGAGACAAGCACTTAGAGAAGGGAAATTTTATTTAAGACTTTATAAGTCAGGATTCTCCTATGAGAACAGAATCAACAGGAAGCATAATTATAAAAAGGGGATTTATTAGGTTGGTTTACAGAACCAACGATGGATAGTCCACAATGGCCATCTGCAGGCTGGAGCACTGGAAGAACCAGTACCTATGCAGTCCAAGAGGATGAAGCAATGGCTACCCCAGTCCAAGACAGAAGGCTTCTGGAGAATTGCTCTCAGAGGCTGCTTTGGAAGAGTGAAGAGGCAAGAGTCTGATATCCTCAGATGATAGCAGCAGCAATCAAGAACCTGTCCAAGAAGAATTAACTTGCATCTGCTGCTGCTGCCTATTTCTTCCAATTTTAATTCCATCCAAACCATCATCCTATTGGACAGTGCTGCCCATGCTTAGGGCGGGTCTCCATTTCAGTTGGCTATCCCACATGCCAATCATTCCTAGAGGCACCCTCATCAACACACCCATGAGGCTCTTAATCCTTGTTATCTCTTAATCCGATCAAGTTGATAATTCAAACTAACCATTACAGGATTCATGGTTTAGCAATTTCATTGCTCTAGGCCTAAGGTGATGTAGCACATTATGGAGGAAGGGCCCAGTGAAGGAAAGCTGCTCAGGTCAGGGAAGGATCAGGGAAAAGGAAGGAAGAAGGGACTCCAGGGAAGTTGCACCCTTCTAGGCATGCCCCCAAGACCCATGTCCTCCAGGCACACCCCACCTGCCTACAGTTACCACCCAGTCCATCCATTCAAACTAGGGTAGAATATTACAGCTCTCATAATCGAATCATTTCATCTTTGAATGTTCTTTCATTAAGAGGAGATTTTTTTGGGGGGATACCATATATCCAAACCATATCAAGGCTGTCTGTAATTTCTCTTGAAATTTACATGAAATTGTCCAGTTTTGTCTTATTGAGTTTTTATTTTTAGTTGGAGAGTTGTAATCAGATGTTATAGAAAACTAGAATTCAGAATCCAATCCAGTCTACAGGTACATCATAGAAACTCAAAAGCAATGATCAGGGTTACAATATAATAACAGGTATACTACAATTTTCTTCTGCAATGTGATTTTTCTCTCTATAATCACTTCCATTTCCATCAAGATAATTGTTGTAAGATCAATTTGTTTGCAAAATAGGTCTAGTCTCCTGATTATTTGCATAAGTGTAGCCATAATAACTACACAGGCTCTTTTCAAATTTGTTTTGTTGGAAGTTTGACAAGGAATCTCAGATTGGCCTTTTATAAAATCTCAAAGCTAGGAAGTCAAACTGAGGCTGACTTCAGATAACATTCTGTTGAGAGCCACAGCCGAGTCAGAATGGCCCCTAGCATTTTGCCAGAAGTAATGGTTGCGAGGTGAACCATTAAGATGATGCTGGATTGAAACAGGTTGTGTATTCAATTGTATATAGACCCCTGCTGTCCAACTCGGGTGCCTGCTACTTTGGAGTTCCCCGTTGAGTTCTCTCAGGTTCCAAAAGAGTGGGGGCGGAGCCCGGTGGAGAGCTGGGAGAGTTCCCCGGGAAGTGTGCGTGGAGTGCTGGTGGAGTTCGGGCAATAAAGTTTCCTGTTTGAACATACAAGTGCTTTGTGGCGGCTCGGTGATTTGTGCCCAGCCAGACTGCAGCAACATTCCAGTCAAAGCCTTGGTAATATATACACCCAATGTTTCCAATTATATCTTTCTTATTGAATTTATGCAAATAAAGTAATAACCACAAAAATTAGAATATTCACATAGCTTCCAAATTCTAGAGGTACCAGGTAGGAAGAAAAGTGTTTCAATTTTTGTTTACAAAATATACTTTACTAGATTGCTATAAATATAGATAACTTATGTGGGAGACCAACCTTACACGTGACTGAGTCACATTCCCCAGCTGGGTGCTGAGGCGCTCAGTCGAAGAAATGTGGAAGAGCTTTCCCCACCCTTCTTGGGTCCGAGGGTCAGTGTCTCGTTCATGGATGTGTCTTGCTACAGCCCCATGAGTGAAGCTATTCTCACCTGTTACTTTGTAATATAACCCCTTGCCCTGTTTAGGATAGAATCTTCCATGGAAGTGCCTTGTGTGTGTCCCCTTCTCTTACTCTGCCCTTGGGTGTGGCCTACCCAGGTGACAGTCAACCTGCTGACAGTGGACATCATGAAGATAGACTCAGCCCCCTGCAACCTGACCCCTTGCCTCATTTAAATAACTTCTCCTCAATAAAAGGGGTCAGCGCGTGCTCTCTCTCTCTCTTCCTGCGGACCCTTAAGGTCAGAGGGGCCGTCACAGCGACCCCAAAGAAAAAGGTATTTGTGTCTCTTATGTGGTTTTATTTCGTGCAGCCCAGTTAGCCCAGTTTAATTGGAGTTACTCCTGAGCCTTTTAGTCATGAGAACAGAAACCCAGCAAACTTAAAATAAAAATATTTCCTTAAGACTGGAAAACAAACATTAAATGGAGGCTGGGGATGTACCTAAGTGTTAGAGTGCTAGCTTAGTATGCATGAAGCACTGGGTTTGATTTCCAGCACTGCTAAAATAAAAAACAAAAACATTAGTTGGGCTTGGTGACAGGCCTATAATCCCAGTGATTCAGGAAGCTAAGACAGGAGGATTACAAGTTCCAGGGCAACCTCAGCAACTTAGTGAGACCTTGTCTCAAAATAAAAAAGGGCTAGGATGTAGCTCAAGAGTAGAGTTCCCCTGGGTTCAATACTCAGTACCACAAAAACAAACAAAAAACCCAAAACATTAAAAAATCAGCAATGTTTCAAATAAAAAGACATAACAATCCATAACTATTTTCATCAGTTCCTTCAGCATCATGTAACTAATTCTTGTTTTGCCTGATCTTGGTTAGACATTGTATCATCCCCAAAGAAAAGGGGGACAGTAAAACACCATGTCTGAATGCTTCCTTTCTGTTCCCAAAAATAACTTAGCTAAGTTAAGAGAGCAAGCCTGGGCTGGAAAGTCCAGATACTTATTATCTTAAAGGACACTGGCTTTCTCTTATGCACACTAGAAACTAAGGCAAGTTAGTATATTCTGTAGAAAGCTACTTTCTTGCATTTATA
The DNA here is from genome assembly GCF_047511675.1 of Marmota flaviventris. Lineage (NCBI taxonomy): Eukaryota > Metazoa > Chordata > Mammalia > Rodentia > Sciuridae > Marmota > Marmota flaviventris. The sequence goes on along the minus strand of NC_092499.1, from coordinate 89,301,606 downwards.
TCAGGACAATTGCTCCTTGGGATGTTGGTCATACAAGCAAGCTAATGTTGATTATGTCACTGCTTCTGCAGCCTAAATAGAAAACTCTTCTGTGAGTGGATACAAGCATAAAATTGAGGGTACTCTGGAAAGGATACCTGTGACTCCTGCAATCAGATACCTCTGGACAGAGGCTGTGCTTGTTGAAGCACCCTGAGGGATGGAGGTGCTATCTGTTCAGCCTGTTTCCCCTGAACTCTTGGAGCAGTCTCTGATCTCTTGTAAACTTTCCCCAATAAATCATAAGTCTTGCGCACTGACTCTGGGCACTTTGTTTTGACCTGTTTGCAACCTACCCCTGATGCCCTGGCAAAACTGGGCTTATAGATAAGACAAACATTTATAAAACAACCACTTTTGTCCCAAGAGTTTTGGAGACTTCTTACCCAGTTCAAAGTTATTAGAAACCTGTATTTGTCAGAGCCTCCCCTTCCCATCCTTCCCATCCATGACCTCCCTAAAGACAAACACTTTAGGATTATAGTTGCATAGCCTCCAGAAATGTATCAGAACAAAAAGACTTAATAGTTATGATTAAAGATCTGGTGAGGGCTGGTACTCTGGCTCAGGTAGAGTATATGCTTTGGCATTCATGAGGTTTTGAGTGCATGTGTACACACAAAAGAGCTGGTGAAAAATTGTTATGGGGCTGGTGTTGTGGCTCATCGGTAGAGCACTCGCCTAGCATGTGCAAGGCCCTGGGTTCGATCCTCAGCACCATATAAAAATAAATAAATAAAATAAAGGTCTTGTGTCCAACTACAACTAAAAAATTTAAAAAGAAAACATAAAAATTGTTATTTGTGACATACTGCTGTGCCCCTCCCCTGACTCAGGCAATGGCAAGGCCCTACTGAGGTGGATGGCGCAAGGCGTCCATCCTCTGGAGGAGCGCAGCATATTTCTGGGAATGGGCTGGTTTGTTTTTGTATTCCTTTAATAAGTATAGTTGCAACTTCTCATATGACCATTAAGTATGAAGGAAAAAAACATGACTTTCCCAATTAATGCAACAACTTCTAAAGAATAGATCTGTTTGCTCTAAATGCAATGATTCAGCTGTGGAGGGTAAATTTGTTAATGTTTAATGAAAAACTCCCTGTATTCCCGTCAAGGAAGTTTTTGAGAAATTAAATTAAAATCTAGAGAAGAAGAATTAATGTTAAGAAGACAGATTAGTGCCTAGTACTGGGCAACTTGTTCTTGTTCCTGTGCACAATGGTTTGTGCTCTTACTCTTGTTTGATTAAAATTAATAACAAGTTAACCACTTGCTGTAACCATGGCACCGGTTCCAGTCAGTAAGTCAAGAAAGAATAGTCAAGGTATAGGCCAATAGTTTGGGACATTTCTAACTATTATTAAAAGTTAACTAAGCAGAAACAGCTCAAAACAAAACGTGAACTGAAAGTAAAAATGCTTGCTTATGCCTAAACCAAGAGACATTCTTCTATTCTAATTGTAGCTAGGTAATATTTTGTTTCTTTGAATAATTATTCCTGTTTTGTAACCACAAAGTTCTGTGAGCCTGCCAAAATGAAAAGTATACATGATCAACTTCACAAGTAAAGATTGGGATCAGCACCTTCACTTTGGTGTCTGTGTTGTTTCTCCACCCCCCTTTTCGCCAACTCCTCACCATCTGTTCGTCTCCTGAGACCCCCTGTTGGAGCTGGACTCCAACAACATACAATAACTTACCATAATAACTGAAGAGTCATGACTAGTAATACCACTCCAAAATATGTCAGATTCCTAGGATCTCATATGATTTTTGGATTACATATTAACAAGCATATCCATATAAATAGAACTCAAAGAAGGTTAAACAATATATTTTTATTTGACAATGCTTCCCAATTCATTTAACAAATGAAAATAAAACTCTCTTTCAGACTTCCAAAAACCCTCTGAAAATCCTAAAGTTTATTCAAGGTCAAAAATATTCAATTTTATGGGCTGGGAATGTAGCTCAGTAATAGAGTGCTTGCCTAGCATGTGTGAGGCCCTGGGTTTGATCCCTAGCATCCAAAAATAAATAAATAAATAAATAAAGACTTAATTTTAGAATTTGATTTTGGGAAGTTTGTCAAAAATATCAAAAGGCTTATTGTGCCTACCTATAACTAAGGGATAAATATTTAAAACAAAAATCAAAAGGCTCAAAACAATTAAATAGGATCAAAGATCATTATGAAATAAAACCAAGGTGATAAATGATCTCAAGGGCACCAAGCACAAGAAATTACAGAATCATTTGTTTTCTAGACCTGTTACCTAGAAGGTGAAGAAAAAAAGTCTTGCTTTTTAAGAGCAGATGAACATTTTAGAAAAATTTATTAGTAATTCCCTTCTAATTTCAGTTAACTTCATCCCACATACGATTTCTTTCACAAGACTCATCCTCCACAAACCTTCTACAACCTTCCATGGCCTTTAATCACTGGCCCTACATTTTCCTCCCTCTCATGTAATCCCAGCAGCCAGGAGGCACAGACAGGAGGATCGAAATTTCAAAGCCAGCCTCAGCAAAAGTGAGGTGTTAAGCAACTAAGTGAGACCCTATCTCTAAATACAATACAAAGTAGGGCTGGGGATGTGGCTCAGTGGTTGAGTGCCCCTGAGTTCAGTCCCCCATACCCCCACCCCATTAAAAAAGAAAAAGAAAAAGATACATATCCTCATATTCCACAGTCTTCCTCATAAAACATACCTTACTTTTCTCTCATACAAAGTTGTTTCCTTTCTTATTTCTTGTTTTAGTTACAATGTATTAGAATTTTATTCCTTAGCAATTGTGAACCAGCAGTCTGTAGAGGAATACCATTTCATCCTTTCTAAAAATATATGCTTCCTCAAAGTGAATTTTTCATGTTCACTAACAGATCCAAATAAATTTAACTTCTTAAACCATATAAAAATAAGATGCCAGAGCTGGGCTTGGTGGTGCACGCCTGTAATCCCAGAGACTTGGGAGGCTGAAGCAGGAGGATCGCAAGTTCAAAGCCAGCCTCAGCAATGGCAAGGCACTAAGCAACTCAGTGAAACCCTGTCTTTAAATAAAATACAAAAAAGGGCTGGGGATGTGGCCCAGTGGTCAACTGCCCCTGAGTTCAATCCCTGGTACCAAAAAAAAAAAAAAAAAAAGTAGATAACCTTTTGCATGTGTGTGGTACAGGGGATCAAGCCCAGGGCCTTGTACATGCTAGGTATGTGCTTTACCACTGAGCTACACTCCCGGAATAAAGTATATAAACTTTAAATTTATGCTTAATGATCAATATTTTAGTATCTGTGACTTGTTTACTTATTTATTTGGTGCTAGGGATTTAACTCAAGGCCTTGTGCATGCTAAATACACTCTAACATTTGACCATCCAAGGGCAAAATTACAACTTAGTTTATAGATATTAATTTTGTTTTCAATTCTATAATTGGGCACTGTTTCATCCCATAAAATAGAATATTTGTCTAATGGTAGAGCCAGGGAGATTGGTTTCATGATCAGAGAAAGGCTTGAAAAATCCAGAAACAAAAAGCAGATTGGGTATTTTAGTTATTTTTCTTGGAAGGAAGGTTGGGATAGGGAAACAGACCTGTAGGGAAATAATTGATTAACTAACCTTAGGCTATTTTTTTTTTTTTTTTTGGTGGCGTTGGGGTTGAACCTAGGGCCTTGTTCATGTGAGGCAAGCACTCTACTGAGTGAGCTAATTCCCCAGCCCCCAGGCTATTTTTTAAAAAATTGTTTTTACATTTTTTTTAACCTTTTTTTTACTTATTTTTATGTGGTGCTGAGGATTGAACCCAGGGCCTCACATGTGCTAGACAAGTGCTCTACCACTGAGTTACAGCCCCAGCCCAACCTCAGGCTATTTTAATGTTACTTCTTTTGTTTAAGAATTAAGGCACAGCCAGGTTCAGTGGTACACATCTGTAATCTCAGCAACTCAGGAGGCTGAGGCAGGAGAATCGCAAGTTCAAAGCCAATCTCAGCCGTTTAGTGAGGTCCTAAGCAACTTAGCAAGACTCTGTCTCAAAATAAAATATAAAAAGGTTGGGGATGTGGCTCGGTAGTTAAGTGCCCCTGGACTCAATCCCCGCCCCCGCCCCCCCCCAAAAAAAAAGAATTAAGATGCAACTAAGGAGGCTGAGGCAGGAGGATTGCAAGTTTGAGACCAGCCTCAGCAATTTAGAAAAGCCCTAAGCAATTTAGTGAGACCCTATCTCAAAATAAAAAATAAAAAGAGCCAAGCAGATGGCACATGCCTGTAAACCCAGCGGCTCGGGAGGCTGAGGCAGGAGGATTGTGAGTTCAAAGCCAACCTCAGCAATGATGAGACACTAAGCAACTCAGTGAGACCCTGTCTCTAAATAAAATACAAAATAGGGCCAGGAATGTGGCTCAGTGTTTGAGTGCCCCTGAGTTCAATCCCTAGTACCAAAATAAATAAATAAATGTTTTTAAAAAAAGGATTGGGGATGTGGTTCAGTGGCTAAGTGTCCCTAGGTGAAATCCCTGGTACCAAAACAAAAACAAAAATAAAAATAAAAACAAAAACTTTTTAAGCTGTGTTTGGTAGCAAACACCTGTAAACCTAGTTACTTGGAAAAATGAGGCAGGAGAATCTCAAGTTTGAGGCCAGCCTGAGCAATTTAGTGAGACCCTGTCTCAAAATAAAATATTATAAAAGGGCTGGGAGTGTAGCTCAGTGGTAGAATGTTGCTAGCATGTGTGAGTACAAGGTCCAGGGTTTAATCTTCAGTACTACAAAAAAAAAAAAAAAAAAAAAGTATAACTGGTCCACTTTGAATGTTTGAATATAACTCTTGCTGCTCTGCCACTATGATTTCATTTAAAACTGACATTTTTTTTTCTTCTCCCTCCTCCTTCTCCTCCTCTTTCTCCTCCTCCTCTCCCTAACCACAGGGGAAGCAAGATTTAACTTTCTTCCATTCCAAGCCCAGTTATCTGTCCTCCAGCCCAGAGACCACAAGAATGAAGGATCCAGACTTCAGGGCTGGCACCTGCAGATGCAAGAAATGGCTCTCTCTCAAAGCTACAAATGAATGAATGACTCCTGAACAGGGCACATTTGGAGTGTAGCCTTTGTATCCCCTCTTTAAAAGCCCACTGCCTCTGGGACAAGATTTCACTGTTTCTCCTTTGCTAGCAAAGCAATAAAACTTCTTTTTCCTTCTCAAAACCTTGTCTTCATTATTAGAGTGGCATCAGGGACAAGAACTAAAACAACAACAACAAAACACAACTAAGGAACCAGGGACTGGGGATATGGCTCAATAGTAGAATACTTATCTAGTATGTGTGAGGACCCCAGCACTGAAAGAATTTTTAAAAAAATTTTCCATTTCCCAGTTGTAAATGGAGCCTATCATAGATCAAGTGACTCAGTCTATTAGTTCTGGAAATTAGTATGCCCCAGTGATCTCACTGTATTTTTTCCTTTTTTCTTCACACTTAGGCAGACAGGGTCTCCCTAAATCCTAAAATGCTGAGGCTAGCTTTGAACTTGCAATCCTCCTTCAGTCTCCTGAATAGCTGGGATTATAGGTATGTGCCATGGGATTTTTCGTCTTGACAAAAATACCGTAGTAATATAAGATGTTACATTAGGGGAAACATTTTTTTTTCATATATTTATCCCTATCTATCTATCAATCATCTACCTATGAAATCTTCAACTGTCATACATTGATGGGGTAGTGTAAAAGTAATTTGTTTTGGAACTGTCATGAGTTAACCTACATTATGATTCAGCAGTTCTGCTCATGTTTGGTTTCAAGAGAAACCAAGGCAGCTGAAACTCAGACACATCATTATTAATCTACCAGCTGGAGAACAGATACTTATCCATTCAATATGAATGGATTAGTCAGTCAGACATGTTGAATTAAAGAAATCAAACACCAGTATCCACTGTATGAGTCCATTTATGATGCTACAGGTTGGAAGAGTGACCTTGAAAGGTCCAGAGTATCCCAGTGTGCCATTATTGGGAAGTGCTGTCGACCTTTAGGAAATGAGGGCTTTTTTTGTTTAATATTTTTAGCTGTAGATGGACACAATACCTTTACCTTATTTATTTAGTTTTTTATGTGGTGCTGGGGATCAAACCCAGTGCCTCATACATGCTAAGCAAGAACTCTACTACTGAGCCACAACCCCAGCCCAGGAAATGGGGGTTTACAGAAGATACTTAGGTCACTGTGGATGTGCTTTCAATAGGGATTATGGGATCCAGGTTTCATGATCTTTCTTTTTTACTTCCTTTTGGCTCACAAGGTGAGCTCTTTGCTGTGCCATTCACTCCTGTCATGTTACATTATTCTCCAGAGGCCCAAAGTGAAGGAGCCATATAATGTTGGACTGGAACCTCCAGAACCATAAGCCAAAATATTAACCTTTTTTAAGTTAATTGCCTAACCACTTAACGTGGTGGCTGCTTGCTCAAAATGTCAGTAAGGCAAAACTAACGGATAATGATTTGTCAGAACAGTGATTGTTTCTAGAGCAAGGGCAGTGTTATAAAGCTTCGTCCTGGGGTTTCATAAATTGACTTCCAGACCACTCATGTATAATCAAATCAAGCCTTTATTGAAGCACACCAGTGGTGACTGACCAGAACATAAAGCTGTTCCCCTGATCAGCCCCAAACAATTGCAAGGGTGCTCCTTATAAGCCTGAAAACTGCAAGAGGGATGTTTGGGGGTCCAGCCAATGCAAACAAGCCAGGTTACAGAAGCAGGAGAGTACAGTCAGGTGGCGGGATGCTTAGCCAACCACAATTAGCCCAGTCATCCCAGTTACAGAAACAGAGCCCCATTACCTAGTTACAGAGACAATGCCCCATTAGGTAGTTCCGTGTTTTTAAAGGTTTCTACAGCAAAAGGAAAAGAACATCTTGTCCTGGTCATGACCCTTCTACTTGGCATGATTGTTTTACAAAATGGAGTTACTAAACAAAATGGAGTAACTTTGGCTTGACTATCACAGCAGTAATTGGCAATCTGTATACTTAAGGTTGGTGCACTTTGTTAAGTACAATACATTTCTTTCTTTCTTTTAGAAAGTCTTATTCTGTTACCCCAGCTGCCCCTGAACTCTTGGATCAAGTGATCTTCCAGCCTCAGTTTCCTGAGTGTTGGGATTATAAGTATGCACCACTGCACCTGGTCTTTTCTTTTAAAAACCTGTAATAATATATAAAATGTGCCATTGACTAGGTACTGTGGCATGTATGTAATCCCAGTAATTTGGGAGGCTGAAGCAAGAGGACTGCAAGTTCAAGAGCAGCCTCAGCAATTTAGTGAAACCTTTTCTCAGAATCAGTGGCACAGTATCCCAGGGTTCAATTCCCAGTACAAGGAAAAAAAAAATTGGGGCATTGTAACTTTTTTCTCCCAGTGCTGTGGATCAACCCAGGATCTCTAACAAGCTCAGCAAGTGCTCTGTTGCTGAGTTACACTGCCAAATCCAAAGTGTGGGGAGCCACTCCTGAGTTATTTGAGCATCTTCACTGGGCCTTGGAGCCAAAGAGATTTTGGTTTGGCATTGCAAGCTATTTTGTGGCTCCTCCCACTTAATGGATTGGGCAATGTACAGGACCTCTGTCTTCACTAGGCCAGGAAGATTGATCTCCTAGCTATAGAGTTGAGCGTGACCCAGTGGGAACTGGGCAGCCCACCTCCTACCTTAATTGGCTAAGAACATTCTGTAGAAAGCGTCTGAAGTTCTCCCAAATAAAGAAAGCAAACGTGGGCTCTTGCTCTTTCTAGCATGGAAGCTCGACCCTTAAGGTTGAAGAGCTATCCTGCCCCTACTCTTTAAAACTATTTTCTGTGTTGTGTGATTTTTTCACCTTATTCCTTGGCCAGCCCACTCCATGCAGGGGGATCCAGCTTCCATCACCTGTGCAGGCTGAGCCAGACCAAAGGTAATTTTTTTTTGGTGGGGTGGGTCGGGGGTGGGGCAAGGCACCGGCTGTGGTACTGGGGATTGAACCCAGAGGTACTCTACTATTGAGTTATATCTCCAGCCATTTTTTGGTGGGGAGGTGGGGCGGGGGTGGGGTGGGGAGTACTGGGGATTAAACTCAGGGGCACTCAACCACTGAGCCACACCCCCAGCCCTATTTTGAGACAGCCTGAGTGCTTAGTGCCTTGCTTTTGCTGAGGCTGGCTTTGAACTCACAATCCTGCCTCAGTCTCCTGAGTTGCTGGGATTACAGGAACGCGCAACCATGCTTAGCTCCAGCCATTTATTGTGAGACAAGGTCTAAGTTGTCCAGGCTGGCCTCAAACTTGTGATCCTCCTGCCTCAGCCTCCTAAAGTAGGGAATACAGGCATGAGCCACCTTGCCAGGCTTCATGTCTGTCTTAAAGATGGCTGTAATTTGAGCCTAAGAGTCAAAGTTGATAGTTTCCAGTTCAGAGGGAAATTGAATGGCTGCAGTGGTGTGGTCAAAATGAGAAGCAGTATGTTTGGAGTGAGAAGGGATGTTGGGAAATTTGAGAACATGATTGCAAAAGGAACGAATCTTTTGCCAAGATTAAGCTCTCAATTTGAATAGTATCACCACCAGAACCTTTGCCAGGCCTTGGATACATACAAACCAGCAAGACAGATATTCTCTGTTTTACTATAGTTTCTGATTAAGACTGAGAGAAAAGATTTGCCGAAGGACAGTTCAGAAGGTAGGCTGGGATTTCAATTGTTGGGAATGGGCTGCAAGCTGAAAATCTTTTTTTTTGGCATTGGATATTGAACCCAATGGCACCCTACTAATGAATACATCCCCAGGTCTTTTTATTTTTGAGACAGTCGCAGTCAGCCAGGTTAGCTTTAAACTTGTGATCCCCTTGAGTAGCTGGGATTACAGATTCGCATCACCATGTCTGGCAAAAACATCCTAATTTTTATAACCAATTCTTACTATCACCCTGACTCAAAACTTCTATATAGCTGAACACAGTGGCACATGCCTGTAATCCTGGTGATTTGGGAAGCTAAGCAGGACGACTGCAAGTTCAAAGCCAGACTCAGCAATTTAGCCAGGTCCTAAGCAACTTAGCAAGATTGTCTCAAATTTTTTAAAAAAGGCTGGAGATGTTGCTCAGTAGTTGAGTGTCCCTGGTTTCAACCTCAAGTATCAGGAAAACCACCACCACCACCATCATCACCAAAAAAAACACTTCTATAATGACTCAATTTCCTCAACCTCTCAAGCCACCAATTAATTCCTATAGTTTTTGTTTCAACTTACTTTACACCTTTGTAGTCATGGCCCTACATACTTATTTCCTGTTTTTTTTTTTTTTTTTTTTTTTTTTTTTGTACTAGGGATTGACTCCAGGGGCGCTCGAGCTACATCTCTACTACTTTTTTTTTTTACTAGGCCTGGACTAGTTGTGTTTAAGTGATTGGGTCAAATAGTATTTATGTCCTAACAACTTAGTAGTAGTTTGAAAATGTAATACACCTAAATCTAAAGAAAATGTATATTTCCATTTTAAAACAACTATATAATCATTTACTAGTCAGACGTTGGGCACTCTCAACTTCTCAAACTTTGGAATCTAGCTGGATGGACACTGCCACCTTCATTTCCTAACTGGTGTTCAAAGGAATTGAGCCTGGTCTATTATGTTGTTACTGACCTACTTTGATAGTTCACAGGGGCCTAACATGTCAAGTATCCCTGTGAGTACCCTAACATTAGAATATCCCGTGGCATTCTGTGAATATGCAGCCATGTTCCAAGGGTGCCTTGGCTCATGGTCTGGGAACCACAGATATAAGCAACAAGCTTTACTCATGTCTTAACCAGGCAAATACCATGAGTATTTTAGAAACATGAATCTGGCCTTGATGTTAAAGGTGGAGGATAGCAGGAATAAGAGAATAGACTCAGCCAGGCACAGTGATTGGTGTATACCCAACAAGTGGTGCAATCCCAATGAACTCAGAAGGCTGAGGCAGGAGAATCACAAATTTGAGCCTAATCTGGGCAATTTAGCGAGACCCTGTCTCAAAATTTGGGTATGAAGATGTAGCTCAGTACGTGCCTAGCATGTGTGAGGCTGAGTTCAATCCCTAGTACTGCAAAAAAATAAATAATATATAAAAGTAAAAAATCATGGAGATACTGAAGGCACCATGATTTAAAAAGTTTGGAAACCTCTGGCCTAGATGATAAAAATTCACACTTCTTAGCCTGGCATTCAAGGGTCTTCAAAACTGCTGGCACAAACACATACTTCCCATCCCCAATATTCCCTGGCTCATTTTTTTTTTTTTTTAACCAGGAAATGAACCCAGGGGCGTTTAATCACTGAGCCACATTCCCAGGCCTTTATTTTTGAGACAGGACCTTGCTAACTTGCTGAGGCTACCTTTGAACTTGGATCCTCCTGCCTCAGACACTTGAACCACTGAGATTACAGGTGTGTGCTACTGCTGGTACTCAAATCCATTTCTCCTACTTGTTGGTTGACCCTGGGCAATTCTCTTAGCCTATTTGTCAACTGAAGGGGAAAAAACAAAACAAAAAAACTAACAGCACTTAGCTTATATGGCATAATGAGTATTATTACATAAAGAATATACACAAGTACCATATGTAGCAAGTGCTCAATTAAGTGGTAGACATAATTCTCTCTTATTTGAAACAAGCCCAATCTGTATTCTTGCCCAGTTTCCCAAGACTAACCTGAATATCCCCTCAATTTTCTGGTCTACAAATGTTATTTTTTCTCTGTTGAGCCACAGTCCACCTCCTCCATTTAGTCTTTCTAAACTAGCCCATAGTTAACTACCATCAGACTCCATACCACCACAAGTCCATAGTTAAGTATTGCCTTTTGTAATGTAGCTGGCATCACCTGCACATTTTGTTTCCCCAAATAGACAACTGTAAGCATCCTTGAGGTTAGGACCGTGATGCTACCTTTGTTTCCTAACGCATCTAACACAGTAAAAAGTACAGATCAATATTTGCTGAATTGGGGGCTGGGGATATAGTCAGTGGTGGAGCACTTGTCTAGAATGTGGAAGGCCCTGGTTTCAATCCCCAGTACCACCAAAATAAAATGCCAAATTTATATAATGTATAAAATATGGGCTCCAGAGTAGATTAAGCACTCAGAACAACTCTTTTGTCGAGACCAAAGGGAAAACACACACACACACACCCAAAAAAAAAGGAAAGAAGGCACAAATGCTGGCCAGCAGTGCTAAGTGGAAGCCTCGGATCAAGGTCCCTTGTGAGATCAGGTCATGAGACAGGGTCTCTATGTTGGAAAGGATGTATTTGTCAGGATAAGCACACAGGTAATTAAATTCCTAGGAGTGAACTAGCAAGGCCTAGCAAGAAGTGAGGATAGCATAAGAAAGTGTCCCACTCTCTCCTTCCAACCATGCTTTTATTTTTGTCAGAAATACCAATTACAGCCTGGTGCAGTGGCATATGCCTTTAGTCCCAGTGAAGGGGGTGGGGGTGGGGTTGGCGAGGCAGGAGGATCCCAAGTTCAAAGCCAGCCTCAGCAATGGCAAGGCATGAAGCAACTGAGTGAGACCCTGTCTCTAAATAAAAAAATACAAAACAGGGCTGGGGATGTGGCTCAGTGGTTGAGTGCCCCTGAGGTCAAGCCCTGGTAACTCCTCCCCCGCCCCCCACAAAAAAAGAAATACCAATTATAAATTTGGGTAAATAATCTTTTAAATTATAAATATCCTGAAAGTGGGTAGAAGGAAATTTTTAGCCTTTCTCATTGATGAGGTCCACTCCTCAAAATATGAGACATAAACAATTATGCGAGGGCAAATAATTGTAGCTCTTTAAGCTAGGGTGACTTGTTACTTGGCTTTACTGGAGGGCTCTGGGACGACTTAAAGATGCTTAAGTGTAGGGGATTTGGGGGATGAAATTAGGAGGTGCAGAAAGAATGGGAGATGGCTGAAAAAAGTCTGTCTACTTTGACTAAGCAGGAAATTTGGCTGTGCCTTTGATAAACTTGAGGGGAGTCTATTGTGGACTTTGGGCAACAAACTGTATGATCTGTGGGACAGGGACTGGGCTCAGGGTTAGCTGTGCCAGGCAAGCAGCAGGTGTACAGGGAGAACACTGGCACAAGCCAGGTCAATGGAGCCTATCACCCTTGGTACAAATGGGGGAACCACTCATTGGTCCTGAAGGCAGAGGGCTAGAGTGAGTGCTCAGTGAGTGGAAGAAAAATATTCTGGGTAAATCAAAATATCCCAAACTTGGGCTGAGGTTGTAGTTCAGCAATAGAGCACTTGCCTAGCACATGTGAGGCACTGGGTTCAATCCTCAGCACCACATAAAAAACAAATAAAATAAAGGCATTCTGTTCATCTATAATTGAAAAATTTTTTTTAAAAATCTTGAACTTATTATAATAATGTTCAGTTGACATGTTTAGGTTAAAGCTATTTTCATTCCTCAGAATATATAGTCAGAATATTTATATAAATATTTATTTCCAAAGTAGTACTTAAAAAAAAACAAAAAAACAGATGTGATTTAGATTAAAAGCTCCAAGATGTATTGTTTCAGGTAGGTGTTATTCCTATCTATACCATCACCCCATTTGTTAAGCCAAAAACTTCAAGTTCACAAATTAACAATGATGTATAAAAGCCCAACCAGGATGGAACAGTGTGTGTTCTAAGAGAGAACAGCACAGCTCATCAGTGATGCCTCAGGGAGCTCCTGTGCTCTACTGTAAAAATAAGGATTTCTTCCTGTAAACCTGAATGTGACCTTCTAGAGTCTCTGGTTGTGGCTGCTTTAGTCTCCTGATTCTAATGGTGTGCTGCTTTGTTGCCTACAAGGTTGAGTCAAGCTTCCAGGTCCATTCTTATAGGCCTCCATTATCTACATGTGATGCTCAGGAGAGTTGACCAATCTGAAGGTGGGGAAAGCTGTTTAAAGGAAGAACCTCCATTCCAGCATAATCTGCCCTTAATCCTACTGCAGAAACTGTTTTCACTCTGGGGATTATAAGTCTTAGAAGATCATGGCCACGAAGATGTCTTAAGTGACTTCCTCTGAGAATTTTATCCCCAATAGGGAGCCATCTGGCCACTTGTCTTTTATTACATTTCTAATAGCTGCTCCATTTCCTCCAGGGCTGTTTTAAAATCATTGACTTGACCATTACATAAGGTTTGCTGTTCTAGAAATCGAACCCTTTCTTCTTCTTTCATCTTCAACTTTACCTTTAAGGCCTGTAAGGAAAGGCATTTCAAAAGAATAAACACACTTAAAACTCTTGACTCACAGGAAACACAATACCCACACCAGAACATTATACTTCTATTCCACTGAAGAAGACCAACAAACATTGCATTTTCTATCTCAGATTTTCTTTATCTGTGCTGGTTTTAGCAACTGTTCTCTGTATTACAGACTCCTGCATATAAACAGAGCAATGAAATTCTCTACTTTCCATGAAATATCACCAATGATTCATTCAAGCAATCTGAAGCAGTTCAGACCCAAGGTTTTCTTTTTTATACATTTTTTTTAGTTGGACACAATACCTTTATTTTATTTATTTACTTATTTTTTAATGTAGTGCTGAGGCTCGAACCCAGCACCTCACATGTGCTGGGCGAGTGCTCTACCGCTGAGCCACAACCCCAGCCAAGAATCTGGATTTCTTACTACCAGTTTCTTTCTTGAGATATCAAACTTTCATAGCATGGATTTCACATAGGTCTCAACTGTCAACTTTGAACAACCTACTGTGCTGCCCACTGCCTCATGGCCCGGAGATGTGAATATTTCTAAGCGTCCACAGGAACAGAAAAAGAAAGTTAGTGGGGAAAAAAATGGGAAGTCGAAATGAAGTCTTGGAATGTAGTTAACAATAATTCACCAGTGCTGGTTTCTTTTTCTGTCCTCCACCCCACCGCCCATATCAGGCATTGAACCCAGTAGTGTTCTACCTGTGAGCTACACTCTAGCCCTTTTTTCCTGCCTTCATTTTGAGACAGGTTTGTACTAGGTTGCAGAGGCTGGTCTAGAATTTGTGATCCTCCTGGATTAGCTTCCTGAATAGCTGGAATTATCAATGCTGGTTTTTTAGTTTTGACAAATGTACAATGATGATGTAAGCTGTTACTATTATTATTAGGGAAATTGAGTTTTCCAAAATATCTTTTCAACTTTTCTGAAAATCTAAAATATTTCAAAATAGTTTATTAAAATAAAGACAGGGGCTGGGGTTGTGGCTCAACGGTAGAGTGCTCACCTAGCACATGCGAGGCCTTGGGTTTAATCCTCAGTACCCCATAAAAAAATAAATTAAAAAATAAAGATCCTCAGCATCACATAAAAACAAATAAAATGAAGGTTAAAAAAAAGGTATTGACAACTACAACAAAAAAATAAATATTGAAAAAAAAAAAAAATAAAGACAGGCAGTGGTGCACATCTGCAATCTCAGGGATTTGGGAGGCTGAGGCAGGAGGATCACAAGTTTGAAGTTAGCCTGGGCAGCTCAGTGAGACCCTATCTCAAGATGAAATTAAAAAGGGACTGGGAATATAGCCCAGTGATAAGAGTGCCCCTGGGTTCAATCCCCATACCACAAAAACACAATCTACACCTGTTTCAGGTGATGTTTGCCCTCACCTGTAACTCCTCCATCTGCTTCTTGGCAGTTTCATTAAAAAGCTTCAATTCATCTTGCAAAGTTTCTAACAGCAACTAAGAGGAAAGTACAATGTAATAAACAAATCTTCATATGAATTAGATGGTGGCTAATGTTCCATTCATTTGTCAATTGCTAAGCACTGAATGCACTTGGCCTGGCTCTCTAATGGGCGTTCCGATGAACTCAGCCCACCATACAAATTTCCCCAACAGGATGTGCTCTGTGATACATAGGCCTTAGCAACAAAATATGGCAACCACAGAAGGGCTGACTAATAGCCTGAGGGAGCCAAGGAAGGTTCTGCAGCTAATATTCTATGACTAAGATGATGAGTAAGATGACAACTAATCTTCCAAGTGAAAGATCATGCATGTATGAGAGGCTTTTGAAGTCCAAATGTATTACCTTCCTTTTGCAAGGAAGGAACCAAATAAACCCTGCAAATTCAAATTTAACAGGCTGAAACTCTGTATCACACAGTTCTCAATAAAGGACTAGTGGGGTGAAATTTGGTAAAGTATAGATTGGAGAGATCAGAAAGCTCTCTATATGAGTTCAACCTATCATGTGTTTTTAAGTGGTACCTTTTCAATTCAGACTTTCTTATGTTTGTAAGCACAAAGCTACCTTTCAGGTAAAATATGCAATTGAATACACATCCTATTTGCTCTTCTATTATTGTGGATAACCAAAGGCTGCTTTTTGGGGTTTGTTGGGCATATATCAGAGACCCTCTGAGATCTACAGGGCCCCAAAGTCATACAGCCCTGCCCATTCACACTCACGCCCTCACCATAGAGTCTGTGTGATCCAGAGTAGGTTCCGGCTGTGATGCCAGGGTCTCACTGCCTAAAAGAAATGTATTCAACAAAGTCAGCCTCATTCTGGGAACTGCACCTTACCAGAACAAAATAAAACTCCCTCCATGGACAAGTATCAGAATATTTCCAAGGGAACTTTCTCCAAGTGTCTATTTCTATACTTTCTGCTCTGAGTTTTCACCTGGAAAGAGTCACTCATGCCTGCTCTTCAGAGCTGTATTTTACCTCTGTTCTCTTTAGGTCTGCATAAAGAAAAAAGCCAAAAATTCATTCTGTTCTTCTTAGCTCAGTGGAAAAATTTGTTCAGAGGAATGTATAGGTTGGATTTCTGCTTTGTTTACAACACAAAAATTATTCTTAAAAGTCTTTCAAGTCTTAAAAATAATGATTTTTGGTAATAGTTCATTCACATATTAGATATATACAAAAATGTTTATGGTAATGATAAAGATTATCTAAACTGGAGCTGGGAGTGTAGCTCAGTGGTAGAGCATGTGCTTGGCAATCCCTAGGCTCTTGGTTCCATCCTCAGCACCCAAACAAAACAGCTACCCCCAGGTTAAACTTATCCAGTCCCATTCAAAGTTAGCCTTTCTTAGTGCAAGGACTAAGGCTCTTTCCCTGGTATTCTCTGGTTCCTCAACTCAGCCTGAGGCTGTCTTACAGTCTTCTTTTTAAATTTTTATTATTATTTTTTTTATTATTAAAAATAGCTTCTTGAGTAGCTGGGATTACAGGCATGTACTATTATTGTGGCTGGTCATCTTATAGTCTTTGGGCAATTCCTTCTTTCATTCTCTTCTTTGCTACAGAGTCTGGTCTTTTCTTTGCTACTCAAGGGACAGGGTCTGAATAGGAGTCACTTTTTTGGGGGGTACTGGGATTGAACCCAAGGCTTCCTACATCCTAAGCATGTGCTCTATTACTGTGCTATATCTCCAAGCCATGATCACGTTAGTCACCATGATATTGCTGATTAGCCAGATTTAGGAACCCTAGAGTAGTAGTCTCTCTTTCTCTCTCCTGCTTCTCTCCTGAGAAAGGCATTAGTTAAGTTCTACTTCTCTTCAAAGAAACACGATTTTTCAGTCTATTTGTGAGGTCATACCTGTTGGCACCAAATGAATAGCAGAGAGTATTCAGATAGTAGAAGTAAACTTCTCTCTACAGTCCTGCGAAATTCTATTGGTCAGGCAAAAATCAACATCAGATAATAATAGAAGCTTTCACGAATCTTTAGGCCTTTGCTAAGCAACTCCTGACCAGCTGGGCCACCTGAAGCTATGCTGCCAAAGTCCATTCTCTTACCTGGGTTGAGGCCCTTGCTCTCTAAAATCGCTAAACAATTGTCCTGAAACTTCTCCAGCAGCTCCACCTTCTGAGTCAGGTCCTTCAGCTCTCCCTGTTGGAGTGTCACATAGATCAGGAGCTGTCCTCTGGTAGGTCTTTGCCTGAGCTCGTGGACAAGACAGCATGAACCTGGCTTCTTCTCCTTCTGCCCTTCAGCAGCTTGCTCCCACCCATCATGTGTAGCCCAGTGACAGCTGATGACACAGGTCTGGTGGGTCTCTTACCTGAGTCTCAGTCAACTTCTGGTGCAGCTGCTTGTTGACAGCCTCTAATAGCTGATTTTTATCCTTGAGCTCTTCCTCTGATTTTTGCTTACTCAATGGTTTGTAGCTGCAAAAAAAGTTGTACTTTACATGAAGATGCAGAGGGGATGAATATGGGTTAAGGAGTTACTCAAACAGGTATGAACCCTGTTTTCATTATATAGTGGTATATGACTCAGTGAATTGCATAACCTCGCTGAGGCTCTGGGTACTCATTTCTAGAGTGAAGATCACACTCACATTTCATACTATTATTGTGAAGAATAAAAGAAAACCCATATATAGTGTTTAGGCCAGATACTAACACACGATAAACATTTAATAAATAGCCACTGTCGTCGTCATCAATATTAATCCTTCATTTTGAAATTCTTTTTTACTAGCATTTTGTCTTCAAAACTTTTAAGACATGCCCACCTAATAGATTTGGAATAGAACCTAGGCGCATAGGCTTTTCAGTTTCTCATTATCTGTTTCAAGACTGTAAAACTTTCAAACTATCCTGAAACAGAGATGGGTCCAGGAGTTTACCATGTCCACCTCCACCACTGGAACATTTATTTCACTGTCACTAACCACGCCTATTCCAAACTCCTGTTGGTGGGCCATCAGCAGTGGTCCTGGCATGCAGCACAGAAAGCTCTTGTCTGAGGCTCAAGATGGTGGCACCACTGATTCTTGTACTGACAATGGTTCTCACTGCTGGCTCTGCCTTATCCCTGAAAATTCCACTCAGGTACCCAGACCATAATATATTAAACAAGTCCCATGAGTGACACACAACTGGGAACATGAATTACCCTAAAATGGTGGCCAGGTTTATTTACCCTGTAGCTCACCTCTTCTTCATGTTCCTCTTGATGGCAGTCTCTGCAGCCTTCATCTGCCTAGAGAAGCAAAAACAAATTAATCCGGGAATCATACTATGTTGCACTGTGTTGTAAACAAGGCAGAACTAAGAGCTTGAACTTCTGAAGAAAGAATCAGAGATTAGGTACAAGGCAAACAGTACAGGCTTAAGAGCCTAAATGCCTATGCTCTTTGGTTTCACACTGAGAAAGTTTTATCATTAGGGAAAGGGTTGCCTTCCTGATTATCTCAACAACCTGACAGACCTGCTCATGCTCCAGATAGTGTGGCCATCCCATGCTAACTAAACTCACCTGGGAAAAGAACACTGGCTAGGGGACAAGCATATATCCTAACTGGGGCTGGACTTTGCTCAGATCAGCAACCTAGGCTAACAGCTAGGCCCTCGCAATACCATTTACATACTCAAAGCAAGTGTGAGAGAGGAAAGAATACATCTTTTCATAATCCTTGCTGTCTCCCTTCAGAACAGATTAACACAGAGAACCCTGACAAACAGGTCAGTGGTGCCACAGGCTATCATTTAGGAGCCTGGTGCTCCTGAACCCCTAGTTTTTAATTCTTAGTACTGAGCAATTTCTAACAAGACGGTTTTTTGTTTTGTCTTTTGTGGTGCTGGGGATTGAACTGGGGCCTTGTGCATACTAGGCAAGGGCTCTACCTGGATACCAATGATCTGTTCTCACCCATTCTCTCGCTTTGGTTTGGTGATTTTTGTAATATCATTATCTGAACCTCCTGAATAAAGATGTCTGGAAACATCGACTTCTTTGGACTTAATAGGTAACAGACTCTTGGTAGTAGCTCGAGTTTGTGTATCTGCAAGGAAAAACGAGAGAGAGAGAAACCAAAGCTTTATGACCCATCAGCTGCAACCCTATAACATACAATTCCATCCCAAGTGTATAAGCCTTTATTTTCATACTGGCCAATCTCAGTTTGTGAAGACTAATTTCAAAGAGTAAGACTTCTGGACTAGTTGTCAATAGAAACCAAAATTCTTTAAATGTGATAATTTAGTGTACTTAACACATCAAACTGAAATGCTGGAGGAAATAAATATGAATGTGGAGACTGATACAAGTAATGGGTTAAATGAAAGGCAGAGTTAGCAGGGCAAAACCCCAGCAGGAAATCATCAAACACCTATGCAGTTATCCCATATTGTTAAGTTCCCAGAGCACTCAGCACATTATCCTACGGCAAAACTCCAGTGGCTTTTCATTCAATTTTTGTCTGTTTTCGTCAAATTTCTTCCTAACCACCCTAAAAGTCACCTGTGTGTCCTCTGAGCCTAGTAGAGCATCTCACATATGAAAAAAAGTCCAAGTACTACTGCTGAAATAAATGAAATACTTCAGTTTCATGGGCTGTTTCATAGCCCTTCACCTCTGAACTATTGCCTGTCTTCTTTCCTCTTTTTTCTGAGGCCTCTATCACCAGCTCTTTTACTTTATTGATCCTTTATTAAGTTTAGAGGTTCCCTATTTGGATTCTTTTTGATCTTGCTGGGCTATGGCCAGATAACCATGATATGGTCCTGCCATGAGACACTTGGTTCCTAAAGGGGAGCACATCCCCCCTAGCCTTAAGCCAGCCCTTCACCACACATTTTCTATAATTTATATTTCATAGCAAATTCAACTAACTTATTCAGGAATTAAGACACCACCCCCTGCCGCCCACACAACAAATACACACAGGCTTTCCTTCTTCTTCTCCCCCACGCCTTCTTTTTAGGTGTTGGGGAATGAACCTAGAGCCTTGCACATGCTGGGCAAGCACTCTATCACTATCCCAGCCCTGTCTTTTTTTTTTTTTAATTTTTTTTAGTTGTAGATGGACACAATACCTTTATTTTATTTGTTTATTTATATGTGGTGTTGAGGATTGAACCCAGTGCCTCATACATGCTAGGCAAGAGCTCTACTACTGAGCCACAATCTCAGCCCCCAGCCCTGTCTTTTCTAAATTATACTAACTTCATTTTGTTCACTGTAAAATGGCCCCTTTAAACTTGACCTAAGTTAAGAGCCATAACAATTACATCAGGTTGAAGAAATGAAGTACAAAGTGCTAGACTGCAGAGATTAGAAAATTTTTTATTTGTATACAACAAGATTTTATCTGAATAACTTTGGCTGCCTAACAGTTCACTTATCAAAATGTCTTCCTAACCACCCTAAAAGTCATCTGTGTGTCCTCTGAGCCTAGTAGAGCATCTCACGTATGAAAAAAAGTCCAAGTATACTGTTGGAATAAGTGAAATACTTCAGTTTCATGGGCTATTTCATAGCCCTTTACCTCTAAACTATTGCCTGTCTCTCAGGTTAACACATTATTTTATTTAAGGGTATATTTTTATGGGCACCTAACCTTCATTTCAGTTTTCTTTTTTCCCTGTGGTACTGAAGATCAAACCCAAAGGTGCTTTTGAATTCAAGGGTGCCCTACTGATGAACTACATACACAGCCTTTTTTTATTTTTTATTTTGAGACAGGGTCTCTCAAAATTGCCCAGGCTGCCCTTGAACTTATGATCCTTCTAGCTGGGATTACAGACATGTGCCACTATGCCCAGATCTATATTATTGTTTTTATATTTTTAAAAACTTTTCCAGCTCTATTTTTGATACTCATAACCCAAAACAAATACTTTTTTTGAGGTATCTGAAGTAAAAAGTAACCTTGAGGCAATATTTATTTTATCCTATCTCAAGTATTTAAAAAGTTAGAAACATGAGCTGGGATTGTGGCTCAGCAGTAGAGCACTCATCTAGCAAGTGTGAGGCGCTGGGTTCGATCCTCGGCACCACATAAAAATAAATAAAATAAAGGTATTGTGTCCAACTACTTCTAAAAAATAAATGTGTTTTTTTTTTTTAAAGTTAGAAACAATAACAAATCTATCTCATTAAACAGGAAGAGAAAGCAATGAATTATTTGCATCTTGACTGGGAGATGGCCAGTGACTGCAGCACCCCATGAGAAAGACAGCAGGGCTGTGGTGAGAGACCAGTTCTCCAGCTAAGTGCAGCCCCTGATGACGCCAGGATTACCATCCAGGTGTTGAAGCAGCCAAGACAAAGACAACAACCCTTTAAAGCTTGGAGAAAAGCCTATTTACTTCAGACATCAATCTTGCCACTGCTTATCAACCAGCTTCATGGAATCATCTGGGAAGGGATCATAAATAGCTACTCCATAATCTCCCACAACAGTTTTCAGGTGTCTGGAGTTTATTCTATGCTATAATTTTTGGATTAGGCAGCTCAACCACTGAAGACCCTATGACATAACTTTCAACCACAAGCAAAACAACACAAAGTAAGGCAGGAAAGCAATTAAGATTATGTTTTTAGTCATGTCTTTCTCTTTTCCCAAAGTTCTCAAATACTTTGGCTAGGCCTGACCCCTCTCATTTCACTCAACATTTATTGAAAATGGGCTAATGAAAGACACCGTGCAGATATTAATGTAAATAAGGTACCCTAGCTCTCTCCCGACAAACGTCCCACTCCTCAAATGAGTCTCCTCCCAGACAAGAGACACCAAGTTTGGAAATAAAATGGATATTCCTTAAAAAAAAAAAAAAATCCTAGTTTAATAATGTTGTACCACAATCAGCAACTTCAAAATAATTGGTGAAAGCGGCAAAGGTGGGGATGGGGTGTTACCGTTCCTACCACGTGGTTCTTCCCCTAGCTCCCATCATAAACTTAGACAACCGGGATCTAAGGGGCTAGCCCACCGAAGGGCCTCCAGGTTCCGCGCGCCCCACATTCCCAACCATCGATCAGATCCTTTACTCTCGGCTTGACTTCTACGGCGGGACCACAGTACCCGGGTTGGGGATGGTGTGTACACCCACCTGCCGACAGGCCGCCGCTCAGCACAGACGGGGGCTGCACGCTGCACACTGTCTTAACCACACTGGTCATCGTAAGGAGGCAGCACGGCTGGGCCCTGGAAGGTGCAAGGTGAATGTTTTGCAGCGCCGGGCCCCAGCCCGAGCAGGTGGAGGGCAGGGGGAAAGCTTGACCCCGCCAGCCCAGGCTCGGGATCTGGGAAGAAGCGCCTCCACCCGGCGCCACCCCATCCGCCCCCACACCCAGCCCAGTCCCTCGCCCCGGGAGAGACGAACTCAGACGCTAGCCGCTCCCGCTCGCAGTCCTTGTCGCTGTTGTTCAGAAGAGGCTCAGCAGCAACGGCCAAGCAGCCGGCCCGGTCTGCCGCCTCGGTTTCAAATGGAAACTTCCGGGAGCTGGGCGGGCGGGGTTGCAAGTCGCTTTCCGTAGGCGGCCCTGATGTGCGGAAGAGTCTGTCCCGCGCCGCGACTTTGGGAGCCGCCATGCTGTACGGAAGGTTCGAGCACAGGTGTGGGAGCCCCGGATCTAGGAGGGGAAGGGGGCGCACTTGGCAGGCCTGAATGGAGCTAATGAACTACGGTGTCATTCCGGGCAGGAGGCGAAAACGTGACTACGTTTAATGTCCAAGTCACAAAGCTGTTTATTTGGTCTGTGGACGTTAGGGTTACTGCTAAGAGCATAGGTTATTGGGATGAAAACTGAAGGCTCAGTGGGCTGCAATACCTAAAGCACCTATTTGGACTCCTAAATGTAATAACATCCTTATTTAAATGGAGATTGAAAACCACTCCTATTAAACAGGGTAGAGTTCTCTGACGTACATTCATTTTATTCGACGAATGTTCACTGAGCATCAGGACTGAGCTTGACTTTGCCCTTCTGGAGTTTAATTGTGATTAAACTATGAAAGAAAAGTATAAAATTTTATGAGAGAAAAGCAGGGAAGCTTAGTTCAAATTTGGGGATCAGGGAAGATTCAGGTGGTGTTTGACTCAGGAAGAATGAGAGGGAGTTAATTACATGAACATGGGGGAATGGGAAGAAAAGCTAATGAAGTTTTTTTTTTTTGTACTAGGGATTGAACTCAGGAACACTCAACCACTGATCCACATCCCCAGCCCTATTTTGTGTTTTATTTAGGATCTCACTGAGTTGCTTAATGCCACTTTTGCTGAGGCTGGCTTTGAACTCACAATCCTCCTGCTTAAGCCTCCCCAGCCGCTGGGATTACAGGTGTGCGTCACTGTGCCTAGCTGAAGCTTACTCTTATTTAATATCAAATTATATTTTTAAAAACTTACTCTGGGGCTGGGATCCTGGCTCAGCGGTAGAGCGCTCGCCTAGCATGTGTGAGTCCCTGGGTTGATCCTCGTCACCACATATAAATAAATAAATAGATAGATAGGTAGAGCGCTCGCCTAGCATGTGTGAGACCCTGGGTTGATCCTCATCACCACATATAAATAAATAGATAGATAGATAGATAGATAAATAAATAAAGTCCAACTACAACTAAAAAATAAATATTAAAAAATATATTCTAAAAACAAAGCTTACTCTGGCTTTTAATGGAATTCATTCTGGAGAATGGACTAAAGATAGTTGGGAGGTTGGGAGGATATTGCTGTGTTCAAGTTAGAGATGATGGCCCCTGGGCCATGGTGGTGGAGATGGAGCAGATACATGTGCAGCAATTTTGGGAGGCAGAGTCTCAGGCTAGATGGGATTTAGGGAAGGGAGGGAGAAAAGAGGAAGATGTTGAGGATAACTCCTAGGCTTCAATAATTAATTGTGTGGATAGAGTCACTATTTTGTGGAGGCATGTGGGAAGGATTTGAGAGTTTAGTTTTGAACATGGAAAACCCTAAATACCTTTGAGACATTTCACTAGAGTGTTCAGATAGGCAGCTGGAAATACAAGCTTTGAGCCCAGAGGAGATTCTGGGTTGTAGATATACAGTAAGCCCTTCATCCTTGAATTCCATATATATACATTATTTGGAGAAAGAAATTTCATCTGTACTGCATATGTGTATACACACACACACACACACATATATATGCTTTTTTCCTTGTCATTTTCCCCTGTTCCCTAAACAATATAACCTAAGAGTGATTTAATAGCATTTACATTGTATTAGATATTATAAGTAATCTAGAGATAATGTAATGCGTATGGGAGGATTGTGTAGGTTATATGTAAGTACTAAGCCATTTTTAATAAAGGACTTGAGCATCTTTGGATTTTAGTAACCTGGGGTTCCTGGAACCCAAAACCCTTGGGATACCAAGGAATGACTGTACTTTTGGGAATTATTAGTATATGGATGTATTTAAAGCCACTTTTTTCTTTCCTGTTTTTTTGATGTACGTGTGTGTGTGCGCGTAGAAATTGAACCCAGGGCTTCATACATGCTATATGTGTGCTGTAACACTGAGCTACACCCCCAGCCCAAGGCAGAACTTCTGCTCATGTGTTTGTGCTTATGAAGATGGATCATCATCTCTTTCCTGTGCCCTATTATCCCAGATAAGATCAGGGATGTCCTGGTCTGGCTGTGTGATAACAGAGAGACCCAGTCCATGGTGCAGAGAAGCTAGAAAGAACCCTGATGAGCAGATGTAGGGTAGAGAGGCTGAATGCTACTTGGACATATAGAGAGAAGTCCCTTAGATGGACAGATCCAAATTAAGTGCTAGTCATTGCCCCCTCTTCCTATGGCAGGAGTTACTTTCTTTTTCTTCTTCATCCTTGTCTTCTTTTTTTTAGACAGGGTCTTGCTATGTTGCCCAGGCTGGCCTTGAATTGGGCTCAGGTGATCTTCATGTCTCAGCTTCCTGAGTAGCTGGAACAGATGTGCCACTGTTCCTTGTCAGGAGTCATCTTGATTTATTTATTTTGCAAAAAGACAACTTATGTGGTCAGCCCTCCATATTTGTGGGTTCTGCATTTGTGCATTCAATCAACCTCAGACTGAAAATATTCCGCATGAAAAAAAATCACATCAGAACTGAACACATACAGACTTTTCTCTTTTTTTCAACACAGTGTAACAACGACTTACACAGCATATACATTGTATTAGATATTATAAGTAATCTAGAGACAATTTAAAGTATATGAGAGGATATACGCAGATTATATGCAGATACTACACCATTACATAAGGGACTTGAGCATCCTTGGATTTTGGTATTCTCCATGGATACTGAGGGTGGGTACTAAGGGACAACTGTACTGTCTTCTCTGTCTTCCATAACTCTTACATCTCATTTGAATTTCTGCTCCACTTGTCATGAGCTATTTGGGATGGGAGGTAGGTCTTAATAACTAACACAAGAACACAACAAAATTAAACAAAACACCCTCTGATTTGCCTTCAGTTCTGTCACAGATTGTCTGTTTGGATGTGGAAAAATCCCTTCGTATTTCTGATACTCATTTGTAAAACGGCCTAGTTCTTTGTAATATCATATACAAAACAAGTGTTCCATAAACATGCTGATGTCCCCTAGTGTTATGAGTTCTTACAGGGAATGAAACCTCAGGACAGACTCTGCTTTGGGTAGGGAGAGCCAGGATTTGGTCTGCCCTAGACTCATTCTTAAGAAGCATGGGACCTGACCTGGGGAGCACCTTCAGATTCACCCTTCCCCTCCAAAAAAAAAAAAAAAAAAAAAAAAAAAAAAGGGCAAGTCTGAATTCCTGGATTAACTGGATTCTCAACCTCATCTACCTTCAGTACCTTTCCTGGCGAGGCCACTCTGCACACTATGACCATGGAAGAGACATGCCTCCGGAGCCTCAGAATCAGATCAGTCATGATGCCACAAGCCTGAAAGACATCTCAGAGGATTTCAGAGGGAAGCACAAAGGAGACAAGGAGGAACCCTAGGATCTGTTCAGAGTACAGCTTTCTCTGCAGATGGAGGCTCAAAGGGGAGGCAGGGTTTCCACAAAGACATCTAAGAAGGCAGGTTGGAGGAATGTGCTAGAAGCGAAGGATCAAGACAGCCAAGGGGCCAATGTCTCTGAAGCAGGTAGCTGGATGGAGACTTGGAGTTATGTAGAATGAGTCAGGATACTGCTCTGCCATTGACAGTGACATGACCAACCTTACTTAGTCTCAATGTCTTTACCTGCAAATTAGGGGTAAGACCCTAATCAACTGCAGATCATGCTGTGGTAAAGTAGTGAGAGTCCAAGGAGACTAACAGGTGTGGAAATGGAAAGGATTATTATTGTTTTTTTTTTTTTTAAATAGGGGAGAGCACTGGAGCCTGCTTCCAAAGAGGGAGTCTTACAATTTGATAATGCTCCAAGACTGATCATCCCACCTTCTCCTGCTTCACTCCCAACAGCCATCTCTGCCCAACTTTGGAGAACTTTCTGGTTAAACTGTGAATGTGAGCAGAGCAAGGTAGTTTAGGATAGAGGCCTCAGCCTAATTCTGGCCCAGAGAAGCTCCCCCCAAAGTGAGAAGTGTCCTGATGAAGAGTCAATGAGAGGGGTGAAACCTAGGAGGTTATGGAGGTTCCCAAGGGCTCTTCTGGTCAGTTAGGTACCCCAAAAGGATCCCAAAGACAAGGTACCATAGTGTCACTGTTGGGAGGGGGGTCAGGTCAGCCTCCCCTGATACTCAGAACTGCACACTTGGCCTCTCCCCTTTCCAGAGGAGGAGGTCATTGTTGGCACTGTGGGAGCAGATGAGCCCTCAGCAGGTGACAAGGAGAGCCTGTATTCCCTTCCAAAGGCACTCCCTGTTGAATCCTCCAGATATAGGGGGCAAGTCACAGACAGATCAAGGCTGAAATATCTGGCAGGGTTTAAAATCCATGTTGATTTGGAGAATACTTTCACGTTGCAGCCTGGTGCTGCCCCTGCCTGACAAGGTTCTGCACTCAGGTCTGGCTTCCTTTGGTCTTCCTTAGCTGCTGTAGCCTGAAGTGTGGGTACTGGGCCTGCGGAGCCAAACATCTGGCAGATCTGGCTGGCTGTTGGGCAGCATCACAGGGCTGCCATCCCCTGGCCCACCGCGGCCCTTCCAGGAGGAGCTGCTCTGGTAGGAGTTGGGCAGTGATGGGTCATACACCGTCTCCTTCAGTGCCAGCCACAGAGTGTCACGCTTCCCATTCAGCTGGCCCCGCTCAAGTATTGGCTGGTCAATGTCATCTAGGTCTTCTGGAGAGATACCCATGGAATCTGGTACACGGGCACTGGGCTCAGAGGTGCTTAGGCAGGTGTCATCTGAGACGCTTAGCCCCTCTAGGGTGCTGGTTGAGGAGCAAAAGCCATCAGGAAGATCTTCAGCCTTGAGCCTTGGGGAGTGAGCCGGGGTTTCCAGTGAGGCCTGCAGGGGCTCAACCTTCTGCCCTTGGGAATCCTGCCTGGCCCCAATTTTGGGGCTGGAGCCAGCTTGTTTATAGGGGGAGGAGGTCTGCAGGGCTGGGCACTGACTGAAGACTGCCTGGTGGTCCAGCAGCAGATCCCTCGGAGAGCCAGGGTCTAGTGGAATTCCAGAGCAGCAGTTGCCGTCATGAAGCTGCAGATCCTCTGAGAGTACCGAGGGCCGGTGGGATAGCTTGCTGGTGGCTGTGCTAGTGTCAAAGCTGGGGCTCCGGCGCCGTGCCAGGGGTTGAAGCTCATAATGCTCAGAGCAGGATCCAGGTATCCCTCCTATTGGTCGTGTCTTTTCCTCATCAGGGTCCCCACTTCCAGCGTCCCATGGCAGGTGGGCACAGGGCCAGAGGATCTGTCCACAGTTCTTCTCTGGCCCAAAGAAGCAGCACAGAGATTGGAAGAAGAAGCTGGCAAAGCCACAGCTGACGAACTTGACCATCATGATGATGATGCCCAGCTTACGATAGAGCAGCACTGTGGCAGGTAACATGAGCACGCCAGATGCAAACAGGGCTGCAGTTCCCACTGCTGTGGCACGGCTGGTCTGGCGCAGTGAGAAGGCCACGCGGCTCAAGCGGTCAGGGTGTGGGCACAGGTGATAGGAGATGCAATAGTTGATAGTGAAGTCTACTGAGAGACCCACAGAGGCAGAGAGAAAGAGGGACTCAGCAGTGTTGAGCTGCCACTCAAGTAGAACCAGAAGTCCTACCGTGAGTAGAACAGTGCCTGCCACAGCTGCCACGGAGAACAGGCTAAGTGGAACATTCCAGGTGCCCAGCAACAGTGTGGCAAAGGCCAGTGCCAGAGCCAGGCCCAGCACCACAGCAGGCTCAGTGCTCAGACTGTGCTGCAGGCTGTACAGCTCTAGGCGGCTGGTGAACCAACCACGGCGCAGGCCAGAAGGTGCCCTGCCCAGCTCTGCTGCCAGCCAGCGGCTGATCTCAGTGTAGAAGTGGTGGACCTGGTTGTAGTCTGGACTGTACGGGAAGTTGCTCTGGAACTGCAGGACCAGGGCAGCCAGGTTGCCATGGGCGTCAAAACGGAGTCCCAGGTCACGGGTGCCATCGGGGCTTTGCTCCTGAGCCATCATCTTGAGGCAGTGCAAGAAAAGCTGAGGGGCCCAGGGAAAGTCTGACTGGCCACAGCAGACATTAGGCCCTAGGCGGGCACAAGCCGGGCTCTCTACCCAGTGCTGGAGGGCCTCCATGAAACACAGCGTGGGCCAGCCCTCTGGCTGGATACCAAAGAAGCTCTGATTGCGGACTCGGTGACAGAGTGCCAGAAGCCAGCGCTGGGCTTCTGGGCTGCTGGCTGAGAAGTCAGGGTCGGTCACTAATGAGCTGTTGCTGCGAGGGTCCAAGGGGTCGCTAGTGTCCACCGGCAGGATTCCCCACACCAAAACCACGGGCAATTGTCCGCCCTCTTCCGGAGGCAGGTGTTCAAACAGAAACTGCTGCTGATACTCTGCGTCAAAGCGCTCGAAGGGGTGACTAGGCCTGAACACCTGACCTCCAGCTGGCAGCAGAATGGGGAGCTGCAGGCGGGGACTTACGCCGCCAATGTAGGCGCCCCCTGCAGCCAGCGCCGCGAACCAGCAGATCCAGATGTAGCGGAACTTGATGACGCCACAGGGCAGCAGACGCTGAAAGAGCAGGCGCGAGAGGATGGCAATGGCCCTCCGAAAGCCACGGAACCGCCGGTGCAACGCTAGCAACAGCCGCCAGGGGTCACTACCGCCCCTCGGGCCTTGCGCCCGAGGCACACAGCCGCGCGCCAGGTAGCGCTCATGGAGTACCGCAGAGGCAGGCAGCCAGACCAGTGTGAGCGCCATGTGCACTAGCACAGCGGTGCCCATGAAGAGGGCGAAGCAGCGCACCGCCGGCAAGCGGCTCAGGTAGCTGCCATAGAAAGCCGCGCTGGTGGTGAGGCCCGAGACCAGCAGCAGGTAGCCGAAGTGGTGCATCGTGCGGCCCACTCGCTGCGCCAGACCCCCAGAGGGCACCTGGCTTTTGCTGAGGCGCCATAGGTCGAAGAAGATGAGTGTGTGGTTGACGCAGACACCGCTAAGCAGGATGAGGGCTGCCAGATTGACAAAAGGGAAGTAGGCCATGCGGAAGGCCACATGATATAGAAAGAAGGCCACCAGTAGGGAGCCCAGCACCCCCAGCATAACCATGAGCGTGATGAAGAGTGAGCGCAGGTAGAGGGCAATGCTGAAGAAGATGGCAACCAGGGCCAGCAAGGGGTACACCGTATCCAGGGCCAGATAGTGCTTCAGCAGCTCCTGCTTGATGCCCAGGTCCATGCCAGTAATGGAGGTATAGTTGTCAGAGACATCCATGGGGTTGACTAGGCCATCTAGGTAAATGTCCATCATGGAGGCACCCTTTAGGATGGGCAGGAAGAGCAGGCTATACTTGAGGGAGGGAACCTGGTAGTCAGCAGTCTGGGGACTCAGAAAATCCCTATCTAGCAGAAAGTGAAGGAGCTGGTAAATGGCACTGCTCTGGGAGCACTTGGTGGGAATCTGGGCACAGTGTGGGGATTTGTCATGCTCAGGTCCCAGACAAGAGGGCTCCAGGATACCACGATGGTAATAGGGGGCACAGGCCCGTAGCAGGGCCAGTATGCGTGCTGCATCAGCTTGGGTAGTGTCCAGGCAGGAGGAGCGGTTGGAGAGCATAGCAAGATAGTTGCCCAGTGACCAGCTGGGACAGCACTGGTTGGTTGCTGTACGCTGACATAGAGCCCCAAAGCTGGGATGGGAGCGGATCTGTAGGGCACACAGCAGACGAGAGCTCAGGGGCAGTCCAGGGACCCAGGTTTCTCCAGCCCTGTCCTAGTCCTCTCACCTTTCAGTTTACTGGGCAGACAAAGAAATAGCTTGACAGCCCAACAGAATTTGCTTGTCTCAAGAATTGCTTTTAGCTACTGGCATCTTGGCTTTATCAAAGGGGAGCCTCAGGGATGCTGCCTGAGGCCTCAGCTTGAGAGGCCTTTCCCTAAGGACCCCAATAAGTCACACACTCCAACTCTGCACTGCCTGGGCCAAGAGTAGGAATGGAGGTAGCATCCACATTATGGAATAGGACCAAGGGGCCAGGAAGCTGGAAGCAAGCAATTGAAAAAGTAGGGGCCTGAACATTCCAGCATCAGGGGTACTGCCAAACCCTAGCCCCTACCTCTCTCCCTGGGCTGCTTAAATCCTCTTAGGGTCAGAGCTGTTTCTTTTTTTATGCCTCCTTACCTCTTCCACCCTGTAATTAACATCACAGCAGTTGGTACAGTACAGCCAGTTCCAGCCTGGGAGTCAGAGATCCTACTCTGCCACTGTCATGGTGATGACATGTTTGCGGAGCAATTTCTATTGCCAGTCATTATGCTATAGTTTCCCAGATTCTATTTTGTTTAATTGTCCCAATATCCTTATGAAGGAAGTACTGTTATTATCCATATTTAACATATATGAGGGCTGAGAGTGTAGCTCCATAATAGAATATGTGCTTAGCAGGTATGAGGCCCTGGGGTTGAGCCCTAGCACCACAAAAAGAAAACAACAACATATATGGAGACTGAGGCACTGAGAGGTTAAGTCATGCAGCAAGGAAGCCTTGGAGCTCATCTTAAACTCAGGAAACTATCTTAAACTCAGGAAACTAACTCCAGAACATATGTTCTTAACCATTGTCTTTTGGTACTCTAGATATCCTGATGTGAGGCAGGGGACATAGGCTCCTGAGTGGTTTTCACACTGTTTTTAGAAGCAAACCCTCCTACAGATGTTATCATATATGATCCCCAGTTAGCATAATTGGATTGGCACTGCTTGAGTTGATGAGGGCTGAGGCCTTAAAGCTCACAGTCTCAGTCCCCTAGGCCAGGGTCTCCTCTACAGTGCTTAAGGTGCTTTTTCAGGAAATTTTGAAAATCCCCAGGCTTTGCTCAGGTTTTCTTGTGGCAACTGTAGTTTGGCTTTTCTAAAAGCAGTCAGTTCTTCCTTACCCACCTCAAACTGGAGCCTCTCTGCAGGGTTAGAATAATTTTCTAAACAGGGAATGCTCTTCCCTACTCAACTACGGCAGTCCTGGCTTAGCTCATCCTTGGGATCAGGCCCCTCATGTCCTTAGTTCCCCCAAATACCCCTGGCACCTCCCCAGCCAGCTTACCTGCTCCTGTTCCATGCGACACATAGAATGGATGGCATGCAGGTTCCATAGACTGCCCACTGTGGTGGACATGAACACCAGCTTTGCGTTGCTCTTCTCTGTAACACACCCACTTGAAGCTCAGCCCTTGGGGCCCAGGTTTTGGGCCCACCACCAAAGGGAAGATGCTCACCCAGGGCCACTGAAGGATAAGATTCCCAGGAGCCTGAAACCCATGCCTGGCTATTTGATCCTGCCCCTGTACCCTACCCCCCACCCAGCTTGACCCCACTGGCTTAGAATATCTGGGATCTGCTTCCTTCTCCCAGCTGACTTGAATGTGGCCAGCTGGCTGCCTTCACTTTCTGTCTGCCCACATTTGTTCTGGGTCTGCCCATTCTACTATGTAGGGCAGGGACCACCATGGATGCCAGGGCTGGCCCGCCTATTGCTTACCAGGGGGGCCACAGAAGAAGTTCTCCTGCCCTCTGTCCTCAGGGGGCTCCACCATTCTCCGGGCCCGGACCACACTCTCCTGAGCCTTATCCCAGTGTACAGGATTCAAAGTGCTGTGGGAGTTCAAGCTGAAGTAGAGAGAATTTCTGTACTAGGTACCATTGGGAGTGGAAGCTCACGGAGGCCAGAGATCACTCCCCAGGGAGCCCCAGCAAGCACCTCTGACCTGCCTTTTGGAGGTCACTCAATGTTCCCTCCCTAGAGACCAAGTTCTTCCTCCCTTTCCCACCCTCAGTGGGAAAATGGGGATCTGTTACCTGTTCAGATCAAGGTCTGGGGAAAGGGAAAGTAGGTTCCTGGGGCCTGTGAGGGCCTGCAGTGCTTTCCACACCTCCAGCTTTCGCCCAACGTCTGTATCCCGAGGCTCAAAGCCCTGCAGGGAGGAGGGCAGAGAACAGTGGGTAGGCAGAGGAGGAGCTCTCTATCTGGGATGTCCCCAGCTCTGCCCCTTTGGTTTTCTGGAGCAGGGAGGGCCGGCCAGCCTGCCTGTGCGGATTGTAGATGTATGACCTCTATACTATTTGTAGCTCTCTCTGGAGGTCAAGAGCTCACCATTCCTTCCCTACCCCAACTGGGTCAACTCAGCCCCAGACTGAGCTTCAGTGGCCAGGCCTGGGGCCCCCTCCCTCCTTTTGACCTCTCACCAGTAAAGGGTTCGAGAAGTCAGGCAGCTGGCTTCCCAGTAGTCCAGCCAGGGTGCAGAGGAGGATGACAGCTAAACACACCAGCAGCACGACCACTGGCCACTCAGCAATCAGCTGGGAATAGCTGGGAAAGAGGGAAGGAACCACATGAGTTGGTGTTAGGTGTGGTAATAAGAGGCTGGTGAGCTTAGAATCCACTGAAAAGGGGTGGTAGAACAGAAAGCACATGGAGCAGGGTTAAACTGGACACCAGCCTGGTCACCCCTAGGAATCTGGGGGAGGCCCAGGCCTACCTCTTTGGCATCCGGAAGGTCCGTTCCTGCCTGTGGGAAAAGAAGAAAAGACACTTGTTTACCTGAGTCTTTATGTGGAGTATGTGTGGAGAGAGGTGGGGGGGGGAGGGTGTGGAAGAATAGAGGATGGGGTGTAAAGGAAGATGGCATTTTAGAGCTTTCCCACCCCCAAGCTCTAACTTTTTCCTTCTACTCCATCAGAGGCAGTGGACATCCAGACCCCCAGCAATCTGTTCCATTTTTGAGCCCTGTCCTACCTTTCAGTGGCAGCTGACAGGCTGCTGGACCCCTCCTTACCTGACGCTGACCACATGCTGTTGCACAGAAGGTGGCTTCCAGACCCCATCACGCTGTGAGGAGATTGGAGAAGTATTGATGTTGGAGCTATGGGAGCATAAAGCTGCCTGGTCTCCAGGCCCTAATAGAGAACTGCCTTCTTGATATTCTTGCGGTTGCCGCGAATAGGTAAAATGACCAGGGGCTAAGGCACCCGTCGGGTCTAGAGCCTGAAGAGTGGAAGTTGGTGGTGGGGGTCCAGAAGAGCTGGAAGGGTCCTCAAGGGGACAGCTGTGGAGGGAGCAGCTCCTCTCTGGGCTAGCCTCAGGCGCCATGGCCTTGGTTTGGGACCTGGGGAGACAGCAGGCAGGAAAGATAGGGGTAGAGGATGGTAGTGGGTCATTTCATACTCAGTAAGAATTATTCAGTTAAGGGAAGATAAGGAGACAGAGCTCAGGGTTGTTTTATTTACTAATCCTGGGGAAAAGTGAGAAGGGTGGAGGCTCAAAGTCTGTATCCCCAGGCTTCTTCTTGGGGTCTGTTCTCTCATTCACTCACCATCCATGAATTCTAAAGACACTGTTGGCAACCTTCCAGACACTGTGCTCAACACTGAATGTGCTGTTACATATATGATATGTATTTTTTGACATGAGGTCCTGCTGTGTAGCTAAGGTTGGCCTCAAACACTACATCCTTCTGTCTCATTCTCCTAAGTAGCTGGGATCACAAGTGCACATGACTGTGCCCAATTTATATACATGATCTTATTTTCTCTTTACAAAAATCCCATAAGGGAAGCATTTTCTTTTGTAGATTTGAAAGCAGATTCCATGAGAGTTGAAGATCTGGAACTTGAAGCCACTTCTTCTGACTTGTAGCCCTGTATTCTTCCTATGGTACTTGTCTGCTCATTCACTTGATAGACATCTGTTGAGTACCTAGCACTCTTGTTCCCATCTTAGAGCCTTTGAACCTTCTATTCCTTCTGTTATATTGCCCCTCCCACCAATTGCCTGGGCTCTGTGTGTGTGTGTGTTTGTGTGTGTGTGTGTGTGTATGTGTATGTGTGACCTCATCCTTTTTTAAAAAATTCTGATCTCTGTTCAACTGTTACCTCCTCAGAAAGTCTTTCTTGACTACTTACCAGCTCTCTGTTCTATTACCCTGCTTGATATTTCTTCATAGCATTCACTGCAATTGGCTATTATAGAGTTGTATTTCTTGCCTGTCTCTCATATGTAATGGGAGGGCTAGGAAAATAGGAACCTGGTGCATTGGCTCATCTCCATATCCCTAGTGCCTTAAACAGTGTCTTGCACACAGAAGGTGCCTGGCTGCTAAGAGTGGTGCTAGGATGAATAAATCCCAGCCCTTACTCTAGGCATTCACAGTAGTGAGATGCCAATAGTCGGACATGTTGGTTTGTGTGAGAAGGGAAAACTCTGTCATGGGCCATGCAGAAACCAGAAGGTTTGCTCTGCAAGGGTGTGCACAGTTGGAAAAGGAAATTGGGAGCCCCTAAGGAATGAGGCAGGGAATCTGTAATAGATTCTTCTTCCAAAATTACTTATCAGGCAATGTTCTCTGCATGGATTTACCCCTATTCCTTGGTTCAGGGGAGATCGAGTCCCTCCCCAGTGGCAGTACTGCTAGACCTAGGACAGGGAAAGATGGCCAAAGAACAAACTACTTGAAGGCCATGATAGTTCCCAGGGGGTTCAGGGTTTGGCACTTTGACAGAGCCTATCCTGCCTGGCTTCTCAGCCTGCCAGAGCTTGTATGGTTCCCATGGGAGAGCCAGGTCTATGCTGAGCCAATCTTGGCTTCAAGTCCTACCTGCTGCACTTTGAAGAGGCAATGAACCAGAGTCCTGGCCACAGTGGCAGGTGGACATTGCCCATGGAGGCCAAGTGGAGGAATTGGAAAAAATAAGCAAGCACTGCTTCTTCTTCCAGGATGACTGGCTGCTGGGCAGTCTGGGAGATAGTGACCCTTATGCTAAGGGTAAAATGGGAGAGTAGTGGAGGCAGGCTCCTGGGTCTATTTCCCACTGCTTTCCTGAGCTCTGTGGCTTCAGGAAATGCTATCAGTCCTGGAGCACTGGCATCCTTGACTGTTGAGGATATGATAAGAACATCCACCTTTCAATTTTGATGTGTAATATAATACATGTGAGGTGCCTGGCATAGAGTTTAGAATGTTAGAAAATGCATTTACTTTCTTGCCCTTTCCCACACTCAGTATTGCAGGGAGCACGTGCTTTAAGAACTATGTTTATATTTAATTTGTCCTCTTTTATCATCACATATAATACATTTCCACTTCAGAACTTCTCACACCTTGAGAATTTCATATGCAATTATAAACACTTTCTTCTTTGTTATCCAAAAGCTGCATTGAAATTTGATCTCATGATTTAAATCATTAGTACTTATTTTTTAGTAGCTCAGCATTTAGAAAAATAAGATTCTTTTTTTGTACCTGGTATTGAACCTAGGGGCATTTAACCACTGAGCCACATCCCCCAGTCCTTTTTTTTTAATATATTTTATTTAGAGATAGGGTCTCACTAAATTGCTTAGGACCTCACTAAGTTGCTGAGGCTGGCTTTGAACCCACAATCCTTCTGTCTCAGCCTCCCAAGCCACTGGGATTACAGGCAAGGGCCACCATGCTAGGCAAGAATAAGAATTTGACTAAAGTTGTTTTAAAGCAAGAACTTGGATGACTCCATGAAATTAATGATGTAAACAACCAGTGTTTACATCAGCAATCTTTTATCAGTGCAGATAAAAGACCCTATAGGCCAATTCCTGTGGGACAAAGAGAAGCTGGATAAATGGCCTCCGTTATAAGTGGGGATATTTATTAATTAAAGATTTTTAATTCTATGGCCTTTTGTTTTGAGCACTTGTCGTGCTCAGCTCTGTGCTTGGATCCTGAAGGCATGAAGATGATCCATTAGCCTTGATTTCCCTCTCCAGAGCAGGGCCTGCTTTCAAGAGGTAAGGAGAGTGGGACAGCAGTATAGATGTGAGGGACTTGTTTCAGCTACACACCCTGTAGAGCACTAAGCACTGGGCTTCTTCTAGGAGCCAGTTCCCCACTTAGAGTGTCAGTATTTTTACATTAGAGGATGCCAGCATACTAGAGGTGCTGGAGGAGAATGGAATCCCCCTTCCTGTCAAACCTCCTAAACTTATGCCCTTTCTTAATTGGTTCCTGTTCAGGGGGGAATCTAGGCTCCTTCCTCAGTTTGCTTCCACTGGGGTCTTTCTGGCCCCAGCTCCCTCCCTTCAACACCTTCTATTCTTTTCCAGGGACCTAGGATCAGCTGCTCCCAATCATATCCTTCTCAATTGTGTCCACCATTGTCATTGTGCCAGAATTTGAAATCCTCCACATTCTAAGTGCTGTAGAGCTGCACCATTGTCTCAGGACTCCCCATGAAAAGAGTCAAACTCCACTCAAAATGAAGTCTTTCTTCTGCCAGTGCCTGCTGTCCACTGCTCTCAGGAGATATAGTGATCTTATAAGAGTTAAGCACTCTTGTCCTTGCATCCCCAGGGGATTTTCATTCTCACCTTCTCAGTTCTGAGACCCTGACTGGGATGTGTAACCTCCTGGCAGGGGGCCTGCCTAAGCTCCCTAAATGACTGAGACAAGCAGGCAGGGAGGGGAATAGAAAATATTGATATTCACTCCACTTAGGAGGTCCAACATCACAGCAATCAGGGCCTTGCTGACAGGGCCCTAGATACAAAGCCCCAATTTGGGCGCCCTATAAGGAACATAGGTATGTGTGCATTAACCTCATTCTCAAGCCCTCGGAACACAGCCACCTGGACATCCATGTGATCCCACAGAGTGGCCAGGACAGATGAGGGAGCAGCTCACACCACTAGGAAATGAAAAGGTAATTTTATTATTATTATTATTATTATTAGGTACTGGGGATTGAACCCAGGGGTGCTTAACCTCTGAGCAACATTTCCAGCCCTTTTTATTTTTTTATTTTGAGATAAGGTCTCATTAAGTTGCTTATTATTAATTTTTGTGGTACTGGGGATTGAACCCAGGAATGCTTTACCATTGAGCTACATCTCTGACCCTTTTTATTTTATTTTGAGACAAGATCTCTCTAAATGGCCAGGACTGGCCTCAAACTTGTGATTCTCCTGTCTCAGTCTCCCAAATTGCTGGGATTATAGTCACGTGCCACCACACCTAGCTAAACATGCAATTTTAAAAACACAAAAAATTATTTCAAAATTTTCTATAGTCAATGGGTTAAAAACTGTGAGGTGTGGCTGGGAGAGTGGCTCAGTGGTAGAGTGCTTGTGTTGCATGTACAAGGCCCTGGGTTCTATCCCTAGCATTGCAAAAAACCAAAACAAAACAAAACAAAAAAACAAAAACAAAAAAACCAAAAAACCAAAACCCCCAAAACTGTGGGTGAAGTAGCACACACCTGTAATTTAATTTATTGGGGAGGCTAAAGAAGGAGGATCCCTTGAGCCCAGTAGTTCCATGACAGCCTGTGCAAAAAAGCAAGATCCCATCTTAAAAAAAAAATCAGGAGAGGGGCTAGAGATATAGTATTTGGTATGTGGGAAGCTTAAAAAAAAATTTGTGCTGTCTCTGTGTGTTTGTGTGTGTGTGTGTGTGTGTGTGTGTGTGTACGCATGCGTATCTATGTGTGTGTGCTGTGTGTGTGTCTCTGAGTCATCATGTGTCCATCTCCGGGTTCTACTTAGCTCAGCAGGAACATATTTATATTTCTTCTTCTTCCTTTTTTTTTTTTTTTTTGCAGTACTGGGGATTGAACCCAGGGTGCTTTATCCCTGAGATCTATCCCTAGCCCTTTATTTTATATTTTTCATTTTGAGAAAGGGTCTCTCAGGCCATTGCGATCCTTCTGCCTCAGTCTTCTGAGTTGCTGGGATTACAGCTCTGCACCACTGCACCATCATATTTGTATTTATTGAATTGAATTGAACTGAGTCTCTCTGCCTGCATAGTATCTGTGGTCTCAGGGAAATGCAGAGGGGGGTCAGAGGTCTCCAGCAATTGCTGGAAGAGAGCAAGTGATTTTTATGGGGGGGGGGGGGGAGATGAGTGCACCAGACAGGGCTGACTGGCCCTTGGTAAAATATACCAGACAGCAAATGTCTCTCCTGCTCCTTCTGGCTCTAGGCCCCTATTCTGTCCTGTCACTGCCTTTTCTTATCTTTTGGTTAGGCCAGAGCTAAGGCAGGTCCCTGATCCTGGAAACACATCCAACCTGTGTCTCACCCTTTTGAGGAAGGTTCTGTGCCTTCTGGACTGATATATTAAGAGGGAAAAATGTTTGTTTCCACTTGTGGGGCTTTCTCTTCCCTCTGAGATACAGAATGTGAATTTTAACTGGTGCAGTCTGGAGACAATGTGTCTGTCTGCTTTTTGCTCCCAAAGAATATTTTTTTTTTATTTATTTTTTTATTTCAGGCAGGAGAGAGAGGCAGTGCCACGTCAGTGGAGAGTTTCTGGGGGCAGCAGAGCCAGACAGGGCACAGAAATTGCGCCATCTTGCTACCTGTCTGGGCTGTTCCATCACACATATGTCGGAGGAAGGCAGAGGAGAGGCATCCAGATCTGGGGACAGATTCTCAGCAAGAAAGGGTCCTTCCTGTCCCACTAGTCTGGGGCTGCTTCAGTGGTCATTCAGACCACCACCTGAGTCTGCGTCTGAGAGCCTTAGCGGCTCCAGTGAACGCCAGTGGCTGCTACAGGCAAGGACTCAAACAGATATGTGCACAGCTGGGGACCATGCAGGGCAGGCAAGCAACTGACATTGACAAACAGGCAAGCAAATGACGGTGACAGACAAAGACAGTCACTGACGTAGCTGCCGAATGTCTGCTCTCCCCAGGAAACTAGCCTTGGCGAGCCTGTTGTCCACGGTACGTGCGCACCCCCATGCACACTGACACGCAGCTGGAGCCCAGGCTGACGTTGCTGCGGACTTGAGGCCTTCTGCGAAGAAGACGCAGAGGCAAAGCCTAAAGGGAGGGGCTCGGGAGGCCAGGGCAAAGGGGGAAACCGTGGCTTTAGGGGAAAGGTAAGGACAGTGGGTGGGGCAGGTCCCCCAGACAGTGAAGGTGATGGGAGATGGCACTGGGGGATGTCAAAGAGCGAGTAAATTTACCTGGCAGGATGAGGGCATATCGAACCTTCCCCCCTCCCCAGAAGGGGCAAAAGGAAGGTATGGGCAATGAATGGGGCGACAAATGGCGACTAATGAAGATACCTGGAGCAGAGATGCTGAGAAGATCTTCGAGCCGGATCTGAGGAGCTGTTCCTCCCTACCTGTCCGAGGAGCTGCCGTTCGGGGATACGGAATCCCCTTCGGGCCTCTGCTCCTTTTTCGGACACGGGCTGGGAGACCGACTGCTGCAGCTGCTGCGGCTGCTGCCACCTTCCATGCCCGTGGGCGGCGCCGCTGTCCGAGAGCTAGTGCTGAAGCAGCGGCAGCGGCAGGCTGGTGCGCATGCGTCAGCGCCCGCAGACCAGTCGCTGGGCGGGGCCGAGAAAGAGCCCAGCCAATGGGCGCGGGGCTGGTGGGGGGTGCAGGGATGGAGGCTGCCAGCTGCGACGCCGCAATGGGGACCCAAGGGGGGGCGGTTGTCTAGCAGAATGGCCGTGGGGCTAGGGTGTAGGCCCATCTACGCAGGCCAGGTCTACGTGATTTTAGGGGTCCGGCGGTCTGGCCCTTTCTGGGGACCTCGGACTTCTCATAAGGAACTAAGGAGCGCGACCCGTGCAGAGATCCCCACAATTTGAAACGCAGGTTTCCACGCCCGCGTTTCACGGCATTCTGGCGCAGAACGCTGAGTGGTAGAGAGGTCGAGCGACTAGTCCGCATTCCTCTTGGATCCACTCTTCTCCCTCTTTTCCTCCCCAGTGGGGCTAAGGGTCTGCTTAATTTGGGTCTTCCTTCTTGTCGGTTTGGACCTGGACCTGGGGCTGTGCCCCTCAGCTATGGAACCTGGACTCGGTTATTGAAGTGCGCAATACGGGGAGGGGGGAGGGAAATGAGAAACGCCCAGAATGCTCAGCTCCCTTTTCTTACAGTCACCACTACTTCCCACCTCAGCCTGGGAGGGACCAGTTAGCCACTCACTCCTGGGCACTTGCCTGTAACCCATAGGGGAATAGCTCTGAGGGATAGACAGAAGAGCACATTTGGAGGTAATGGACCTGAGACAGGCCTGGCTGGAGGGATGTAACAGAACTAGGATATTAGCAATATGAAAAGCCTGGAGGCTGGGGAGTGGAGAGGGTCCTGGGCGTGGGATTTGGATAGACAGAAAGGGTTTCACAGCAAGCAAGCTGTCCAGTGCCTGGCTCTGGTGCTGAAAGCATGGGGCTCAGAGAGTCAGAACCCTTGTGGTCAGGCCCATGAGATGATTGATGCCATCTCTTCTTTGCAGCTTGTGATAGAGAAGGGGCGGTGTGCAGAGGAGGGAAGACCTTCTTCCTAATAGGCCTTAGGGAAAACTTCCTGGAGATGGTGGGTTTCTACTGGCTTGGAAGGCTCTGAAAATGTGGAGGTACGAGACAGGGAGGGCATCCCTGACCTGGGATGTCTGACCCAGACAGAGAACTGCAAAATTCATGAGGTTGGAAAACTGTATATTTTCAGGGAATTGTGAGAAATTCACCTGGTTAATAGGGAGCTTTTGAAGGCTTTAGCTGTGTAGAATGAGGTGTGCAAGCTGGAATGCCCACAATATTTGGGTGTATGGGACAGGATAGAGGTGATGGGCCACATGCAGGACCCTTTATGGTAGGGAGAAGAGTTGAGAAAGAACACAAAGGAAGTTGACCTTATACAACCACCTGCTATGGGTATCACTGAGCCAAGTTCTAGAGAATACCAGACTGGTTATTCTGTTTTCACAACAGGGAAACCCAGAAACAACTAGACCCTTTGAGTGCCAGTTTGAATGTTGTGTTAGATTTTCATCACAGTGGCCAAAATACCAACAAGAACAACTTGGAGGAGGAAAAGTTTTCTTTGGGCTCATGATTTCAGAGGTGCAGGCTATGGTTGACCATCTCAATGACGTGAGGCAGAACATCATGGCAGAAGAGCGTGGTGGAGTAAAGCTGTTCAGCTCATGGCAGCTGGGAAGCAGAGAGAGGAGCCAGAGAAAAGCCGTATAATCCCCAAGGGCATGTTCCCAGTGACCAGCTTCCTCCAGCCACGCCTTAACTGCTTACAGTTACTACCCAGTAATCCATTCAAATTATTAACCCATCAAATGGATTAGTCCACCGATTAGGTTACAGCTCTCATAATCTAATCATTTCATCTTTGAGAATTCCTGCTTTATCTGTTACATGAGTTGATTGGGAGATGACTCGTATTCAAACCATAACAGATGAGAAGAAAGACAGACTCTTAAAGAATAAAACTTGGCCTCCAGGAGGCTGTTTATTAGGAAGAGAAGATTCTGGTCCATGTCTAGTGCCAGGTCAGGAAGGCAACCTTCTCAGGTTCCTCATCTTGTGTCTTTTTTTCTTGTTTCTTCAGTGGTGTGGACCAGGGGGATGCCCTGGACCATGACCAGGGGGGTGCCCACCAGGTCCTGGGGGATGGCCTCCCCCAGGACAGTGCCCTGGACCATGACCAGGGGGGTGCCCACCAGGTCCTGGGGGGTGGCCTCCCCCAGGACAGTGCCCTGGACCATGACCAGGGGGGTGCCCACCAGGTCCTGGGGGGTGGCCTCCCCCAGGACAGTGCCCTGGACCATGACCAGGGGGGTGCCCACCAGGTCCTGGGGGGTGGCCTCCCCCAGGACAGTGCCCTGGACCATGACCAGGGGGGTGCCCACCAGGTCCTGGGGGGTGGCCTCCCCCAGGACAGTGCCCTGGACCATGACCAGGGGGGTGCCCACCAGGTCCTGGGGGGTGGCCTCCCCCAGGACAGTGCCCTGGACCATGGCCAGGTGGGTGACCACCAGGTCCTGGAGGATGGCCGCCATGGCAGTGCCCCTGTGGAAAGCCAAATGACCAATGTCAGAATCTGAGGTCAGTGCCAATCTCTCCTATAATCAACTCCTCTTCTTTCTACTTCCCCAGGGATTCTGGATTCCTGGGCACTAGCAAGGAGCTGTAGAGGAGGACTGGGTGGTAGGGATAGCCTTGATGAAGCCCCTTGAATACTGAGCAGACAAGAGGGGAGGGACCTAAATTTATTGGTTTCCATTCTTGACCTGAGCTATGATTCCACTTCTTGGACTTTGGTTTATTTTATGTGTAACTAAGAAGCAAAATTATCTCATCTTCCCTGAGGGACCCTTGCAGAGTGATTCTAGAAGCTTTTCCAAGCTAGAACTGCAGGCTTATTGTACTTAGGAGCAAGGGTGAAGCTCAGGGAGGCTGTAGAGGAGCTGAGGGCTAGGGAGAGATAGGAGCTGAGGAGAAGGAGAAAAGCAGCTGGAGGAGGGGCAGTAGACCAAGAGAAGAAAGGAAGATGAAGATGTGCATGTTCTCTACATAGGTAGTGGGTCCTTGTATATGAACAGGACGTATGCTGCATTGACATACATATAACTGTGTTTGGGTACATGTATATAAGTGAGTGCATATACTTGCCTGCTGTGCACATAGATGCATGCATGGAGTATATGGTTGTGTGTTCATGAGAATGGGTGTATGTGTGAGCCTATGGCATCCCTGAGCAGGGTGCGAGCCCAAGATATCAGGAAGACTAAAAAATAACGTCAAAGTTTTACTCCTCCAAAGTACAGGTATGAAGACACGAAGTGCTGTGAATATACTATGTATACAACCAGAGATATGAAAAATAGTGCTCTATATGTGTAATAAGAACTGTAATGCATTCTGTATCATATATAAATTTTTAAAAATAAATAAATAAAAATAAAAAATGTTTTACTCCTTAGCCAGAAGACGACTGGAAAAAAGTGTGGTTTAAACTTCTGTCTTGACTACAACTACCTATGAGGCCCTAAGATGAAGGGAATTTCTTTGTTTCTTACCACAGGCCCAGGGAAGGAGAGAGAGACACCATCTTGCTTCTATGCTAGACACTGAGGGTCTGGGCCCCTATGGAGCAGGGGTGAAGCTATGCCCCTTTCCAGGGCTTCTGTTTCTTAGGGCATGGTAAAAGTTCGGAAGATCAAGGCTCCAGGGCTTTCCTGTGACTATGTTAGAGCAGCTCCTGCTCCATCCAGGCTCAGTGATGCCTGGAAACAGCCACTTCCTACTCCACCTGCTTTTCCTTCTATGGCTCTTTTTTTGTGGTGGGGCCACAAATCCACACCAGGGAACTGGTCTGCTGTGGTAGCTGATGTAGGAGAAGAGGGTGAGGGCAGACCAACTTCCTTTCTTGGCAGAAGCCTGTCTTGGGGGATCTGCAGTGTGGCTGGGGCTTGGGAGCAAGCCATCCATCCAGCAAGGCTGTGGGGGTAGCCAGGAAAGCAGAGCAGGGTAGAACAGGTGGGGAAGCAGCAGGAGAGAGGATGGGCTGCTGGGGCAGGGAGGGGAAGTGAGGAAAGGAGGAGACAGATGGGAAAACAGAGAGAATGCCAAGGAAGGAGGCTGTAGCAGCAGGGGCTGGGTGAATGCGGCAATGCCTCACCCTATGGGACTGCTGCCCAATCCTGCTCCTGACTTTCATTTCTGGAAAGGGGATCTAGGAAGGAAGGTCTGGAGGGCATGGTAGTTGGTAGTGGGGAAGAAAACAGGGAGAGGATTGGGGAACTTTCTTACCTTTGGACCTGTGGGAGGAGAAGAGGAAAAAAAAAAGGAGCAACTTGGGTCATTTGGTTCTGCAGTTAAAAACCCTGTCTTCTCCCTGGCACTGATCTGTTCCCCTCCCCCAACAAGGCTCTTCAGACTTGGTCTTTTGCCTGACAATCATTCCTCCATTCATCCACTCAACCACAGATTCATATTGAAAGTCAATACAAAGTTCCATTGTGAGTCCCTGTGTGCCCCAGACTGGCAGAGTCCTCCCAGGTGGCACAGGGCCAATGAAGAAGCGTGGGTTCGTGT
This sequence comes from Marmota flaviventris, assembly GCF_047511675.1. Lineage (NCBI taxonomy): Eukaryota > Metazoa > Chordata > Mammalia > Rodentia > Sciuridae > Marmota > Marmota flaviventris. The sequence continues at coordinate 89,257,347 of NC_092499.1, read as the reverse complement.
CCACACTCTGTCAGCTATTTGTCCCCCTCGCCTTGGTCAAACATCCTGGCATTAGAGAAATGCTCCACTGTGGCAAACTCTGATTCATCCTCTTCTGCTTCTGCAAGGGCCCCCACCTTAGTTCCCTCACATCTCATTTATCTCACCCAGTCTCTGCGTAGCCCCTCAGAGCTATTTGTTGGCTCCTCCTTATAACTCACATCTGGACCTTTGCTTATTTATGCCTCCTGCTATTTGGAAATCTCTCTAGCTCAACTCTGCCTTGTTTTCCTGCAGGAAATCTACTTTGTAGGTCCAGTGGGCTCATTCAGCAATAGTCACCTGAATGGTCTCCAGTGCTCTGAAGCCCTCCTTTGGAAGGAATCAAAGTACTATTACTTTGTGCCTTTTAGGAGAGCCAGTGGCACAGCTACTGAGAGCTGTGTTCTGGACTCCAGACTGATCGTTCTGTGGTCTCACCCCAAGCAAGACCCTTAATTTCCCTTGGCCTCATGTGTAAAGCACTTGTCTGTTTCCTCCTGAGGTTGAAGATCTAGTGAGATGAAGGATGTGTGAACATGTTTCTTAAACTGTGAAGTGCTCTACAGAATATAAGGGCTTGTTTGCATTTTGGAACCCTACTGCCACCTACACACACACACACACACACACACGCACTTTTTTTTTTTTTTTTTGGCAAGCAGTAGATATGTCTGTCTGATTGGCCCTGCCTTCACCACTCTCCTTCCTTCTTTCACCCCATAGCTTCCCACCCATGTTGCTTACCTGGATCCATCTTTATGGGGCAAGAGCAGGGAGTGACACAAGAAATACCTGTGGTTTGACAGATAAAGTTTTAGTTTATGGTGATCTATATCTTAAACCCTTTCCTTCTTCTCAGGGATGCACACACAAAGCCCCTCTAAAGGATGAAAGGGTAAGACTACTCCACCTGGCCTAGCATAGCACTCAATGTGGAGATGTCACTCTGGGTGTCAATACAGGCATTGATTGTTTGGAGGGGGTCTATCCACATGGAGAGAGAAGAGAGACAAGAGATGTACTGTTTCCTTGGATCCACACTCTTACACCTCCCTGAACCCCCAAGATCCACACCCAGACTCATAATGATGTGTTAGTTCAATTCCACTTGGATCGCCTTTGATCATGTTGAGTGCCTGCTATACGCCAGGTCACAGTACTCCTGTCCCTAGAGGTCCCTGAGCATAGGGGTTGGAAGAGCAGGGAAGGGAAGGATGGGTTGGTGGATAGGGACCTTTGGGGGACCCAGAGGATCCTATGATCCATGCCCTATAACACAAGTGAGTGAAAAGCTTTCCTGGGTCCTAGCTGCTTATTTCTGTTTCCTCCCTCCAGAATTGGAAGGCAGTGGGAACTTTGAGTTCTGAGCCAATTTGTCATTCACCAACAAGCTATGCTGTCACTGGATGGAAATGCTGAGGTTTGGCCTCTGCTTATTTGAGTCTGGCATGCAAGTCACAATGGACAACTCCAGGATGGACCCAGTGCACTTAAGGATCAAATACTTGTCATCAGGGCTCTCTGATACTCATATGGTTGCTGAGAATATTTGTTATATTTTGAGCAAATTGTCACACACACACACACACACACACACCCCTAATATAACAGTGCTGGCCCCTTGTAGGACAGCCTCCTGCATTTTTTGAGCCACTGTGTGTGTGTGTGGGGATTACTTACACATGCAAAGCAAGTGCTCTACTACTGAGCTACCCTCGACTCTGTTGAGCTGCCCATGGTTCTATTTACTCCCTCAACTTTTGCTTAGTTAATGATGATGCTGGAAGAGACCCAGGAAGCTGGACTTGTGGGAGGGAGAAGTTACAAAAACCTTAGGGCCAGTTAGGATCTGGGTTAGAAAAAGGAGAAAAGATAGTCCTTAGAATATATCTCACAAATTCAGGTCTGGCTATTTGAGTTGGCAGCTCTGGAAGGGACCTAATGCAATCCCTTTGACTCTTAGCTAAGCCCCTCTATAAGTCATGGCAGAGGCTATAAGTCAAAATTCAAGTACAGAGTGGAAGTGCAAGAGCTCAGCCCAGGAGTGGGACAAGGCAGACGGGTAGATATGAGGGCTTAACAGCAGCCACACAGCACACAGACACATGTTGCACACATGAGAGACAGAGAGCACACACAGATGTACAACAACAATGATCAAACACATTTACCCAGATAGAGCACAAACAAACAGGCACATGAAGCACTCTCACAAAGAACCCCCACCCCTACCCCCACCCCAGCAAACAAAACCAGGTTCTTACCCAAGAGTGCAGAGCAAGAGCAGGAAGCCTGAGACTCTGTCTGTGCTCAGTGTATTTATATTGGATAGGGAGGGGCTGGCATGGATCAGGTGCACTGAGAGAGTCATGGGCAGAGGGTAAGTGAATGAGAAGGGATGAGCTACTCTGGGCAAAGAGCAGCTGGAAGCAGGATGTGTGGGCAGGGGAGGGGGGAACAGATGGGGAGAATGAGGGACAACCCATTATGAGATTGGTCTGTTAATGAGATGCCATAGAACCAAGGGAGGGGTTCCCAACCCTGGCAAAGACATTCAGCACCCAGTACTGGCTCTAAATATTTGTGGAGCTCCCACTAAATGTCAGGCCATATGTGAGTGCTTCACACTCCACAGTTAGCTCCTACAAACGAGACAGGATGAGTATCTCCCTCCAGCAGGTCGAGGGGATATAGTGACCCGAGTGGAGGGCCTGGTGGAATTCTTGCCCCGGGTACTTAGTCCCAAGCCCAAGTTCTCAAATGTGCTGCTCAAGCCAGGGTATTAACCTAGGAATAGAAGTCACACACAGAAAAGGAGACTTTCAGGATGGAATCTAGACAAATTGAGAAGGGACCCAGGATTTTGGAACCCAGGCAGTCAGCTTTCTCTGCATTCTGCAAGCCCCTCATGGGAGCCATTCCATTGACCCTTGTGGCATTGGCTATGTGCCACAACCCCTTGCTCAGTGTGCTCTGGAAGACAGACCAGTGGCCCCTGCTACAAGGTCTCCTGTCTCCCTGGATCCTTTCTTCTAAGGTATCTTGTTTCCACTGGCCTCTATGCTCTTCAAACGCAGGGACAGTGGTGGCTCTCTTAGTCACCTTTGTATTCCTAGGGATTAACCTTTAGCAATTCTCCTGGCATTAGCAGATGCTCAATAAATATTTGGTAGTTACACGAGGGGTTGGAGTTAGTTATTGCTGGGTAATGGCTGGTTTCCTTTTCTGTGCTTTATATTTGTGTTTATTTTTTCTCTTTTATTTGCATATTTAATTTTCTTTTTCTGCAAGAAGAAGGAAGTGCCCTTCCCTATCTCACAATGTTGTACAAAACAGAGAACATCAAAGACTCCATCCTTAGCAAGGCAAAGGGTCTTGGCTGGCCCCCTGTTTCAATCAAAGAGGACAGAAGCCATGTGAAATCAGAAGCAGCAAGTTAAAGAAGTAATTGTTTCCAGGTTTGCTATAAAGAGCCTCATGAGCTAGCTGCATGTCAGTGCATTAGATTATTTGTTTGTTGTACTGGGGATTGGACCCTGGGACACTTTGCCCTTATGCTACATCCCCAGCTTTCTTTTATTTTTTATTTTGAGACAAAGTCTCACTAAGTTGCTTAGGGCCTCACCAAGTTGCTGAAGCTGGCCTTTAACTTGCAATCCTCCTGCTTCAGCCTCCCAGTTGCTGGGATTACAGTCATGAGTCACCATGTCTAGCTAGATTAATTTTTTTAAAAAAGCTGAGGATGTAGCTCAATGGTAGAATGCTTGCCTAGCATGTATGTGGCCCTGGGTTTGATCCCCAGTACTGAAACAAACAAACAAACAAGTAACACATACCCAGAAAATGAAAACATAGATTCTCATAAAGAGTTGTACTGAATATTCATAGAAGCTTTTGGAATGGCTGAAGACTGAGAACTTCTCAAATGTTCATCACTAAGGGAATGAATAAACAAATCATGGCACATTCATTCAATGGAATACTGTTCAATAATAGGAAAGGATAAGCTATTGATTCAGGCTAAAATATGATGAAATCTCAAAATAATAATGCTGAGCAAAAGAAACCAGACATGAGGAATATATATTGCATACATTTGTCTATAAAATTCTAGAAAATGTAAACTCACTGACAGTGACAGCAAACAAATGTTTGCCTAGGAAGAGGGTAGAGGGGGAGGGAGCGGAAGGAGACATTAGAAAGGAACATGAAGAAACTTTGGAGTTGGTAGAAATATTCATTATCTTGCCTGTTGATGGTTTCAAGGAGCATTCATATGGCAAAACATCAAACTGCACCTTTTAAATATGTGCAGTTTATGGCCTGTCAATTTGACTTAAATTAGCGCTGTAAATCAAAAGTACCATAACCTTCATCAGAAAACAACTTGGAAGATAGAGAGGAACAAAGAGTGATTCTTTTTCTCCATGGTGGGAAGGAAAGTATCTGCATGCCAAGCTCTTCTATAGTATCAGTGATCTCAGATCAGCTCTTGGAGGGTTTATGATTATATATATATATATATATATATATATATATATATATATATATATATATATATATGATCTTTTCCTCTTTGATATATATATATATATATATATATATATATATATATATATATATATATATGGTTCAAAGATGGTAAGACACTTGAGGTGACTCAGTCATTGTGTAGTTAGCTCCAGTCAGGGACTGTGTGAATCTAGACCCTGGGCTCTTCTTCACATTAACTTATCTCCCCTTCTAGGAACTCTCTTCTGAAAAACTCCAGCCTGCCTTGGTAACATCCTAGGCAGAGGACTTTGGTTTATGATTAGGTGGGGTTCTATTACTCCATTTGGCATAATTCATTGCTATTTTGATGGGAGCAAGGACAGGGACAGCTGGTGGGCTGCTGGAGAGGTACAGAGTCCCAGGGGAAATTTTCAAAGGTGTGGTGGTGTCCTCCAGGCTCCCAGCCCCTGCTGGGGCGTGGGGGGGCACTTCTCATGTCTTCCCACACGCAACCCTCACCAGTGCTCCAAGCCCTCCTTTTCAGGGATTCTTTGGTTTCCCCTTCAGGGACCTTGACACTGTGATCTCCCACCCCCAGCCTCTGGCAGGAAGCTGAAAAGAGAGGCCTATGTTCTCATGGGCCTAAAAGAAAAAGGTGTGTGTGGTGGGGGGATGATCAAGACCTCAGACTCCAGTTCTTGTCACCTCTGGAGTCAGGACTTGAGCCCTAGCCCAGGTCATGAGGGGTGAGCAGTGGAGGTACTGAGGCCTTAGGTGGAGGAGACAAGCCCTGCCTTGCATGCAGAGAAGACAGGGAAGTTTGGCCTAAGGGCCAGGAGGCCCCAGAGAGGAGAGGAGGATGCCAGAGCAGTGGTGGGCACATCAGAGTCAGTCTATAACAGATGTGTACATTCATGGCCTTGTTCCCCTCCCCAACCCTAAATTTTGAGGGCTAGCAGATCCTTAGCCATGTGTGTGTCCCCTCTACCCTTTGACACTGTGCTTTACAGATAGTAAGTGCTCAGCATGTGCTTGGACTTATTCCCTGGCAGAGAGAGGTGGCACCTTCCTGCCAGAAAGTCACAGAGTGGAGAAGAAGGGAACTGGGTGGAATAAGAGGAACCATTTGAGGGGTGAGGAGCTGGGATCAGGGAGAGGAGAGAGGAGGACAGGAAGAGATTGAAGGTCTCCTGGACAGTGGAGGCAGTGGGTGGGGGTCTTGGGAGGGTGAGGATATGCAGTGAAGGTCCAAAGGCAGGATATTGATCTTCTCTGTGACCTGTCAGCAGAGCCAACAAGACTACCCTGCCTCCCCAGCTGTCCTGCAGAGCAGGGAAGAGGCCAAATAGCCAGGTGCCTTTGCCTGGTTTGGTAGACAGGTTTCTGATGGCATGAGGGCAAAGGTGGCTGCCCTGGGTCTGGGCGGGAGACCGTGCTGCAGCGCATTCTTGTTAATGATTCAGGTGCAGCAGGGCACAGTGCACCCACAGAGACCCCTGGACAGGTTGCTGACCCTGATCTCCATAGAGAAGCCAATAACACCAGAGCTAGAAGAGATCAAATGATATCACAGGCGTGAGGGCTTTGCCAATGTTAGCTGTGAGTGCAAGGTGTGATTCGGGCCTGTGTAAGCACCGGTGACCTGTTTGACTCTCTGGCCCCATCATTCCTTCCCTTGCTCTGAACCGGGCATATGCCTTCTGGATATGTCACTATCTTTGGCCTCTGATATCCACCAGCATTTCATGATGGGCTCCTGAGACATGCCCTCCAGGGCCCACCCTCCCTCAACATCCTCCTTTCCCACAACATCCTTGTGTCCCTAGAACTGTGTTTCCAGCATAGGCATTTTGGAGCTAAAACAGGGACAGTTCCAAGCAAACTGGGACAGCTGGTCACTCTGCTTCACTCCCCACTCTCAGGCTGCCTCCTCTCTTCCACAGTGACCAGGGTGACCACTGTGTCCCAGACCTGGCATTTTGGCCTTTGTTGTCTCAGCCCTGATTACCCTCTTCTGCCTAGAAGCATCTATACCAGGAGAAAGCTCCCAAACGCGCCCTTTCAGCCACTTTCAAAGGCCCCCTTCTCAGCTTCCTGCCATTCCTCAATCTTCTAGTGGCTTCTGCCATTTCTCCATCTCTCAAAACTGTGCCAAACCTTTCTCTCCTACAGGGTGTGACCTGACCCACACCTATGTCCATGTGACAGGGCAGGGATAAAGCCTGTCTGTCCCAGGCTAGCTTACTAGTCCTTGCCTGCCCCTATCACACGTCTTCCTCCAGGCCTAGAAGGAGGAGCATTCTGGGGACATGCACCCAGCCCTTTGTGCTCCCTGCTTCCAGAATGACCCCTAGGACTGAGACCTTAGTGCCATTTGGTTCTATGCCCACCTACAGCCATGCTAAGGTTCTGAACACTCTCCTGCTCACTCCTTCCCTGGACCTTCCTTGCCCTGCCTGGCCCAGGTAGCTCCCTACAGTGTCTGAACATCACTCACACCTGTCCCCACAAATTCTTGACTGAACCTTTCTGGCTTCAGCTTCCTAAACTGCCACATGACCTCATCAGCCCCTGTTGTGGAGCTGTCAGTGAGCCCCTGGACTACTTTATTGTCAGTCTGCCCTTCAGTGACCTCCTTAGTCTGGTCTACACTTTCTAACCTGATGTCCTCTTTTTAGAAAAGCCACCACCATTTCCCTGCCTCTTCCCATGTAGTTAGTTCTCTCTTGTGCAGGTCATGCAAAGCACACGGTAGGTGCCCTGCTAATGGAATGTGGCAGGCAAGGCCTGACAGGCACAGCATTTAATCTTTGGTAGCAACTCTGAGATGGGTCATAATGTGGGGTTCTGGAAAAATACTGTGAGCTCTCTTTGCATAGATAATAGAGGCCTGAACAAGGGAAACCCTAAGGGGTTCAGTTTCACACCAGGGTACACCTCTTACCACTGAGTCAAGGGCTAGAGAGCACATGGTGGTCCAGCCCTGGGTGTATCCTGCAGAACAAAATGGAGTGGCTCCCAGTTCAACCTGTCTCCTGCCTTCAGATGCCACCCTACTCTGGCATGTGTGTTCTTGGAAAGGCGGGGCCCAGACTTTGTCCTGGCAGCTGGAGCCTCCCAGGGCGGGTCCCTCTAGCCGTACCTCATGCACTCTAGGTCTTCCCACCCAGGGCCAGGCCTGGTTTGACACACAGACCACTAGTCAAGACTGTTTCTTGAGACAGGAATATCCCTAATAAGGCATAGGGAGAGGAGTGGGTATGTAGAAAAGGTACTTTAAGCCCCCCTCTTGCCCTCCCGTTAGGAGGTAGTGTGGTAACTTGCCGCAGTCTGGTGTGGTTTTGAGAATAAAGAATTGCTGTTTGAATCTACAAGGCTGTGAGTGGCTCGTGATTTTGTGCCCAGCCAGACTGCGGCAGTAACTGGGCTCTCCAGCTTGTCCATCCTCTTCTTCAACATTCACCCACCCACCAAGAGCTGGCAAGAGACACTAGGGATCACTAAGGATTTAGCCCCCAGCCAAGAAGATGGTTCCTGAGTACTAAGATGTGAATCTGGAACAGCCAGAGGGGTTCAGAGGCAGGTGAAACACAGAGACTGCTTCCAGGAGCACCAGTGCTTATTGGAAGAGATGACAGTCAGAATCTGGGACTTGAAAGGGAACAGAGTATGAGGAAGGTAGTAGACAGGGAGGACATCCTGGAGGGATGGAGGGTGCAGGAGCCTGGGCTTGCAGGATTTGTGCAGAAGACATGAAGGAAGGCACAGAGAAGACACTGAGGGGGTACCTCAGGGCCTGCCCTCCAAGGTCTCAAATGATCCCCATAACCCAGAAGTCCCCAGTGTGCTCAGGCCCCAAGGGCTGGGGGAGGCAGCCTTTGGGTCCCCTTGATGAATGCTAAGGGTTGGCTACCATGAAGTTACCTGAAGCCAGAAAAAAACGACTTTGAGCCTGGCTATGAGTCACACGTTGTTCCAGGTATAGATGTCATTATGTTATTTCATTTTGTCTCCAAATGACTCAATGAGAAATGTGCACTCCAATTTATAGAGGAAAATCAGAGAGATAAGAGACAGTGTCAGTAAGGAGGGAAGGGATTGAACTCCATGCCAGCCTGCCTCATTCTAGGACAAGGATAAGAAGGGCAAGGACTAGAGTGCTGATATTTTATTGTTCACCTATTCACAGGGACAGACATTCTGGATGAATATGGCCTGAGTAGCCCTGTCCCCTGCCAGACCTGTGCTCCCAGGTCTGTTAGGTCTTTCTTCCCCAGTAGGCCTTTCTTCCCTTTTCTCCTCAGAGAAAAGGTGTCTCACAACCATCTTGTCTCCAGGTTGGCTCTATGTCTATGTTCTAATCACCATGAATCAGGTCCAGATGCCCTCTGCCACAGGGGTGGGGCTGTCGCCTGAGCTGGCCGGTGGTCTGGGAGGTGGGGAACCCACCAGGAAAGAGCTGTGATCCAGAGACCTGTGCCATGCCCTGGGATGCTGGGATGACTGGCCCAGCCCCACGGAGAGAGGGAGAACAAAAAGCAGGGTCTCAGCCAAAACAGCATTGCAGGGCCATCAGGGAAAGGAGCCCTGGGCAGGGAGGCACCAGCCCTGACTTCCAGGCTCATCTGCAATAAAAACAGGCATGGAGGCCCAGGCAGATGGCTTCACCTCTCTGGGCCTATTTTATCATAAATAAAATGTGACTTCTACAACTGTGTGGCCTCTCTAGTCTGATGGAGTTGTGAGGTGGGGTGGTGAGTGAGACTTAAGAGGTGCTGGGGAGAAACAGGGGAGGACATGCGTTTCCCTCATCCAAAGCCAGGCTTTGTAATGCTGCTTCCCCCTAGTGGTGGCAGAGAGTAACAGACCTGGTCTCGTGGGAACATCACACTGGTCATTTCCTCTGCCTTTCCCTGCTTCCTGTGGACTTCTCCCCAGGACAGAGGGAGAGCATTCTTAGTAGGCTTTGACAGTCACTGGCTCTCAGGGCTGTGTGCATTCTGGGTGGACAGAAAGACCATCATAATCTATGCACAGCAATGCTTGGGACAGTACAGGTTAGTTCACTCTGCAGGAGCTGATGGAGACTCTGCAGCATGCAGGGGGCACTGTGCCAGGCCCTGGGGATCCTGAGGACTTGGCACATTATTCTTGCCCTCAGACAACCTCTGTCCAATTGGATAGCAGACAGGGAAAACTGCAGGTTCTAGAGAAAGTGGTAGAATGTGGGGGATGCGCAGAGGCATGATATATTGTATGAGTAACACTTGGAAGCACGTGGCCAGCAACAGTAGGTCCCTGTCTGACTGTGGGTTTGCCTGGACACATGGGTCTCCAGCCTGATAGGCTACTAAGCCTTTGCCTCTAGGGTAGGGGTTTCTCTCCCTGCAAGGTCACCCTTCCTAGTAGGACAACTGGATTTCTTCCTGTGCCTGCCCACTCTAGCTGGGAATGGATGCAGCAGGGAATCAAGACCTTGCCTGCATCCTCCTCTGTCCAAATCTCTCCTCCCCAACCCTGCTCTGGGGCCCTGTATTCCAGAGAGTGTGGAGAGCATTAGGTCTCCCTCCCAGGCCAAGCTCTGGAGGCCTCCCTGCTCCAACAACACATTGTGGGGCAGATAATGGGAAGTTGAGGCTTCTGGAGGCTTCTGAGGCTGGGCTGGAACTCAGCCTGTGTGAGGCAGAACATAGAAAGGGTGGGAGAAGCAGCAAGTTTGTGTGTGTGTGTGTGTGTGTGTGTGACACACACACACACACACACTAGGGTGAGGAGTCTGGGTGCGTCAGTGTTGCTGGGAAAGTAGCTGAGTCTGACTCAGTGGGAACATCCGGCAGGAAAGAAGGAGAGAGCACAGTGGCATTTGCAAGCAGGATGGGAACTCTGGGGCTGCAGGGATGGGGTGGGGCCAGGGGTGAAGGCCTGAACAGGAAAGGGGCTGAGCGTGATGGAGAAGGGGGTGGGCTGAAAGTGTGGTTCCAGGGGAGGAGAGGTGGGCCTCTAGCTGCCTGGGCTGATCTGGGAGGAGAAAGAAGGCAATGGTGCTTTTTGATCCAGTCACAGAAGGGACAAGTTGTGGTGAGAGGTTAGGGAAACTGAGGCCTGGTCAATCAGGAATGTGGGGAATGCTGAGGTTTCTGACACTCACTCCAGGGCCTGGGTATTAGTGCCTTGTAACTACTGATACTGAATGAGATGCCAGGCACTCCTAAGACAGAGAGAGCATCCACCCCTCTCCCCAGCACCTCAAGCCTTGGGCCTCTGAGGTCCCAGGATGGGACTGCTCATCAGGCTGGTCCCTGGGCAGAGACACTGGCTTAGGCGTATGAGGATGATTTAGGAGAGGTTTTCCTCAGAAGGCCTTTGTTCTCCTTTAGAGTTAGAGAGGCTGAAATGGTCAGCATCAGAGAGCAAGGCCAGGAAGGACCCAGTGTGAGGAATGGAGAAAGGAAGGCTAAGGGCCCTGGAGAAAGGCTTGGCTTTTCATACCGAAGTTTGCCATGAGTAGCTTTTTTGGGAAATACAGAGAAGACAATGTTCAACCTAAAGGGACCAATGACTAGTGGTAGCATTTTAGGTATGTGTAGTACGTGTTGGCCTAGGAGGCTTGATCATTTTGAGTGATGAGAGCCAAGGGAGGCACCCTAAAGGGGGGGGGGGCGGGGGGGGCTCAGACCACAGAGCTGGATGGACTGGGCTGTGTCCCGTAGGCCTCTTTTATTAATGTGAGGCACAAAGGCCTCTGCTATCTACCTGTCTTGTCCACAGGGGGTCTAGGATGGGGTCCTGTTGAAGCATAGGACCTTGGGTGAAGGACCTTGGGGGACAAGGCCTCCTGTGTGGGCTTGACCCACCAGGAAGAAGTCTCCGCCAGTCTGTCTGGGGACACTGGGGCAGGGCGGGGAGAGGTGCTGGGCAGGACCAGCTGGCTGCCAGTGCCCTGGTCCTCGCCCTCTGAGAGTGGAAGGGTGGGGGTGGCGGCTGCAGTGTTCCTGGCTGGGAGCCCAGAGGAGTCTTTTGTAATCACAACATGATCTCGTGTGCTGAGCAGCGAAGCCGGCAGGGAGAGGCCGGCAGAGGCCCGGCTCCGGTGGCTCCAGCTTCCCTCCTGCTCTGGTTCCCCCGGGGCTGTTCTGGAATTCTCTTGGTGCTCGCTGTTGCCATGCACTCAGCTGTGAGTGGCACCTTGCCTTTAGCGGGGGGCTTCTTGGGGCTGGGGAGGGCTGAGATACCAGGTAGCTACATTCCAGGGACAGCTGGGCCTGGGAGGAAGAGGACTGAATTGAGGCGGGTAGAGGGCTGGCCAGGGGCACTGGCTACAACAGAGACCCCACAGCCAGGCAAGGAGGGACCCAGGATCTCGATGCAGGGACATGGTTTGCCCTGGAGGGCTCCCTGGCTGAGACTAAAACATAGATACCCCTTTTTGCCTTGTTTGCCAGTGGCTCAGGCCTGGAGGGCTGGGCCCGTGGGAGCGGTTCTTTCCTGCGGATTGGGGTTAGGTCCAGAGAGTGGGGTCCAGGGCCTGAGAGCCCAGGACCAAGCTGGAAGACCCTTTTTATCTGTGGTTTTGGATTGGAAGGCAAACAGCTCCCCCCTCGACCTTCCAAATCTCCTGGCAGCTTCCCAGTCACGGCAGGTTCCACTGCCAGAGCCATTTATAACTCCTATTCCAGGCGCTGCTCGGCAGTGAGCTCCCTGGAGAGCCGGGGGAGGGGCAGCTGCTGCTGGGCACTGTGGTCATGAGTATTAGACCCTCACCTGTACCCTGGAGGAACTGGGATGGAGGCTTGGGGACTTCTATGGACCATCTTCCTAACTCCAACCCTCTTGTGTGGCCTGAACTATGAGTCTGGGGCCTGGTTCCCAGGTCGTTAGAATAAGGCTGATTGGGTAAATGTGAAAGGTGGGGTAAAGGTGGGGTAGGTCCAGCAGGCAGGAGCATGGGTTCCCTGCCCTCTGTAGGGACCTCACAGAGCTGAATCCCTGATGAGCAAGCAAGAAGAGAAGGATGCTGAGCTGGATCGCAGGATAGTTGCCCTGCGCAAGAAGAATCAAGCCTTATTGCGTAGGTACCAGGTGAGTGGGCTGCAACAGGGCTGAGAGGACCAACTTGGCTGGTGCCCCTGGCTGACCAAAAGGTGGCTACCTGCATGATGGGCTCTCCCTGCAGGCTGGAATGTGTCTCTAGGCCCAGGACTAGGGTTGGGGTGAACATGTTCCCTCTCAGAAGCTTGGTCAGGATCTCGGGCACTTGTGATGTGGTGTCTCTGCCTCCTGGTGTCCCCCTGGTGTCTCTTCATGTAGGCCTGTCAGCATCTGTGTCTCTGTGCATCTGGGGGGCCGTGGCCTGTGTTGACCCCCGGCCCTCCCACAGGAAATCCAGGAAGACCGTCGGCAGGCTGAGCAGGGGGGTATGGCTGTGACCACGCCAGAGCTCCTCCGACCTGATGGCCTCACTGTCACCATCAGCCAGATTCCTGGTGTAAGCTCACCCTGGAGATAGGGCGGGATGGCAAGGAAGGAAGTCCAGCCCATGTCAGGGGAGGACAACTGCCTCTGGCCCTCGTCTCCTATTTACCATTCTGGATTCACCCATTAACTCCTCATGCAGTCCAGGTCAAAGCTAAAAGGCCACCTAATAGAAGTCTCCCTATAGCCTTTCCCAGCCCCACAGCCTGCATCTTTGCCTTAAGCACAGGCTTCTGCTAATCCCCAGAGCCAGGTCTAAAAACCCTGCAGGAAGTGGGGGACAGAGAAGTTGGGGATGAAAGCCAGGAACAGTGTCTAAAGGACAAAGCTGCATTGTCTGAGAGCTCTGGATTTCCCAGCTCAAAGATGACGGGCCATTGTGGCATCTTGAGCCTTGGGTGGCCCTGGGCCCTGGATAACCTAATGCTGTTGGCATGTGAACTCCCCATAGAACCAACTTCTCTGGGCATTCCAGGGAGGGCCCAGGCTAGAACTCAGGCCTAAGAAATACCTAAAGAACCCAGCACCCAGGTCCTGCCCAGCACTGCTCATGTGGCCTGAAGGCATGGACACCTAATTCTGCAGGAAAAGCGGGTGGTCAGCAGAAACTGGGCAAGGAGCCCCCTCAAACCTGGAGTGGCCCATGAGATGCTTGAGGATGAAGATGATGGGGACCAAACTTTCTGTTTGGGGGAACGAGTGGAGCTGGCCGTGACCATGGAAAATAAAGCCAAGGTGAGCAGGTGTGGGGAGCATCTAGACCTCAGAGTAGGGGCAGTCTCCTGTCCCTGGCCCTGCCATGCTGTCCATCTTCACCTTCCCCAGGCCAAACGGATCGTAAGTGAAAAGCCTGCCAGAGCAAGGAACCAGGGGACAGATCAGCCACTTGGAGCAAGCCAGGGCCACAGCCCCTCCATGCAGATAGCCACCAGCTCAGATTCTTCACGGAAGGTACATTTTCAAAAAGGTAGAGAAGCTGAGTCAGACTCTCGTCAGCAGGATATGACCTAGGTAGCACCTGTGAGAATTTCTGCCCCTCCATCCTTTCTGTGGCCAGTTTCTACTTTGGGTGGATTTTGGGGGAGAGACAGTTGAAGCCAGAGATCCAGCCCCCTCCCTATCTAGCCTGGCTGGTGGCAGCCTGTGGGGAGAGTGTGGAAGACTGGCCATGTGCCAGCCGTGACCTCTAGGTGGCAGCAGCCCCTAGTCCTCGTTCTTGCTCAGAGCCTCTGGATGTCCCTCCCACCCTGGGCCACTCTACACACCTCTGCAAGGACCCTGTGTATGGGTGCTGTTGTTAGCCTCATTTTGTAGATGAGGATATGATACACAGAGAGGTTTAGTTACTTTCCCCAAACTCACATCTAACAAGTGGATGGAAATCATGGCCACGGCACATTAGTAGAGATGGAACAGATCTAATTTTTACATGGGAACGTGGAAACCTTGAGAAAAGAGTGGGTTAGTGGACCCTCCAGACAACTTCAATCTTTTTCCTGCTTCTTCCCCTCCCCACTACTGGGGCTGAGTGTCTTCTCCTTTCAGGGTGCTCGTGAACCCCGGAGTCCCGGCGTGGTCCCAGGCCTAGCTCCCAGAAGGCCAATGGGGGAGCCCCCAGAGGTGGGCTGGGACTATGCACAGTGGAAGCAGGAGCGGGAGCAGATTGACCTGGCGCGCCTTGCCCGGCACAGAGATGCACAGGGTGACTGGCGCCGCCCGTGGGACCTGGACAAGACCAAGCCCACGTGGGTGGCAGGGCTGCAAATCTTGCTGGGCTGACATGCTAATGGATCTGGGGTAGGGCTACGTGTGGGTGCTGCTTGGAGGGAGAGATCCTACTTGGGCCCTCTGGTAAGGCCCTGGGCTCAGGGCTTATGTGGGCACTGGGTGCCCCCACCTCTCTCTTTGGCCCATCATCTCCCTGCTGCCTTCAGTTCTGGGGCTGGGGCTGGGGGAGGCTGTGTTAGTACGGAGCCTGAAGCAACTTCTGTCCACCCAGCCACCAGCAACCTGACTCCCTCCTCTGTCTACACAGGCTACAGGACTACAGCAAGCCTAGGGACGAGGGCTCGGCCAGGGCGGGAGGCAGAAGGGGTGAGCCAACCCCACCTCATCCCCTGCACCTTGGCATTTCTCACTCTCCTCCTTTTCTCTGTTTCTTGGTTTCCTACTTCTTTTCAGAGCTGAAAGGAAGCATGGGAGGATATCTTCCTCCTCTCTTGCACCATCAGACCTCCTCGACTGTCCTCTGAGTCCACAGCTCTTGCTGGTTCTGGCCCCAAAAGGCCCCTGGAGGAGGTTTCGTGGAAGCTTGCCTCCACTGGGGTCTTTCAAGGCCTCAGTCTATACTGGGTGAAAGTCCAACTGGTCCTCCCCTGGCCTATTGCAGAAACAGCCTGTGGGTTTCTGGTGCCCTCATGCTATGTACAAGGAGGCTGGGGCCCCAAAAGGCCAATCAGGTCATCTAGCCAGAAAGTGGCAAAACTAGCACAGGAGGCCAGGTGGGGGCTTTTCTGGGGAAGTAGAAAACCCACAACTGGATCAGGACTGGTGACTTCCTGGTACTAGAAGAATTGGTGTTTCTGCTTTTGATCATTAATCACCCCACCCTTTCCTCATTTCCTTTGTCCCTCTTTAGGACCCAGGACCCACTGGAAGATACAGCCCCCACCATTGCCACCTGATGGAAAAGGTGAGTTGGGGGAGAAGAAGCAGGATCCCATCAGCTGGTGAGATACCAACTGCCTCAGCCTTCTTCTTTCCTTAATTTGTGGACCATATCCTGCAGGTCAGGGTGGACAGCTTGGCAGACCCTCGGTGGCGATAGCCACAGTCAGCAAAGCCCGAGGAACAGAAAGGCTGACTGGCAGAGCCCGAAGGTAATAGGTAGCAGGGGACAAAAATCAAAGCAGGCATCTATTTGTCCTGACTTCTTGGACAGGGCTGGATCCAGGTGCCTGCTCTGTCCCCTGGGCCCCTGCCTCCTTGCTGGCTGCTGTTGCTGCAGGTTAATGAGATACCAGGAGAGACCAGCAGCAGAGGCAGCAGGAACAGAGCCTGGCGTTCAGGGAGGCCACAGTAATTACAGCAGCTCCCTTCCCCTGGGAAGTGAGGAGTGCCTTTCTCAGGCAGTGCAGGCAGGGACATGCCTGGAGTCCCCATAGGAACTCAAGGTGTGCAACTAAGGTACAGCAGGCTTGGCCATAAACAGCAGCTGGGGACCCAGGATGGGGCCAAGGTGGGTAGCATTCAGGGGAAATGGTTGGAGTTGGGGAACAAAGCCAAACTGGGAGGGAAGCATTCTGGAATCTTATTCTGGGTCTGATTTTTCTCTGGGAACCCTGGGCTTTAGCTTCTCCCTGGGGGGACATGGGCACTGGCTGGGGTGATGTGAAATGGGGTAAGGGTAGGCTTAGGGCCTGCCACATGCTCTGTTCCTACAGGTGGGACATGAAGGAAGATAAAGAGGAGCTGCAGAGTCATGAAGTGGGTACTTGGAGATTGGATGGGGTGGGCTGGGGACATGATCCCTGAGTTTGCCAGCCAGCCAGGCTATTCTCTTGTTTCAGGGAAGCCAGAGCCCCAGAAAGACATCCAGTGCAGAGGAGGAGCGTGAACAGAAGCAGAGCGAGACAGAGCCAGGCCGACTAGAAAGGATTCCTGCAACTAGCTCAACCCTGTCATCCCCAGAGGGGCCACAAGGGGACACAGCAGCCTCCACAGCCAGTTCAGTCCCTTGCTCTCCAGAAGAAACTGACTTGGCTCCCCTTGACCTCTCTCTAGGAGGAGCCAGCAGTCCTGGGCCTGGAGAGAGCATTTGTATGCTCAGTCCAAGGCCTGAGGCCCAGGAGAGTTCTGTGTCCTGGCCAGATGGCTCTGAGAAGCAGTCCCTGGGATGGAATGCCCAGCAGTCTGGGCTAGATGTCCAGACTTGCTCTGAGCCACAAAAAGGAACCGGGGTTTTAGAGCCCAGAGAGGACAAGTCTAGCAAGGTAGGGGCCCAACAGAGACTGGTATCAAGAAGCAGGGCCCCCAGAGGAACAGGTCAAAGGGGAAGAGGCTCAGGTGTGAGGAGTAGGACAGGAGGTCCTGGCCCTTCAGGAAGATGCTGAGCATAGTGCATGGGAGATGGGGAGCCAGGTTGGGGAGAAGAGGAGGGAAGAACTCAGATGAGAGACTTCTGCATGATGGGCATCTGATTGCCAGTGAGCTTGTGCCAGTCTGACTGAGCAGTGTGGCAAACTCTGTGGCAGGGCCATCTTGTGAGGGCAAGGAGTTGCCTCCTCCCTGCACAGGATGTACACATCTCTGTGCAGTTTTCATGTACAGGCACAACCCCTGGTGTATTCCTAAGCTGGTGCCTGGTGTCTAAAGCTGGTATCACTGACCTGGGCCTACTGCTGCCCAAGCCACAAGTCTTTCCTACCTTTGCAAGACAGCAAAGCTTAGTAGCACCCAGCAATGGACTCCCCTGGCACCTGGCTGCTCTCTCCAGCTGCAGGCTTTTGTCTCCTCAGGTCCAGGTAGCCTCAAAGCTGTCACGGCCAACTCAGGCTCAAGCCCTTTCCCATACCCCTGCCTTTCACCCAGGTGACCCAAGTCCCAGACCCCTGGGATGGCCAAACCAAGGGAATCTCTTGCCAGCCTCCTGTTTCTCCTGGAAAGGAGAATGAGATCCAGAAAGAGGGAGGTCTTGCAGCTGACAGGGATTGGACTGGGAAGAGAAAGGAAGGTGTCTGAAAAGGTCTTCCCTCTGCAGTGAAATGGGCTGGGCAGGGGACCACCTCCTGTGCCCACAGCAGGTGGGAGAGCTCACTAGCAGGCATGCCCCTCTTCAACACCCAGGTCAGACATCCCATGCACTCTGAATGGAGGCAAGGGTCTGGCCCTGCACCTTGGGGTCCTTTCCTGCCTTCTCTTTCTTTTTCTCTTCCCCCACCTCTCCACACCAAGGCCATGGATTCAGACAGAGACTTGAAAGACAGAAGAACACAATTCCAGCTAAGTACGGACATTAGGACTTGTCTTTCTGACTTAATCTCCATTCCTGCCCCTCCCTGGAGGCCCACGTCTGGTGAATTATCCAGGCTCTGCACAAGCTGTGGCTTCCTTTCAATTCAGTGAACATTTCCTGAGCACCCTCTACCAGTAATCTACCCGGTGGGCGACAGTGACTCTGCAACTCAGTCATCCGGCAGCTCTAGGCTGAACAGCGGGAGCTGTTCTTGGCTGTAGGTGCCTGACAGTGCTGGGGGCAGAATGGTGGTAGGAGCCCAAAGAGAACCATTGCATCTATGCTTGGCCGAGGCAGGTGTTCCTCTCTTTTTTATGTGACACGTGCCATTTATTCCTGAGTTCGTGCCTGGATCTCACCGTGGCCCCTTCAGCTTCCTTCCCCTCTGACCCTACATGGTTATTCCTTTCTGGAGGGTTGTGGGCCTCTCATTGCCTTCTGAGGCGCTAGGGAGACTCCTGTGATCAGGAGTGACTCCACCATTATATGTGAGGCCTGAACTGGGGGGTCCTAGCTCAGGCTTCCTCACTAGCTCTTGGCTTCACTCCCAGCCCGCCTACTCAGAAAGGGGTATCTCTTCCTGACTGTTTAGAAAACTCTTCTCACACTCTCATGTGAAGAGTCATGCAGATTCTAATGTCAGGTCTGGGGAAAACCTGAGCGCTTGCACCTCTCATAGGCCCCAGGTGAGGCCTCTGCTGTTGGCTCCTGAACCGCACCTTTTAAGTGGCAAGGGTCTGGACTATAAAATATGTTGAGGACTGGGGGCCAAGGCCACCTCTAGATTCTAAGAATGGGTTACTGGCTTTGTAGGGATTGGACGAATGCTACACTTACCAGGTGGAGGGGGCTTCCTGGCTTCAGAGTACAGTGGGAAGCAGAGGCTCCTGGGAAGATGCTTTAGAGGGCAGTGTCAACTCCCTGGTACACCAAGAAGCAGCTGGTCAGGAATGTGATGGGATGAAGCTGGTGAAAGCATTGGTGTGGGGTTGATCAATGGAAGTTTAAAAAGGCTTGGAAACATTCCTATGCATGTGGGGTGTACCTGGGCCAAGGGTGATGTATTCAAACTCAAGTTTTCCTCTTGCTTTCCTAGTCACAATTACATGACTTTGGAGTGTGGAGCCCATGACTCCCAGAGAATGGGACTTGGGTAGAGGAGGTTTAGGCAGAGCCCTTGATTTCAGATGTCTGAAAACTACTGCAATCAAGAATTTGATTTCTGGACTGAGGCTGTAGATCAGGGGTAGAGTGTATGTTTAACATACATAGAACCCTGTGTTCAATCCCCAACACAACAGAGAGAGAGAGAGAATTCAAGAAAGAGAATTTGAATTCTAAGAATCACAATTTGTTCCCAAGCACCAATACTTGTACAGATATGCCTTCAGTTCAGGTTATAGACCAAAGCATGTTTGACCATGGGGTGAGGATGTTGAAATTGGGCAGAGCTCTGGTTCAGTCTTATAAAGGTTCCTAAACAGGAGAGAAAGCTGGGCAGATGGGCTATGAGGACATGAGGCAGAATTCTCTCCACAGGGTAATGTCCAGAAAGCTGTTAGGAGGAAGAATGTCCTAAGGGTAAGAGAAAATAGAGACTAGTGTAGGATATCTTCATCTAGAAGATGGTAGGTAGTACAGGTAAAAATCACTGAACTTTTCCTGAAACGGGAATTCTCTTCTTTGTGACAAAGGAAGCGACAGTTATGGCAGCTACCCCTCCTGCTCTAGGATAGAACCAGCTATGGAGCAGGAGGGAAGTGTAGTTAGGCAGGAGAGAAGTGTAGTTAGGCAGCCCGCCATAGCCCTCAAGGCCTTGGAGAGCTGACAGTATCCTTTCCTAGCTCCTTTGTTTAAAGGCTTGGCTGATGGAGCCTTCGTTTGGGATGCCCTTTTCCTCTCCAACCACCAGACAAGACTACTCTTCAAAAGTGAAAGTCCATCAGAGTCTAGGGGTGTGGCTCAGTGATAAGAGTGCTTGCTTAGCATGCTTGAGGCCATGGATTCAACCTCCAGCACTACAAGAAAGAAAAAAGGTTATCAGGAACCCAGGGGTATAGCGCTGGAGGACACACAGAAGTGAGAAGGAGCCAGCAGGGAGAGTTCTCAAAACAAGGAGAGGAGGAGAGGCCAAGGCCTTTTTGTCTGGGGCCCATCTCACTTTGACAAAAGGGGAACACAATAGACCAGACTTTGAGAAAGGTACATGTTTTGATGACAAGCAGTGTGGTGGAGTGGAACAAACACAGGCCTTCCCTGCAATAGACTGAATCTGAACCCTAGGCCTGACATCTGTCAGATGGGTGACCTTGGCCAATTGTAACTTCTAAAAGCCTCAGTCTCCTTATCTGAAAAATGAGACTAGTAATACCCACCTTGAAGGATTGTTGAGAAAATTAAAGATAAGAGCATGCAAAATATACCTGGCATGCAGGAGCTACTCAAGTAGCAGTGGCCTGGCACATAGGAGACACGCAGTGAATTTGCTGAATAAACAAAATGGCTATTTGGTGTAATCTCTGTCTAATTTGTTCTCTCTTTCCTTTAACTTTCTCTTTTACCTTCCTCCTCACTGGGAACCAATGGATTCTCAGGCAAATGAGGCATGGTTTGTAACATTTATCCAGTCCTCCAGGACAGCTTTTTTTTTTTTTTTAAATCCCCTGGGTTGTCTGGTGGAGTTAAAAGCCTCACCAAAAGTCCCTGCTTTTACAGAGTCCTTTGTCCTCATGGACTGGCTCTATCTGTTCCCCACTTAACTCTGCACATAAGCTCTCTGGCCTACAGTAGTTCCTCTGCTGTTTATATTAGGAACAACTTCATAAATTCATATCACAGTTTTTATTTATTTAATATTTTCCCCAGAAACTAACCCCCTTGGGGAGTGTGTTCTGTGCCTCACAGAGTTAAAACTCGCCACCCAAAGGAGCAGTATGGCTTTATTTTCTTATGGTCAAGGAACAGGTAATTGGGGAACCTTGGAAGCAGGAGATTCCCAGCTATCTAACAAGATGCAAGTCTGGGAGGTCAGATCACCTGTCAACTCCACACCTGACTGTGTCCTCAGGGTCAGGAACAGGAGGAAAGATGATACTAGACCCCATTAAAACAATAACAATAAAAATAAGGAAATGGCAAAATCTCCACATGGCTGTTTTTTTTTTTTTTTTCTTTTGTAGATTAAATTGGAGGTGGGGGTTGGGGGGCAAGGTAATAGGAAAAACTAAAGACACCATTTACTTCTGTCTCTTATGTCATTTATCAGTGTCTACAGATTCTGCCAGCATCTCTTTCTGCACCAGGGTTAGTTATCAGGGTTTATGAGGAAAGGCTGATGGATGACCACTCCTCCCTGCAGGGGTGAACTCAGGGCTGGGAAAGGCAATGAGAGGAGCCAGCAGAAAGCATGGGGCGAAGCTGCTTTCTCTCAACAAGTCTGCTCGGCCTACGTCACAGCGCTCATTAAGCATCCACTTGACGCCAGGGAAGTGAAATAGCACAGACCTGGCACAGAAAGGACAAATGTGGCACCCACTGCTCCTTTTAAGGACTGGCTCGAAAAGCGGCAGGCCCCAGAGCAGGAGGTGAGGCAAACACATCAGTACCTTTGAGGGAGAGGGAGGAGGACTCTGCCTCCTTCTTAACAAGCTCTCCAGGGCAAGTTCTCCTGCAACTGTCAAAAAATAATGGAAAGTGTAGGCTCTTTTCCCTTTCCTTACAAACTCCAGGGACACAATATTTCCTCTTCCCCCAGCAGGGCAACTGGCTTCAACAAAGCAAAAGGTCATAAGTCATACTGATGAACAGCTGTCAAAATAGAAATATCCTAATCCTAAGCTACAGACTCAGAGGAAAAGACTGGGCTAGCAGTTCTCCAACTTCAGTGTGCATCAGAAACACCTGGAAGGCTGCTTAAAACAGAAGACTGGCCAGGTGCAGTGTGGCACATATCTATAATCCCAGTGACTTGGAAGGCTGAGGCAGGAGGATCACAAGTTTGAGACCAGCCAGGGTAAAAAGTGAGACCCTGCCTGAAAATGAAAAATATCTAAAGGGTTGGGGATGCAGCTCAGTGGTAAAGTGCCCCTGGCTTCAATCTCTAGTACCAAAACAAATAAAATCCAAAACACCAGAAGGCTGGGATCTACTTCCTGAGTTGCTCATTCAGTTAGTCTGGGATAGGACCTGAGGTGTCATGGTTCTACCAAGTTCTCAGGTGATGTTGTTGGTCTCAGCACTGGTGTCATGTTTACTACATACCCCTTCATATTTATTTCCATGCATCAATTTTCCTCTGCCCAGAGGGCCAGACATTCCTTTGAAAACTATTACATCATGTGTATACACTATTTTTTTTATTCCAAGATGTCAAAGCCCTTTTACATTTCTGACTTCCTTTTGCTCTCATGAGGTTCCCTTTGGCTGGCAGAAAAGAGAAGTCAAGGGGTCTTGACAAATGCCACTGTTGAGTCCCCAGGTTTCCTATCTTGCAGTTCAGGGGTCCCATCCAAGAACACACTGCTTCCCCACTCAGGTCCTAGTGATGCCATGAGCTGCCTGCTCAAGAGATTGGCTACTCTGACTAAACACTGCTCAGGACACCAGCAGTGAGCTTAGAGGGCTGGTGGCCTCCAGGTCACAAGTCAGAGAGACATTAACTAATCAATATGAACATTGAGGGAGCAGAGAAAGGTAAATTTAAAAGGAAATCCTTGGTAATTAACACGATTGCTTTTATTGAGCCCCAATTTTTTTTTTCTTTTCAGGACTTTTGTGGCTGACTTGGCAAATGTATAAACTAATAAATAGTTCTTGTTTTGATAATAGTGGTTTATGAAAAATATCTCTTAAGATAGATATTAGTTGGAATCTTATTGTTATTTAACTGAAAACTATTGCAAAAACAGATTAAATTAAGAAAACAGGACAGTTTAGCAAGGGAAGACACTTGTGAACATGATTATAAACTGTGTGGTAATTTTCTTGACCTATCTTGTACCTTAACCAACATTTTTAGAACTGAATGAGGCATAGGAAATCTGGCTTGGGTAGAGTGTTCCTCACTGACCAGAGGGGGTTGACATGCACAGTGTACCACATGGAGCCAGGACTATTTCTGACAGAGAATGGACAGCCTTGTAGAGTCTGGGTATGTGGCAAAGGGAAGCTTCTGTTTAATTAGCTATGGAGGGAACAAAAAGCACAACATAGGCTTTCTGGCAACCTTAAACCACAGGCTATGTAGTGAAACAGATGTGACCCCAAACAAACAAAAAACTGTTAACAGAGCAGCTATTTTTAGAACTCATCATTAGGGCTGGGACAGAGGAAACAATGAATAGGTCACATAGCCTATATTGTGTCCATTAAGCACCACATAGAATATAGCAGTAGACTTCTGGCACCAGGATAGTATAGGAAACCCAAGCCTGAGTCCATTGACTTGAAAATAAACTGAGGCCAGAGAGGTCAGTGAGGCTAAAATTTGCAGGGGTCCTCTTGCACCAGGGCTGTGGTTGGTTACACATACCCAAGTGGATTATGCCAGGGATGCCACAATGACCTTAGGGCCAATACCATCCAACAGAGTGATCAACCAGGTGTTCAATAAACTCTGAGTACCTACTGTTTTGTGCTTGGAACTAAGTACTAGTAATAATAAACGAGCAAAGCCATTATAGTTCCTTCTTCCACCAAGGGAGGAGGAAAACAAAATGTACAACTGTGGCCCTTTTGTTACTGAATTGCAATTCCAGAAATATCTCCATTCTCTGTAGACAGGAAGGGGAGGACAATTATTACCCTTTTAAATAGCTGTGGTAGCCCTAAAACTTGGGACCTGACCTTTTAGTTCTCCTTAAAGAAACATGTAGGAACAAGTAGATGCTCTGCATTCAGCATTTCAAAACAGGATATAAATACTCAACTAAAAAATACACTTAGAATTCCCCAGTGAAAACTGAAAAACAAGGTAGACAAAAAATCTTTCAAAACCATGGTCTTATACCATGTAGAAATCTTCAGCTACTAGGAAAACAAATATTTCTTATACTTAACACTTCAGAGAAACTTTTTTTGCACCTGAATACTGATAGAGGAAAAAAAGGTACTCTCACAAGATCTGCCCAAAGGGTTCTTTGATCCTATACCTTCTAGAACTTCCTTTTCAAAAAAGGATTCTCTCTTCTTTCAAATTTAGGCTGCCAGGAAATAAGTGCACATAAGCAAATACCTAGAAATGGTCCTAGTAGCACTAGTGCAAAGGAATAGAAGGAAAATAACCCCGTTTGCACAGATCTTTCCTTGGCTTAAAACCTAATGAACGATTTTGTAGCTCATTTCTAACTCTTGCAAAACAAAAGCTGTTCTGACCACTGCTCCCAGCCAACCAGGCCCTGTCCTAATCTGTCAGTAGACTCCTGCTGTACCTACTGCTCTCTGTGCCCAATGTGTGAAGCCATGTGCAGCTGCAGAAACCACATGTCACCATCTGCAGAAAGGAGGGGCTGACTCAAAAGAGCCTGGAAACTCTTTCACTCCCCTTCTGCTCTGCCTTACCAAGCCCTCTCACAGAAAGCCATTGTGTAGGCTGAAGAGGGAAATAAAGGAAGGGCGGACTTTTTCCATGCCTCCCTGCAGACTACAAGGTGATGTAAAAGCACAGTGGCTACCCCCCAACAGCTCTGGTGAAGTACAGGCCTCAGGGGGCCCCACCAACACTGGCTTCTCACTCCGGATTTGTACTGGGTAGCATTGTCTAATAATGAGCTGAGCTCAATTGCTTACCATGTATTTTGCAGCATAACTAATCCCTTATATTTGTGCTTTTCACCCACATGTCTTTTTTGTTTGCTTTTAAGGGGAGGAAATTCTTACCTTTGAAGCAACCTATACCTCTCAGCCACTGGGCTCAGCGGTAGACAAAGCTCTGACCAAGTAGTGAAGCAGCATCAGTTTGTCTTTCCTAGTGTTAACACTTCCTGCCTGAGTTACCTAGGGGCTAGAGGTTTACCAGTGAGAACAGTGATGCCATCAGGCAGCTTATCCTCATCTCAGTACTGTGTCCAAAAAAATGTTTGCAATAAATTTTAATATCCATGCTTACTGGTCCTTTAGCTTTGTCAGATAGGCATCAGCTCAGAGTCCTTTTAAAGAAAAATCTTTTCATCCTTTTTAAGGTTAACAAAAGGTGGTTGAGCTAGATACCACTGTTCTTCTGACCCCATGATTGCTTCTTGACTAAGATGGATTCTGCCACCCTTCATGAATCAATTCGGTCAAGCCATTGGGCATTGAGCACAGTAAGACAATTGCTTTTTTCTCCTATCCTAAACCTATTTATCACCACTCATCTGCCACATCTCAGATCACCTCCGCTCTTTCCCACAAAGTCGATAAGAAAAATGATCGATTTACACAGGCTTAGGCAGAGTTCTTAGAATGTATTTTTGTTCACCTGAAAAATAAAACTTTTAAAAAATATACAGGACTTTTTGAGTACAGGTATATTTTGAATGGCTGAATTATAAATAACGTCTCTGGTCATGTTCACAGCTAGGGCTGGAGCAAATGTCCCAATTCCAGTGAAGGCTTTAAAGAGTCAGGAGGCCAGCTGGACCCACGAGTGGTCTCACTGGACTCTCTGATCCATCCCAAAGTGAATTTAAACAGTCCAGAAAGCAGGGTTAGGGGGACAGGGGACTAGACTCCAGATGTTCTTCTGAGAGTCCAAAAGGTTCTTGGGAATAAGAGATCAATTTACAAATTATTAAAATATAGGACTAAAAATTCACACAGTAAATATAAATTACAGGCTATTATTGAAGTTATAAAGTGGCATTTTATGTTTCTTACCCCAGTCTCTCACCAAAAATTTAAAAAAGCCTCATAGGCTTCCTAATGACTGAAGTCTTAGTTGGCTGCTAAGAAACCTCCTCTAAGCCCAGGCTGTTACCAGCAGGGAGTTACCAGCCTGCCAGTAGGCTGCAACAGCTCAGTTGCTATTTTCTTGCCCACAACAGGACATGGCTTAAAGCAAAGCTATTGTCCTGTAAACTTGGATCAGCGCTAACTAGAGTGTAGGCCAGAAAAATGGAAAGACAAACTGTTTCAGGACTCAGGTGGATAAGTTTTCTTTTCTAAAGTGCCTCATTTCCCAAAAAGGAAACGCTAAGGGGTTTGATATCTTGTCACTACCCACTCTCAATTGCCTAAAAGCAAGTGGCAGAAGGAAACGGAATCCAAATTGAGGAAGTATAATTCTTGCTGCCCCAGAGCTATACATGTGTCATTTCTCTGGATGTTTGTCACCTCCTCTATAAAATTATAGGCTGCATTTAAATGGGGCTTATCAGGAAAGGTAAACTAATTCAACCTTCCCATAGCTGGTCTCTTAGCTGGCTATCAAAACACAATCCTTAAACACAGTAAGTAAGCACAATCCTGAGTTTGAAGCCTACCTTTCTGATTCTGCAGTCTAACTCAAAACCAGAGAACATGATCAAAGCTCTGGTTTTACAAGATTTTGTCCCAACTTTGGAGCAGCTCTGTTGCTACAGGCTCAGGAAAGAGGGAAGGCAAAGGTGAACAAGACAAGATCTTGAGGAGCAGGGAAAAAAATAAATAATTAAATAAAACTCCTGACATTCTACTTACAACAACTTGTTCTTTCAAAAAGAAGGGGAGGGGAAGTTCAGGATTAAAGCACAATGGCACTGCTCTTTCCCTTCCATTGTCTCTGGCACACATCCAGATACTCAGAGCTGCAACAGGAAGCCACTTTGGTGGGGGCACTAGGGTGGAAAGAGGAGGGGATCAGTACATTCTTCACCCTCCCTAAACTGCTTCCACTTCTAAGGTTTTTTTGTCATGTCAACGGTCTAAGAATGATTATACTCTTGTGTAAGAACGCCATAAACCTATCTTTCTGAAATAGGAGGGCAACAGGGAAAGAGTGGGTGATGAAAAAAGCTATTTGTGCCTTTCTGGCTAGGTGCACTTTGGGGGCCAGCAAATAGCCCTTGCAGGACCCCATCAGTCAGTAGCTACCCAGGGTGTGGGAGGATACATAGAATTCTATGTGATTATAGTTTCTAGTGCATATGTCAACAACTATGTACAGGGATCTATAAATTAAATGCATGTCTGGCCACTGCAACTAGGTTGACGACGTACCTGAGCTCCACTACTTTTGGTGCCCTCTTCCCTTTTGAGAGCTTCGGCTTATCAAAAAAGAGCCCCTACAGCTCCCTCCTTCTAGGGGTGTGGGGAAGCCCGAGTAACCCTGCATGTAGGATACACCAGAGCTAGCGGCACAGAAGGGTTCAGTACTAGGATCTCCCCACCCTCCCCCATCCCCCTTATGGCTCAGGGCCCTGGCGCAGCACGGGGTCCTGGGAAGATCAAACCCCGAGTCCCGGCGAATCGGCGAATCGGCAAATCGTGGTCCATTGGCTGCGGGCCACCCATTCCCGAGGCGAGCAGGAGATCATCTGGATGAAGGGGGGCGTTCGCTCCCGTAGGGGTCACTCCCGAGGGCTCTCCGCCCTGACCTGCTGCAAAGTCCAGCCTCTGGGCTTGGGGAGGATGGTTCCCCACCGCCCCCGGCGCTGAGAGGTTCAACGACTCCCGGCCGCTGCTGCAGATTCCTCCTCATCCTCGTCAGGCCCCCGCGGCCGCTCGAGCGGCCGGGCCAGGGGGCTGTCAGCAGTGGGGTCCGGGGGTGCGAGCCGCGCCGCCTGCAGCGGGGGCGCGTCGCGAGGCGCCTCGCGGCGGGACGACCTGGTATTGTTGGGCCCTGCAGCCGCCGCCCCCGAAGTCCCGGACGGGCCGGTGGCGTTGGAGCCGCCCGGAGGCTGGCCGGCTGCTCCCCCCGAGGTCCCGGCGCCCACCGGCTGCCAGATGAGGCTGTAGTAGACGGCGAGCACGATGGCGGCCAGCGACACGGAGAGCACGTAGGCGAACACGGTGGCGAGCCGGACCCACTTCTTGTTGGTCTTGGCCGCCATCTTCGCCTTCTTGTCCCCGGTGTAGGTGGCCGGCTTGCCCCGCTCGGCCGGGGCCGCGTCGCGCTCCTTCATGGGGGGGCCCCGGCCTTTGCCCCGGTGCTCCACGGCCCCGGCTGGAGGGGGCCTGGCGGCCTGCGAGGACTGGACAGGGGGCGGCCCGGCGCCCTCGGTTCCCGGCGGCTCCGCGCTCCGCCGCCGCTCCTCACGCCGCCCGCCCGCAGCCCGCCACCGCGTCGCTGCAGCCGCCGCCGGGGCCTGGGCCAGTCACCGCCGCCAGCGCCGCCGCCGCCGCCGGCCCGTCAGCTGCTTCCCCGCCGCCGCCACAGCCACAGCCGCCACAACCGCAAGGCTCCGCGTCCCCATCCGCCGCCGCCGCGCGCTCCGCCACCGCCGCCTGCCCGGCCGCCGGCCGCCCGGTCTCCAGTGGCCGCGCGGACAGCGCGCTCGGCTCCAACCCGGCTCCCCCGCCTCGCGCGCCGGCTACAGGGGCGGGGGAGAGCGCTGCTGGGGGCTGCCTCTTAAAAGGGCGACGCTGGGGTCCGGAAACGCTGCTCAGGGAGGCGGGCTGAGGTCGGGCGCAACGATCCCCCCCCCCGCCTGGACGCCCAGTTAAGAGAGAATTAAGGGAGGCTGGTTCTTAAAGCAGCGATGTCGCGGCCGCCCCGCGCGGGCTGGTGCTGGGAGGACCCAAGACCGTAGCGCCTCTTTAAAAGGGGAACGACGCTGTTTGGGGCGGAGTGAGGGACTGGAAGAGGGGCGGGGAGGGGCGGTCGGAGCGCTGAACTGTCAACTCTAGCACCTCCCCGCTCCGCCCCAGGCTCCGAAGTGACAGGTGGAATAGCAGCCCGGGTTTCGGGACCCCAGGCCTCAGTTTATTCCTGCGACGCGCGGGTCATACCACTTTCGTGCTCTCTGCTCGCGCATGGCTCCACGTATCTCCGAACTGGTTTCCCAGGCCCCTTCACACCTAAAGAGCAGGATTCACGCCTGGGATAGGCAGCCAAGGAACCTGGAGCGTTCACTGAGGCCACCTCTGGTCGCGTTCCTTCTCCTAGGGTCAGACTGGGCTTGGGGATCCTGTTGGCATCTTCCCAATTCCCTGTCCTCTCAGATGCCTCAAGCCAAGTTGCCCAGACTTCCCCAGGCCTCCAGGACTGAGTTTGTTTTCCAGATTCTCCTGCCACCCTAGTCTTGAAGTTCACTACAAGTCCCAAGTCCTGCTTTTTGGGTTTTAGACTTCCAGACTTGATTTGAACCCAAGGGGCTTCACTGAACTGATGGAGTGTGGCTTCCAGATTTTCCCCTCCGTAATCCTCTTTTGGCCTCAGAGCCTGGGTGGTTGTCCTCCCTTTTCCTTGTCCCCTTCCAATGTGAGATTTGTCTTCCCTGGCTCCAGGCCAGGGGCCAGGCAGTGGGGTTCGTGCTTGTTCTTTGGACCCCTTGAGTGCTGACAACCCTTCTCCTAGTTGGGACTCTCATTAGCCACTTTCTTTGTGCTTCCCTCTATCCTTCCACCTGCTTGTGTCTTTTCCTTCCCCATCCTTGTTCCCTCTCTGTGAGACTTTCTAGAATTTCAGGTTCCCTCCTCCTTGAATCCTATTTCCTGTGTTCCCAGAACTGGCTGTATGGACTGCCTCCTGGATATCTGAATATATGAAGGAGACTGTGTCTGTGAGAGTGTGTATGTGAAAAAGGACTGTGGTCCTGAAGGGGGTCTGTAGAGAACCCTCACTATAGCCCCTGCAAGTGAGAGTCTGACCTGATTTCTGACCTTGTGGGGTCCCCTCTTTCCTTCCCACTTCCCATCCTCTCCAGGAGCCTTTGACTTCCAGACCCCTGAGTTTCTCTCTATTATTACTGCCCTACCACCTCCTCCCACAGAAGTCAAACAGCTACCAGAGTTGAGTGTGCTGGTGATCTGAGCCTCTATCTGGGCCACTTGGTGAGTGCTAATGGAGGGTAGTTCTACCACTAGCAATGGACAGCTGGGTGCTATTTCAAGGAAAAACCTTTCTTTATACTTTCTAAGAAATTTCAAGGCCAATGGGAACTAGAAGTGTTTATTGCCTTCTGTGGGCTGATAAGGAGGAAATAACCCACTCCTTTCCCAACCTGCTCCCAGGTCAGCCTAAGGTGGTCTTGAAGGCAGCCTGTGCAATTAAAAATTCCTAAGTTAAAATACATTAATTATCTCTGAAAGTTGTCCTCTCTTGTTTCCCCCTGATCTCTGGCTTTCCTGGCAGAACGGATCATACAACTATCCCAAGGTGAATTATTTTTAAAGATTCCAGGAATAGTCAATACAAAGTTTCCTTTGATCCCCTTTCTGGAATACACTCCATATTGCTTCACCATATTTTGGGTATAAATTAAACTTCATTTTTCTTGCTTGGTTCCCAGCAAAGTAAGAAAACAGCATGTAACTCTACTATACTAAAGAATAATATACTTGAAGCTCTTATTCAATTCCTCTTACCCTATTCTTCTCCAAACTAAACAGTGCCAGATTCTTTAACATGTCATCAATAAGCCCTATTTATTATCTGGATTTACATAGTGTCTTTTACCCTTGGAACTCAGAATGCTTTCAGATATAATTGAGCCTGATCTCCCTGGTGCCTGAGCCATTAAGAAACCATTAGTGGATTCCTGTTGCAAGCAACTAAATGGCCCCCTAGTGGACTGAAAGTGAATATGCTTCTCTAAGTGCCTCTCCCCCATGAAGGATAGGCACAAATCAAGAGAATCAAGGCAACTTGGGGACAGACTGGGCCCAAAAGGCCATTTTTGTGACTACCCACACGGACCCTAGAGCCTTATCCACAATATCCCCATAGAGCACCCTCCAGAATTGGCTAAATGACCATCTATGATGGTGTACCTTGTTGTCTGCTCCCTGAGGCAACTGTTTCAGGCCTTGGAAAGTTCTGACCAATTACAACAGCAACAAGAACCATCCCTTAGAATGTGCTAGGCACTATACCAAGACCTGCATTCCTTGTTTCATGGTCTCATAGCAATTTATCAGGTAGTTACTATTTGTCTTCATTTGGTAGAAGAAACTTTTTCAAAAAGGCTTAGGAACTTACCCAAGATTACAGAAAATTTAAGTCTTTCTAATTCTAGGGCATTAGGTTTTTGATCCCTGCTCTACTCTGTCTCATAAGCACAGCTGAACTTTGTCTCTGTAGTGGATGTTATGGGGTACCACCACCTAGGTTACCCTCAGCATGGAGACACTCATTTCCCCAGCTGCCAGCAGTGTCAGCTACTGATGGCTCATAGCTGAGACTGTCCCTGGAACTTTCCCTTAAGCATCAAAGGATTTGTCTTTTTCTCTTGATTTCTAAGACTAATAAATAGAGCCAAATTATAACAAAACCCTACTGGAAATGTGCAGGGTCCTGCTGGGAATGAAAAAGGCTATGTCCTAAAGTAGCTAACATGGAGTAGCAGGAGCCAGGAGAGGATGTAGAGTGTGGGCTGAACATTAAGTTGAGTTAGGGAGACTTTTCTTCTATGAGAGAACACTCCTGTGAGGCAGGATTTAATACCCTGATAAGGATCCTTGGAGACAGGAGAAAGGCAATGGCCTACCAAAGTGCAGTGGAAATGCCAGAAACATGATGACAGAAGATAGAAGAAGAGCTTGGAAAGCTCAGAGAGCAGTCATGCTATGGTGGGTATTCTGTGTACAGTGAGAAATCACTTAAGTCCTGCAGGAGAGCCCAGTGAATACTATGGTATCAAGCAACAAGGAATGACTATGAGAGGGATACCAGAATCACTGAGCAGCTCCTTGGACTGTCCTCTGTGGGCCAGTAAGAAGCCCTTTCAGAACTGGCTTCCTGATAGCAGTGGGAATGATAGGACCATGAAATAATAGAAGCTGGATGTTTACATAGCTATTGTAATGAGCAGCAAGTTGGAGTGGCTTTGGGGGGTCTTGAATGGTAGAACTATGGAGATGACTAATAGCCTAGCATCTCTGGAGCAAGCTCTATGGGCAGCTGGTAATGGTATTGCTCAACCTATAACCTGGTTTCTCAAACATCTTGCTTTTAGGATCACTTTACACTCTTAAAAATTGAGGTCTCGGGCTGGGGTTGTGGCTTAGTGTTAGAGCATGTGTGAGGCAACACATATGAATAAATAAATAAAATAAAGGTGTATCAACAATTAAAAAAATTATTTCATGGTCTCATAGCAATTTATCAGGTAGTTACTATTTGTCTTCATTTGGTGGAAAAAAATTGAAGTCTCCAGAACCAGTCATGAAGTTGCACCTCTGTGGTCCCAGACAACTTGGGAGATTGAGATGGAAGTATCACATCAGCCCTGGAGTTTGAGACTAGCCTGAGCAAGCCAGCAAGACCCCATCTAAAAAACAAACAAAAATTGAGGTCTACAATGAGTTTTGTTTAGGGGGATTATACCTATCAATACTTGCCATATTCAAAATAAGAGAGAAATTTGTAAAATATTAATCCATTTAAAATGATAATCTCATTACATGTTAATAGATAACATGTTTTTATAAAAATGTATATGTTATAAAATTTAAAAAATAGCACACAGACTATGAGGTTCTTGTTCTGCTCCCTGGTGGAAGTGTTCCTTCTGAGAATCAGACTCTCTGAACCTAGAGGGCCTGGAACTATAGAAACGCAGGCAGTGATGGTAAGTGAAGTCCTTTCTATTTCCACCTCTGGTTTCCTGGACCTCAGTATTCCACATGTTGGGACACAACATCATATAATAATTAATTAGGATGCATACTTCATCCTGGAGCCTGTTATCACATCATCTCTGAAAGTTGCTTCAGCTGCACCCCTGAAAGGCTGTTCTATTACAGCTCCATTCAGCTGTGGCTTTTGGTGGTCAAGTACACAGTAGGCCCTGAAGATCCTGATCATACATACACCTACTCTTTGCTATAAAGTAAGACTCTTAGTCTTTTTTTTTTTTTTTGTAGATGCAGATGGAGAGCATGCCTTTATTTTGTTTATTTTATGTGGTGCTAAGGATGGAACCCAGTACCTCACACATGCTAGGCAAGCACTTTGCCACTGAACTTCAGCCCCAGCCCCAAACTCTTAGTCTTATGCATTGTTATGTGAGATCCCATGTCAGTGAGTCAAACACTCTTTAAGCCCCCATAGAGTGACCTTTGAAAAGAAAAGAAAAGATCATAGCCATAGTATATACCAGTTCAAGTAAGGATGAGTAGCACAGGTGCAATAATCTGTGTGTGTGGAGGGAGTACTAGGGATGATTTAATCCAAGGGCACTCTACCACTGAGCTATACCCTCAGTTCTTTTTTTTTTTTTTTTTTTTAAACATTTATTTTGAGACAACTGATAAGTTGTCCAGGCTAGGCTCAAACTTGCATTCCTCTTGTCTCAACTTCCCAAATGGCTTTTAGACATGCACCACCACACCCAACAAGAACCTCATGGGGTGATGGGAATGGGAAAGACAGTAGAATGAATTGGACATAACTTTCCTATGTTCATATGTGAATACACAACCAGTGTAACTCCATATCATGTACAACCACACAATTGGTAAGTTATATGCCATGGATGTACGATATGTTAAAATATATTCTACTGTCACATATAAAAAGAACAAATTTTAAAAAATTGAGGTATGGCTGCTTTCTGTTCCTCAGACTCCTTGTGCCAAGAGACCAGCATGCAAGAAAAGGAAAAACTTCCTGACAGGGGTAATTGATCCTGGTTCTTTGGAAGAGACAGGGCTGCTATTACATAATAGGGTCAGGAAAGACTATGTTTGGCACCCAGGGCGTCCACTGGGGTCTCTCTCCATGTACACTTGTGCAATTTTGATGGAAAATGGACACATTCTGCAGTATAGTTTGAAAGGGCATGGGGATTAGGAGATAAGTGGCCCTACCAAGTGAGTCCCTTAGATCAGCAGAGGGACTAGTTGAAAGTAAAGAAAATGTAGGGCTGGGGGTATAGCTCAGTTGGTAGAGTGTTTGTCTCGCAAGCCCAAGGCCCTAGGTTCAATACCCAGCACCAAAAAACAAAACAAAAAACCTTTCAAGAAAATCTAGAATGGATAACAGAGAAAGGGAATGATGAATATCTATCGTGACATGAAAGCTGGCTGCAGCAGTATGCACTATGGTTCATTCTACTTAATTCTTAAGTTTCCCAGAGAAAGACTATCAGCATTCTTGAGGAGCTATTCTCAGGTAGAGTAAAGTCACTCTATGAACTGATAGGCCCAAGCTATGCAAAGGGGCGCATAGATAGATACTTGTCCTGCCTTTAGAACTAAGGAACTTTCCCCCAAGTTTCCAGGATTCTCTTGCTGGGCATTTCCTTCAGCTGCCAAAGGGAACTGCCTTGCCTGACTTCATGAACTTTGCTAGGGGTAGTCTGCCTGATCAATGTGGCATTCAAAGGTCCAGCCCCTTTTCCTTAGTTGGAGCTACTTCTGAAGGGTCATCCCAACCCTGTAGCTCCCTGTGGAGGTGTTGTGTGTGTGACCTTAAGCTTGATCAATTTCTTCCTCTGTTCAACCCTGACTTTCCCTACCTCAGATGTGTTTTCTCTGAAAGCATTTCCCCAGAAACTTCCTGCAAGCAAATCTCTGTCTCAAGATGTTCCTTGAGAAACCTAAGTCACCTAAGATTCTAATCTTTGGGACCCAGAGAACAGGTCTCATCCTCTGAAGGTGATCTCCTGGCCACCTTTGTCTTCTTTCTATGCTCTGGTACACTCCTCTGGTCCAGTAGAATGTTATGTACATCCTGAATCCTGGCTGTTGTCCATCAAATATCCTCCAGTTTATGTGCTTACTGAAGTAAGGCAACCTAAACAGAACTTTCAGGTGTGGTCTGCAGGCTGAGAATGAAAATGGGACTGAGTTTTCCTTGGTTCTAGAGGGCTGGCTGCACCTGGCACCTGGGGTGAAGATCTATAGAAATCCAGACTAAGAATTCTTCTTTCCCTTTTCCCACCCTCATTCCAAATCCCAGTTTGGAGGGTTCAGGAGCAGCAAGGCATAAGCAGTGTTACTGAGCTTTGCAGGTGATTATGAAGTGATATTAAGATGAAGAATCACTAGCTTGGTATTCACTTCAATCCAGCAACCTCGGAGTCTGTCTGCTTTTATTGGCAGCTTTGTCATTTGACTCAGATGGAGCTGGCTGTCAGCAAAAACCCTCAGTTTTATTCACACATGCTTTCGCTAAGCCGCCACTTCTCCACCCTGTCCTTGTACAGTCGGTGCCTTGGAGCCAAGCCCAGATCTCTCAGTGAAACTCTTTCACTTTATTTAGGAGGTTTGGGCTGTTGCTACTTTTGGTCTTGAGTCTATCTCCTGACCTATTCCTGTCCTCATTGGCTTCCTGTTATACACAAAGTCAAGGGGTTTGTCCTCTGAGGCTTTGCCCAGGTCCAGATGGAAAGGTGGACCAAGACAGAAATAAGGACAGAAGCAGTTGATCAATACTGAGGACATTTCCTATGTGCTATGAACTGTGCCCACCTTGAGAAGGGCATCATCTAATTCATTTCCAACATGAAATGGAAATGGTCCATTTCACAGATGGATAAACACAGGCAGAAAAGATAAATGATTGTGTCCAAGAACACCATGCTGGGTTAGGTCTCATGCCCTTCCTGCCTCTACAACTCTCATTTCTATGTTGGTCATCTTTCAAAGGAAAGGAAGGAAATAAAGGTGACAAGCTTGGCCCTGCAGGTTGGAAAGAGATACTAAGAGCCAGAAGATATCTTGAAATTGATGAAAAGTTTATCAGATCAGAGAGCACAGGCACTTTGCCAAGATCACACAGTAAACCTTAGCTCCAGTTGAGACTACAGTCTGGGTATCTTGAGGATGGTATTCAGTGGTCACTCAGCTACACCTCCAGGTATTTTGGATCCAAAATGGCACTGCAAGGGAAATAAACACAGGACTGATTCTTCTCCACTTTGAAGTTCCATATGGTTCCAGGGGTGCTCCTAGTGGGGTTCTCTCCTGCCTGAGGGATCAGGCCCACTGTGCCTGCTACCCAGCCTTGTCCCTGCCTGTACTCACTCTCAGCTCTCAGCATTGCAGAGGGCACTGGGATCCCCATCTGGACATTCCAATGACCAGCTCCATCCTTTCCTTAGTTATGGAGGCTGAGATGGTGTGAAGCTAGTGGGAAGCTGCTTATGACCTCATGCTGATTGGGGACAGTTGGCTTCAAGTATATAGCTGGGAGCATCCCTGACAGCTTGCCATAGGAAGGGGAGTCTAATCCCTGATCCATACAACTTCTGGTAGGAGAAAAGCAAAATCAAAGAACAATTCAGTGAAGATACTTGGAGAAAGAACAGCATATATTAAGTTGCCCCATGGCTGGGGATGTAGCTCAGTGGTAGAGCACTTGCCTAGCATTCATGAGGCCCTAGGTTTGATCCCCCACACCACAAAAATAAATATATAAAAATAATTGCCTCTTGGTATCTGTGGGGTATTGGCTCCAGGCCCCACTCTGGATACCAAAATCCAGAGATGCCCAAGATCCTTACATATTTGCACATAACCTGGCATATCCTCCCATGTGCTTTAAATCATCTCTAGATTACTGATGAGGCCTAAAACAACATAAGTGCCATGTAAATAGTCATTTTTTTAAAAGAGAGAGTGAGAGAGATAGAGGTAGAGAGAGAGAGAATTTTTTTAATATTTATTTTTTAGTATTTGGCAGACATAACATCTTTGTTTGTATGTGGTGCTGAGGATCGAACCCGGGCCGCACGCATGCCAGGCGAGCGCGCTACCGCTTGAGCCACATCCCCAGCCCTAAATAGTCATTATACTGTATTGTTTGGGGAATAATGACAAGGAAAACAAGTCTGTACATGTTTAGTTCAGATGCAATTTTTTCCACAATGTTATTTTTATCTGTGGTTGGTTGAATCCACAGATGCAAAATCTACAGATTTGGAGGACTGACTATATACTGAGGAAGAAGTAATAAGAAACTGCGCCTCTTCTGCTAATAAATATAGAATAAACAAACTGGGTGCAGTGCTGCACATCTGTAATCCCAGCGACTCAGGAGGCTGAGACAGGAGGATTGCAAGTTCAAAGCCAGCCTTAGCTATTTAGCAAGGCCCTAAGCAATTTAGCAAGACCATATCTCAAAATTAAAAAAAAATAAATAAAATAAAAAGAGCTGGGGATGTGATTCGGTGGTTAAGTGCCCCTGGGTTCAATCCCTGGTACCCCTTAAAATATATATCAGTAAACAAATATTCAAAATAATAATAATAATGTGTAGGCACTGTTAAGTACTTTGTATTTCTTATGTTATTTAATCCTTTCAACTCCCTCATGAGGCATTATTAACTCCGTTTTGCAGATGATAAAGACAGGGTGTAGAAAGATTCAGTATCACAAGATAAACCAGCTGGTAATGGCTGGGTCCTTAGAGTGTGAGTGTAGCTGGGAAACAGACCCGAGGATGTAGCAACTAAGCCATCTGAATCCCAAAAGAGAAGCTAGCCATGGCCCGGGCACACTACACAGCAGGCTCTGGAATCCCACTGTCCTCAGACCAATTGTGGTATCAAGGAGGAAAACAACCTAATGGGACTCTTCCTTTGTTTGGCTGGTAACCGAGGTACCTGGAGATCTGAGTTCAATTTCTATAACTAAACTTCTCTGTTGAACAAGTTGAGAAACCAAAGCCCAGCGTCTTCACACAACACTGACAAGTGAAAAGGAGAACTTGGGACCTGTTCCTGGGAGGCAGCGGTTGAATATAAGTTCTTATGGTCTTCTGTGGCCCGAAGCTCCCAAGCGCTGCAGCATGTGTGTCTCTGGGGATCACAAATGACACAGATCTTCCAGCAACTTCTCTGAAGATCAACTTCCCTGAGAGTTGTCTTTCCTGAGCCCACACCCTTTTCCCCAGGAGTCACCTCCCCTTGCCACCCCAGTGTGCCCAGCAGGGGGCATCCTTGCCCTTCCACTGCCCACCCTGGGGGCCATTGCCTGGTGAGTCCTTCACCCATCTTAGCCTAGGAACCTAAAGCCAGTTTCCTAAACGGTATTTATGTGACTTCCCTGATTTTCTCCATACCTACTCTACTATTATTTACATATTTTTCTTTGTCAATACACATGAATCTTTTTTGTTTTTTGTTCTTCTTTGAGACAGTCTCACTATGTTACCCAGGCTAGCCTCAAAATCCTGAACTCAAGTGATCCTAGTGCTTCAACCTCTTGAGTAGTTGGGACTACAGGTGTGCATCAAGTTGGGTGACTTAAATGTATTTTTAAAAGATAAAAGCCCTCTTTGACAAATGTCATCTGAGCTGGCTCTGCTTGCTGCCTGGACTTCCCACACTCATAAGTCTGGCTTTGCAGGAAATCAGGATATGGGCAGGAGAGGACAACCCCCCTCCCCTTGGAAGTCACAGGTGGGGTCTTAAGAATGGTCCAGGCAGCACCATGACTGGGTAAAGACCTGTGAGGCTTTTTCTGTGAAGACAGGGCCTGAAATTGAAAGAACCAGAGTAAGGAATCCTGAAATGTTTGAAATGAGGGGAGTAGTTGTTCCTCACTCCCCCAGCCTGAGGGAGTGGGAGGGACTGTCTTTCCAGATAGAAGAGCAGGCTGAGGGCTGCAGGGCAAAGAGGGAGGGGCTTTGTGCTGGGGCCAGATCCGCTGCAGGTGACAGGTGCAGGGGCTTTGGGAAAAGGCAGGGATTTCCCTTGCAAAATTCATTCAAACAGAGAAGGAACCTGATCCCAGGGAGAGAATCAGAACATGTGGGGAAACCTAAGGGGCCCCCCAAGACTGGAAAGAGAAAGTAAAGAGAGACCTTGAAGGGTTAGAGCACTGTCACCTGCAGGAGTTTCCAACCTGTTTTCCAGGAGGCTCAGTTGGGCCTTGCTCCAGGTTTCATCCCCCTGGTCTCAATTGCTTTTCTAGGGATTATTCCCATGTTAGGAATCCCCTTAGTACTAAGAGATTTTCTGGTTCTTATTCTCACTCAAGTGTCCTCCCTCTGCCCCAGCCCCCACCGCCCCTTCTGTGCTGGTCCTGACCTGCAGAGGCAGTTCCTGGGCAGGGCAAGGGTCTCATAATTGTTAGAGGTAGCACTAAGACCCCTGATGGGACCTAGGGCAGAAAGCCAGGCCCGAGAGGAAGGAAGTCATGGGTAGAGCTCCTTGCCTACCCATAGGGTGATAAGAGGAGTAGGTTAGGCAAGAGGAAGTGGGCTGGGGCTGAGCTGGGCTGGGACTGAACTCCCTGGGACAGGGGCAGTGAGAGAGTCATGCACCCTAAATAGGGCCCAGAGCAGAGCCTCTCCAGTCTGAAGGAGCCATCCTGCCACAGGGGCTCTCACCCAGGCCCCTGGCTATGCAGCAGAGGAAGAACAGCTGGTAGTAGTGCTCAGTGGAAGCTGTAGCAAAGGGCTGCTCCAAGCTGTGTGAGATGGTGGCTGGTGGCTGGTCAGTGAAGGCTCCAGGCCTCACAAGGCCCACAAGGAGTCTTGTGTGAAGGGCATGATTGCCTCACCTGGCCCTCATTTTCATGGAGAGGAAGCACTGAGAAATAGGAGCTTGGTGTACTGCTAATTTTGCTTAATGTTTTGCTAACTTTGCTTATTCAAAACACTGAATCACAGCTGGACCCAGTCCCCATCCCCACCGCCCACCTCCCAGGGTGATCCCACCCTCTAGGGACAGACCCCTGCTGGACTTCTCTTATGAACTCTTTGCACCCCCTCTTCAGTCCAAGACTGGTCAACACCATCCCCTCCAGGCGACCTTATTGCTCTTTTTCTAGTCCTTTGGTCAAATTTGACAAAGGACAACTTCTGGGACTGAGAGGTCCTGGCTCCAGGCGACCAGACCGCATGACCTGCCTCTGGGTTTTGAGCAGCACAGAGAAGGAAGCCCTAAGCAGGAAGTGCTGAGGCACAGGGTGAGGGCGGGGGCTTCAAGGAGGGGAGCCCAGCCTCCCTGGGCAGGAGCAGTGACTGCAGTCCCTTGCTGCAGGCAGGGTGGGAGGAGGCTGATTTACAAAGCAGATGGGCCTCTGACAGGAGTTCTGGGCCCTGCACCCAGCCACTGCCATCCCGTGAGCTATAAGAGCACCCAGACATCCAGACCAGCTCTGGGCGGGTGCCATGTAAGCCTAGCCTGGCTCCCCCTCCTGTAGGCCTGCCTTTTTTTCTCCTGCCTGCTGTGTCTGCCCAGCCTCTCCAAAGAGGGACTCTTGGCACCATGTCTCTGCTGAACCCTGTCCTGCTGCCCCCCAAGGTGAAGGCCTATCTGAGCCAAGGGGAGCGCTTCATCAAATGGGACGATGTGAGTAGGCAGGGGCCTAGTCTGCTGGGGCACAGGGTGGCGGGGGCCTGGTTGCTAGGGGGCTCTGCCTGGGGTAGATGGTTGGTTTATGTCTGCTAGGACCCAGGCGCCTGTGTGGTTTGGCCAGGCAGCTGACACAACTGCCGGGATAAACAAGCCTGGAGATGAGGGTGTGTGGCCCTGGCAGCTGGGCCAAGGCTCATAGAAGTGGTTTCTTTGGTCTAAATCTGTCTTTCCCAAAGCCTGATGCCCCTCCCCTGCCCCGAGAAGAACAGGGCTTGTTGCTCCTGGCTTCAGCATCAATAGGAAGAAAGTGTGCCCCAGAGCTTAGAGCCAGAAAAAGAGATGAGCCAGCACTACCCCCAGCTTAGACACCCTGCTTTTGCTCCAGCAGAGGGCTCAGAGTCCCAAAGCTGTCTTTTTCACCCCTCTCTATGGGATGTACTGGCCCTGTCCCATAGGAACACTGCTCTCCCCTGAGTCGCTGTGGGGTCACCCCAGAAAGCCCCTGGACCCAAGTGAGAACTGAAGCCTCCTTCTCCTAGGGGCCTGGGAAGGAATTGACTTCTGCTTCCTCTCATGGGCTCAGCCTTGCTCCATGACGCCAGCAGCATGTCTGCAGGGGAAGGGGAAGGCACTGTTGAGCTGTACCCCTGCTTCCACTGCATCTGCTCCTCCCAAAACTGGGACCTGCTTGCCAGCCTCTGGTCTTCCTGGACCCTAAAAACATTGCCATTGGTCAGGGATTCTCTTGGGCCAGAGAGAATGATAATATAGGGACTCTCCTTCAGGGAAGGGAAGTTGGCTACTGGGCTGGCCAGCCTAAGTTGTTGGTCCCGGAAAAGAAATGATGGTTCATCTCTGGAGGAGAGGGCCTTAGATCTGGCTTGTCCAGCTTATGGGTGAGATGAGAAGATCTGGGCCTAGGCCTTTCATAGGCTGAGGAATCTGGTCTTGGCTATGGGGAGGGGCCCTAGGGTGAGACACTTTCAATTTCCCTAGGAGTGTTGTGGTTCATGTGGCATGGTGGTAGCATGAGGATGGCATGTCCCAGGAGTCTGTGGAATGAGGGAAGTGGCTCAGAATGAAAAGTGATGTGGCTTCTCTCAGTTCCTCTGGACACTGTGCATAACCTGAATGGGAAGAGGGTCACCATGGGTGGGGACCTGCTATGTGCCCTTCTCCCCAACCTGCACCTGGTTGGCCCCTTCCCCTTCCAAAGGTGAAACACTACATATCCCTGGATCCAGATTTGTGGGAGCAAAAAGTTCCAAGCCTAGTAGCAGGGCACATGCCCCTGTGAAACATGCCCCTTCTCAGACTAATTTCAGCATAGTTAGCAGATGGTAAGGGTATGTTGTACCATGTTGAAAAAGCACAATGCATGGGATAATCAAATCCTGACTCCAGTCTCTCCTTTCTAGTCTCTCGCAGTCCCTCTAGACGTATTGGAGGGACAAGTTCTCCTCCTGGCTGTGTAAACAAACTCAGCTAGCCACGATACTTTCACCCTTAGGTAGTAGTCCAATGGTCATGATGGTCAAAACTTGGTCCTATTTGAGAAACTACTTAGAATCAAAACTCAGACCTTGTTTGTCATTGCACCAGGCCCTCCAGGAATGGTTTGGGGCACAGGTAGGGTGGCTGCAGAGTCTCTACATGGGGCAAGTGGTGAGATTCTCTTCTCCTCTTCCTCCTCTTCCTCCAGGACCAGGTGAGGAAGGGGTAACAAAGTTCTTTCTTGAATGGTACTGGCTACTGGCATAAACAGGGTCAGGCATTCTGAGACTGACAGAGGTTTAAAGCATTTTTCCCCCTCTATTGGACCCTTTTAATAATTCTTACAAGACCCTCCATTCTGAACTGAGGTTCTCTTGCTTGGGTCCCCTGACGTCTCTATTTCAGGCAATTACTTTTTTAGCCCTTTGTGGACCCTTTCCCCTTCCATCCCCCATGGACCCACTCTGGACTCCAACAACACACTCTCCACTCTTGGGGCACAGGCTCATTTGACACACCAGCATCTCTCTGATCTGCCTTGCACAAAGTCAGTGCATGTCACCTACTTGGTTTCCTGGCTGGTCCAGTCCATTATACCCCACAGTTGCAGGAGTCACAAGAGCTCTCCAAAGAGAGCTGAAACCCCTCCCTAAGTTTGAGGTGAGGGGTGAGGTACCTCAACCCTCCCTTGTGGGGGAAGGGAATGGAGCTCACAGCACTGTTTCCTTCAAAATTGCCTGTTGCAAAAATCTTTTCCCCAGACTCTAAACACCTCTGATCTGAGAACATTTCTTTGATAATTTCCTTTGTAAATTCTGCATTTGGTCTGTAGTAACTACCAAG
Source organism: Marmota flaviventris (assembly GCF_047511675.1). NCBI lineage: Eukaryota > Metazoa > Chordata > Mammalia > Rodentia > Sciuridae > Marmota > Marmota flaviventris. Next base: position 89,214,639 of record NC_092499.1, on the reverse strand, counting down.
CCTCGTTGGAAACTTCAATTTTAATATATTGTTATATTCACATTCAAAGCCTGTTAAAAGGTAGCCTATGTGCTCTGTGAATAGAACAGGGACTTAGAAGGTGAGACCATTCATGCATTTATTCACTTTCTCATTCAGCAAATCCCAAGCTCAAGCACTGAGCACCAAGCTCATGGTCTAGCTCAGGCTTATTGCCCTGGAGTCCATCAGTTCCTGGAATTTCCCTAGATGTGCTTCTAGGTCAGTGAATACTAATGATTATAGCACAGTTCAGAGAAGACTTTCCTGAGGGATGAGGTGTGGTCTGATTCTTGAAGGTATTTCAGGCTGAAGTGCTTCAGTTTTGAGGTGGGAAGGCACTTGGTGGCTATGGGGCCACTGACTGGGGACAGTCATGGATGGAGGATGGGTATGTGAGGAGTTAGGAAGCAGTTGGATTGTGCAGAGTCTTGGTAGTGGGTTCAGGATTTAGGGTCCTTGATTCTCATTGTGTTAAGTTCTCCTAGGTAGGAGCAGGGAGTCTTGGGGACAGGCATTCTATCCCTTTACTGGAACCGTGACGCTTGAAAACATGATGAGGTGGGGAACAACCAGTACCTTGTTTGGGGTCTAGAGAGAACACTTCTCTTTGAGGCTTAGAGGGGAAGCCTCTTGTCTTCTGGAAATGCTATCTCCAGCCCTCAATCCCTCCCATCTTAAGGAAATGCATTCGGATTTCTGGGACAAGCACCTTCTAGGAAGATGAACTCTGAAACCCTTGCCCTGGGCCAGGGAAGCTTGGCCTGAGGTCTCAGGACAGACCCCTTCTCTCTGCAGGAAACTGCAGTAGCCTCCCCAGTTATCCTCCGTGTGGATCCCAAGGGCTATTACTTGTACTGGACCTATCAGAGTAAGGTGAGGCAGCCCCTACCCACCAAGCCCCTGGGCTCTTGCTCATCCAATGAGACCAACCAGACTCTTGATAGTATGGGGTAGAGGCGTGGATGCTGGGGAGTAAAGAATGGCCTGAAAGGGTGGTTCTGGGGGGTTCTCTACAGGTAGAGTTGTTCACTCTGGGAGAGAGAATATAGTCATTTCAAACATGGCTGCTGCAGCCCAGTTGCTCCAGCCTTAACATCCCCTAGAGAGACACGGGGAAAGGAAAAACAGCTGCTATGGAAGGACTCTGCTTTGCCAGTGGCTCTGGATTACCTAAAGGCTCAGAGGTCAGAGAAGAGCCTTGGTGATCAGGCAGAAGGAAGGAACAGCAGGTGGAGAGATACTAGGATGCCGAGGGAGAAGCTTCAAACCACAGCTTCTGTGCCAGAGAAGGGATAAACTGAGAAGAAGGGAGGAGGGTCTTCAAGATAGAAGAAGCTAATTGGTGGGAAGGGAAGGTTGGGGTCCAGGTGGCTTTAAGAAGCCTTGGTATCTAGAGAGGGTAGTTGGCCAAGATTTGAAGGGGTGTGGAAGCTCCTGGTTCTGTTTTTCATTCTTGTCCTGACCTTTTTGTCCCATATTCCTTCTTTGTTCTTACTGGGAGCTCCCTTCCAGGAGATGGAGTTTCTGGATATCACTAGCATCCGGGACACCCGCTTTGGGAAGTTTGCCAAGATTCCCAAGGTAGGTGGTCTCAGAGCGGCCTAGGCTCATCATGGCTGCCAGATCCATGGGGCAAGATCAGGAGTCCCTGTGAAGATGAGAAGTCTCATCTCTGGAACAAAGGGAATAGTTCCTGGGCTGGGTAGCAAGGACCCAGCCAGAGCTAAGGAAGGGTGTGGCTGCTCCTGGGCTCACCTGGACACCATGAGCAGAGATAGTGAGAGTGTGGGAAGAGAGGGGATAGCTCCTACTCCCAGAGTACCCCAGACTCCCCAGGAGGTATTGCTTACACCTTGCCCCCTACTGATTTGCCTATATTTGCCTAATGCTGGTAGGAAAATTGGAGGAAGGGATTAGAGGGAAGCAGGATTCCCTGACTCTGGGAGCTAAGAATCCATCTTCAAACAAAAGTGGCAATCAAAACACAGGACTTGCACTGCCTTAGCTAATCTCTTCCTGTGGGCCTCTCATTTCTACCCTTTCTACTCCTTTCTACTAGAGTCAGGCTTTGGGAGATGCCCAGGCCTGGTTCCTAGGATAGGGTAGGATTTTGCTCTAGTGGGCCACAATTCAAGTGGATGAGGGGGAGGGACAGGGAAGGCTCATTGGGGAGGGATAAGAGCATGCCTCCAACCCTCATCACTTGTAATAGAGCCAGAAGCTCCGGGATGTCTTCAACATGGACTTTCCAGATAACCACTTCCTGCTGAAGACACTTACAGTGGTGTCCGGCCCCGACATGGTGGACCTCACCTTCCACAACTTTGTATCCTACAAGGAGAACGTGGGCAAGGTGCTCAGGGAATGCCTGGTCTGGGTCTTGACATCTGGGATAGCCTGAACTTCCTGAGAGACATAGGCTATGGTGTGGTCAGGGGCACCCTTGTGGTCATGGGCCTGACCGCTGGGTTCTGTGGTCCTACAGGACTGGGCTGAAGATGTACTAGCTCTGGCCAAGCACCCATTGACGGCCAATGCCCCCCGCAGCACCTTCCTGGACAAGATGTAAGTGCCTGTCCACCTGGACTTAGCTCTGGGGCCAGGCATGCCTGCCCCCGACCCTGATGGGCTGCTTTCTGTTCCTCCAGCCTGGTGAAGCTCAAGATGCAACTGACCCCTGAAGGGAAGATTCCTGTGAAGAAGTGAGTCTCCCCAACTCCCTCCCCATACTTCAACCTAGCTCCCCAGGCCTTCTCTTTCTAGGCATGACTCCTCTTTGCCTGGTGCCTTTCTCTGCTTCTTCAGTTTTTTCCAGATGTTTCCTGCTGACCGCAAGCGGGTGGAAGCTGCTCTCAGTGCCTGTCACCTGGCAAAGGGGAAGGTGAGTAGTTCTTCACCCGCAGCCCATTCACCAAATTCTCACTCCCACGAGAGAACAACTTGGCTAAGAATGATGGAAAGTGGAGCAGTGAAGAAATGGCCTTGCAGTGCCACCAATAACCCCAAATAACAACTAACCCTAAAGCCATTGGTTCCTTACACTAGGCATAGATGTGGGACCAGGGCAAAAAGGATGAGATGCTGGGTTCAGAGCAGGTCAGTGTGTAGAGTTGGGGAGCAGCAGTTGATGGACTGTTAAGGGTCAGCAGTAGAAATGGTCAGTGTGTTTTCAGCCTGAAAGAGTGAGATAAGGTCAGCTGGGGCAGGAGGCTGCCTGCAGCCATCTGACAGCTCAGGAAGAGACTATTCTGCAGGGCTCTGGAGAGAGGACCAGAACCAAGGGTGGAGGCTGTCAGGACACAGACTTCAACTCAAGATAAAAATGAATTTTCCTCTTTCTTTTTCATTAGGTAATTAATTTTTCATTACAAGCTGCAAGCAGATTCACCCCATGAGGTACCTTATGTGAATTACCAAAAGGGATTCCTCCAGGCAGATATGGCTCTGAGTCAGGGTTCAAGCCTGGCCAGGGAAGTAGATCTCAGTCCTCTGTCCCCCTTGACCAGTGCCTTATATAGGTCATTACCTGCACTCCATGGAGTATTTTCTCTTAGTAAGAATTTAGAATATTATAAATGAATAAAATGAAGATCCTGCTGGTCTCCTGTCCTTATGAATTCAGGAGGAGCTTTTCCCCCACAGTCACATATCTGTGGAGTTGGTGACACCCAAGTGCAATCAATCACACTGGATTCAAGAATGGGGTGGGGGAGTGGTGGTCCTCACAGCCTGCACTGCTTGCCTATGGGTGATCAACTCATCCACTCTCCTTTTCTCTTCCTTCCTGAATTAATTCCCACCTTAGCTATGTCCTCCTTATTTATCTGCTTTCCTTCGGTCCCAGTTGAGGCTATTGATCTGTCTTGGCTTGGAGCTGCAGCTGCAGAGGCAGAGATGAGCTTGGGGAGATCTCGTCAGGCTCTCTTGTTCAGACCTTCTGCTCCAAACTAAGACCAATATTGTCTTTCCAGTGTGATCCTGAAAGACAGGATTAATTCTGTTGTTGTTGTTGTTGTTCTTGGAGGGGAAAGGGGACAAAATACAAAGGCACAGAATCCATGATTACTACTAATTTCTTTTCTGCTTCTACTTCTATAGATTTGCCTCTTATGGACATTTCACATAAATGCAATCATACAGTATGTAGTCTTTGACATTGGGCTGCATTCAGTTAGCATAATGTTTTCCAGGTTCATCCATATTGTAGCATGTCAGTACTTCATTCCTTTTTATTATGGAATTGTATTCCATTGGATGTATATATCACATTTTATTTTTCTCTTCATGAGTTGATGGACATTTTGTTTTTTTCCACTTTGGGGCTAGTATGAATAATGCTGCTATGAACACTTGTGTACATGACTTTGTGTGGATTTGTTTTCAATTCTCTTGGCTATATATGTATGGGTGAAATTGTTGGGTCATATGGTAACTCTATATTTAGCATTTTGAGGAACTGCCAGACTGTTATCTAAAGTAACTGCACCATTTTACAATCCCACCAGCATTGTACAAGGGTATTTTTCCCACGTCCCACCAACGCTGTTACTGTCTTTTATTTCAGCCATCCTAGTGGGAGTGAAGTGTATCTCATTGTGGTTTTCATTTGCATTTCTCCAATGACTAATGATGTTGAGCATCTTTTCATGTGCTTATTGGTCATTTTTATATCTTCTTTGCAGAAAGATCTATTCATATCCAGTGTCCATCTTTCAATTGGGTTGTCTTTATTGTTGTTATTATCTCTTATCAGATATCTGCTTTGCAGTTTTTTTTAATCCCATTCTGTGGATTTTCTTTTCACTTTCTTAATGGGGTCCTTTGGAGCACTAAAGTTTTACATTTTTATGAAGTCCTTTCTTTCTTTTTTGGTCCCTTTTGCTTTTGATGTTCCCAACTATTGTTGAATTATCTTTTTTCCTGCAGTTCTGACAGTTTTGGCTTCTTGTATTTCAGAACTCTGTTGTTAGGTACATACATGTTTATATTCAGATTACTTCTTTTTTTAATTTTTAATTTTTAGTTGTAGATGGACACAACATCTTTATTTATTTATTTTTTATGTGGTACTGAGAATCAAACCCAGTGCCTCACACATGCTAGGCAAGTACTCTACCACTGAGCCACAACCCCAGTCCCTCAAACTACTTCTTTTTGTAAAATTTCCTTCCCTTTTTTTAAAAAAAGAAAAATGTAGCCCCCTGCTCTGGAAAATAGTCACTCACTTCTCACTTCTTCTCCTTGCTCTGGTCATTCTTAGTTCCAATCCTATTCTAGCTAAGGAACTAGCCATTGCCCAAAACCAGAGTCAAAGTAAACTAGCTAAGCATGCTATCTGATCAGTAATCAGGGCTTTTCTCAAAGGTGCTGAGGATGTCAGTTCTCTGTCTGTCTAATTTGAGTACCTTCTCTGATCAAGTCACCTTGCCCAGAGTTGGGCTTAGGTTGTGGGTCTTAGCTCTGAGTAGGTGGGGACAGAGATAATAAAGTGTCTGTTCCCTCAGAATGATGCTATCAATCCTGAGGACTTCCCAGAATCTGTCTACAAGAGTTTTCTCATGAGCCTCTGTCCTCGGCCAGAAATAGACGAGATCTTCACTTCCTAGTGAGCTTCTTGGGCTGGGCCCCGCTTGGGGAGGAGTGGTGGCTGGCAGTTCCCTCCTCCCAATTGCCCTTTTGGGAATCAGGAACCTTCACTGGAGAAGTGGGTTATCAAGCATCCAGGCCCAAGGGATATGGACCTGTGCTCTTCTCTCTGGTCTGCAGCCATGCTAAGGCCAAACCCTACATGACCAAGGAGCACCTGACCAAATTCATCAACCAGAAACAGCGTGACTCTCGGCTCAACTCCTTGCTGTTCCCACCAGCGAGACCTGAACAGGTGCAGGGCCTCATCGACAAATATGAACCCAGTGGCATCAACGTGCAGAGGGGTGAGGACTAAGGGCCTGCTTCCCCTGGCAGCTGGACTGAGCCCTGGCAGCTGTCTTGCCCTGGCAGCCAGGATGCAGCCCTGATAGCTATCCTCTGTCCCCAGGCCAGCTGTCACCTGAGGGCATGGTCTGGTTTCTCTGTGGGCCAGAGAACAGTGTGCTGGCCCAGGACAAGCTGCTGCTCCACCATGACATGACGCAGCCTCTCAATCATTACTTCATCAACTCCTCACACAACACCTACCTGACAGGTGGGCCCTGGCAACCTGTTGCTGACCTCTCCTTTGACAGGGCCTGCTCCCATTCCCTAGTTCATCTGCAGATGTCATCCATATGCCACTGACCCTGCCAATAAGACAGATCGTGATGGGGAGTGGGGGCTTGCCTGCCCTTGAGTGACGCCCCTGCCCCTTCCCCGTCCTGGCTCAGCTGGCCAGTTCTCAGGCCTTTCCTCGGCTGAGATGTACCGTCAGGTGCTGCTGTCTGGCTGCCGCTGTGTGGAGCTGGACTGCTGGAAGGGGAAGCCCCCTGACGAGGAGCCCATTATTACCCATGGCTTCACCATGACCACAGACATCTTGTTCAAGGTGAGACTCTGGGTGGAGGTGGTGGCAGTGGCAGTTGGGAAAAGCCTTTTTGAGGCTAAGAGAGTGAAGCTAGACAGGAGGAATTCTGGAAAGCTTCAGACCAGTGTGGAGACTACAGGGACAGAGGGGATGGGGGGCGTCAAGAGAGGCCATCAGTCTTATGTATGTATTGAGACTGGGGAGTGAGGAAAGGTACCATGGGGAGGGGCAGCCAGAACACTGACCTCTCTGCTGAGTCCCCTTCTCCTCCAGGAAGCTATTGAAGCAATTGCAGAAAGTGCCTTTAAGACCTCTCCCTATCCCGTCATCCTGTCATTTGAAAACCATGTGGACTCGTGCGTATCCAGGCCCATGCAGCTTCATTCTCTACCTGGTTCCCAATCTCTGCTTGCAACTGCCTCCCTAGCTGTCCCTGGCCTCTAGCCATCAGTCTGGCTCTCTCCCAGATCTCAACAGTTTCCTGGGAACCCCAGATTCTCCAGCCTGTAGCCCTGCCCCCCGCACCTCCTGGGCCCCTGAACTGGGTCATCTAGGGAAGAAAAAGATGGACAAGAGGGTTGGGGCTGAGCTGTTGAACTCCCATTCTCACTTCTGCTTCCTACAGACCCCGCCAACAGGCTAAGATGGCTGAGTACTGCAGGACGATGTTTGGGGATATGCTGCTCACAGAGCCCTTGGAAAAATTCCCAGTGAGTGAAGTCTGCTGTCAGGCCTCTGGGCCTTGGGACAAATGGGTGCCAGGTTAGGGAAGGGGTGTCTCCAAAGACACTGGGATTCATTTGGCTGGATTGTGAGGCTCGGATCCTGTCATCTGCCAAGTGTCAGGTACTGTGCTAAACTCTAAGGTATATTATTGACCAGTTTTTTTTTTTTTTTTTTTTACCCTCTAGTGATGGGATGGGCAAGTGACCAGGCCATCACACCAGTGGTTGTTATGGGGGTGCCTGGGGCATATCTGCTCTGGTCTTAGGGGATCAGGGAAGGCTTCCTAGAGGAATGCTGGCTAAGCTGGGACCTGAGTTAAACAACAGGCTTAACTCAGTGAGTTAGAGAAAGGGTGTTCTAGGAGATGGAGCAGGTGAAAGAGAACAGCATTGCTGGGAACAGGGATAAGTTTGGCCAGGTAGGAGTTTAATACAAAAGGGCAGGGGTGAGAGGTGACACAAGGAGAACAGTGGATGGCAGAGGGAACATGGCTTGGCATTGGGGAGCTCAGTGTATACCCCTTCCCTCTACACAGCTGAAACCAGGCATCCCTCTGCCCAGTCCTGAGGACCTCCGGGGTAAGATCCTCATCAAGAATAAGAAAAACCAGTTTTCTGGTTCAGCAGCCCCCAGCAAGGAGCCTAGTGGGGAGGCTGAGGGCAATGGCCTGCCCAGGGCCCCAGTGGGCGAGGACACAGGTAAGTTAGGTGAAAAGAGGGGGGTGGGGCCCGGGCATCTGGAGTAGGAGAGGGTCAACGCCTGGCGGAGCCTGCAAGTGGGTGCTGACAGAGCTGTGTGTGGCAGTGTGGGCTGGTGAGGAAGGGTCTGAGCTGGAGGAGGAGGAGGTGGAAGTGGAAGAGGAAGAGGAGTCGGGAAACCTGGATGAAGAAGAGATGAAGAAGATGCAGTCGGATGAGGTGTGTGGGGACGTCCCAGCCCCTCTGCCATCTTCTGCTGCACAGCCCTCTGGGTGGGGCACAGAGCTGTAATCTGGCCTCTGTACTATCCTCTTCTCCACAACTCCCCTCTGCTCCCTAGGGCACCGCAGGCCTGGAGGTGACGGCTTATGAAGAGATGTCCAGCCTAGTTAATTACATCCAGCCCACCAAGTTCATCTCTTTCGAGTTCTCTGCCCGTACGTTAGCATGGGGCTGGGGGTGAGGGGAGGACTGGTCAGGTTCAGGAGAAGATGGTCCTCAGACCAGTGCAGCTCGATGGGTGGGGTTAGAAGAAGGGGGATTTCCCATTTCCTTGGATTTGGGGCCCTGTCTATAAATATCCAGTCAAGGAGTCAGGCAAGGCTTATTTAAGTGGCAGTGGCTCCCAGTCTCCCAGCACTGTAGAGAGGAACTTGGCAACAAACAGAATGTTCTGGAGTGTGTTGGTGGCAGGCAGGTTGTTGTGACAGGTCACCTCAGTCAAGGCCTGCCTAGGGCTCCTGCAGTCTTCTCTGGGTTTTGTGGCTTCAGGGTTGAACTGCAGCCAGGGCTGGCCCAAGTCCAGAAGTCCTGGCCCTGGGGGATGAGACATCCCGGGAGCAGGCAGAAAGTAGAGAAAACTGCCCGTGCACACTGCCCTGTTTACCCTTCCCATTTTGCATACACCCCCACTGTTTTCCATGATCTTCCTGGGACGCATGCCCAGCATGTGCCTCTTGCCCTCTGTGCATGCCCCCAACATGAGCATCTTTTCCGAAGACTTCTGTGCACAGTTGGGCCCCTTCAACATTGACTCCTCATCCCTGATGGCACAGCCTGCACCCCCATCCAAGCACACCCATGGCATACACCATGGTGAACACCTCTCTTCCATGTGTTCAGCTATTGCCTACATGCCTCACTCCCTGTGCACATCACGGCATGTGCTCATGCTTTGCATGTGCACAGACAAGCGTGTGCACACAACATGCTCAAGCATACTCCTGACACACAAGGCTCAGAACAAATACATTTCCCACAGCCTCTTGCATCCACAAATGCAGCCCCTCTCTCTGGGACTGTGACACCTTTCCCATCCCTTTGCTTGTCCACTGTGAAGACCTTTTACTCCAACACACAGTTCCCTACACATTTCTTCCAGAGGTCAGTCCCTAAACTCCCAGGTTTCCATGGAAATGCTGGGTTAGAGGCATCTCTGTGTTGAAGGGATAGACAAACATGGACTCCCCTCTCCCTTTCTCCTCTTCATAGAGAAGAACCGAAGTTATGTCATCTCCTCCTTCACGGAGCTCAAGGCTTATGAACTGCTCTCCAAGGCCTCCGTGCAGTTTGTGGAGTATCCTTGAGGCTTTAATAAGCTGGGGGTGGGGCTCTGAAGGGAGGTTTGGGAACGGGACTCTCTGTGTAGGCTGTTGGGTCCTCTTGGTGGAGCAGCCTTGGCTGGGCTCCTATACTCAGAGGCAGCTACAACAAGCGCCAGATGAGTCGCATTTACCCCAAGGGCACTCGCATGGACTCCTCCAACTACATGCCCCAGATGTTCTGGAATGCTGGATGCCAGATGGTTGCCCTCAACTTCCAGACGATGGGTGAGGAACTCCCAGCCCCTGAGAACTCTCTCTGGGGCCCTGCCTATTTTACTTTCACCACCCCCCCCCCGGGGTCTTAGGAACAGACTATGTGTCTGATGCGCTTGTTTTGACTCTGGGAGCATGCCAGAGCACTTGGGAGTGTGAATACATTGGCTCATGCCAATGCGGTTGCTCGTGTATGAACAAGTATGTGAAGAAACCAAGGGGCTGGCTTGGGTTCTGGACACTCTGCCTGGCTGTGTCTGTGGGAACCCCTGCTTCACCTGCCCCAATGCCCACTGTGAGCTTGCAGCCTGGTGGAATCATTGCTTCTTGCTGACCCCAGGTTGTGGACCCTTCCTGAGAGATCAGACAACCCAAGGAACTAGGTTGAAACACAATCTCCCCATTCTCAAGACAAGAAGGGTTGGGAAGTGCAGGAGACAGGGCACAGACCAGGGCCAGGCCTTCCTCACTGTGTCTCCTCACTCCCCGCCCCAGACCTGCCCATGCAGCAGAACATGGCACTGTTCGAGTTCAACGGGCAGAGCGGCTACCTCCTCAAGCATGAGTTCATGCGCCGACTGGACAAGCAATTCAATCCCTTCTCGGTGGACCGAATTGATGTGGTGGTAGCCACCACTCTTTCTATTACGGCAAGTTCAGAGGTGGACAAGTAGCTGGGAGGGCTGGGGTCTTTAGGAGAAAGGCCCAGGAGCCCACCCCTCTACCCCCAGACCCCTCCCCTGATATCTGGAAGACTTCAACCCAGCCAGTTCTTGCAGTAGCAAGTTGCCTTGGAAACTGCCTCCTCCTCAGCACTGGAGGCTGCCTCTTGGTCCCCATGGAAACCATGGGGAAGGGCTGAGGCTGAGGTGGGGGAGGGAAGAGAGTGGGCAGAGCAGGCCAGAGCCCAGGGGGAGGTGGGGTGGCACACCTCTTCCCTGAATGCTGGGAGCACCTTGGTCCTCAGAGCTCAGCTGTAACCCTTGATCCACATGGCTGCTACTCCGTGGCCAGAACTGAATGGGGCTCTTCACAAGAAGGAATTCTTTAGTGTAGGGAGCCAGAGGCCTAGGTACTTAGGGAAGAGCCTGGGTGGGGGATCTGATGCTGGCTTCCCCTGGGTCCCCATTCCCAGGTCATCTCTGGGCAGTTCCTGTCAGAACGCAGTGTGCGCACCTATGTGGAAGTGGAATTGTTTGGTCTTCCAGGGGACCCCAAGAGGCGCTATCGCACCAAGCTGTCACCCAGTCCCAACTCCATCAATCCTGTGTGGAAAGAGGAGCCCTTTGTTTTTGAGAAGGTGAGGGTAGGGCAGGGCAGGGACTGGGGTCTGCCCCTAGTCCTTGACCTCTGTTTATAGATAAGAGGAAATAAAGGGGTCTCCTTGATCTTCCTCCTCCTCTCCCTGCCCCTCACCTGTACCCTCCTGAGTTTCAAGAGTCCCAAACTCAGATTTACAAAAGCTAGTTTGGTTGGCGGTTGTGTGTGTGTGTGTGTGTGTGTGTGTGTGTGTCGGTGGGGGGCAGGGGCGTTCATGTGTATATGTTAGAGGCAAAAATGTAAACTCTCAGTTCAGGGCTCAGGAACCTGGGCTCAGGATCCTGGGAATCTTTTGCTCCTGTTGAACACCAGTTGCAAAGTTGCTAAGAATTTTCTGCCCCAGGCTCTCACAGCCCTGGGCTGCATCTCCAGTCCTTCACTATGTGAGACCAGTCTTGGCATGAACTGTAAGGATATCTATGTACATGACTGAGGGTGCTCTCTGTCATCACCATATCTGGTAACACCTGCCATGTTCTCACTGACATTAAAACTTCTGGAGCCAGGGAGGCGGGCAGCTGGATTCCCCTGTCCCCTCCCAGCCTGACCTGTCCCAAACCCTCCCTAGATCTTAATGCCTGAGCTGGCTTCCCTCAGGGTGGCTGTGATGGAGGAAGGCAATAAATTTCTCGGCCACCGCATCATCCCCATCAACGCTCTGAATTCTGGTAAGGAATGTGTTCTTTTTTCAGTCTTTCCAGGAGTCTGCATCAGGGGCCAACCCACAGATGGGACAACTTTAGGGAGGAGGCCCTGAGACCCTACCTAGCTTCCTCATGTTACCAGCTCTAAGGAGTGGGATAGGAATGGTATCTCCCCAGGAACCTGACAGGTGGAAACTCTGTCACCTAACAGAATGTTCATGATTTTCTGGAACTACTGGCATAGTTTTCTGAGCATCTGACACTTATGGAGACTTAAAATGTGCTAAGGGCTTATAACACATTTTAACTCAATCCTCACAATAACCACATGAGGTAGACACTATTATCCTATTTTGTAGATGAAAAAAAGTTTCAGAGAGTTAAGTAATCTGCCCAAGAATGCACAGTCAGGGAGGTACAGTACTAGACTCAGAATTGTCTCTCTGATCTTAAAGCCAGAAGTCTTAAGTGCTGGACTTTTTGTATGTAGTACTGGACAGGAATGGGCTCTGGCTCACTGTTCACCCCACTCTATCCAACAGGATATCATCATCTGTGCCTGCACAGTGAGAGCAACATGCCCCTCACCATGCCTGCGCTGTTTATCTTCCTGGAGATGAAGGACTATGTACCTGACACTTGGGCAGGTAGGAAGCCCATGACATGCTAGGAGACCCAGACTATCCATTCCTTTTCCTCCCATTAACCCAGCCTCAAGAGTGGAGTGGTACAGGGGCTCCTGGGGTAGGTGAGGACAGGGGAGGCTTCCAGGTCCATCTTCACACACACCATGTTGGTAATGCCCTATGCTCCCAGATCTCACCGTTGCCCTTGCCAACCCCATCAAGTTCTTCAATGCCCATGATAAGAAGTCTATGAAGCTCAAGGAGGCCATGGGAGGTGTGCCTGAGGTCTGTGTTGCCTGGATCACTGCCAGGGACCCCCAGGAGCTTTGCCCTCTCTTTGGGAGGTTGGAGTAAAGGTAAAGTACCCACTTAAGGAAAGAGGGCTATTGAAACCACCTTTCTAACTCACTCTCCCTATGCAGAAGCCCTTCTCATCCATAAGTCCAGTTGCTCACCAAGTAAATGGAGCATCATCTGCCCCAGCAAGCAACGGGTCAGCAGGTAGGCACTCTGGGATCTGATTACCTTTTGGAGGGGCCTCCACCTCTAGGACTGCACCTATAGGCCACAAACGATGGAGATTTTCACCTGGGGAGGGAAGGGCTGAAGCCTCAAGGCTGAGAAAGTACACTGCAGGGATGCCCATACTGCGACCCTCAAGGAGCAGGGAAGAGCCCAGTTGAGCCAAGGGATGCCCAGGGCATCTGCCAGTCCATCCTGTGCTCTTACAGCAGCCACGGCCAGGGCCAGGGAGGAGGCCCCCAAAGAAGCTGTGGGTAAGACCTGCTGAGCTCCTGTGTTCTTGGGTATGAACCCGGGGAGGACTTGGGGCTCCTGGGGGCTCAGCAGGCCCCCAGGGGCGGTCTGAGTGCCCGTGCACCTCATCCGGGCCTCCGCAGAGCCGCAGACCACTAGCCCGGAGGAGCTGCGCGAGCTGAAGGGCATCGTGAAGCTGCAGCGGCGGCACGACAAGGAGCTTCGGGAGCTGGAGCGGCGAGGCGTGCGGCGTTGGGAGGAGCTGCTGCAGCGCGGTGAGGCGCAGCTGGCCGAGCTTGGGCTGCCCAGCACCTGCAGCAAGCTCCGCCCGGGAAAGGGCTCGCGCAAGAAGAGGTAAGCACAGCGGCGGGCGGCACGCCTCTTTCCATGAGCCACCACCCGGGACTCAGGGCCTCTTCCCACATGGCCTCTGCAGGACCCTGCCCTGCGAGGAGACTGGTGGGGCCGCCCGGGGCGAGGGCACTGAGGACGCAGACTCACGTGTGCGGGAACTGAAGGAAAGGCTGGAGCAGGAACTACAACAGCAGGGCGAGGAACAGTACCTGTGCATTCTGAAACGCAAGGAGCAGCATGTGGCTGAGGTGCCAGGCAGGGGACAGAGCACAGTCCAACCAACCTCACCCACTCCCAATCAAGGGCTTCTCACTGAGCCCATGCTTCCTTCCCCGCAGCAAATGGCTAAAATGATGGAGCTGGCCAGAGAGAAACACGCTGCAGAGCTGAAGACCCTCAAGGAGAACTCAGAGATGTACGGCTGCCTCCTTTGCACACCTCTCCCTGCTGCCCAGCAAGGGCTGGGCTGCAAAACATCTCCCTCATGCCTGTCTTCCTGCAGTGACACCAAAGAGATGAAGAAAAAGCTGGAGGCCAAGAGGCTAGAGAGAATCCAGGCCATGACCAAAGCTTCCTCTGACAAGATGGCCCAGGAGAGGTGAGCCTTGGAGGGGAGGCCCAACCCTGAGAAGACTCCACTCCTGGTAGGGGGAAAAAAAAAAAAAAAACTCCCTACAAGTGGATCCTAATTCACTTCCCGGAGATATGCCTCTTCCTTGGCTCCTGAAGAAGATCCCACCTCTTTCACCTCCAATCTAAAAGTGTCCTTAGGCAAAACACAGATGCCAACACCACTTGAGCAGAGAGGAGCATTGGAGGGAAAATCAAGCATGCAGAGAGGGAGGTGAAGCCTTGGGACATCAGCCTGTCCATTCTGGCAGCTCTGCTCCCCACCTGTGTTTCCCATGGATGCCCTGAAGGACATTATGTTTTAATGAGGAAGTTGTCCCACCAGAGAGCCCCGGGGCTCCAGTGGCCCCCTCTATCTCCCTTGGGTTCCCAATCTTGCTCCTCTGCTTGTTCCTGGCCCTCTGAAGTTCTCATTGCCTATACCCTGAGAGTTCATCCCACCCTCCTCTCCACAGGGGCCTCCTCCCCTTTCTAAAATTCCCATTATACTAACAGGCTGAAGAGAGAGATTAACAACTCCCACATCCAGGAAGTGGTGCAGACCATCAAGCAGGTGTGTAAGGGTTGTGTCCTTCCTAAACACTCTCTTGATAGATGAGAAAGGGGTAACCATAGGCCTTTCCTTTGCCCTCAGGACATGGTGCCACCCAAAACTGTCCGTGCCAAACTGGGGATGTGAGGGGGCATCCCATCTGGCTTGCGTGTGGAGGCTGGGGTACCAGCTTAAAGGGCTCTGCCTCCAGCTGGCTTCCCTAGGTGGAGATTTATGAGCTAGCTGGCCAGGGGAGGAAGGAATTAAAGGTGTGTGAGGGGACCTCCGGAGATACCAAGGAGAGGAAAGAGGAAGGAAAGCCCTGCTAAGATTGGACCCAAAGCTTACCTAGGGATTGCCAACCACAGAGACAGAGCAACCATGGACCGTGTCCTGACCTTATACCAGGCTGCATGCCAGGTGCTTCACAGGAGCTATCTCATGTAATCCTTCACAATCCTGTGAGCCAGGTGCTATGAGCTCATTTTACAAATTGATAAAAGTGCCCAAAGGTTAAGCAACTTGTCTCGAGTCTTACAGCTAGTTAGCTGGGATTAGAGCTGGATTCCAACCCAGGTTGCCTGCCTGTGCCACCCTGATTCCCTGTCTCTCACTACTCCCAGATGACCGATACCCTGGAGCGGCACCAGGAAAAGCTGGAGGAAAAGCAGGCAGCCTGCTTGGAACAGATCCAGGACATGGAAAAGCGGGTAACAGGACCACTGGCTTGGTTCCAGCAGAGATGGATAAGCTCCAGGGTGGGAAGGGGCCCTGTTCCTGGAGGAAACTCTGGGAGAGTCAAGGAAAGGGAAATGTGGTTCCTCAACAATGGGTCACAGACTTGTTTTCAAGGGATCCCAAAGTGCTTTCAAATGAGGCAGCTCTGCAGATCTCTTTGCTTGATCCCTCTCCTGAGAGACTCCCTGATAGGCTTCACTACCCATCCCCCCAACTCCCAACCTAGTCTTCTGGAAGCTCTGAACAGACCAGGCATCTCCTTGCTCCACTGTCCAGAGTAGGGAGGGTGGACAGGGCCCCTTCCTGAGCCAGGCAGTGATCCTTGCTGTCCCCACAGTTCCAGCAAGAGGCATTGGCGGAGTATGAGGCCAGGATGAAGGGCCTGGAGGCTGAGGTGAAGGAGTCGGTGAGGGCCTGCCTCAGGGCCTGCGTCCCCTCTGAGGCTGAGGACAAGCCTGAGAGAGTCTGTGAAGCCTCCAAGGAGCCATGTGGCCAGGACCCACTCACAACCATGGCAGACATCCAGGAAAGCCGCCTCTGATGCCCCCATTCCTTTGGGGGCATTTATCAAGGATGTTCAGACCTTTCTGTAGGATATGGGTCCATCCCCCAGGAGGAAAAAGCTCCAACACCTTAAACTGTAGGAAGCCAGGGTTCCCTTGCATGTTATAGCCCTCTCCTCAATAGCCAGGCTAGAGGAGAGGCAGGAATCAGGTCCCATCAGGGCAGGGGCCCAGCTGAGGCCTAAAAGTCTTCTCCAAGCTGATTTCCTACTAGATATTCTTTCCCTCACTTCTTGATGAGTGTTATCTATTTGTTGACTATGGACCAGGAGGTGGGAAATGGATCCCTGGCTACATTTTACCTTTCCTAGTGTGCAACTGGTGCTGTCCCACTTAGAATTCAGTTTTCTCTCTTGGAGGGATGGACCTGCCCACCTGGAACCTCTACTCTTGCATCTGTGGTTCAAGCAGGACCAAACCCCAATCCCTCCTGCCACAATGAGGCACTAGGCTTCTAGGCCACATCTTGAGTAGGTAGTGTGTGGTCAGCTCCATGAGATAGAGCCTGTTACTACCTTAAAAATCCCTGGAGACAGCTGTTTCCAGAAAGTTCCTGCCCTTATCTCCTGCTTTGGGGAACAGGAGGCTGACATGGAAAAGCTACCTCAGCAGACTGGCCCTCAGCTGCTGAGATATGTGGGGCTGGGGCTGATGTTGAGAATGGAGGTTGGGCCTCCTGGGCTCCTACCCTGAACCTGGCTCACCCCTTTCCCTAGGCCTGGGGTGGGTACTTCCTACCATGCATTCCACTAAGTTTGCCTGACAAGGTCAGCATCATTTTCCCTTCTGAATTTGTGGTTTATTTATTTTTCTCCTTCCTACTCCTACTAAAGAACCATGACCCAACATTTCCTGCCTAAGCCTGGCCTCTGTTCTCCATCTAGGAAATGGGGGATATGGGAGTGGAGTATTCTTGAAATGAAGTTGGCTGGGGAAAAAGAATTCCTTGGAAACTGAACCCAGGGTGAGGTCCCTTCCAAAGCCCAGTGGAATGGCCCTGCCTCTGGGCTTAAAGAAGAGTAACTTCCCCTTCTTGCTGGCCTGATGCCACAATCACTGGAAAATCATGTCACTCCCTTTTCACCCCCACACAGATATGGCGCTTCTTGTCTCCACACTCAGGACTGGAACATGAGGACCTAGTGCAAAGGTGCCTAAAGTTTTAGGCCACCTGAACCTCTTTGGGAAGACCTAGAGTGGCCAGATGCATAGCCCTGTGGCAGCTGTATTTGACCCAAAAAAATTGTTGCAGAGGGTCTGTGGGAAGCCGCTCTCTCTACAGCACAGTACCAAATCCCAAATGGGACAGGCTATGGCTTGGGAGAAGCAGGGTGGGGGTGATGCTGGGAAGAGGTTGTTTTCTTAACAGAGTTACAGCAGTGCCATTAGCGGTGAGCACCTGTGTCTCTGGAAAGTAAACAGGGGCACCCTCCCCCTTCCCATCTCTCTAAGGACCTGGCCTCTGGGGTCCCACCTATCCCAGCTTCAGGATAAGAATGGAAGACTGCTCATTCACAGAACCCCTGGCACTGACCAGCCAGCAGACACGCTGGGTACAATGGGGGTAGACACCTATCCCGCAGGGCAAAGCCCTAACTTCAGTCCTCCAGGCAGGCAGCCACCCCATCTCTCCTCTCCTCTCACCCCTTGGGGAAGAACCTCTGGATGAGAATCCAGGCCTAGAGGAACTCATTGAGCCAGGCACACAGGCATTAGCCAGAGCCAGAGCCAAGATAGCCACAGTCTTAGCAATTGAAGGTGACTGCTCAGGAGAGACTGGTGCCCCCTTGTAGTTAGGAAGCCCAAGAATGGGGAAGGGGATGCAGTCTTTCCTCCTGGAGGGATCTCTGCACAGCTTTTCATGAGGCCAGACCTAGATACCCACTTCCCTATTTCTATAGTCTATAAAAAAGGGCAGGAGGTAGGCAGGCTGAACATCTGGGCAAATGCAATCTCTGGACCCTAGAGATGAATTAACATCAGGGGATGTGCAAAGGAAGAGTTGATGTCCTCCCTCTGGCACTGCAGCAGGTGAAGGGCACTGGGTTCCATCCCTGCTGTACATCTGTGAGGCTAGGGTCAGGTTCCCTTGTCATGTCTGTCTCACCACTGCACAAAGAAAAGGGTCCCTACCTATTGCCCAATCCCCTTGCTGACTCAGTGCCAGATCCCCTGCTGACTCACCCACCCCCTGTACCTCTGGCAGTTCTCTAGATCTCCCAGACACGTGCTACCAGACCCAACCCTGCCAAGCTAGTGCAACGTGACAGGGTGAGGGGGCTGGTGACACTTGAGGAAGAAAGAAGGGGGGCCTAGGAGAGAGGGCAGTTGCAGACAGAGTGACAGACTTGCAGACTGAGGCTCCTCTGGGAGGAAGACTTTTGCCAGCCTGAGGCCTGACAGCGGAGAGGTTGGGCAAGTGGGAGGGGAGGGGGTGTGTGGAGTGCCTGCCTGCCCCCTGCCTGCCTCAGCTCCTTCTTCTGTCAGGCTTCAGCTCTCTAAGCGACAGCTTCTAATTCTGGCTGCTGGTGCCTCTATGCTCTGCAGCAAAGTCTCAGCTTTTTTCAGCTTTGCTATTTCTTTTCTGTTCAGAACATACTGAGCCCATAGGAAAGGAAGTCAGTGCAGAGGCTCCAGGACCTGAGACCTGGCACCACAACCCATCCCACTGTAGGCCTGGCTGGGTCAGCCATGCCATCTGGGGCCAGTGGAACAGGCTGTACCTTCCAGAGAGAACCAGCACAGGCAAGGTGAAACCCTAAAGTGGCCTTGCTGCAGCTCCTCCTCTTCCTGGGATCTGTCTCCATCCACCACAGGGAACTGAGGTATAGAAGAACTGAGTTGGCTCAGGGAGGCTCAGGAAGGAGGGGCCTGGCTCTTTAGGACCCAGTGCACCTCCTTGGTGCAGGCTTTCTCCTGCTTCTCTTCTCTACTTGGGGGTGGGGGGGTACATAGCCTGGCCTATCACACCTAGATTCCAGAGATACCCCTTCCCCTGACCGTGGAAGCAGACAGGAAGGAAAAAAGCCATTTTCCTTATACTGTTGAAAAGGGAAACTGAGTCCTAAAGAGGGGCGGGGGAGCCTTTCCTCTGCTGAGCAAAATGGGAAAGCATCCCTGCCTTACTGAGGCTGGAGAGTCTTGCTTGGTATGGAGTGAGGGGAGTACTGGGCTTTAAGGGTTTCCATGCAGTGCTTTTCCATATACTTGTTCCCTGCTCTGTTGTGGAGCAGGTAGGGCTGGTATTAGCATCCTTTTGCAAATGAAAATGTGAAGGCCTGGAGTCACCCTACTAGCACATTCCTCTAGGCTGGAACTTAACTTTGTTATCAAATACTGTGCCCTTTCCATAACATCATAAAAGAAAACTGGCAGACCCCTAGCCAAAGGCTTTTTTAAAAAATGCACAAAGAGTAAGGGGTGCTTTTAGCATGTGCAGATATACATTACATGCTCCCCACATGGCAGAGTAGAGTAGAAAACCCCTACTACAGGGCATGACTGGAGCACAAGGTGAGTGTCCATGGAGCCTGGGACTGAAGAGAGGTTCATGGGCCCAATATCTTCCTAGCAGCACCTGCTCTCCTCACCTCATACCTTCCCAGCACACCTCCTGCACAGCATCTTAACATTGTTCTGCTTGGGCGGCCTTCATTCTTCCCTGAATCTCTTGTCTTTTATGGGACAGGACATCTTAAAGCAGCTCTCAACACTGCCCCCTAGAGGTGTTTTCCTGTTTCAGTGCCTTTGCCTCCACAGTCCCCTGTCAGAACTGTCTCCCTCATTTCTTAGGAGCCAAGGACCAATTCTGCTCCCTATCTTCAGAAGACCCAAAGCTCTCCCCTCCCCACAACTCCATCTTATTCAACCCTCAGATGATAACAGGAGCTAGTTATATCCTGGCATTGTCTTCCACTTTAGAGAGGAAGTCTCTTTCTTCCAGAACCTAGCTTTTTTTTTACCTCTGTATTTTTCACGGCTGGGAACACAATGCCCTGCTCATGAAGCCTCAGTAAATTCAGTAATTGATGCCTGGTTCACTCTTACTTTGAAACTATCCATTCCAAGCCTACTCACCCTCTCCACACTTCCCAGCGCTCCGAGACACCCTAACTTCCCTCAACCTATGCCTGTGGTGTTCCCCTCCCTGGGGCTGAGCAGTAGTGGGCAGAATGAGTAGTGGGCAGTTTTTCTGCACATCTAATGGAAGATAGATCTCATGATCTCCTCTTTTCCTTAGAGGTCAGTTAGAGTCAGGGCCAGAGCCCTGTGCTTGTGTTTCTCGCTTTCTGCGGGTGGCAGCAGGTGCTGGAGGAGCTGGGAGGTAATGCTGAGGAGTCCTAACGCGACTGCAACACTCTCGGGTCCTAGGGCTTCTGCCCTGGGACTCCACTGCCGCGGAGTCTACGCCCTGCCTGCTTCGCTGCAGCCACTGGGAGCTGGCACGCGATAGCGTTTGTCAAGGTTGGAGACGTCTGAAATTGGAGAGCGCGCCCCCCTCCCTGCTCCAAGTGAGCCTGTGCGGGAGGCACAATTGTGTGTGACGGCGTGATCCGCTGCACTTCGGGTGGCAGTTCCCAGCCACACTGAGCTCCCCCATCCCTCGTCCGCAGCACAAGTGCCTCATTTGCCTTTCGCCGCCACCCCCAGCTTGTGCATGGTCTAGTTCTGCCCTGTTGTGGTACCGTTTCCTTTCATCCAGGACCGCTGGAGGCAGCTCTCAATTTTCCCCGACGAGCCGCGGTCCCGACAGTTTCTAAGGAGCCTAGGGCACTGACTCCAGTGGAGGCGGAGGGCGGGGAGAGAAGACTGCAACTTTGGGATTGGCCCGGCCGGGTGCATGTGGCCCCCTGCGAACAGCCCCCGCCTTCGCCCCGCAACCACCGCTGCATTCCCAGGGGAGCGCGGAGGAGGAGCCGCTCCCCAACTTTACGGCCCACAAAGGGGTGGGGGTCAGGGGCGGTCTCCCCAGCCCGATCTGTCTCTGCCCTGACGGTGCAGCACGCTTCTTGGACAGCGATTGCCATGGAGACCCCCGAGGCTATAAAGCTAGGTATCCAGGCGGCCGGCTGCTCCCGCGCCGTTGAACCCCCTAAGTAAGAAGCTAGCGCCCCGGCGTGGCCCGGCCCCCGCAAGAGGGGAGGAGGAGGAGGAACGGCGCCAGCAGCTTGAGGAGCGGCGCGCCCCGCCTGGGTTGGAGGCAGGCACGCACGGCGGGCGCCACCGTCTCAGCAGGGGAGCGGGGGCTGCCCGGTGTGCGGGTGAGTGGCGTGGCTCCAAGCCACAAGGGACCAAGGGGCGTCGGACACCGTAACAACGTCAGGAGACTCAGGAGGGTACCAAGCTTGGGCTTTTATTTAGTGGTGGACCAGGAGAGGACCCCGGAGTAGCGAGCAACCCACACCTCCGGGGGGAAACCTGGAGAGGAAGCAGCGAGACGCCAGGCGTTTGGCTCAAGAGCTGCCCGAGCCGCTGATATATCGGAATAGGAACCTCGGGACCTCAGCCTCAGCAGCCCACGCGCGGAGGAAGCGGTACCGGAGCGCGGGCTGGGGCTGTAGCCCCGCGGGGAGCGGGAACAGGGGCGCCCCCGTGCGGACTTGCCGGGCCGCCCCGGCGCGGCTGTCGAGATCATGCTTAAGCCCAAGGACTTATGTCCCCGAGCGGGTACGCGCACCTTCCTGGAGGCCATGCAGGCGGGCAAAGTGCACTTGGCCCGTTTTGTGCTGGACGCACTGGACCGCAGCATCATCGACTGCCGCGCAGAACAGGGTCGCACGCCGCTTATGGTGGCCGTGGGGCTGCCAGACCCCGCGATGCGCGCGCGCTTCGTGCGACTACTGCTTGAGCAGGGTGCGGCGGTGAACCTGCGGGATGAGCGCGGGCGCACGGCACTCAGCCTGGCATGCGAGCGAGGCCACCTGGACGCCGTGCAGCTGCTGGTACAGTTCAGCGGCGACCCCGAGGCAGCCGACTCAGCAGGCAACAGCCCTGTGATGTGGGCGGCGGCGTGCGGCCACGGGGCTGTGCTTGAGTTCCTGGTGCGCTCCTTCCGCCGCCTCGGTCTTCGCCTCGACCGCACCAATCGTGCGGGCCTCACAGCCCTACAGCTGGCCGCAGCCCGTGGCCATGGGACCTGTGTGCAGGCCCTCACCGGGCCCTGGGGCCGAGCCGCAGCCGCCGCAGCGGCCCGGGGCTCCAACTCCGACAGTCCCCCTGGCCGCCCGGCCCCCGAACCCAGCCCAGAGCGTCGACGACCCAGCCCCCGCCGCCTACCGCGGCCTTTACTGGCGCGCTTTGCGAGAGCGGCGGGCGGCCACGGCCACGGTCACGGCCACGGCCATGGTGGTGAGGCTGGCTCAACAGGCAAGGGCTCGGGCCGGCACCGGGCACAGGGCAGCGAGCGGCCGGAGCTGGGCCGGAGCATGAGCCTGGCCCTGGGTGCCATGACCGAGGAGGAGGCAGCACGTCTACGGGCGGGGGCCCTGATGGCCCTACCAAACTCACCCCAGTCTTCGGGGGCTGGGCGGTGGCGCTCACATGAGGTGCTGGAGGGAGCGCCCCCAACCTTAGTGCAAGCCCCCATTGGCCTTAGTCCCCACCCGGAGGGCGGCACCGGCTCTGGCCGCTTGGGTTTGCGCCGACGTTCCACAGCTCCAGACATCCCCAGCCTGGTCGGGGAGGCTTCAGGGCCTGATAGTGGTCCGGAGTTAGAGGCCAACGCTCTGCCCCACTCGGTGCCTGGGCCGAAGCATTGGCAAGGGGGCTCAGAGGCTGTGGTGGTGCAGGCTCAGCGATAAAGGTGAAGGACTAAGCCCTGCTCCCCTAATCTCTTGTCTGCTCCACTGGGATTTCTCCCTTTTATCCAGGTCCCTTACTTTCCAGCAGCCTGTTCCTGGAGTCCCTCCCCATCTGAAAACCTGTCCCACTGCCAAGGCAAGACTTTCATCAGAAGAAAGGGACCCCTCGTTTGTGCTCTTTGGTATTCCTTGTGTAGATCTCTCACCTTTCCTACTACCTGCCTTTTCTATTATCAGAAGGTGAGATATGGAAGACTGGTTCATAGCTTCAGTCTTCCTCCAGGAAGGTGGACCCTCACTCTAACCCCAAAGACTCAGTCTGCCTAGGTTTCTGCCGGGTCCCTTTCCCCTGGTGAGTTTCTCAATACCCTGGTAACCAGGCAAATGTCAAAACTGGCTTTGGAGAACCAAGGCCTAGCCCTCTTTGCCTACTGATGCTGAGGATAATGTGCAAGCTACCAAAATCTCCCTTCCTCCTAAGTTAGAGAAGGGGGAGGCCCCAGGGCCCCCAGAGTCTTTATGGACACAAGGCTGATTAGGAAGAAATCTGGCTCTTTAAGGTTTTCTGGGATAGAAATTCCTGCATCTTTACAAAGCAGTTTTTTTTTTTTTTTTTTTTTTTTTTTTGTTTTTTTGTTTTGTTTTTTTTAAGGGGAGACAAGAGCACCTCTGATATTAGTCACCACTTGTCCCCTGAGCCAGTTTCTAGGTAACAAACTCCCTCTGCCTCTGTCCCAGGCAGTCCTGGGATTCAACTTCTATCACGTTATAGGGTAACTGTCCCCCCCAAAAAAATCCTACCCAGCTCAACTCTGCCTTCTTGGCTCCAGATGCATTTAAATTTCATCTTTGAGGTTCAAGCCCTGTCCAGGTCCAAGGTCCTGGCCCACCCTTATATCCATTCACTCGAAATGGAAAGGACTTAGCACTTCCCCGCCCCCACCGCTTTCCAGCTCCCTGCGATCAGCACGTGGGTGCTCCGGCAGGGTAGAACGGTTGCGAAGGCTTTGCTTAATTGCATTTTTTCCAACCCTCAAAGAACTCTTGTTTTGAGTCTTTGTATATGAAGCATAAAGCAGCAGGTCTGATCCGAGGCTTAAGAACCTGACAATATCTCTTTAAATAGAAGCTCCGCGAGGGGGATAATTGACTGAAGTGTTTGCGACGTTAAACGGCTGCGCGCGGGAGTCAGGAGCCCACACGAGCCGCAGGTCCGGGTTTAAATTACACCAAACTCGGGGGAGAGCTGGAAGGAGCCTGTTAAACGTCTCCTGCTTCTCGCTGGGCTGTTAATGGAGGGCAGGGCCGATGATGGATGGTAGAAGTCGAGACCAAGGACCCCTGCCTTTGCCCCGCCGCGTGGGATGCAGGCCCGGCGCAGCTTCCAGCTTTTATTACTGGGCAGATTAGTGAGTCAGAGGCCACCGCGGAGACATGGTTAAGGGCCCTTTCCTGGTCTGGTCCTTTGTCCCCTCCCTCCCTGCCTCCGTCCTCCTACTCTTTGTACCCGCCTAGCCAGGGGCGGGAGGAGTGGGTCAGGAAAATCGCTGGGCCCTACAGCACACTGTGGAAGCGTCAGCAAAGGTGTCAGTGCGCCCAGTCTGCGGGGGGGCTCAGGTGGGGCTCTTTTTGTGAACCCCCATGGCTGAGCGTGAGGCCCTTCACCTGTCTACGATGGGGTCTTTTCAAGATGTCTTTGTGGAACAGAAGGTTTCTCACCAATAACTCCAAACGAACCGGTCAAAGGGATAATGACGCTGAAAAACTGGGTCTGGGATTGAGGGGTGGAAAGGGAGTCAGGTGGGGCCTTGTGCAGGTGTCATCGCTAATCCTCACACCTACCCCGCTCCCCAGGCTTCTCCGAGGCCGCGCGAGCCCATACACTGGACGTGATTCCCTGTGCCCCCTGGTGGCAGATCTGCCTCGCTGCGTCCTGGCTCGGAGCTCAGCCTTCTGATTTTATTTGGGATCATCACCGCTGTGTACTTTTCCCTCGGTGGGCATTCACCCGTGGAATCCTTTTCCTCTTGTAGAAATTAAATCCGGATACTTGAAGTCACTTCACTGGGACAACGCGGAAAAAACTCACACTGTAGCATGCGCCAGACCCTTCACTAAGACCCCCAAGTTAATCCTCCAAGTTAAGGCTTCCAGTCTTAAGAGCTCCTGTTCTCTTCCCCCCAAAACTGGAGCTACCGACCTTTCCCTTATGGTTTCTGAATCTTGGGACATGCCAATTATGCACTGTTTTCCTATGATATGCCTCTTTTCAGTCCTCTAGTCTGGGTGGTGAGTGAACAAATCAAGAGTGTCCAAAAAGCCTGAGAGAGTGAGTCATGGGTGGGATGGGGGATAATTGGACACCCAAGTGCAAACTGCTTCTTTGTGGATCTTTGCTTGCTCAACTTATGCCCTTTTCAACTGTGTTAATTAATGAAGTTTTCAGTGGTGTAAGAATACAAGTATTTTGACTTAAAAACAGCAAGAGGCCTGGGTCACACATTGTATCAGAGGTACTATCATCTTTTCAGTGCCGCTGACTTGTGAGTTTCTGGGTGAATGTCACCTCAGGCCCTCTTTATTGGGTAAACAGCCATGAGGGTTTCACTCTATGGAGTGGCCAAGAGCTTAGTGGTGAAAATGATGTTTCTAAATAGCCACAGCAGATCCTCCCTGTCTGAACTGTGTCTGCCTGCCTTGCTGTCCTTGCAAACTCCTTTCTAGGTCCGTCTCTGTGCAGAATTTCCATGTCTCACCACACTTAGCTCCCTCAACGTCCTCTCATTGTCAGCCTGGAACCATTGAGGTTGGGGTCCTCTCTAGCTCACTCCACTGTAGAAGAGACTTTGCTAAATATTTTGCTTTTCCTGTTCTTGTTGCTTTCATCTTTGTGAAGATGAAAGGCCACTAGAATTCAGTACTGATTTGTGTGGGAGACTAAAGGACGTTTGCACACCTTTCTGGAGTGAACTGTGTGGCAAAAAGACTGGTGGAATTCAAAAGAATAGTTAATAAACCCAGTGTTATTCCATTGTGAAACTGGCCTCTCTTTGCCTTACCACCCTCTCTTGACTCCCTTTGGAGGGATGGAAGGGTATACTCGCTTCCTGTGGAGGCTCCTGCCTTCATCAGCTCCCACCCTGCCCATTCTACTGTGGTGGGCTTCTGAAGGTAGGTCACAGGGGTTGCTTCCAACTGAGCTGGTGGTACTGGGGTTGCAGTCTGGGTGGGAATGCTGTGGGAGTGGGAGACAGTGTGCATGACCCCTTGCTCCTGGCTAAGGAGTTTCAGTGGGTTGGGTATAATCACTGGAAGGAAGGGATGGAAATAATGTTGGAGCCAGAAGTTGAAAGGTAATTTTACCAACCTCCCACTCAGGACTGGACCCCAGGTTTCTTGATTTCTAGCCACTTCTCTGCACTGTTTCCTTTGGTTCTGAGAAATGAAACAGGACTGCTTTCTCACTGGCAACAGTTTCAGGCCACTTCCTATGAACAGTTTGAGGTCCAGGGCAGAAGAAGGGAGAAGCTGATGCAGAAAGGATCATCAGCTCTGGGAAGGAACCCTGTCTGTTTCTTGTGTTTCAGTCCCAAAAGCCTTTTACTTCCTGTTGCCCTACTGTACCTTTATTTCCAGAGCCCATAGGTCAACAGGGAAATTGGGTGTCCTGTGGACTCAAGTGACTGCTGGGAAGCCCACCAGATCCCCACTCCAGGGCATTCAGCTCCACGACAGCCTGGCTCCAATACTAGACAGCAGGAAGCCCAGCGGTTTAAACACTCAGTTTAATTTAAAACAGGCACAAGTGCAAACAATTCACAAAAATTTCTAGGGAAGATCCTTTTGTTTTTAAAACCCTGACCCTTAAAAAAATGTCCTTGCAACTTCTTTGCCCTAAAGCTGATCATAGGGGACAGAGAGATCTAAAAATATTATCTGGAAAGGGTCCAGACACCTGGAATTCTTCCCTGGCCTTCCCTGTCTCACAATAGCCTAGAAGGTGGAGAGGGAAGGAGGATAAGGGGGCAAGGGTCTGCAGAGGCAGCTGGGGCAGCAGGTTCACACAGATGGGGTGCCCCTTCTGATGTGATGGACCCCCAGGAGGTGGTATACCTTCTGTCCCAGCCCATAGTCTGAAGGACGGGTCCCTGATGACCTGGCTATTGAGATGAAGCTGACAGGAAAACTAAGTTTATCGCCTTACTATTCCTGTCTCTGGCTCTCAGACTCCATAGTATGCAAGAGACTCAGGAATCTTGTGAGTCCCCAGCATTGGTGGACTCAATTCACTGATTGAAAAGAAACATGGGACTTGAGAGGTAGGGAGCCAGGCCAAGAAAGGGGGTCCCTTCAGAGTTGAGCCTAGTGGGAGAAGAGGTTCGGATAGCCCTCCTGAAGCTGGTTGCGGGTAACTGAAGGGACACAGGCCATTGGGTCCTTCCTCCCCTTACATATACACATACTCACACACACGTGATGTTCTCTCCAACCTGTAGTGAGGCCACTTTTACCACCAACCCCATTCTTTCTCTTTCACTCAGAAAATGCCCCCTTTCCCCTCCCGTGGCCTAGGAGCAGGCCTTTCACAGTTCTGATAGGCTGTGTGGGGAGAGGCAGTACAGGTGGGGCAGGGAGCAGGTATAGGCAGGACTGTGCCTTTAGGAAGTTAGACCAAGGGAGGAAGTAGGGTTCAGGTAATAAAAACCTTCCCTGTGGCCCTCTGAGACCCCAAGGCTTGAAGGTGGAGCTGAGAACAGCAAGTATCCATGTGAAGATGGGAAGTTGGCCCTCTTGGGTGGCTTGAGATGCTAGTATACAACTACCTTTAAAAAGTCTGCAGCAGCCTTTTCTGCTTGCTGACCACAGAGGCTAGGAGTGCTGGTCTCTGTTTCTTAGAAATATCCCTGTGCAAATAACAAAGGGTAATCCTGCAGAAGGGGGTCTCCATCATCCCAAAGGCAACTGGGGATTCTTTGGGGAGGGAGAGAGACCAAGGGGGCAGGTCCGGCCTGGCCCAGTGGGCAAAGGGGCAATAGGATAGGGGTGGAACTTCACATTCAATCTTTGGAGAGAATACTGAGAGAATGAGGCAGACAAGCCCTGCTGGAGGGCTGGATGCCCAGTGTCCCCTGCCTGTGGGTCACAGGTGGCAGGTGCACTCAGAGTGGGCTCAGCAGGTGGAGGTCTGCTTGCGGTAGAGCTGGATCAGGGGCACCAGGCACTCAGGCAGCCCTGTCTGCAGCAGGAAAGGGTGGTCCAGGAGCTCCTGGGCCGTGGCTCTCTCTTGGGGATCCCGCACCAGCATCCGCTCCAGGAAGTCTCGCAGCACTGGGGATACCTGTGGAGACAGGGCAACCAGGGGAAGTCATGGTTTGCAATTACTTTGGAATGACCTGACTGCCTGGCCTATTATTGTTTGAAAGTTTTGAATTCTCTTGTTGCTTACTTCCTGGTTCCTCCCAGGCTCAGAGCTTGTTTGATTATCAAATAGGTAAACGAGGATGCATCAGTCCTGGAACTGTGGCCAGTTCACCTGTAATGGGAGTTGCCAAGCAATGGAATTAAGATGTCTGGGACTCTAGGAAGCTGGGTCCATGTACAGCCCACTCCACTGGCTGGCTTCACAAAGCTCTCAGCATTCAGGCCCTGTGGCTCTGCAGAAGGAGCAGGGAACTGGCATCAATAATCCAGTCCTGGGTCCAGAATCTATCCCGGATAGATCTAGTCCAGATCTATCCCTGATCTTAGGCAAGTTGAAATTTTCTCCAGACCTTAGTTTTATCTGCAGAATGGGCTAATGATGAAGAATGCCTCTTTTGTCTGCCACATAAGGCTTAAGTGAAGACTAAAAAAGAGGACAGAGATTAGGGAGTACTTGAAAAATAGAAAAGTACAAGCTGGGACCTGAAAAGGGAGCTTTCTTTGTTGTTCTAAGGCAGGGCTTGGTTCATTTTGAACTGGTATCTGGGGATGTCAGGCTGCTACAGAAGGCTACCTCCTCTGGGGAATTAGATGTGGAGGTCTCCTCTATATGTTTATTTTGGGTTACTAGTGCAGGTTCCAGTTGTCTTGGAAGATGTTTCCTGTTGGTCCTCCCAGCCGACTCTCTTGAGGGTCACAAAATTGCTGGTTATGGACTTTAACCCTCTGGGACAATTCTTGCTCTAACCACCAGATGGCAGTGCCATTTAGCAGTCCTGTGTTGAACTGCCAGCAGGGGGTGACCACAGGTAAAGTCTGCAGGTTTGGGGATGGATTTGGCAGGAAAGGCTTAA
Organism: Marmota flaviventris; assembly: GCF_047511675.1. NCBI lineage: Eukaryota > Metazoa > Chordata > Mammalia > Rodentia > Sciuridae > Marmota > Marmota flaviventris. Next base: position 89,185,640 of record NC_092499.1, on the reverse strand, counting down.
ATATAATACACATTTATAGGGTTCTAAGGGGAAAGCTCTACCTCTGGTCAGAATGTGCCAAAGGGAGGACAAGCCATTTGCTATGATAGACAGGAACACTGTATCACAGTGTGGGTCCCGACAAATGGGGTAGAAGGGTTGATGCTCAATTAGGCTTCTCTGGTCCCCTCCACCCGCTGCCCTAGAAAGAAGAGACTCCTTACTTTCTCTGCTTATAGGTGCCTCTGGGCACCTGTCAGTGCCTGCTGCAGGGCATCTTGGCTGCTGTAGCTGGGAAACTGGAATGAACATGGGAGTGTGTGCGCAAATGGGGCTCTGCATCCAGGTGCAGGTTTTGTGTGAGAAAGATACTGAACCCTCTGGTTTTGGTGGAGGGAGAGGATGGGAGTATAGGCTCTGGTCCTCTCACCACAGGAAGAATGGGGTCACATGTTATACACCAACCTACCTTGTGAGAGTTTTTCAGCTTGGGTGGGGGGTTGTCCCGGAGCCTCTTCATGGCTTGCACTGGGGAGTCACTGAAATAGGGAGGCTCCCCATCCACCATCTCAATCACCATGATGCCCAGAGACCAGATATCCACCTGCAGGGGAAGAATATCCCTGATCCTACTGCTGTAGCCTGGCCCTTAGTAGCAGCATGCTGGATGGGAAGAAGCAGCTGGTCTCAACTCTCCTTGGTGTCTTTGTGCCTATCTCCTTCCTCCCCTGATCAGCTGCCCAGTGGTTTGTTACTTCCTGCATTAGTGGCTAGAGACCATAGGGATAGAACTGTCAGCCAGTCTCTGAGAGAGGGCATCATGATTGGGGAAGCCTGGCCACACCCCACTTTGCTATTGAGCTGGTGGAGGGGGAATAGTTGGAGGATCCACTCCCAGAAGTGAAGTCTAGGTTACAGCAGCTCATCAGAAAGGGTGCCAGGTACTGACTGAGAGGGTACCTGAGAACCAGAGTTACTGTGGCAGGGACTGTAGAGTTATTGTGGCTGTGACTGAGCTCCCAGAAGCAGGGCAAGGAAGACAGCTAGGGTCTGACAGCTTCAGGGCAGAGGAATTGCATGTTTTCAAGCCTCTTTGGGGAGGCCTCATTGGTGGGCGGAATGGTTACCTCAGTGGCATACAGAGACCTTGAGATCACTTCAGGAGCCATCCAGTAGGGGGTTCCCACCAGGGACTTCCTCTTAGGGACATCTTTGCTGATCTGAGCACAGAATCCAAAGTCCGAGAGCTTCACCTGGGGTTGAAAGGGGAGTAGATGGAGGGCCAGGAGGACCAGGAGGACCAGGAGGAGAGATGCAAGGGAGGAGCAGGAAAGGAGGGCCTACCCTGCCATCAAGGGTCAGCAGGATGGAATCACTCTTGATGTCCCGGTGAATGACACCTTGGGCATGCAGGTAGGCCAGGGCCTGCAGCACAGCCTCACACACAGTGGCGATCTGCTCCTCATTCAGCCTGGACAAGGTCAGCAGGGCCACGAGGGAAGAGAATGATAACTTTAGCAGGGCAGCTGGACTGGGAAGAAGGGTGTCCCTGGCACAGGGCTCCACATCTCCCAGGCAATGTGTCCAGCAGCCCCCTCAGGCCCTAGCCCTGGGCTACTTTTCTCTTCTCATACCCTTGAAATCTCTGGATCTCAGTTACCTCAAACAGGTAGGGGGTCCCTCAAACAATATGACAGGCACCACAACCCCCCTTCCAAAGCAGTGGTGGGGAGAGCCTCCCTCAGGGCCCCAGCCTCCCAGCTGCCCACCTGACTTGGGAGATGATGTCTGTGAGGGCCCCGCCCTGCAGGAACTCCATTAACACCCACAGCTCCTCGCCCACCAGGTAACTCTTGTACATCTCCACCACGTTGAAGTGCTGATAGTCCCGCATGATCACCACCTGGGGGTGAAAGGGAACCTGAGTGCTGGCACAGTGCCCCTGAGGCATGACCACCTGACCACCCAGGCCCGCAGATGTCCGGCCTGGTTATGTGCTCATTTCTCTCCCAGTTGCCCCCACCCATGTCCCATCCTGTCCTCCCACCTCATTAAAGAGCAGCTCCCTGCGCTGCTGCTTCCTGAGGTCCATCATCTTGACGGCCACCTGGCGGCCAGAGTGCTTCTCTCGGGCTAGGCAAACAATGCCCGTGGAGCCCTCGCCAATCTTCACGTAGCTGTCCAGCAGTAGCCGGGGGTCACCCTGGTCCACCACCATCCTGAGTGCAGCCTTGAACTGCTCATGTGTCACAATGCCCGTGTCCTCACTAGCCAGGGCACCCTTGGCCACTGTGGGGTCCTGGGGCAGGTACAGGTTGCTGGTGCTGATCTGGGCATGCCGGGTGCGGGGGGAGCCCGCTGGGGAAGACCGACCTGGAAGTGGGCCAGTGGCTGGGGCTATGCGGAGGGACTTCTGGGGGCTGCTGGTGTCCGAGGTGGTCAGAGGACTGAAGGTCCCCATGGGTTGTTCTGAGGGCAAGGATTGGGCCTTGGCCACCAGGCTTGGAGGGGAGTCTTTCTGTGGCGGTCGGAAAGCAGAGTTGGGCTGCAAAGATAAGGAAAGAAACAGGTAGGGACGTGGCTATGGGAGATTTTGGAGCAAGTTTCCCAGAGGCAAGGGGCAGCCACTGTGATCTCTGGATACAGGCAGGGCTTCAGAACAAGTTGAGGAGATATTGTGAGCAAAGATTTTCAAATGAAGCTGAAGCCCAACCAGTCGTACTCAGGAAGCAGCTCCATTCCTGCCACACTCCCAAATGAGCAGGCCAACAACACTCTTTACATTCACTCTGCTGCTCCTGGGAAGGATCCAAGTCCCTGGGGTGTCTTCCAGCTGGGTATTTCTTCCTAGGTGAATGACAGCTGGGCCCCAGGGAGGCTACTGTAAGGCAAAGTCCTGCTTCTGTGCTCTGGAGCTACTCTTGAGAAGCTGGGTTGAGGCTCCCCATGTGGGTGGAAGAGGCCCTGGGCAGGGCCAGTTGTGACTGGGCTCCCAGAAGCAGGGCTAGGGTCTGACAGCTTCAGGGCTCCACTCCCTACAGTTCCTGGCCTTGCCAGGCGGTCAAGCAAGTCAGGTGCCCCTGTAGGGTAGGGTGCTGCCAGAGAAGGCTATGATGTGACGGTTTTGCATGCCCATGCCTGCCTGTGCACCAAAGGGGCACCTACCTCTGACAGGCTCAACCTTTGCAGGGCAAGAGCCAGAAAACCTGCCAGAATTGCTTGGACTTACTCTATCCCTGGTGTGCATAGTCAAAGAGTAAGGCCGTTCCTTTGCCAGCAGCTAACCCTCACACTCTTTCTCTCTGTACAATGAATGAGCGGGACTTTTGGCTGGGGCATCAGCATCTAAGCTTCAGTACTAGTCTGCTTTAGCAAGCCACCCTTTCTAAGCCCAGTATCCTCCCTAAAACTGAAGGGGCTATGTGAAGTGACCTGGGGAGTTAGATAAACTGCAGATTTCTGTGTACTGGAGCCTGATTCAGATAGTCCTTAGAGTAGAGATGTATTTTAATGGCCTTGGAAAGCTTCCAGGAGTTGTGGGAAGGGGATTTAGGTAGATATGGGTAGATGTGGGTAGGTGGAGGAGGGTAGGGAACTCAAGGCAGCATAGCCAGTACAGAGTCTGTGATGTCATGTCCTAAAAGCAGAGGTTACATGAGATGTCAAAAGGATCAGGGAGGGAAGGGAGGGGCAACAGGCTACATTTTATCACACAATCACCCTTGCCAGCCCCTGGAGGTTCTGTAAAAAGGCTCAGGGCTAAGGAGGCTGTCTGCTGGTCTGCGAGTGTGGACTTCACTCAGAAAATGTGCTCTCTGATCATCATCTATGTGTGGTGGGGTAGAGCTTGAAGGCCACCTACAGCTCCTCTTCAGGTTTCTCTAATGGCCCTTGTCCTCTCTCCATGATGGAATTCCTAAAAAAGGCTATAAATGATGTCCTTCACCTCTGGCCTCCGGAACTTCTGTGGATGTGTGAAGAGACAAGCCACATGGAGGAGCCAGGAAGAGGGTTCCCTCCCTCTCCTCTCTGTCAAGGCCCCTGTGGTGATGCTACTGCTGGTGCTGGCTGAGTTCAGGGACAAAGCCTGCATCTTGGGGCCAGGGGTGGAATGGTGCAGTCAGGAGCCCTACACCAACATAGTTTGGGCTATGGAGGTAGGCTGGATGGGTCTTCACTTATCAAACCATGCCAAGAAAGGAAAAGGGGAACACATGATGGAATTGGCTCTGGATTGATGGTTTCTAGTGTGACTGAGACCTTGTGGAAAGGAAGCTAATTGAAGAGGTATATGTCAAGGCAGTAATGCTTCTTTTCCCTCCTTGGCCCCAGCTGAGTGGGTTGTACCATAAGTGCCTAAAGGCAGAGGCTGTATCTTAACAGTTTTAAAAAGCAAAAAGCCATTCATGGAGGGCTTACCACTTTGCTGTGGTCCCGTTGCTGCCATGTGTCCTTGCTGTGAGTATATGGTACACGTAGGTGCTTGATCAATGTTGCCCTTCTGATTCTAAGTGGAACCACTTCTACATCCCCAAAGCTCCTATCTGTCCTGCTCACTTTGCTCTTTAGCCACAGTGAGTTATTACAGACTGCTCTGCCAGGGGCTGAGAACAGGAGCCCTGAGGCTGTACTCAGACCTCCCACAGCCATGCCTTAGTAGCCTGACAGCCCAGGGCACCAAGACCTGGCTGTTGCTGTGGGAGCTACCATGAGTGCCCAGAGCCAGCTCCTGGGTGTCCAGCGCAGAGGGCTTGTGGCCTGGGGTGGATGGGAGAGCTTAATATTTCCCATCTGTGTTGCAACTTAAACCATTGTTTCTCAACCAAGGACAGGGAGTGTGTGTGTCTGATTTTTCTGTTCAAGGGACATTTGGTAGTATCTAGAGGCATGTTTGGTTGTCCAATTGGGAGTGGTACTATCATCTAGTGGGTTCCAGCTAGGGATGCTGCTACAAAGCACAGGGCAGCTTTCATAACAAAGGACTATCTGCTCTGAATGTCACTAGTGCTTTCAGAGCAGCTCAGAGGTCTGGCTTGAGAGCACTTATCTAGAAAGGTAAGCACCCAGAAGAAACACTCCTCTGGATTTGGTACTGTGCTACCCCCAAGCCCAAGATGACCACTATCAGCTACTGTGGAGGCACCTAGCACACCCAGCAGTGGTGTACCCATGGTGGTTCTAAGCATGTAGGGACAAACAGGCCTGTGCCTGGCTGTGGGGTATTGGCCGCAACCAACAGATGCAGGTCAGTGCCCAGTCTAGTTTTGGCACTCCTTTTCTTCAAATCCCTGGAGCCCATCCAGCAGGACTCCCTAGTGGTATGCACTACCCTGCTCCTACCTTAGTTTGGAGTGGGGAGATATCTCCCCATGTGCACAGCCTTCCAGAGACCCTTAAGCTCACAGGGATATGACAGGAACACTTCAAACCATGTCCTATGCAGAACCCAAACCACTGTCCTTTGTCCTAGTGAAACAGGAACTGGAGTGCATGAAGCCCAGAACCTTCCCTGGGTGCCTCAGCCGGCAGGAAACTAGAAAGTCTGTAGTTCCTGGCCACTTCCCAAACCTCCCACCCCCATTCAGGCTGGAACACACTCATGCCATGGCTAACATGGGAAGCAGGGACTTGTTCCCAAATCTAGTTCCCAAATCTGTCCTAGGAGGCAGGAGTCACTCACACTGTATCAGCCACTGTTTCTTTGGCCTGACTGAAAACCCTGTTGCTGTAGCCACAGCTCATTCTGCCTGATGCTCAGGACCTAGAAGACATCTGGCTGCCAAAGGTTGTAAAGCTTTGTAGTCAAAAAAGAGTCCAGAGGTCCCAGGACAGCATGCACGGTCCTGAGCAAGTTCTCTCTGTTTCCTTCCTTGACTCATTGGAGGCACTAAGTAGGTCCTCTCATTTGCCAAATGGGAAAAGACGTGATTGTGTCTATGGATGTACGATATGCCATAGGGCAGGTAAGAAGCAAAAACATGCTCCAATTTGCCTGCCAAACAGTCACCACTGGGACTCCCTCATTCTTTCCTTTCTCACAAGAAAAAGATGTATTTAAGGCCATCACAAGTGCCAGGAGTCAGTTCTCCTGCGGTTTCCAGATCTGGGAAAATTCAATTCTCTGGATTTTCAGGTAGCACACATACTAGAAAAGAAATAACTACAGAAATATGAAACAAAACAACTCCTACCCAAAAGAAAAGGCAAAGGAACAAAGGGAACAAGGTAGAGTGGCAGGAGCCCTACTCATTGGAGGCGTTACTATGCACACTTCTGCCACCTGAGGGAGATGCATCCAGGAAGCCCCTCTGCAAGTCTTGGGGGTGTGCTGGGGAAGAGTTCTGAGAAGAGGGAGGCAGATGGGGCAGGAGCACACACCTCTTCTGGAGCCTGGGGGCTTGCTGGGCATCGCAGGTCAAGATGGTCTGCTTTGGGCTTGTGGTTAAAGATGCCTCTTTGCCAGGGGAGTGTCTGATACCTGGAGTAGTCCTCCCAGACCCCACAGGAATGTCAGCCAGGGTACCCCCACTCTTGTTAGAGGACCTGGCTTACAACCTCCGACTCTCACACGCTAAGCCTTTGGAGGACAAGAGCTCAGTTGGTTCCGGGTACAATCCTCAGCTGAGGTTGACCTAGTTTGTTGATCATTTTGATTCCTCATATTCTTCCTAACCCTGACTCTATAAGTGGGAAAGACCAGGCAGGTCCTGTGTTTCTGACACCCATTCCCTGTGGCCATTTGCCAATCCAGGATCCTTGTGCTCCTGAGTAGCCCCAGAAGGAAGCTCCGCTTGACCTACCTTGCTCTGTGGTGGAAGGCCTGGCTTGCTGCTGCTTGGAGGTGCCGTGGCAGGAGTGGAGAGGAACATGCTTCGAAATAACCTGCGCTTGAGGCTGTTCTCTTGGGCCTTTGGGCTAGGGCTGCCTTCGCCACCTGGCCTGCCTGTGGCTGAGCCCACCAGGCAAGACTGTGGCCGGGCTTCCTCAGAGCCATGCTTGGCACCCTTCACGCCCCGCCTCCCTGTAGCCATAGGGGGTGAGGTGCCAGGTGGGGAGCTCTGCAGGCAGGCGCCCAGCTGCAGGCAGCGCTGTGAGGCACCCTGGAATTCAGCAGGGCCCAGGGACTGTGCCTTGGTGGCCAACCCGTTAGGCAGGACCTGTGGGCTCTGTGGTTCAGGCCATGGCATCTGCCTGTGACCTGCTGGTGTGCCCCCGTTGCAGCTGAGGTAGAGGCTGTGGGGGTCAGTGTGCTCAGACTGGGGGCTCTGGAGGTACATGTCCGGATCATTGGCCCAGTGCTCATCCCCTAGCAGCCCCAAAGACTGTGCCCGCCGTCGGTTGGTAGGGCTGCGACCACGGAGAGTATTGGAACTGATGACTGACAACTTCTGGATGTCATTGAGCAGCCCTGAGATGTAGCCATCTGTTGGCACCGAGCTGCCCCGTACCACTGTCTGGAGAGTGAAGAGAGAAGAGTGTGAGCAGCCCCTTCGAGGCAGGGAGGGCTGGCCTGGAGACCAGGGTCACAGCCTTCTCTGGGGCCTTGGGGAGGAACACCTATGGACCTCCCTTGTATCATCCACCCATTCATTGGTTTTCAAGTCATTTACTAGGGCCCTGAATGGGTCAGGCCTGTGCTGGTGCAGTGTGCAAGGATACAGGGAGAAGGTCCTTGTCAGCAGGGCAGGCAGGTGGGTAACCATGGGGTTACAACATGACAAGTAGCATGGCCTGCTGAGCATGGGGAACTGAGGAGCACAGGGGGAGGGAGCGCCATTCTCTAGTTCTATCTGTGGCCTTCAGAGTCATATGCAAAGCCCCCAGCTGAGAACTCCAGTACCAGTCCAGGGGCCCTCTCCACACTCACTAGCTTCATGGCCTACCCTGACAGCGCCCATGACCCAGACCCCAACCAGGCTCTTAGATATACCCATCTGGACCTCCACAACTGAATTGCCCCAGTCTGTGAAAGCGCCAATCCCTTTGAGGTTATAGGTCCAAATATCGCATGGAACATATTTGTACTAAAGACTATTATCTAAAATTCAAATTTAATTGGCTATCTTGTACTTTTATTTGCTAAATCTGGCATCCCTATCACCATGCAAAGGACTCCCCAGACTCTGCCTCCCTGGATCCCCAGGGAGAGAGACTGATTACCAGGAAATTAAGACAGCTGGCTCATCCACGCTGATAACTAGGTGGCTCCTCCAGGTGCCTCTGGGGTTTTACCAGCCGTTTTCTGCAGAGTGGGAGAGGCTGAACTTGGCCGCCATCCACGCCCACCCCCTTTACCTTCATGGGCTGGAGCTGCACTCGTGTGATGCGTGAAGGGTCCACCACGGGCTTGGGGCGCCTCAGTGTATCCAGGATGTTCTGCCATTGTGGTGGGAGGCCCACAAACTTGCCCTCTTTGGGGTCGAAGGAGGTGTGGACACGGTGTTGGAAGTTCTGTGGGGCTGAGATCTCTGGGCGTTTCTTCTTTTTCTTACGGAACATGGTGCCTGCAAAGGGAGGGTCAGGTTGAGCTTTGGCCCAGGAAGCACGGGGTAGCTGCAGTGGGTGCTGGAGTGCCAGGCACAGAGCTCTCTCCTAATTCCCCCAGCAGAACCCATCCCTAGCCCTTTGCTGTCATCCCTACCTCCTCAGGGAAATGGCTGGTTCCCAGCAAAACAGTCTCAGGAACCACAAAAGGGCCATAAATAAGCCAATGAAGACTAGGAACAAGGGAAAGAGGTGTCTGTTTGTTGGTCTGTGCCAAGTCTCCTGCTGAGGAGGCAGACTCTGGGGGTGTGTTTTTTAAAATCCAAAGCCCATTACAAATATCATTCTACTGTCAAATAATTAAAAAGAGGGGAAAGAGGGAGGAAAGCTGGCAGACTCATTTTAAGAAGCAAGTATGACCCTGATTCTTTGATCAGATAAGAATACAAGAGGAAAATTTGAACCAATCTTACTTAACATAAATATGAAAACCCCTGAACAAAAGTAGCAAATTGAATCCAACTGTATGTTAAAGCTTTTGTTTATCACAATCTGTCTGGGTTTGTCCCAGGATGGTTCAACAACAGAAAACCTGTTAATGTGATACACAACATTCATAAAAAGACAACTAACTAGGGCTAGTTGCCCAGATTGGGACCATGTATCATAGGATCAGGGAACCCCCAAGGGGCTCCCATACTTCCCAGGTACTTTGTCTCAATTCCAGAAAAGCCCTGAGCCAAGGCGATTAGCTTGGGGTAGGTTCAGGTCAGCCATCCTAGGGTAAGCTCTCCTGGGAAGTCAGACAGCCCCGCTTCCCGAGGGATTCCTCTCTGGTCCCAGAACTCTGACTGCACAAAACCTCACTTGGTGTCAAGCCAGCATCCCCTTGCTGATCTGGCATTTGCCTGAGGTCCTACTGAGCCTGCAAAGGATAATGTGACTAGCTCTGAGAGGGAGAAACTGGAAACCTAGGTGGGAAAGTGACTTCCAAAGGGCTCTAGCCTTGCCACATGGAGAGCCCTGAAATGGAACCACATATTGATGGGAGACAGGGTCAGGGTGCCTACTTGAATGCTTTTGGACCTAAAGTGATTAAAATAGTTCAGTGGATTCAGGAAAGGTCACTTCCAGGTTTTAAGAAAAAATGAAATGTGTTTCCATTTGTGTGTATGTGTGTGTGTGTGTGTGTGTGTGTGTGTGTGAGAGAGAGAGAGAGAGAGAGGGAGAGAGATGGGGCCTCACTATGTTGCCCAGGTTGGACTCGAACTTCTGGGCTCAATGATCCTCCTAAGTCAGCCTCAGAGTAGCTGGGATTACAAATATATTGTACCTCACCCATCTTAGCATGTTTCTCAATCTGAATGTCTGAATTACTCATCTATACAAAGATCTTAAGTATGGGGCCGTCACATTCTCTTTTGGCTTCTGTTCTGGAAATAGCATTTCCCTGGTCATTTTCACAGATTCTAGAGAGTCACAGGTCCAGGAGGGTGCTGGTGTCCACTCAGAAAGACAGAGAACCTGAACAGCCCACCACTTCCCCACTAGGAGCCCACCTGGACTCATGGAACACCTCTTGGAATGCCAGTCACTTTTCTGGACCTTGAGGTCCAGGAATCTCCCTAACAGTCTCTAAAGGCAGAGCTACAGATGTGAGACCCCTATAGCCCAAGGACTTTGGAATGAAATGTACCTGTTTGAGTTGTAAGGAGTCTCCCGTGAATTTGAAGAGACTAAGAACAAGTTAATTAGATAATCTGAATCTCAGGATTCTTTTGTCTATCAAATGGGGTTCATAGAAGATAGGGTTTAGGGAGTATGAAGTAAGTACAGTCCCATTAGACTGTATCTCTTGCCTCTCTTTACATACCTGCCTCTAAGCTCAAGGCCTCTGGATACTGACACTTGAGGGTGATGCCAAATCCTCTCCGATTTACCTCTCAAGGGTAATGCTTGATTTCTGGGTTTGGGGATCTGGGGACCTTACCATATCTCCATTATGCAGACTCTCCATGGTTTAGTAAAATCTGAATGCTTACCCTCCAGCCTTTGCCTTTTACTACAGAAGGGTCTTCATCAGCAGGGCTATTCTTGCAGCCTCTTGGACAGACCCTCTATCCCTGGATTAGTTAGCGGAACTTTTTTCCTCCTCCTTAACTCTGTGAAGACTTCTGGAGGTGCAAAGACACACCTAGAGCTGAAGACAATCTGGCTGAGACTGTGACCTCAGAACAACCCTCTCCCCCAACTACCTACCCCAACCAAGTTCTTGGCTCTTGCTGCAGGAACTCATGGGGAGACTATCTTTAGCAAGTGGTCTAAGTGATAAGAGAATTCCCCTCTTGAGTTCACTCTAATAGCCATTTCAGAAGAAAATCTCCCCAGAGTCAGTAGGAAAGACCTGAGGAGAAAGAACAGCCCAGAGTCCTAGGTCCAGGGCTTATGGTGGTGAGGGTGGCAGAAGCAGTTAGTTGAGCTCAGGCTTTGTGGGAATGGATGGAGATTTAGAAACCAGCAGTCATTAACTATTGTGAAATTAGCAACCTAAAGAAAGGCTGCTAGGACCATTTGAAAAGTGGTAAGACCAATAACATGTAGACAACATGATTGTATAAGTAGAACATACAGAAAATTCTATATATGAATTACTGGGATTAAATAAGTAAATTTGGAAAGTCCTCAACTCGAGGTGAACATAAACAAGTCAATTAATTTCTATATCCCAGAAACCAAAAAATAGAAAATGAAATAAAAAGATACCATTTACTATTTTATTTAAAAATATAAAACATAGGAATAAATCTAATGAAAGACTTTTTAAATCTTTACATTGAAAAATACAAAGATTAAAGATATTTAAGAATGTTCGTACACTGGAAGATTTAATACTGCAGGATGTGTCAATTACTCCCAAATTAACCTACAGATTTATTTCAGTCTCAGCAGATTTTTTTTGGGGGCAGAAATTGACACACTGATTCTAAAATGTGCAGAGAACCAGGAATAGCCAAGGCAATCTTAGAGAACAGAGTTGGAGGATTATACTAAATATATATCAAGATTTATTATAAAGCTACCATAATTAATATAGTATAGAATTGGCATAAGGATTGACAAAAAGACTAATGGAAAAGAAGAGAAAATCCAGAAATAGACCCATTCATATGAGGTCACTTGATTTATGATGAAGGTGACATTACAATATGGTAGAGGATGGATGGTCTTTTCAATAAATGTAGCTGAAGCAATTAGATGTTCATGTGAAGAAAAATGAGTTCATATCATATCCTCAAATTAACTGCAGATGGATTATAGACCTACATATGAAAGGTAAAATAATAAAGTTGATGGTAGGAGGGGGCATAGTCTGGCTGTTCCCTCCCCCGAGCCTGGTGTGATTAATTCATTGGGCCCAAGTTTGATAGGCTTTCTGAGACCCTTGACTTTCTGGGACCCAAACCTGTCCATATCCATGGGTCCCAGAGATTGCCAGGATTTTCTTTGTTCAAGCAGAATTTTTTTTTTTTTTTTTGTACCAGGGATTGAACCCAGGGGCACTCAACCACTGTGCCACATCCCAGCCCTTTTTATGTTTTATTTTGAGACAGGGTCTTACTAAGTTGCTAAGGCTGGCTTTGAACTTGTGATCCTCCTGCAGCCTTCTAAGGTGCTAGGATTTCAGGAGTGTGCCACCACATCCAGTTCAAAGCAGAATTATTGATGGCATAGGTTAGGAGTAAGGGCTGTTCAGAGGCCCTCAACTGGTCATTTCCAGGGTTCCCTTTTCCAATCCAGTTTCCAAAGATGGTGGGGGTCCTGAATGACGCAATTGCTGCATTCACCATGAGGCAATGGCATCAAATCAGGCCTCATGCCAGCCTGTCAACTGTTACCCTCAGTCTCTCTGCTCAGCATCCACACTCCATCCAGCAGAGGAGTTGTCAAAGATACCACTGAGGAGGAAGAATGGAGGAGGAGGGGCTTGCCTCACACTCCCTTCCTTTCCTTCTGCCTAGCCTGAAAAAAACAAAACAAAACCCGCTAAAAGCCTCAGACTAAGTTCAGGCTTAGTTGGCCTTGCTGCTCCTGTCTAATACCTTGCCCAAACCAGGGGAGGGAGACTGCTTCCAGGATTGGACCTTGGGCTAGGAATGCACTATTGTATTTGAGGAATGCTTTGAACTTTCCTCTTCTGCGGTTTGCAGACATATCTTCTGGCTGGCTGACCCATGACTGGGTTAGAGGGAGATGCTCAGTGCTGAGCAGGAAAGGTCCAGCCCAAACCAGTTTAAGAAGGAAGCTCCCCTGGCACAAGTCCAGCTGTGATTGCTTCCTTCAGCTAGAGCTGGCAGAGGGGAGTCAGGCAGTTCCTTGCAGAGGCTTTCTGGAGGAAATGCTGCCACACCCAGTAAGCCCAAGGGCAGAGCTGTGGGGAGAGTTTAGGAGCCACAGTTCTGGGAATGGTGTGTGTGTGTGTGTGTGTGTGTGTGTGTGTGTGTGTAGCAATAGACAGAAAGGGCAGGAGCTTTTCTTATGTGCTAGGCCCTTTCTAAGGATTAGTAGCCCTGAGAAGTGGAATTTATTACCCACGAATCCAGATAAGGGTCAGAGAAGCCAGATAACTTGCCCAAAATCACAGGACATGACTGAGCTAGGCCCGGAATCTGGATCTGATTCCAAAGGTCCTGCCATCCAATCTATATCAACCCTGGAGGCAGTTGGGCTGCTGATCTCTTCCTGGAGGTCTTCATGAGCCAGGAGGGGCTGACAGCCTAATGCACTCCTTCATTTGGGCAATGAGAAGACAGGCTGCTACTCCACTAACCTGCCCAGTTCTTTCCTGGCTCAACTGTGAGGTAAAGCCTAGGGGCGCCTGGAGCTGTCTTAACTTGTAGGCGGACCCTTCTTTGTGGAACCAGGATTTTTTTTTTTTTTTTTTTTTTTTTTTTTTGCCCTGCAAGGGATGAATAAAAATGTTCCAAAGGGGTAGTGTCAGGGGCTGCAGAGGTCAAGCCTGGCATATGTGAAAAGCAGAGCCCCTCTGGAAGGTCTCAGAATGAACCAGGCAACCTGTAGGCTTGGCTGAAGGAGTAGTGGGCAGGATCCAGTGGCTGATGCTATGTTCCACAGTGACTAGGGAGAGCCTGGTTTGGCTTTTCTAGCATCCATGACAGGGGTGAGAAAGAAGCTGTAGGGTGTGTGGGTCACCCTCTCAGACTCTTGCTTCTCCTCCTCCCAGTAGATATCCATGTGCTGGGGCCTGGGATGCTAAGGCTTCCAGAGCTGTGGGGATCACAGACCTAGGGCAGAGCTACAGAGACTTAAGTTCATTTTAAACATATAGTAGCTTACACATTCAAATAAGCCTTGCCATTTGAGGCAAACCTCTTGGGAATGCATCTCTATTCTAAACATGCTCTGGTATTCCTAGAATTCCCCTTTGGGAATCATCTTTGGGGCCTGTCTTGAATCAATGTCAGCAATTCTCCTAACCTCTTATCTGGGCTTTTCCCAGAAGTGGCAGTGTCTGGACCCGGCTTTGAGTGAGTTTGGGTTGTTTCCACTCAGTGAATCCCTTTCATGGCAAGGATACTTGGCTCACTAAATGGAGACAGGAGAATGCACTACATTGCAAGGTATGGTGGTGCACACCTATAATCCCAGCAATTCAGGAGGTGAAACAGGAGGATGGTAAGTTCGAGTCTAGCCTCAGCAACTTAGTGAGACCCTAAGCAACTTAGTGAGACCCTGTTTCAAAATAAAAAACAAAAAATGGCTAGAGATGTAGCTCGTGGTAAAGTGCCCCTGGGTTCAATCCCTAGTAACCACTGCCCCCACGCCCAAAAAAAGGGCTGGGAAGATGTCTTCCAGAAAATAAGTCTAGATGGATTTGTAGCTCCTTTGAAGGGGTAGGCTTTGGTCTTTTGTGTAAGGTCTGGGATGTTGGTAAAGTGTCTGCTATGAATGAGGCTGATGGGATTCCCCACCAATTCCCAGCAACTAAGAGGAGAAGAGGCATCTGCCAACAGGGCTGGTTCCTGGCTCCCAGAAGAGGAGAGAACACCCAGCTCAAGATACCAGTGAGAGTTGGGGAGGCTCAGGGAAGTTTATCAGAGCTCACATTCTGGGCTATGAGGCTTAGTGTGGGACCTTGGGGCTATGACCTTGGTCTATTTTCCTTCTTCTCTAGGCCTCAGCATTTCCATTAATGACAAGAGAATGGACTCATTCACCTCTGCCAGCTTTTCCAGGCATAATGAAGGGGAGCAATAGCTTCTTGCTCAAGGAGCAGTTCTGGATATTTTTAATAATCACCTCTCTAAGAGAGCCTAGCACAAGACTCAGGCTCTGGACTGAGAGTGTCATATGTGCTCTCCTGATCACAAACCCACGAGGAAGCATTGTTACTATATCTGTTACACATGAGAGGAACCTGTGGGCCATACAGACTGAGTGATTTACCCAAGTGCAGCAGCAAGGAAGGGACAGAGTCTGATCCAGACCCTGAGATGAACTTGGCCACAGTCAGCCATCAGCATTCACTACTTCCACCCTGTGTCATTCTCAGGGTGATACTCTAGCGCCTATCCTAGAATCATAGCACCAAGACAGAGGTAAGCCCCCCTGGCCTCGACAGAACTTATAAAAATTTCCATGTTACTACAACCATCCAGTCCCAGAGTGGCCTACAGAGGAATCTGCCTCTTCCAGAGCTGGGTCTCTTCACCCTGAGATATAAAGTAGGGTTGCTTGACCTCTTTTACCTGTCTTGGGAATTGTCATTCTCCCTCCTATGAGGAGGGATGGGCCTCATCAGCCGCCTGGTTGAGAATTTCCTTGAATAAAAGATAGCCTTTCATAGGAATAAACTCATTAACCAGGGATATTTTCCTTTTCCTCAACCTTTACTTTCTGGAATTTGTTTAAATATAAAATTTCATTATTGGGCTGGAGTTGTGGCTCAGTGGTAGATCACCTGCTTGGCATGTGTGAGGCCCTGGGTTCAATCCTCAGCACCACATATAAATAAATAAAGTAAAAAGATCCATTGATGGGGCTGGGGATGTGGCTCAAGCAGTAGCGTGCTCGCCTAGCATGCACAGGGCGCTGGGTTTGAATAAAGATAAAGATGTGTCTGCCGAAAACTAAAAAATAAATATCAAAAAAAATTCTCTCTCACTCTCTCTCTCTCAAAAAAAAAAAAAAATCCATTGACAAAAAAAAAAAAAAAAAAAAATATATATATATATATATATATATATATGTGTGTGTGTGTATATATTTATATTTATTCATTATTAATTCCTTTACTCAAAAGTATTTATTATGGCTGGGCACAGTGGTGCATACCTATAATTCCAGCTAGTCTCAGGCAGGAGCATCACAAGTTCAAGGCCAGACTCAGAACAAAAAAAAGGGTTAGGGAATGTAACTCAATGGTAGGGCACTTGCTTAGCATATATGAGGACCTGGGTTCAATCCTCAGTACTTTTTAAAAAAAGTATTTATTATGTACCTGCTCTACTCTAGACTCTGGGGGCAAACAAGACAATATTCTTGCTCTATCTCTCGGCAGGTTAGTTTGCATCTTCCAAATAGATGTTGCTATAGGCCAGCCTGTGCCACCTTAAGAAGTGGTAATACAAACTCCATGGGGTTCCTCAGATGGGCCCCTCTGACCTTGCCTAAATTCTGTCCCTCTGTGGCAATTCCCAATAGGAGCCTGCCCATATTCTGCTTGCATATGTTTATCAGTAGAGAGCTCCTGCCCCTTCCCAAGGCCCCTGCCTTCTGTTCCCTTGGTCCCCTCGCTGCTTTTCCTTTGTGTGGAGCTGGATTCTGTCTCTCCTCAGTCTCCCCCAGGTATAGGTCTGCCATCTGCTCCTCTTCATGTGACATGAGAGGCAAGAAGGACAGCACCCCAGACCTTATCCTGGCTCCAAAAAAATACACCACAGGGAAGGAAATTTCATCTGCTTTTCTGCCTGATTGCCACATGCAGGATAGGAGATCTTAGGTGGGGCCATGCCCTCTGCCCCATCACCCATAGACTTTGTAGACTTTCTCCCAGGGCCAGTGTGCTGAAGTGTTGGAAGTCCCCAGCAGACTGGGTAGTACCCAGAGGTTCTGTTGCCCCACTCAAGTGACCCAGGAAGAATGAGGCCTGTGCCAGGATGGTGGGCACTGTGCAAACAATCAGCCAAAATTTCTGGGTTCCCTATCCTTACCACAATTCCCATACCAGAGGACCCAGTGAATCACCAGGGAAGAGATAATGGGGTGTTGTTTAAAATTGTAAAAATACAATGATGAAGCTCATTCAGTGGCTTGTGTCAACACTCCAGCTGAATGACAGGCCAAAGAGTCAGGCTGGCCAGCCGAGGAAGGTCAATATTGACTCAAACTGCCTCTCAGCCCAGCTCTAGCCACTTGGACATTGCTACAGTCCAGCAGGGGCTCAGGCCAGTCCAGCCCTTTGACTTCTGTTTACTGTGCCTTGAATCCCAACCTGTGCCCACCCATCTCTGGGTGTATAGCATTGGGCTTTCTGGGCATGGGGTTGTCTCCAAAGGAAGACCTGAAGAATTACATTCCTTGAAGGGTTTCAGGTTAGGGACCTCCTTAGCCTCTCAGATTTCAACAGTCTTCACATGCAGAGACTCAAGACCTTAATATCTTGCCAGAAAGAATCTCCATGGTTCCTAACTGCAAGACTCCCTTATGTTTTGACAGCCCTTAGCTTTCCATATCTATATTTTGCTTGCCTCCTCACTTTATGTACATAAAACCACTGTGAAATAGTTTGAACCTGATTTCTTGGGCCCATTTTAAAGATGGAAGGTGGCTAGGAAGAGGAAGCAGGTGACAAGAAAAAGAATATACACACAGAAAGTGCCTGCCACATACCAGGTACTGTGCTAGGTGCTTCTTATTAGTACATCTAATGGTTAATGGTAGATATTACAGGTTCCATTGTTAAATGAAGAAACCAAGGCTCAGAGAAAAGCAAATGTCTAAGATGGTCAGTGTAGAACTGGAATGCAAAGTCTGACTCCAAGCTCATTCACCATACCCAGAGCCCAGAGAAAGCAAATGACTTATCTTAGATCACACAGCTATTTAGAGCGGAGATGAAACCAGAATCCTTGAGCTGAATGCTCCCTCTGCCCCAGACAGCACCCATGATAATGGTATAGTCAGGGTCACCCATGAACATGTGAACACATGTGACATGTACTGAGGGTGTTGCTACTTCTGCAACTAAAGCCAGAAACGGCCCCTTCCTTGGGCCAAAGACCCTGAATTAGGGTCTTACGCACTATTCATCTTCCATGAACCCTCTGCCCTTACTTTATTCCTACTGCTTTGTTCTAACACCCTCCAACAGTGTCTTGCCAAATAGCCAGACCATTCTCAAAGTCTTCCCAGAGAGGAGGACTCAAGGGTAGTTTAAACTTTTCCAACTGGAGGCCAGTGAGGTGGCCTCTGGGGCTGAAGGACATTTATCATTACAGTTACTCCTCACAACTACCCTATGAGAATGGCAATCCATCCTCATTTTACAGTTGAGGACATTAAAAAATTTGGAAAGAAAGAAAACAATGTGCCAAAGGAGTCACAGGCAGTTAGGATTCAAACTCAGCTCTTTTTGGTTAAAAATGTTGTGTTCTCAGTCACTGAGAACACAAGAGGAGAATTCACAGCATTGCAATACATACTAAACCAGACACAAAAATGACCACATAGACTGGACCCACCCTGCCCACCACCTAGTAAAACAAACCAAAGGAGCCTAACAAACACCAGATGGGGGTTTGGGGGGCGGATTCAGAGAATACTCCACCAAAATCTTGGGAATTCTCATGTCTTAGCCCTTGGTGTTCCTAACAGCATCCACACCCTATATGGAAAGTTACTCCCTGGCTATGGGAAGAGCTGGGGCAATTTTAGCATGTCTGGGGATCTGGGGAACCAGCTGGCAGACTCGAATGTACAGAGCAGGGGCATCTCTGCCTGGGACTCCTGAAGTCCCCACCTCCTGCCCTGCTCAGCACAGATGCCTGGTCTGCTACCGCACTTTCTGTTTGGAATCCTCTTCTGCAAGCCTGCGTTCAATGCAACTGGCCTGGCTGACGCTGCCTCACCCCAGACAGGCATCAGACCTGATGAAAATCCGAAGCTTGCGCCAGGGACAGGGACAGCCATTTGAAGCCCTCATGACCTATCACGGGGCTAAGGTGGTATGAGTAACTATATGCAACCACTAAGGACTGAGAAATCACAACTAGCAGGGACTAAGCCGCTGCCTAACTAGGAGGGAGTCAGTTGCCTGACCACTGTCCCTCCCAGCCTGCCTCTCAGGAAGGTATGGAGAAGGCTCTAGGACTACATGTTCCTCACTCACCTCCGGGAGGCCTTCCCTGACTCCTCTTCCTCGGGTCTCCTCACCCTTCAGCAGTCAGCTCTCTTGGGCACCGAGGGAAGACCAAGGACCTTCCAGGGCCAGTCCACCGCAGGCCTAAACAGAAACACATAAGAAATAACATTGTGACAAATATAGTAAGTGTCCCCCAGATTTTGCGACTGGCTGGAGTCTAGGACGTTGCGAACTGCCCCACGCCTGCCTCCCCCTGAGCGATCTGAGGTGCTAGAGGCTGCGGCCGGCTCCCAGCGGGGCTCCGGGAGGAGGGGCAGGTGGGCGTAGCGCAGCTTCCGGGGTGGCCCCTCTCCACACGGCTGTCGGACCCCGCGCGGCCACGGCCTCGCTGCGCCGAGTTGGCGCGCACGCAGAATAGGTTGCGCTCCGGGGGCGCCGAGCCCGCTGTGCCCGCGCGTAAGGCCCCTCTGTCCCGCGCGGGCCAGCCTCGAACTTCGGGGACTGAAAGCCGGGGTAAGGGAGCACGCTTGAGGCAAGGCCTGTCCCTTCACCGCGGCCCGGGCCGGGAGGGGGTTCACCGGCCTTTGGCAGCGGCCAAGCACCCACCTGCCAAGCGAGAAGCCCGCGAGCGCTCGGAGAGGCCGCGGGAACCGGGCCCGCCCTCTGCGGGAGGGACCTCGGCGCGGGGAACGGCGAGGAGGGGCCGCGCTTACATGTTTGTGCAGCGCCGGCTTCACCTGGCCGCGAGTTTGATTTCAGGGTGTGGCCTCAGGTAGGACATAGCGAACGCAGAACAAGGGAAAAATCGCGCAGGGGTGCAGGGGCAGCAAGGCAAGGAGCCCCGCTGCCGAAGGGACGACCCTTGCCCAGTGCTTTCCCTCCAACCTCTTGGCTCCAGCTCCCACCGACCCTGACACGGCCGCTCCCATAGCTGTCTGCCCGCCACGCAAAGACCCGACCTGGATTATCCGCTGAGCACCGGCTGGTAATTAACTCATTAATTTATCTTGCAGATGCACGCTGTGGAGCCGCAGGCCCACTCTTTGGGACCTAAGAGGTGCCGTGGGTGCCACCCACACATCCTGGAGAGCCCAAGCTGCAATCCTAAAACCTGGCACCTTGGCCTGTCTGCCCCATTCTGAATTGTTCTGGGATAACCGCCTTGTACAGGCAGAAGGGCAGGATTTAAAGGGATGCAATTCCCCATCACACCTTGTTTAGTCCTGACAATGCTCTGGCCTCTGGATTCCAGGGTGGGATACTTTGGGGGACTGAAAGCATCATAGGAGCACAGAATCCTGAAACAGAGGAAGGGGTTCATACAAAACCTCTCCGTTTCTGTTCCAGAGCCAGCATCCCCTCCTTGTACCCAGCAATGCCCTGGTTTAAGTTCAGGATGGCATTTCCAGTGACTCATTCCTGACTTCCCATTTGGGGTAGGCTGGGACAGGTTACCCTGCTTCTTTGGGACAGAGGATAGATTTTATGTTGAGCAAAGGGGCTGGGACCACTTGTCTGTGTCTAATCCAACAAGGAAGTGAGAAGACTCTTATTGTCCTCGACTTGGGCCCCTAGAGAGGGCTGCTGGCTGAGTGCTGAGGGGATTCTGGCTTGGAAATTCAGTACATCTGGACCCCAAATGGCTGCCTTCAAGTGGTGGCTGGGTAACTGCCAGTGTCAGTGTGGGGATTTTTTTTTTTTTTTTTTTTTTTGTAGTTAGGATTGAATCTTGGGGTGCTTAACCACTGAGCTACATCCCCAGTCCCTTTTTGTTTTGAGTCAGGATTTTGAGACAGGGTCACACTAAGTTGCCTACCACCTCTGTAAGTTGCTGTGGCTGACCTTGAATTTGGGATTCTCCTGCTTCAGCCTTCTGAATTTCTGGGATTACAGGCACCAATGTGCCCAGTGATTTTTTTTTTAAGCCCTTATTGGTTACCTCAGATTTAAATTATTGAGGTCACTATTCCCACATAGTTTTGTTCACTGATTCTTTGACTAGGACAATGCTATTTGTGGATAAATCATTACACTGTGGGCCCTATTGCTATGCATAGTTTAAGACTTCCACCAAATAGAAGGTGATCCATGGGAATTCACCAGTCACTAACCAGTCTGTACTCCATATCTTTCTACACCAGAAGCTCTGATGCCCTCAGCTTCCCTAGGGAAGGCTTTGTGCCAGGTAACATTTCCTGGTCCTGTGTTCTAAGGAGGGCACCCCAACACAGAGATGGACATTTAATTTCCATTCTTCTTTCCTTACTGTATCTCCTTCTCCTCTCCTCTTTGTCTTTTCCAGGTGGATTCTTTTTCTTTCTTTTTTAAGTTGTCAATGGACCTTTATTTTATGTATCTATTTGCAGTGCTAAGAATGAAATCCAGTGCCTCACACAAGCTAAGCAAACACACTGCTATTGAGCCACAACTCCAGCCGGCAAGGTGTATTCTTTTTCTTTCCTCTGACTGGACACTGTTGGCTGATTCTATTAGACAAACCATGACCTCCGGTGGCTGCCCAGGAAGCTGACTACTGAGTTAAGGATGGGACCTTAACTCAGTAGTTAAGGTCCATGCAAGGAGGACAGGGCAGGTGGTACAAGTATGGCTTTCCCCACATATTAGTTATCCAGGAACATGGATGTGGTGGTCTAATACTGACTTCGAGAATTTGGATGTGCTGTATAGAGGGAGGAAGTAGAGATTAGTTGCTAAGAATTCAAAATGAACCTCAAACCAAAGTTAGAATGAAATGCATTATGTGATTGAATTTAGAATCAACACCCTAAATTACTTTATAGTGACTCACAAATGTACATGTGAATTATTTTTTTTAATATAGATGCCTATGTACCAAAACCACAGTTCCAAGCACTACCTTTGAACTATTAAAACTACAGTAAGTGTGAATATTATTAAAAATGAACTGGTATTTAATTTATTTGAATCCAGGATTGGGTATCCCAGAATAACTACTAGATAAGTCCTTCACCTTACATAGAGTAAATCCCAGAACCCCTAGATTCTTCCCACCTTGGGAGAAAACAGTTGGGCTTGGGTATTTATTTAGAGAGGTACAGAGTCCTGAAGGAGACTGACCCAGATTAATATGCCAGATGTGCCAGAGAAAAAAATTCCCATACGAGATATGAGAGTAGACTAGAGAACTCTTGGGCCACCATAGTACCACATTTCTGAACTTCCAGTCCCTTCTACATGTGGTTCAGGTGCACGAGGTTGGATATTGCCCTACATATTGGGATGACTAGGACATACAGGGTGGGTCCTGAGTGATTAATTCCTATGTGTGACTCTCTTCTCTCTTCTCTGATCCATATGCAGCTCAGCTCTGTTCAGGAAGAGAGCAGAAGTGTGGTAAGTGTCAGGAGCAGTTTGGGGGACAACACTTCCTCCTGTGTTCCCATGCCTCTCTCTGGCCCCCTTCCATGCTGAGCAAAGGGATGGGGCAGGCCCATGCCCCTCTGAAGAACCTTGGCTGCTGGCTGAGGGAGTTTTCCAGGCACTGCCATTCTACACACTGGCCTGGAGCCCTGGACGCAGGCACCAAAAACAGACATTTCACCGTAGATGGGGCTTTTGGAGCCTTGCCTGCTCTGGGGCATTGGCTGGCCAGCATGGTCTGCAAGGGCTTCTGGGCAGGCCCAGGGTAGGGCAGCCACTTCCCAGTGTTCTCTCAGACTGTGGTTGTCAGAACTGTTATAACATCTGAGCACTAGCAGCCAGGGCTGAGAGCCCAAGTTAGGGCCAAAGAGGAAAGATACGGATCAACTTGTGGTTTAGAAATACAAACACATTATCCTTTCTCTGCACCTTTCTGCTCACGACTTGAAAAGCTTCCTGGGGATCAGGAACCTGCTAACAAGCTCTCTTATGTCTTACAGGGCTCCTTCCTCTGGATGCCTCTGCTGTCCTTTGATAATAGTAACAGTAATGCCTGCCAATTACTGAACACTTCTGATGGGTCTGATGGACCCTGCCCTGTGCTAAACTGCACATATTATCTCAATCTTCACAGGGATCCTTGGATATAAGCATTATACTATTGTTATTCTTGTTTTACAGATGAGGAAACTGAGGCACAGAGTGGTTAAGGAACTATCTTAAGATCTCATAATTATTGCTATATACAGAATGTTTGTGTACCTCCCAAATTCCTATGTTGAAATTTAATCACCAATGTAAGGGTATTAGGAGGTAGGGCCTTTGGGAGTGATTAGTTCTGAAGGCAGAACCCTCATCATAAATGGGGTTAGTGTCCTTATGAAAGTGGCCCTGGAAAGGTCCCTGGCTCCTTCAGCTATGTGAGGTTATAGTGAAAAGAGCCATTTATGAATCAGGAAGTGGACCTTCACCAGATAACAAACCTGCCAGCATCTTGATCATGGACTTTCCAGCTTCCAGAACTGTAAGAAACAAATTTCTGTTGTTTATAAGTCACCAGTCTATGGTATTCTGTTTACAGCAGCCCAAATGGACTAAGCTAGAATTTGAATCTAAGTATTGAATTTGAATCTTGCCTAGCACATGCAAGGCGCTGTGTTCAATCCTCAGCACCACATAAAAATAAATAAAGGTATTGTGTCCAACTACAACTAAATATATATACATATACACAATACCTTTATTTTATTTGTTTTTATTTTTATGTGGTGCCAGGGATAGAACCACATAAATATATGCAACTGCCAGGCCCAAGGAGCCCTTAGGCAGGAGGGAGGTAGTATCGAGACTGTAGCCCATTTGTCTCTGTAGACTTATAGCATGCCGTTAGCCTCAATTTCTTGTCATGCATAACTGGAAAGAGCATCTCCTCCCTTGGGAAGGTGGTGGAGTGATGAAGTCTAGAGCATTAGGGTACAGGGATCCTGAGGACCAGTGGCTCCAAACAAGGTAAGCATAGCTGCTGAAGAGTCAAGAAGAAAACTCCTCTCCTCCACCTGTGCACATGCATGAATAAACACATACACACACCTGCCACAGGGAGCAATCAAACTCAGTTTGGTATACCACAGAGCAAAATCCCAGGATTCTTCCAAAAGACAAGGCTACCACTTGCTAAACCAACCCAACAGGTCAATCCACTTTGGATCCCAGAGAGAGAACCCCGGCCCTGTCTAGGGCCCAGCTAGGTGTTTGGGAAAAATCCATGGGTTCCTGCCTGGCTGCTGGATGGATGTGTCCTGCTCATACCCTGAACCACGACAGAGAGAAACTACTATTCCCAGAACCTCAAGCCTCTCTCTGCCTGCCTCTTAAGTTCTGAACTGTACTAGGCTCTTCATGCCAGTGAGAATAAATGGGACTACCCCCTGAAACACAAACTGGTATCGAGGGCCAAGCTTGCCTGATAGTCCCAAAGAGACCTGGTAACTTGGGATGAGCTGCTCAGATGTAGGGATCACTGCAGGCTATGTCACCCTTCACAGATACTTGAGGTACATTCTGAGCTGTACTGGGAAGGTTTGGGGAACAAAAAGAGCCACCTCTGCACTGAGGACAGTCATTTTGTAGACATGATGAAATCATTTAATATCTTCTCACAGAGCCAGGTTGTGGCTCAGTGGTAGAGTGCTTGCCTAGCATATGTGAAGCACTGGGTTCTATCCCTTGCACCACATAAAAATAAAAACAAATAAAATAAAGGTATTGTGTTCATTTACAACTAAAAAAAAATATTTAAAAAACTACAACTACTCTGCAGCCTCCTGCTCTTAACAGCTTCCAAAGTTCTATCCAAATATCTTTTGCTGGCATTTTAGCTCTCTGGCTGGCATTATTGCTGGCAGGGGGTAATCCCATTTATTCCCACTGGCATAACACTGGAAGCCTCCTTAAAAGGAAACTCTTCATTGTCCTCTTCTCTCCTGAGCCTCCAGTAGCCATTCCAGAACTGAGGCTGGGGCAGGGCAGTGCCATTGAGCCCAGGGTCTGACTTTCAGGGAGGACAGGAGAGTATTGGGGGAGCAGAAAACCTGTGCCTGAGCCAAGACCCAAGTTCCAGGGGAGGAGAGAGCCCAAGGAAGCATGATTTTGGCTGTGCAAGCCCCATCTCCAACCCAATGGGCAGAACACCTTAGCTATAAATGCACACAAGCTGCAGCTGTGGGCTCTGTGGCCTTCAGGGAACACTGCATCTGCCCTGGATCAGTGTTAGAAGGCATGGCCTGTCTGCCACTTAGTCTGTGCTAGGCTGCCATCCCCTTTCTGGGTCTTTCCTTCCCCAGCTCTGTTGCACACATCTTAAAGAGCCCTAGACTGTGACAGAGGTGGCTGGCCTGTTGGGACATTCCTGTGAAAGCTGACAAGGCAGGTCATGGTCACACCACTGTCACACCCTCACCAGTCACTAGTACAATAACCAATGTAGGGTTGGTGGGTATCTGGGGGCAGCTCCTCCCTGCCACTCTGCCCTTTTCCTCCATAGGAGCCCTGAACATCTGCTTAACCAAGCCTGGTGTTCCTGCTCCTAGGCCTGGTTCCAACCTTCCCTAGGACTGAGACTTCCACATCTTCCCACCTTTCTGGATCCCAGACAGCTTCCTCCAGCAAGATCCACTCCAGTGGAATATAAAAGTCTTCTTGTCCCACCTGACCCTGGTGACAGAGTGAGAGGTAACTGCCCTCCTACATTTGGAAACTGACATCTGATGTTATCTATTGCACATTTAAATTATTGCCTGGGGTTAAAAGTAAATACCAGTGAGAAGACCACCTGAGGCAGAGGACCTCTTGTGTGCCTCCCCACCCTCTGCCCAGACTCTCTCATGTCTAGACACTGTTATTATTCTCTTCTTGGGTTTAAGGCATTACCAGTCTATGGTTAAAATGTAAGATGCTACCCAGGACACAGAACTTGAGTTGATTTATTTACAAATTAGTTAGATCTGTTTATCAGAAAGTGACCCAGTACTGGGGGACAATTCTGTCCTTGGGGAGCCCTTGGTTAACAAGCATGGGCTGGGCTGGGACTCTATATTAAACAGGGTGTAGGACGGGAGAGCAGAGGCAGGAAGCATAGAAAAGGGATGGGGGCCACTGCTCTCAAGCCATCAAGCTACCTAGCAGTTCTTACCTGCTCCTGTATGGGGGCCCTGTTGATGGACAGGCAGCCTGGGCAGTAGAAGAAAACTGGGCACAAATTGGAACCCCTGGTCCTGAACCACCCCCAGCCCCGACAAGTTAGCAGTGTCACCTCAGTACTTACTTTCCTTCTCTGGGCCTGTTTCCCTCTGTAAAAATGATGGGGTTTGGACTAGACATTCTCAGAGGACTCCCTGTGGCTTGAATGTGCTGTAGCAAGCAATCTGAGATGACCAGTTCCCTTATGGTAGCCTTTCCTCCTCTGAGCTCCTCCCTGCTGACCTGGTACTGTGCTGGGCCATACAAGGAGACTCCGGTGTAACTGGTCCCCTAACTCCCTCTACTCCTGTGCCTTCCTCTGCATAATTCCATATGGAGCCTTATTTGAAACTGAAAGAAAGAAAATGGAGCTGGAGATGCTCCAGGCTAGGGAGCTGAACCACAGAACCAGTCTACCCGGTTTTAACTCTACTGCTGCCATAATCTTCAGGAGCCCCTTGACCAGGCAGGCAGGCAGGCAGGCAGGCAGGCAACAGGAGACCTTGACCAAGGTGACTGGTTTGTTGCTATTTGCCCTGGGGAGAGTGAGCTGGGTCCTGCTGCACTGAGATCAGAGGCCAGAACAAATGTACCACCTACCTGCACTTTCTACACCTGCTTCTCTGAGCACCCAGAGGGGCCTCCTCAGGTCCTGGGCAGCCTAAGTATGTATGAAGGACAAAAGTCTGCTTCCACCTGAATGGACAGAAGCTGTGGGCAAACCAGAGCACAAGTAGATTATGACCAGGGCAGAGACGCCTGGATTTGCTGATCAAGGCACCACTTTGGCAGAATAGGTTACCACAGAGAACCCACAGGTGTGCAAAAGTAGTCATCATTGTTCCTCTGTAAATACTTGGGTCTCTGCACTGCCTGATGTGTCATGATGAGGTTTTATAGAAAATGCTGGCCAGCATGGGTGTTCCTTTGTAGGAATGAGGCCCATGTGACCTCTTATGTAGTTATAAGGGTACTTTTTTTAAAAAAAAAAAAAAACATGATTTCGCTCAGAATTTGAAAGCCTGTTATGTTTTGGGTTTCACTTTATTTTTTATTTTTTTGGTGGGGGGTGACTAGACTGAGGGATTGCTTTTCCTACATTCATAGGACAGATAAACTTTTGGTAATAAAAGCAAAGAAAGTCTGAGACTGAGCATTATGATAACCAGGCATTTCCAAGTCACTTGCCACAGTAGTCAAGGAGCTCTCAGTGGTCTCCAACTCCAGTCCCTCCACATGCAGCACCTCCAAGTTTTGTGCTTTATATGGGGGTCAATAGAATATGGTTATTCAAGGAATTGTGGACACCATGTGACAAAAGAGTCCAGGTTCAAACAGGAATGGGACCAGGGCCATACCCAGCCTCTTGATTACTATGTGCAGTCCAGTCCAAGTATCCACATTTTGAACTCCAGACCCCCATAAGGGGGTCTAATAGTCTTAAGTAGCCAGGCACAGTGGCACATGTCTATAATCCCAGCTACTCAGGAGGCTGAGGCAGGAGGATTCCAAGTTTGAGGCCATCTTGAGCAACTTAGAACCCCCATCTCAAAAAAAAAAGATGGGGAAACTGAGGATGTGATGAGTGATAGAGTGAGCCTGGGTTCATTCCCTAATACTAGAAAAAGAATTAATTCTTTAAATTAATTCCTGAGAGAAACTCAGTGGGTAAACAGTTTGCTACTGGGAGAAAAATGGACCTGGTATTGCAGTTCTTCCTAGCTTGGATGGGCATAGATCTACCAGCGTTCTGAGAGCTTCGCTTTTCTTGAGGGAAGGGTTCTTCTACAGCCACCTCCTCCAGGAAGCCTTTCCTGATTCTCTTAAACAAGGTCTCTTCCTCATGGCACCTTGCTCCTTCAGTAATCTTAGCAGCACCCATATTGTTTTACTTAATGCTGTTTCAACAACCATATCACATAGGTATTATAATTATGTTTGTTGAACATGTCAGGAAATCAAGACCTAGAGACATGAAGTAACTTATCCAAGTCACCAGGAAGAAGCAATGCCAGGCCTGATGCTCATCCTGCTGACTACACTGTTAACCCCATCATCCTGTTTAGCACAACAGACTAAAACCCAGGAAAGATAAGATTCCCTTTACCTCATATCTCCCACTTCTCAATTTAGCTCCCTTTGGGCCCTACTACTGTGTCTTACTACATGAGCACTCATTTTCCGCTAGGACCTGTAGATTGAAGCTTTTTCCATAAGTGTTTTTCATTCTTTTTTTTTTCCCCCCTTTGGTCCATCTGTATAAAGTCTATGTTAAGAATCATCTTCTAGTATTGGTTTAATTTTATAAATTATCTGGACTGGATGAGTCATGGCTGACAATTTCAGTGATGAGTCTGGGGCCCAGAGTGGGCGGAAGGACAAAGCCACCCAGTTGCTGATTGTGGCTCTGTGGTTCAGCTTGTTTTTGGTGGGGTTGACCCCATGCTCAGCTTTCCTTTACATTGCTCTATCAAAGGATTATAAGTGTCCCCGGGGCAAGGGTTCTGTCCCATTTATCTATCAGTACTTTTCCCCACCACCCCTCTGGCCACCAGTATTTTGTACTTAATAAACACACAATCCCTATCATGGGCCTGGAAGTCAGGTATCCAGAAAAAGCACTGACTGGATCCCACATCTTGACAAGTATTGTGGTCTGAATGTGTCCCCCAAAGTTCATGTGTTGGAAAATTAATCCCCAATGCAACAGGGTTAAAGAGGTGAGACCTTCAAGAAGTATTTGGGTCTTGAGGGCTCTGCCCTCACAAATGAATTAATGTCTTTACATAAAAGTTTATTACAAAATTGAGTTAGGCCCCTCTCTCTTATTTGGGGGCGGGGTTACTGGGGATTGAACCCAGGGGTACTTAACCACTGAGCTACACCGCAGCTCCTTTTTATTTTTATTTTGAAACAGAGTCTGGCTAAGTTGCTTAGGGCCTCACTCAGTGCTGAGGCTGGCCTTGAACTTTGATTTTCCTGCCTCGGCCTCTGGAGTTGCTGGGATTACAGGCGTGGGCCACCATACCTGGGGAATTAGGCCCTCTCTTGCTCCCTTCCCTCTCTTGCCCTTCCACTTTCTGCCATGGGATGATACAGCATGAGGCCCTTGCCAGATGTGAGCTTCTCAATCTTAGATTTTCTAGTCTCCAGAACTATGACCCAAATAAAGTTCTACTGCATATAAATTACCCAGTCTCACATGTTGTTGTAGCAGCACAACAGACTAAAACCCAGGAAAGATAAGATTCCCTTTACCTCATATCTCCCACTTCTCAATTTAGCTCCCTTTGGGCCCTAGGACTGAGCTCCCATGGGGGTAGAGGGTGTGTCCTCACAAGGCACAGCCCTCCAGAACCTCTAGGATAGGCTGCTACCCTGAACTGAGTGGGGTTTCCACAGAGCAGGCCAGAGCCTTCCACTCCTTCCTAGACCACCAGCTAATACCCTGCTGGTTTGTTGTTTGCCTGCTGCTTCCGAGCCTCTGCCATTGTGCCCACCAGCTGGATACCACCACTGTGCAGTTCCATGTACCTGGAGGCCTCCCAAGTTTACAGTCACTTTTTTTTTTTTTTTTTTTTTGGTATTGGAGATTGAACTCAAGGGTACTCAACCACTGAGCCACATCCCCAGCCCTATTTTGTATATTATTTAGAGACAGGGTCTCACTGAGTTGCTTAGCACCTTGCTATTGCTGAGGCTGGCTTTGAACTTATGATCCTCCTGCCTCAGCCTTCCAAGCTGCTGGGATTATAGGCAGGCACCACAGTACCTGGCTAGAATCACCTTTTGAGAGGAAGAAGGAAATACTGCCACAGCTGGGTCATTTTCCTCATCCTGGAGCCAGGTGTAGGAAATACTTATGGGCTCCTTCTGACCTTGTCCTATGTCTTCTTCCAGGACAGGAGACATTGGTGGTTATCCTCAGGGGTGAATAATACAGAGTGGGCTTTGCCCTGGCTGGAGACCCCATTAGTTGGTACCTACCCTGTGCCTGTCCTGTCTCAAAGAGCTCAGAGAACCCAAAGAATCAATCTGTTCTTGAGAACTAGACTGACCATGCAGTCCCCACACTCCGACCCTGCTACCCTTCTCAGGGATGAAGCTTCCACGCAAATCAGTGTTTCCAGAAAGGCCTGCTCCTGGTGCCAAAACTTTCCTCGTGCTCTTGTCACTAAAATTCCCAGAGCCAAGTACCAGGACCATTGCAGGGAAACCTGCCTAGAGAGGCTCCTTGCTTGGCCCACAAGCCCCAGTGCCCCCTAGGTTAGCTCCCAGGCCCACAGGCCTAGGGACCACTGAGCTTTGAATTGGTCCTCTACTCCTCGACCCCATTTCCCATCAGAACCAGCTCAGGGAAGACCCTAAGCAGAAATGCAGGAACCTCTGACCTTCTCATGTAATGCCAGGGAAAGAGCAAATGGGAGACTGCACTGCATTAGCCATGCAGCTTTGGGAACCCATACTTTATAATCCCCAGTTCACTGAGCCTGATGTCCCTGAAGCCCATGTGGCCAGTAAGCCTGCAGGAGAGGTAAGGAGCCTGAGGCCTGTGAGGAGGGAGTGCACTCAGCCAGTTGGCCCCCTGACCCTGGCCTGACACTGAGTTTCAGAGTCAGAATCTGTACCAGGTCAAGCTCAGTGAAAGAGCATGACTCAGAGCCTGGGACCCTGTGGACGGACGCTCCATAAATATTTGTGGAATGAATACATGAGGGGTGAGATGAGTGGGGCCTCCTGTAGGGGCATCCTGGTAGCACTGGCTTGGCCTAGTCCACGCAGGAAGTAAATACAGGCACTGTAGAAACAAACCTCTCTCCTGGTAAGGGGGCTAGAGGCCAGTGTGGATTGGGCTGTTTCAAAATCCACCTAGAGAAGGGTGGCAGGTTGGACAGAGCATGGGACTCCTTAGCCCAAGGACCCATAGCTTTTTCAGGAACATGGAATCAGCCTTCCTGTCCTAGGTGGGGGTAGCCTCAATGCCTCAATCCCCATCCCCAGTCCTGGAAGCACAGCCTATAGCAGCAGCAGGAACCTTACCTTGGCCGCTCCTTCAGGCAGCTGGGCCTCACTCTCTCCCACTGCAGGCTGGCACTTGTCTGGAGCCCAGGAAGCGGCGCTCCCTTCAGGCAGAAGAGAAAAAAAAAAAAAAAAAAGGAAAAGAAAAAGAAAACCTCAGTGCTTTTCTTGCCCAGCCTCTTCTCCTGAAGGCTCCTGTTCGGTGTCATCCTGCCTCTGTGGGCCCACAGCCTCCCTCCCTCCTGCAGCTTACTCACCGGTGTGCCCAAGAGGCTGCCAGCTGTGTAGGGGAGGTGGGGCCCACACCCCTCTGCCTGACACACACTGGGGCATGCCCTGTGGGTGCCAGGGGTTCAAGGGTGACTCCCAGATGTGCCCTGGCCAGCACCCTTCTCACTGAAAGTGCCTGGGAGATCAGCAGGGGCCACATAGGTGCTGATCAGCCCTACATGGGAGAGTGACAGGATTCTTGGTAGGAAATTGTTTCCTTGGTGCCCAGGGCTGTCAGGAAGAGGAGAGAACTTGTGCACTAACCAGGCCCCTGGTGGGTTTTGCTCCCATCCTTGGCCAGCCCCACTGGACCACTTCCTACCTTGGCATCTTACTGGGTCTCTGTTATGTGGATCCAGAGAGGGCCTGGGCCTAACCAGCTGGCAGTTGCTCCTCAGCCTGCTCAGGCCATGTGCTTGATGTCCCTCTTCCCAGCACCATCTAGGGCCTGAACTCACCCAGCATCAGTTACGATAAACTGTTATCAAGTCCCCATCCTTAGCTCTTTGCTGGACACAGCTTCTATCATCAACAGGGAGATGACACACACTCAGTCACACAGCACTCACTCTCTCTCACACACATGGGCCCACACCCAGCACAGAGCCACCTACCTGCACAGGCCTGCTTAAGCCAATCCAGCTTCACTCTCCGAATGCCATTGTTACCCTAGAAGTCACTCATTTACAGAAACATCTCATGAGGTGAGTTCAAAGCCAGCCCAAGAGAACTGCAGTCGGTGTGGACAAGACTCCCCTTCCTCTCTTGACACCTCCAGAGGACACACTGGCAGCCTGATCACCATGTCTGCTATTGCACTCTGCCAGCTACAATCTCTTGGCGGGCACCCCTGGCCCCCACCATGACTTCTATATCCTTAGGGAGTAGTGGCAGATTCACAGTAAGACCCATCTTCCTCCAAGCCAAGGTAGGGAGGGGAGAGAGAGAAGAGGCGGGACTCAGGTGCAGCTCCAAGTTTTCAGCTCCCAAAATAATCAAATGCAAAAAGAAAGGAAGAAAAGCTCTGGCGGGTGGGTGACTCAGTGGCGGTGGGCCGGCTTAGTCACCTGAATGGCTGCTTGTGGCTCCTGGCACATCAGGAGGGGAGCAGTGCCCTCCCCCACCTGCTGTGGACAGCAGCTGCTGTCAAAAGGAGCTGGCTGTGGAGCCCTGGCGTGTCCAGGCTGCCTGGCAAGCAGCCGGCAGCTCCCGCCTTGCTCAGGGCCCGCAAGCAAGGGGTCGCAGCGTGCCCCTCCTCCACCGTGCACCCCAGCTCACTTTGGGATTTCTCCATTAAATCCTCAGGCAGCAACCTGCTCGTTTGGGGCACGAGCTGCTTCAACGTTGCTTGGCAATTTTGATATCGTCGGGGGTTGCCATGGGGAGGAGGGTGATGTCATTGACACAAAAAACCCACTGAATTTACAAATCAGCTGGGGCTGAAGCTATTTATAAAAACACATTTTTTTTTCCTCTGCCTTCCTTTACGGAGGGGGAGGGAGAGGAAGGGCTGCCAGCTAGGATCAGGGTGAGCCTCTTGTCCACCCTACACTTCCCCCACTTTAGTTGGATTTCTCTGACTCACCCCCAGCCCCCCAAGATTCAGAGATGCTGGACTCAGGTCTGGCAGATGCTGGGCACAGCTGGATTGAGCTTCCTTCTCAGGGTCTCCTTCAATTTTGCTGTGAAGAACAGCAGGGCTCAAGTTGGTGAGGTTGGGGATGGAAAGGTGAGTGGGGGAGGGGAAGGCAGGATGGGGACCAGTGTACTGGGTTGTCAGGGACCAGAGGCAGCCACTCTGTAAGGCCCCTTCATTTCCAGAACTCTGAGCAGGAAAGGGGATTTTTGCTGGCAAGGTGGCTTGAGCTTCTGGTTATGTGTACCTGTCAGCTCTCTCAAAAGCACCAGGTGAAGCATGGCCTTCATTATGCCCTCCTCTCTGAGCCTTGAGTCCTCTTCACTGGCTCTTTTTTCCTCCACATGTCCAATTGTGCGGGGGCCCAAGCTCCAGTCATCTGCTCATCTCACCCCTGCACTTACCCAGGACTATGGCTGAAACACCTCTTTCCGTCCTTTCAACTGTTAACCTGGCAAATGCTCACCCAGAGCCTAGGTCACTGCTACGGTACTGCAGGTGCTACCTGGCTGGGTTGTGCCTACTCCAGGGCCCACTTCTTTTGACAGCCAGGTGGAAAGTCAGGGACTCTTCTTTATACAACTTATTTTTGAAAACTATTTCTTGATTTTTTTTTTCCTATACTGAAGTGATGTGATATTTGGTCAAGAGCCCAGACTCTGTTTTCATGGTACTGAGTTCACATCCCAGGTATAGGATTCACCAGTCGAGTGACCTTCGGCATGCTCTTAAACCTATTGAACCACAATTTCCTCATCCATAAAATGGGGATGATTTCACCTCACAGGATTGTAGGAATTAAATAAACAAAGCTTCTGGCACAGGAATTGCTCACCCTGAGAGCTCAATAAACATTAATTTTCTTCTCTGTTGGCCTGACTATGTCATTTATTGTTCATTCTTATCTACCCACCAACTGGTGGCAGGTTAATCCACCAAAACCATAACCCCAGTCACCTCCTGACAAAGGTCTCAAGCTGCACACATAAGACATTTTGGGTAAATTGCACAGTGTTGGATATCATGGCATTAAATGTAAACACTTAAATTAGTGGTTACATGAAATATTTTCTTATTAATTAGGCTATCGTTTCCTTTTGAAGGACTCTATTTCTCTTCTTTTTGTATTTCAATAAAACTTTGTGAGTAAACTTAATCATAAACAATTCACTTCTGCTCTATCTCACTAATGATCCAGGAAATGCAAACTAAGATAGAAGGAACTTACCATCCCCTCATCATATGGAGAAAAAAAATTCAATAGGTAGGACAGTGACTTGGTACAATTACTTGGAGGGCATTTTACAATTTTGATGAAAATTTAAAATGTGCATCCACTTGATCCAGTAAATGCACTTCTAGGAATCCACATTAAGAAAGAATTGTAGGGCTGCGGTTGTAGCTCAGTGGTAGAGCACTTGCCTAGCACATGTAAGGCACTGGGTTCAATCCTCAGCACCACATAAAAATAAATAAAATAAAGGTACTGTGTTCATCAACTAAAAAAATAAAATTAAAGAAAGAAAGAATTGTATATGGGCCCAAAGATATCTGTAAGAAAATATTCATTGTAGTGCTGGGGTTGTGGCTCAGAGGTAGAGCGCTCACCTAGCATGTGTGAGGTACTGGGTTCAATCCTCAGCAACACATAAAAAAATAAAGATATTGTGTCCACCCATGACTAAAAAAAAAAAAAAAAAAAAAAATATATATATATATATATATATATATATATATATTCATTGTAGTATTATTTATAACTGTAAAAAACTGGAAGCCACCAAAAATGTGCATCAGTAACAATGATAATTGAGAGAAAATACCAAGTTGCTGAAAAATGTGATGGAATAACCATTTATTTGCTAAAAATAAAATATACTTATGCACCTGTAAGTTTAACAACAAACCGTTCATGGTAGTTATCCCAGGGATTGGGAAAAATGAAAGGAATGTTTTATTTGACTTTTAATATATTTGCATTGTTCAAAATTTTCAGTGAATGTTTTTCTATTTATAAAATACAAAACTAAAAATAAGTAAGAGTTAAAAATACAAAATTAAAGACTAATATAGAATCCAAAGATCTGTGAAGAATACTTAAAACTTGTATATTTGAACATTTTCTCCCACAAATTCCAAGGCAATGAAGGGATATGAATAATTCTTTTTCTTTCCTCTTCTAAATTTCAGAAATGGTATGTTTAGAGGGAAGGAAAATACGAAGGTGTGAAGGAGTTAATGGGGCAGCACATAGTTTATTACATTAAATTTGAAACAATAATTTACTCAGATAATAATTATAATTATTCTCTTTAAGAAATATAACATTTCTAAGTTTCTGCCACTTGTTAGTAAGCAGGTGGAAATTCTCAAAGAAACTATCAACAATGTCACAAATCAAGAAAAATCATGCCTTTTTCAGATTTCTGCTACAGTATCTAGCACAAAGAGATAACAGTCAATGCATAAAAGAAACTGAAAACAAAACAAACCACCTCCTCTGTCAGTTTCTCTAACTGCCATCCTGGAGAATCAAACCCAGAATAGAAGCCAGGAGAG
Source organism: Marmota flaviventris (assembly GCF_047511675.1). NCBI lineage: Eukaryota > Metazoa > Chordata > Mammalia > Rodentia > Sciuridae > Marmota > Marmota flaviventris. The sequence goes on along the minus strand of NC_092499.1, from coordinate 89,150,172 downwards.
CACGGGATCGATAAGCATCCAGACTGACTCCAGCTTCCAGAGACTGGACAGCTGGTGCTTACACCACCATCCACCTGTTGCATCCCTCTAGCACATCACTGCATCTTTACCACTTCTAATAGATTTCAATTCCTGAGTATGATAATCGGTAATTGTTGATTCTTTGATTCCTTTTTTTCTTCAAGGACTTCTGGAAACTATTGGTCTGTGTAAATAGCCATGTTGCATGGTTTTGTAATGTGATAAGAGTATCTGCAAATTTGAATCTGTTTTTGTAATAGTATGTACTGAGGGGAATCTATTAGCCATAAGAAGCAGCCTGGTTGCAGATGCAAGTGCTCAAGTAACCATGGTCCTGGGTTAGTAGTGTGCCCTATGCCCTCTATTCCAGCAGAGTCACTTCTGCTAACCCCAGGAGCCTCTGAGCTCTCCAGGTCAGGAAAACCAGTATGGTGCTTTGGCATAAAGCAGTGGCTCATGTAAGCTTTGTTGAATGAATGAACGAACACTGGAAGAGGTTCTATGCTCTAGCCATTCTTAATTAGAACCCATGAATCACAGAGCTGAAAGGGACTCTAGCCACACCCCTCCCCCTACAGATGCCATATGCAGTCTCAAGAGATTAAGTGACTCAGCAAAGCTGCAGAGAATATTAGAGGCAGTCAGGACTGGAATTTAACTTTCCCTTCTCATAGACCCCAGTTGATCCTTTTATTGCCAGTGTAGGCCCATTCTAGCAGCAAGCCCTGAATGTGATGCATCTGTAATTCAGTCAGCGGCAGTGGCAGTGCTGTCACCGCAGACATTTCTGCCTTTGAATTTTGGCTCCCAGGGATCTGCAGCAGTGTGAATCAGCCACAGCAGCATTCTCACATTTTCTCAATGTTCTTTTGCTTTGCTTTCTTCTGGCTTTGTGAATGGACATACACTTGTAGATTCAAGATATTTGTCTTAACTGAACCATTTTGGTGAATCAGGCTCCCTGTCCCATTGCATGGTTTTTAAAAATCTTTTTTTTTTTAAAAAAAATATTTATTTATTTATTTTTCGGTGGACACAACATCTTTGTTTGTATGTGGTGCTCAGGATCGAACCCGGGCCGCACGCATGCCAGGCGAGCGCGCTACCACTTGAGCCACATCCCCAGCCCCTTTAAAAATCTTTTGAGGATGTGTTTGGAAAGGCCATGTTCACAATGAAATACTAAAATTTGCATAAACTAAATGCTTCCCAAGTTTTCTCAAATAATAAAAATGTTTAGAAACAAATGGACTGCCCAGTGTGCCAGAAAAAAAAAAAAATCCCCTTTTACTGACAAATTTTCTAGATCTTTAGCTTTCCCCCCACACTTCCCAACCCCTTTATACAGGTCTTTCTGATGGCTGCGATGGGCCTGTCTCCACCTGCCCCACACTCCTCAGAGCCTCTTACCACAGGACCAGGAAGGGAGGTGCTTGCTTTATCCCCCACTACCCAAAGCCAGGGCAGGCTCCTGAAAGGAGGGGCTTAGATTAATGAGCAGGTATTGCCTTTGGAGGCCTGTGTCCTGAGCTCCAGAACTGGCTTTGCCAGGAGGGCTAGGCCAGAGGCAGTTAGGTGAGGTGCCTCCAGGGTATCTGCTGTCCTCCAGGGTGTAGGCAGCAAAGGAGAGGAGGACCTCCAGGTTAGCTCCTAGAGTTCTCAGCGGGAAGAAGGTTCAAGGGCCTAGTCAGTGGGGACACTCTAGGTATCCTGCATGCCCTATCCTTTCTGGCTTCCCTTCTTCCCTGTGGGGGAAGCCCAGCAAGGCGTGGACACCTGGCTGGCAGGGGAAGTGTTTGACAGTGGTGTTCTTTCCATCGTGCTCCACAGAGGAATGCCTGCAAGCTGCAGATTCAGGAATGCCTGCAGAAACTTTTCTCCCAACAAAGGTAACTTAGTAGAGGAAGAGTCCAGGAGAACGGACTACTGCTGCTGACTGGCAGAAAGTTGCTTCCTGGCCACTGCCCTCTGGCCTTGATCATAAGGCCCAGTGTTGGCCCTCTGCCTGAAAACAAAGTGTGCAAGATGAGGCCTTCCAATAGCCTGGTCTGGGCTGCAGATCTTCACGGGTAACAATAAGTAGGGGAAGGGAGGAGACAAGGGACCATGAGGGATCTAAGGGAAGACAATGACAATTCCCTGAGAAACTGGTTAACATTCTCATGCCTCCACTCCCACAATGCCTGGGCCTCTGGGGCAACTGAGGAAAGAAAGAAGAGAGGGAAAGAAAGAAGGGGACAAACCCAGTGAAGATGGCAGTAGGCAGGAACCAACCTTCTTGCCCAATCTCTGGTCACAATTAAAAGCACATGGAGCTTAAGTGACAGAGGTGGGAGGCAGGAGGCAGGAAGCAGACCTGGGATCAGCAAGATCTTTATTCAGTGGCAGAGTCAATCAGTCAATCACCTGATGTGGCTCAATGGGGGTGGGGGTGGGGATGACTGCTAGCCACCCCATGGTCTAGGTTTTATAGGCAGCCTTAGCAGAGCCAGGCTATGGGAGGAGTTAGTTACTTTTGGTGGGCCCTTTTAGCAGGCAGGGGGTAGGGCCAGGTCATGGGAGGAATTTTGGTGGTGGGATCATTTAGGGAGGGGCAAGAGGACAGGTAGGTAACCACATCCTTCAACAATGCTATTTCGGAAACAAGAGAGAAAACGGGTCAGAATATCACCTGGATTAGGAGTGACCCTGGCAAGAGACTCTCCTGTCACTTCCTAATAAGTTTTCCTTCTGGAGAAACAGTATTTTTCAAGCAGATGAACAGAAAATGGAATTTTTTTTTTCCAGGACCAGGTATGTAGAATTGTGAAAATACTTGGTTTTAAATGATATGGAGATGGCAACAGAGAAGATCCTTTTGTGAAGTATCCAGTGTATGTCAGGCACAGTGTGGTTGGCCTCTTTCCACCTGTTATTTCACTGACTCCTCAAAGCACCATGAGGTGGGTTGGAGGTAGTAACTTGTCCCCAGTTAGTCAGGACATGGCGAAGCCAGGATTTGGGTTTGAAGCCCTGGTTTTCATTGTGATACTTAATGGCAAAGGGGAGCTTTGACTTTCCTGGGTGACAATGCACAGATGGCTCAAAGAGAGCCACTCAGCCAGAGTCTGGCCACAATCTACTGTGACAGGGGCTGTGAGTGCCACTGGAAGGAAAGGGCCTGCCTCTGGCTAGAGATGTCATCTCTGGGACAGGAAGGCCAGGGCCTTAAACCTCAGGTGCAAGTCCGCTCTCATTCCATAACAGGTCAGTGACTGGCAGCAGCCCCTGAAGAGGCCTATCCTATGGATGTGTCTTTCCTGGGAGCAGCCCCTACAGGAGGGGTTGGTTTACCTGTCAGAGCAGGGAAAAGGGGGACTACCAAAAATTGACTGCAACTTCTTTAGGAATAGGGTAAATAAGAAAAGTCTTATTAGTGAAATAAGCACCCCTCTAGATTCTGGCTAGGCGACTTAGAAAGAAGTCTGATTTAAGAGGTATCTGGAATCAACTCAGGCTTTAACAGCAATGTGAGGAGCTGCTCAGAAGCCAGTCAGGAAAGAGCTGCAAACTGGAGCCCAGGTCTGACTTGCAAATGTATCATTTCCAGCAGGGGATGTGTTGAGCCTTTGGAGTCTCAGCCCCTGTCTACCAGAGCAGCCTTCTTGACAGTCTCAATTTCTGTAATGAGCAAGAGCTACTAATAAACCTGCAGCACAGATGATGCAAAGCAGCTACAGAATGCATGCAGAGCCACCCCCACCCCGGCCCCTGCCCCTTGTTTCTACATTGGTTATGGCTAAAGGGGACTTTTCTTTCACATATACTGTAGGTTATGCACTTTGCCAAGCTCTTACTATACATTAACTCATTTAATTCTCACAGAAGTTCAGTTAATAAATCTATTCAACAAATATCTATTGAGTACCAGCTAGATGCTGGGGATAACTCAGTGAACAAGTCCCTGCTACCAAGAAATTTGCAATCTTGGAAGAAACTATTACTGTTCCATTTCCGAGATGAGGAAACTTAAGGCCTCATGATCAGGTCACTAAGTGACAAACAGGGTTTTGAAGTTAGGCAATCTGTTTCAGAGTCCAGGAGGCTATTTTGCTACATTTCACTCATTGTCTTCCCAGCACTACCCACACGGCAGATACTGTTAGTTGACTTTCTTAAATCCACCCCATCTCTCTTCATTCATTTGATGAATGAAACCCAGTTTTTACCTGTGAACTCAGGAAAAAGCCCAGCCCCAGCCCTAGCAGGTAGATCTTGATAAGTGTAACTCAATCTTGGTAACTTCCTTTTGCCAGGGACTGCTCAGGCCCCAAATATGTGACAATCTGGCCAAAAGCCATGAGAGGAAATTGGCTGGGAGGTGTTTTTTTTTTTTTTTTTTTTTTTTTTTTTTTTTTGGTAGCTTCAAGTTGCTCTGAAACTAGGGTAGTCAATTGGGTCCCCTATGGGGATCAGCCTAAGGACAAAAGCCAATATGCTAAGAATAGCAAGATAAAAGTGGAAACAACTTGAGTCCCACATGAACCACTGGCTCCAGGGTTCATGATAGCTTCCAGGACACACTGCCCCACTCTGGTCCTTACTTCCTCTGAGTGTTCTCAGATTATCTGCTCCACTTCTTTGGCTTTTTTGCTATGGCTTTCCTTGAAGTGTCTGCTTTTGACTGGCTTATTTTTCTCAGATATTCTCTCAGCTTCTAATCTGTTATATCTTGTTTCTATAACTAAATTGTAAACTCCCTGAAGGGAGAAAGCATACTTTACATTTCTTTATATCCAGTCATCAATGTGAAGTCCATAGTAGAGCTTAATAAATATTTACTGGTTAATCTTTTTTATCACATTCCAAGATATATTTGCTGCCCTGGAGGGTATAAACATGTTTCCACAAAGAGTAAAACAGGAGTCAAACGAGTTGCAGCTGGAGGCCTAAGTGAATAAGAATGTCAGACATCTCACTCAACTCTGGCTTCCATTCAACAACAGGGCAGACCAGCTCCAGCTGCTGCCTTTGTGCCCCTCTCTGGGCTGCCTGCTGGGCTGCAGAGTCAAATCAACTGCTTGATCCAAGAGGGACTCTCATGTCTACTTTAACTCTCACAACAAACCCTTTGGAGTAAGAGGTGTCAGCACAAGTTTACAGAGAGATAGCAAAGGCAGACCTGCTCAGATAGGCAGCTGCTAACCAGTAGAACTGGTGTTTCGGCCCAAGTTTTCCACTTCCTGAATTGAGCTCCTAGGGTTCCCTGCATTTCCCCTTACCTTGTTCCAACTAATCAAGTGATTACCTTTTACTCAGTGGCTCAGGAGAGGAATGCAGCAGAGATAAAATAGAAATAGTTCTTTGTGTGTGTGTGGGTGTGTGTGTGTTGGGGACTGAATCCAGGGCCTTGCATGCAAGGTAAGCACTCTACCAACTGAGCTATATCCCCAGCCCAAAATAGAAATAGTTCTAAAAGCCTAAGCTCAAGCAGAAAGAAAGTCTCAAGAAGAGACTAAATGTCTTGGTGTCAAATAAAGTCAGTAGGCTCTGCTCCCAAAGCCAGAAAGCCATGTCTTCTGGTTAGGGAGAGGAAGAGAAAGAAGGTGAGAGAAGTAAGATGCATCTCCTGGGCAGCAAGACCCTGCCTGGCAGGTCAGAACTAACGGAACTAGAGAGAAAGTTTCCTGCATTCTGCCCATGGCATAGAGGCAGCATGGCTATGAGCTAGAGATTCTTCAGACTGAAATGTGGACCAAAAACCTGACCAGATGACTTTCTTGATACTTTGATGTATAGCTGATCCTGAGACTGTTTTAAGGATAAATATTTGTCTTAATGTTACCCCCAAAAGAAACAACTAATTTCCCTTATCTTTAAATACACATTTCTTTCACCTACTATATCATACAAGCTCAGCTATGCTTTATACTGAGAATTAAGTCAAAAGGCAGTAAAGTGGCTGGGGGAGCAGTGCAGTGGTAAAGCATGTGCCTAGCATAAGTAAGGCACTAGGTTCCACCTCCAGCACCCCAAAAAAAGACAGTAAGGGCTGAGCAGTTTGCATCCCTTCCAATGCCAGCAGGGTGCTGAAGTTCTCAGCCTCCTTAGCCACTGGCCACCTCCAATGCTGAGGGTTGCAGCTCAGGGGCCTATGTCCTCCAGTAGAGCCTACCTGCCTGGCCTTCCTACTATCACAGGGAGATCTGCCCCCTGGAGCTGAGAGGCCCCAACCTATCTCCAAGCTGAAGCTACAAGGTATTGAAGTACCAGCCAAATGTCTTCCCATATATAATCTATGGTTGCTGGGTGCTGTGGCCCATGTCTATAATCCAGTGGCTTGGGAGGCTGAGGCAGTTCAAAGCCATCCTCAGCAACTTAATGAGGCACTAAGCAATTCAGTGAGACTGTCTCTAAATGAAATATAAAAAAGGACTGGGGGTGTGGCTCAGTGGTTAAGTGCCCCTGGGTTCAATTCTTGGTACCAAAAAAAAAAAATAGTGGCACAGGGCAATGACGTTCCTGCCAGTAACAGGGAAACTGACAATGGAACTAGCTGACCTGGGACCCCTGCTAGAAGAGTAGGGCAAACTGACAATTACCAAACCAACCAAAGCTGGGGAAGAACAAACATACTCAAGAGTCCCAGGATGAAGAGGAGGTTGTGTGGTACTGATGCCTTCCCTGCAAGTGCACTGTGCCAAGGAGATGGAGGAATTGGTGTATAAGGTCTGGTAGGGATGTGTGAGGGTCATCCCATATGATGTGCTCCTTGACTGATTGAAGGACAATGACTACCTGCTCACAGCCATAGACCACATGTGCCCTCCTTTCAGGCTTGCTTCAAGATCATCTTCTGCATCTATTACAGAAACTTGAAAACTTTTGGACCCATCTGCTTGATTGTGCACTTTGACTTTTTTTGGGACTCTTGACCACATTCAAATATGTATTTCATGGCTACTCTTCAGGAGAAGGCAGTTTGGGTGATGTTCTTTTTGGGTGCAGTGATCTGCTGCAGCTTTTCCTGGCTCTTCCAACATCATCTTTTGTCAAAATCAGACTTTTTCCAAACAAGACTATTAAAAGATTGCTCAACCGATTATGGGAAGCTTTGTTTCCTGGCTCTATTATATCTTCTACTGCTTCCCACAGTGTGGACTAACCCAACTCTTTCCATCATCTGTGTCCTAGGCATCTGCATCCTTTTGGCATTGATTTGGCATTCTTAAGCACCAGCAGACAAGAGCAAGAATATTGGAGACTGGGCTTGAGTGGTGTTGTGCCCACTACTCACTTTCATAGACCCTGGGCAAAAACCTTTCCATTTCCATACTGCTGGCTGGGGAGGGTGGGGACGGTCAACTTTAGCTATCTTCGTATTCAGCAATCACCTTCCTTGTCAAGACAACTACTGGCCACTCTCAGAGATAGTCCTTCAGCATTCAGTTGAGATTTTATCCCCTCTTCCAACTATTTTTGGAAAATATGGACTGGGTCTCTACAGAAATTGTTTTTTACGGAAGAAAATGTACCTTCCTTACCTTCATCCTCACTTTGTAACCTGACATGTAACACATAAACCATACAATTTTGCAGCACACTTTTCAAAACAATTATAATCTGATCCCATCTTTCTAGGGCCTGGACCTTACACAGTAGGAAGAATTTTAATACTTAAGAATTTTGATACACCAAACTTTTAATAGCTTAGCTAATCATGGAAGTGTGTGCAGGCTTCACATAACTTGAGTTTTAATTTTTTTTTTTTCTTGGTTGAGTAATGTAAAATTAAAATGGAGAAGACTGGAGATGTACCTCAATGGTAGAGCACTTGCCCAGTATGTGTGAGGCCCTGGGTTCAACCCAAGCATTCCAACAACAAGAAACACAAAGGAAAAAGATATCTGATGCTCAATACTAAGGTTTAAAAAGAAACCTGCTGGGCTGGGGCTACAGCTCAGTGGTAGAGTGCTTGCTTAGCACATGTGAGGCACTGGGCTCAATCCTTAGCATCTGCTATCATCCCTAGGTATCTTGATACAAAGACTATAATGACAGAAGACACTTGGGATTAAAAAAAAAAAAAAAGCCAGTAAGCCTCCAATCAATTAGCTAGGCTCCCAATCTACCTGAGAAGTTTCCAGGGAATTTCAGACCATTAAAAATTAGAATTAAATCAATAATGGCATCTACAAGTATCTATGCTAAAAGTCTTAGTTTTATCTATAAAGTGGGCACTTGGATTATCCTTGTTTTACAGAGGATGGCTCAGAGAGATTATTCAATGATACAAGCTAGGATCCAAATCCAAGCATTCTGGCTTCAAAGGCAGCATTTCTAATTACTGTGCTAGTGTCTGGTTTGACACCACATGCAGGGAGCCACCTCAACACTGTAGAGGTTCTAAGTAAGATTGACCCCCTATAATATAAGTGCTACATGCAAGTCCTAATAAGGGTATACCGAGAACTTGTCCTCAAAGAGCTCACTTAAATTAAAAACGTAAGATATAGGGCTAGGGCTGTAGCTCAGTGGTAGAGAGCTTGCCTAGCATGTGTGAGGCACTAGTTTTGATCCTCAGAACCACATAAAAATAAACAAAATAAAGGCATTCTGTCCATCTACAACTATTAAAAAAAAAAAAAAAGGTGAGGCATATACATGTACAAGGCAACTACTCACATAATACAGCAAAAGAATGGTACAGGCAGGAGCTATGGGGGAGGCCTGTGTGTACCTTCCTACACCATGGAACCTCAGCCATTGCCCATGTGCTAGGACACAGGAGTTGCCTGATAGCCTTCTCATCTGGTGATGGGTACCCTTGATATGGTAGATCCCTTCTAACAATGATAATTGTGTTTCCTCTGCCTAACTCATATTTCTGCCAACCTGACACCCTCTGCTCGCTGGGTCTCTTTGATTCACTGAATCACACACTCACTTGCCCTTAGCTATCATGTCCTTGGATAAGCTCACCTCAGTGAAACACCATGTCATCTTTTTCAGCTTTTAGTTCACCATTTTTTTTTTCCAATTTTGTTTAAAATACAAAAGCAAACAAATAAGCATATATCTTTTGTCCACAAATTTTAATTGATATTTGTTTTTATGAAACGCCATCTTCACTTTACTAATTTCAGATTGAAGCAATTATATAAAATACATCACACAACCAGGCCAGTAAAATAAAACTACTTTAAAATTGCAGCATACATTGATTTACCTGTTTCAATTAAATGTTAGCTTGAATCAAACATACATAGGAAATAAAGCAAGTATATATTACGGTGAAATATACCTGTGAAAATAACATTTGATTTTGAAAGGTGTAAGTAAGACAATGAAGTATACTGCAATGTAAAGTCAGCACATTGATTACAACATATTAAAGAAACACACAGTGGTATTGTAAAAATGAGACCTTACGATTCTAGCCACATCCAGAGCCTAGTAATAGATTTCTCCCCATGACCAAAGATCTAACATAACAAGTTTCTAAACTTGTGGCTTCTCTTTTACAATATTTCAAGTCAATCCTTATTTCTGAGAACTATGTGCCAATTCCAATACTGCATACAAAATCAATAGCCAGGAATGGTGGCATATTTCTGTAATCCCAGCTACTCAGGAGGCTGAGGCAGGAGGAACATGAATTCAAGGCCAGCCTGGGCAATTTAGTGAGACTATCTCAAAAAAAATAACAAAAAAGGGCTAGGGCAGTAGCTCAGAGGCAGAGTGCTTGCCTAGCAATAAATAAATAAATAAATAATAAAAATAAAAAATGCTGGAGATGCAGTTTAGGGTTGAGTAACCCTGGGTTCAATCCCTAGTGCTTTAAAAAAAAAAAAAAGGTGGTGGGGCTCACAGCAAGGTGCTCTGAAACCTATAGAACAGTCTGTTTGTGCTAATTTCAGGGCTATTTTTCCAAGGTGTTACTTGGATTTTCCCTTAAGGGACCAAGGGGTGTTATTGGATTGTTAATGTCTGTCTCTCTCTCCCCCCACCTTTTTTTTTTTTTTTTTAAGCTTTAGGGTAAATAGTTTTATTCATTGAGGCACTGTTGTAGGCATTAAGGTTAAAATAGGAAATAAAGTAAATCCCTGCCCTTAAGGAACTTAAAATCTGATAGTGGGATTGGAAAAAAAGAAGTGTATACACACACACACACACACACACACACACACACACACAGTGATAGGTGCTATAGAAATAAAAACAGGTAAAAGGGGACAGAAAGTAATAGTGAATGTGTGGGATGCTGTGTAAACAGACTGGTCAGGGAAGGCATCTCTAATACAGTGATTTGAGAAAGCATCCACAAGAAGATCAGGGGAAAACAACTCTAGGCAGAAGAGATGGCAAGTAAAAAGGCCATAAAGAGGAAAACAAGCAGGCATGTTTAAGAAACACTAAGGAGGCAGACAGACTATAGTGGAGTGAGCAAGGAAAAGGGGTCTGGGAAGAGGTCAAAGAACTAGTAGGATTAATGCAGATAGTATTTTGTAGGCCATAATCAAGTCTTTGGATTTGGGGTCACTTAAGATGGGAAACCATTGAAGCGTTCTGATTTGGCATGAACGGGCTATGGGAGAAGCAAACTCATAAGAACTTGAGATAATGTAGATGAAAAATGATGTAAATATTTGCTGCGTACCATTGGCTCTACACATTCAGATTCAATTAACCCTGGTTTAAAATTTTATTTAGAAAAAATTATATGTGTAGGAGCTGGGCTTATAGCTCAGTGATAGAGTAATTGCCTAGCACATATGAGGCACTGGGTTTAATCCTCAGCAACACATAAAATAAATAAAGGTACTGTGTCCATTTCAAACTAAAAAAATATTTTTTTAAAAAAAAATTGCACGTGTAGTGAACATGTACAGACTTTTTCTTGCTATTATTCTCTAAAAATGTTTACGACTATTTACATTGCATTTCTATTATAATAGGTAATAATTACACATTAATAATTACACATAGAGATAATTTAAAGTACATAAGAGAATATACATATGCATATGAAAAAAATACTACATAATTTTATATAAGGGTTTGAGTATCTGTGGATCTTGGTATCCATGGGGTGAGGGTGGGGGTCCTAGAACCAATCCTCTGAGGATTCTGAGAAACGACTAACTATAACTAAATTGAGTGTATAGTGTTTTTAATTTTTTTTTTTTTTGGAGGACAATAGGTAGCTATGTTGAATTGTTTTATTTTTGGCACTGGGAATTGAACATAGGGGTGCTTCACCACTGAGCCATATCCCCAGTCCTTTTTATTATTTATTTTGAGACAGGATCTTACTAAGTTGCTTGGGCAAAGAAAGGACTCAGGAAGCAGGTGGCCACTTTAGCCATGGAGAGAGGCCTGGGGAGAAACTAGACAGCTGGACCTTGATCTTGGGAATTCCATTTTCCTGGACTATGAGACAACATATTTCTGTGGTTTAAGCTACCAGTTTGTGATATTTTGCTTGCCCTGACAAACTAACACAAATATATAGGCAAAATATTAACAGTAGTGACTGTTAATATTAGTGGGATTATGAATGAATAAAACTTTAATTTTTGGCTGTGTTTTTCTTCTGATTTTTCTCAACTCCTTTTTAATACAAATATGTATACAAACTAAAACACAATTTTAAAGAACACTGATTGGAACTGGGCATCCTGGTCTATGTTTTTCTTTAGTTTTTACCTTCTCAGGCTGTTGGGTGCTTAGGATGAGCCTGATTATGGTCCCTAAATTGAGTTAGGAGAACACTCCAGAGCTAGAAAGAATAAACTCTAGGTCAGGGTGAAGTAGAGTAGAGGATGAACAAAAATCCACATATGATAAAATGCTACCTTTATCCTATTAACATTCATAGCTTTTATGCCTTTGGTGGAACCAAGGACCCCATTAAGGTCAAAGCTCAGCTAGGCACAGTGTTATACATGTATAATTCCAGTGACTCAGGAAGCTGAGGCAGGAGAATTGTTGAGGCCAGCCTCAACAATTGAGCAAGACCCTGTCTCAAAATCCAAAGGCTGGAGATTAGCTCAGCGGCAAAGTGCCCCTGGATTGTTCAATCCTGAGAGAGAGAGAGAGGGGCGGGGGGGGAGGGAGAGAGGGGGAAGGAGGGAGGAAGGGCGGGGGAAGGTAAATGTAAATCTACATTTACTGTCTAGTCTCAGAGTAATGACTGTGTGTCAACTCAATGGAATGAGAAATAAAGTGAACAGAGCAGAGAGAAAGGGCTTGATTACAGAAAAGATACACATGTATCATTTAACATAATCAGTATGAGAAGCAAATGTGAGAATGTTTAAAGAGCTGTCTTCTGGTTAAGAGCAAATATTTCTAAGTTGATCATCTTTCAGATCCAAGTCATTTCACTGCTTCAACTATATACAGTATGCTTAAATATTTTTAGTTGAGATATACTTAGGATACCCTTCTTTTTAGCAATTTTAGAGCAGTGACTAGAATGAAAGGAAAAAAAAAAAACAGGCACCAGCATGTAAGAACATTAGATAATCTTGATATTCCAATATGAAATAATCAATTAGATAAGTTTTCATTCCTCTTTTCTACAATTTTCTTCTATATTCCCAAGGTCAGGTATAATTTATACTTCTACTTGGGTGTCCAGTGCTTCACTGAGACCTAGTCTCTCCCAAATTACTCTATGCTTTAAAGTTATCTTTTTATTCTGACCTCCTGCTTCCTTAAATCTTCTAAACAAGAATCTCCTTTTATTCCTTCACTGATCTTTTCTTGCTCTAATTCATTCTGCATGTAATAATAGAATGATGACTATTCCATTTATGAAAGGTTGCTAAACCCTGTTCCAAGTCTTTTCTTTACCTAACAACCACATTCCTAAATCAATAGACCCAGTAGCAGCAACACTACTAGGTTATATAAATATACCAAGGGTTGACAGATAAAAATACAAGCCATATATACAAAATATAATTTTGCCACTTGAAATTTAAGGCAATTCGGTGTTTTACCTACTTTTTGATCTAGATCACTTTTACTGGAAAGTCAGAAACACCTAAAAATATGGTTCACTATTCTGTCCTATTATAATCCTATTGTAATTGTTACAGATCTGGGATATGTCAATTTCCGGTCAAATAGCTCCTATCTATAAAATTAAACCACTTATTTAGTTTGCAAAAAGTAGATGAAATGTTAGAAGCACAAAATCAACAAATACTATTTTATTATTTATAAAATACATGGTGACCATAAGAGCACATATTACAAATTGGAAAAAGTACAGGACAAAGTAAAGGCAAAAGGGTTAAATGACAACAAAGTATCCATTCATATTGAATCCATTTAGCATAAAACAGTTCTTTGTTACAGTTAGATAAGGCTAAGAGTAGGTTCACTACTGTGTTAAAAATGCCAGTAACTTAGAAATATACCTCTACTCAAAAGTAGAGAAGTATTGGTAGTGCCTCTAAATGTGTCCTAAGTTAAATTACAGCGTATACAGACCCAGGGTTCCACAATACAACCATTGATTTTAGGCAGAAATCTGTGAGAGACCTGACTGCCTATCTTGCTGAAAGAGCAAAGCCCCAGGACTAATTATCTTCCCTACCTTCCATAAAGCTTTGTTCAGGTGACTTTGGAATGTGATATCAAAAACCCCATTCATTTCTGCTGCAAGTTCCCTCAGAATAGACACTGTGGACTCATCACTGGTATTCAGAATCCGCACAAAGAACTTATTCCACAGTTCACCATCCTTTATCCTAAAATATATAAAACCATTTCCATCAAGATTAGGCATATGAAAATTAGAATTATTTTTGCTTTCAACTCAGAGGTACATTTATGCACCAAAATGATTTCAGGTAATAAATAGGAATCTAGGGTTAGGGATAATTCAAAGAGCTCTTTGAAAGCCCAGGGAAGGAACCACAAAAAGAGCCTACCATAGTGGGAAAAGCTATAATGCACATGAAAGGAAAGCAATTCTCATCCGAATCTATAAATTACCTATGTATATTAAGATATACTCTTCTCCACAAATAGAAAAAAAAATTTGGTTTCCCCTTACTTTCCATAAGTCATTAAAAAGACTATATATAGCTCCACATCCAGTGGTTTTTCATCCTTACAATTCTGAGAATACTAAATTTGAAGCAATCTGATTAAATCTATGTTTGTACCTCTGCTTACTATTATTTTTATCAGAACACTTCTATCATAGTATAGGGCATGGCCATACCCCACCTATTTCTGCTTGTGACGTTCAGACCTGTCTGGCCATAGCCATCCGACCGAAAATGCCTGATTATCCTCTATGCTGACACTATGTTCCAAGTCTATTTCTTTTCTTTTTTTAAAAAATTTTTTAATATTTATTTTTTAGTTTTTGGCGGACATAACATCTTTGTTTGTATGTGGTGCTGAGGATCGAACCCGGGCCGCATGCATGCCAGGAGAGCGCGCTACCGCTTGAGCCACATCCCCAGCCCCCCAAGTCTATTTCTAAAATACATATAAGAGGGCTGGGGATGTCACTGGTAGAGTGCTTACCTAGCATGTGCAAGGCCCTGGATTCAATCCCTAGCACCATGCACACATACAAAGTAAATGTAAGAAACAAATATGACTGGTAAAATTCTAAATTAAATAAAGAGGAAAAATAAATTCAATGCTTTTAAGAGGGGAAAGTGGAGAAAAGGGATATTAAATTAAATATTCAACACTGATTTTTTTTTTTGTCTGAACCAAAGAATGCACCAATAAGTCATACACTGGTAAGCTTATGCTGAAAAGTTATTAGCCAAGATAAAAAAAAAAAAAAGGTGGAACAGAAGATATTTAGTAAGTTTTATGAGTAGGTTTGAAGAACTAAGGTTCTGAGACCAAGAAACCCATTTTTCTGGGTGTATATGTGATGTCTATTTTTGAGCTGGGTGTCAGGGTGCATATCTGTAATCACAGCAGCTCAAGAGGCTGAGGAAGGAGAATTGAGAGTTTCAAGCCAGCCTCAGCAACTTAGCGAGCCCCTAAGCAACTCAGTGAGACCCTGCCTCTAAATAAAATATTATAAAAAGGACTTGGGAATGTGGCTCAGCAGTTAATAACCCCTGGGTTCAATCCCTGGTACCAAAAAAAAAAAAAAAAAATTATATATATATATATATACACACACACACACATAATATATTGACATTTCTTGCTACATATTTGTACACGCACATAACATAATTTGATCAATTTCATTTCCCAGTTCTCCTTTCTCCTCCTTCCTCCCCCCAGGTACCCTTCCTCTATTCTACTAGTCTCCTTTCTCTTCATGAGACCCACCCTCTTTATTTTCCCTTTTTCTTTCTAGCTTCCACAAAGAAGATATATGTCCCTTGACTTTCTGAGTTTGGCTTTTTTTGCTCAAAAGTTCCATATATTTTACAGCAAATATATAATTTCATTCTTTTGTTGTTGTTGTTGTAGATGGACAAATACCTTTGTTTTGTTTATTTTTATGTGGTGCTGAGGATCGAACCCAGGGCCCCGCATGTGCTAGGCGAGCATTCTACCACTGAGCCACAACCTCAGTCCACCATAATTTCATTCTTTATAGGTGAGTATAATGCCACTGTACGAGTGTGTCTCACATTTTCTTTATCCTTCACTGGCTGATGGATACTGAGACTTGGTTCCATAATTTGGTTATTGTGAATTATACTGCTATAAATAGATATGCATGTATTGCTATAATGTGCTGACTTTAATTCTTTTTTTTAATATTTATTTTTTAGTTGTAATTAGACACAATACCTTTATTTTATTTATTTACTTTTATGTGGTACTGAGGATGGAACCCAGGGCCTTGCACATGCTAGGCAAGCGCTCTACCGCTGAGCCACAACCTCAGCCCCTGACTTTAATTCTTTTGGGTAAATACTGGGAGATATTGTTGGGGTCATGTGATGGTTCCATTCCTAGTCTTTTAAGAAACCTCCATACTAATTTCCATAATGGTTGTACTAATTTACAACCACATCAGACTTGTAAAAGTGGTCCTTTTCCCCCATGTCTTCACCAACATCTAGCATTTTTTTTTCCCCCAGTATGAGGATCAAAACCAGGGCCTCATGCATACTACACAAGTATGCTATACCACTAAGCTACCTCCCCACACTTATTATTTGTATTCTTGATGATGGTCATTCTAACTGGAGTGAGATGAAATCTCAATGTAGTTTTGATTTGTATTTCCCTGACTGATAAAAATATAAAAAACATAAAAGACATTTTTGAATGTATCTGTTGACCATTTGTATTTTTTTCTTTTAAGAAATGTCTGTTTAGCTCATTCTAAGCAGCTAATACTAAAATATTATTTGTTTCTTCACCAGGAGATTCAATCTCTGGTTTGGTTCTACCCCCTCATTAAAATAACCCCTGGGTTCAATCCCTGGTACCAAAAAATAATAATAATAATAATAATAATAATAATAATAAAAATAAAATCAGTATATAACTTAGAAACCTTCAAGAGATGCTTATTAACTTTTGATAGAATGACTATTAAAAAGAAGTTTATGGGGCTGGAGTTGTGGCTCAGAGGCAGAGTGCTCGCCTAGCATGTGTTTAATCCTTAGCACCGCATAAAAATAAAGATATTGAGTCCACCTATAACTAAAAAATAAATATTAAAAAAGAGGTTTATGACTAACACCAATTGGTTAAAAAGTTATTCTCCAAAAAACTTCTATTAACACTTTTAAACCAAGAAGCTTCTATACTACTCATCAATATTGATAAACTCAGGTTCAGAATTACTGAAGTCTGAATAGTTCAAGTCTTATTTGTTTATATATATATATATATATATATATATATATGTTTTAGTTGTCAATGGACATTTATTTATATGCAGTGCTGAGAATAAAACCTAATGCCTCACACATGCTAGGCAAGTCTTATTTTTAATTAGCAATCCTTGATCCTGCACCAGTACTTAATAAAAATGGGCTAAAGTTAAATTACTGGAATCATGGCATTTGATTTAAGAAACTAATGTTACAAAAGCAGAGACAGAGCACCCAAGAGAGAAAATAATTTTCACAGGCAAAGACCCTGAAATCACAAATACTTACTCAGAAGTATTTTGGCTAAGTTTCCAGAGGGACCCATCCCAGAAGACCTGTAGGTGCTCCTTGAACAATAGTAAATGTGCTAAATCTGCTATACCAAACAGGTCTACCTGAAATCACAAAAAGTGCCATCAGCTAAAAAATTTCTCTGCCTCATCATGGCAGTTTATTTAGGTAGGAAGTTGAAAGGTATCATAGAGCTTAAAACTTATTTTATGACATACAGTTTAGTAGACTATAGGAAAGAGAGAAGCTCCCCAAAGAAGTGATCAATTCTATGGATTATCCTTAAGAATCAAAGATGACAAACTCTCTGGACTATCAAATCAAATGTATAGAACAACACATGTGTGGGCTGCTTGAATCAGCAAATGCCTTGTCTAGAGCTCAATCAGAAAAGATTTTTGCATATAATGCCAACATATAAAACACTTCACATTTTTCTAATGTTCTTTTTATATACATTATTGAATTTGATCTACACAATAATTCTAATGTGTAAGAGCAGAGACTGTTATACTTATTTTGTAGAGATCATAGAAAATGACTTACAAAAGATCACATGGATTGTAAGTAGTAGAAGACACAGCCCTAACACTTGGGTTACTAAGTCAGGTGTTTATATGTGTATGTGTATATTCTTCAATGCTGTGACAGGAAAATGATATATTTTACTTGACTTGGTGACACAGTATTTGAAAACTAGGTCATCTATTCTAGGAGAGTCCATAGTAGTAAATCTAGCTTTTACAGCTTATCTAGATAAAGAAGAGATTAAGAAACACTTCCCATATTTCCTCAGGATTGTTTTACACTTACCTGGTAGGGAGAAGAACAGTTAGCCAGGATCTTTTGTCCTTCCAGGATCTGTATAGTCCGAAAGCCGTTGAGGGGAAAAACATCTAGCTGCACCCTAAGGTCAACACTGTAGGAAAAGTCCACTATCTTCAAAGCTTGACTGTTCTTATTATAATCATAGGGATCGTAGATTCTAAGCCCAGATTTAAGAGAAAGAGATAATAAAAATAGGCCATGAAAGAAGCTGCATAGCTGATCTTTAAAAAAAATACTGCAGGTATGTATTAGCCATTCCAACAGCTCCCTCCAGTGGTCAGTAATAAAAATACACACAAAGGAACAAGGACAGTGTCCACTCTTGTGGACTAATTAGTGTGGACAGTGTTAAGACCAGTTTGATGACACTCAGTATATCTAAATCACACTTCATGGCCACTACAGAATAGTTATCAAGCTTTCATTTTATATAGTAAGTACAGGAAGTAGAGAGCAGGTTTCTGCCTTACACTGTACAAATCAAAATATACAATAGCAGCTGGGCGTGGTGGCACATTCCTGCAATCCCAGCTACTCAGTAGACTAAGGTAGAAGGAAAGCAAGTTCAAGGCCAGCCTGAGAAACAGTAAAATCCTGTCTAAAAAAAAAAAAAAACAGGGGCTGGGGAAGGCTGGAGATGTAGCTCAGTGGAACAGTACCCTTGAGTTCAATCCTTGGTTCTAAACAACAACCAACACCATACAAATAGCAATGATTTATATACTAGCAGAAATTATGATGGGAGAAATTAAGCTTTTATAAGTCTCATAGCCTTTCTTGTTTACTACTGTAGATGGGCTTTGCTTCCAAAGTTTAATAAAAACAAAACAAAATTAGGCTTTTTTTTTTTTTTGGTAAAGAGTTGCCTATAAAATTTTGTTTCTATTAAACACAATATTGTACCTTACTTCTTTGCAATTACAGCTCTTATTTTCTAAGAAAATACTTTAACATGAATTCACTACCAATTAATTATATTTCACGTAATAAACCTATTCTAAGGAGACATAGGAATGAGAGAATGATAAATTATTTTCATGTTTCTTCTGTTTTCCTCAAACTCCTGATTGATAAAGGCCTTATATTCCTAAATACAAGCTTTAACTAATCTAATCTACAGCACAGAAGAATCTTACTTTAAAATTTACAACTCTCCTAATTTTCCTTGGCCCTAGATCCAACTTATTTTTGATCACCATAAAAACTATGATCACTTAAAACATTTTTTTTTTAAACTTTGGAAAGATAGAAAAAATATTTCTTAGATGAACAAAAAGAAGCATGATAGTTGATCAGAGGGATTGTGAACTATCATTACCATGGGCAAAACTTTCTGGTTTTTATGGATCTTATTTTTATTACTGCCCCTGATCCCCAAATATGTAGACATTGAACTAAATTATTTTGATAGGTTCTTTATTTTGTGAATCTACATGAAATTTATTGCCAAATTTGTTAAGAAGTAACAACATAGAAAGTAATGTTCCTTTGACACACTATGTGCTCTCCTGGAGTCCCTGGTGGCTGAGAAGGTCTATTTGAAGACATGGACCACAAATGCCCAGTTCTAAAAAGGTTTAGAAAATACCTCTGATTCCAATTTTCATAGCCTGGAGAACTCTACCACAGTGCTCTGAACTTTTAGTGTTGTAAAGTAGGGACAAAATAAAAACTATATCAGGGGTTCTCATAGTTGGAAACAGAATTTTTGGTGGTCAACATGGCTCGGGGGAATGTTACTTGCACTTAATTGGGTGAATTGGGGATTTATGGGGAATAGGGATATAAAACATCCTGCAATGCTTGAAACAGACCTGCAGAAAGAATTGTCTCATCCAAAATACCTATGGTGCTCTTGATAAAAAATGTTGCTATGTAATGTCTGGGCAACTATTAAGACTGCTATCTTGCTGGATATGGTAGCACACACCTGTAATTCCAGCAGCTCAGGAGGCTGAGGCAAGAAGATCACAAGTTCAAAGACAAGCCTCAGGAACTTAGCAAGGCCCTAGGTAATTTAGCAAGACCCTGCCTCAAAATGCAAAAATAAAAGGGTAGAAATGATAGCCTGTTACACAAATTGATCTGAAAATGTACTTTACCCATGAAAATGAAGACTAAATACAAAGGAATTAGTTAATAAACATCCATTCAATGTTTGCTTTGCTATTCTATAAAATTAATCTAAAATAAAAAGTGCTTCAAGTCTGACAATTCACTTATTCTTATTTTCCTGTTATTTGAATATGCAGTAAGAGTGAAAAATATAAAATGCTGGGTTAATGTAAAAAAAAATTATTTATAAATAAAGAGCTGGGGACACTGTTCAGTGGTTGAGCACCCCTAGGTTCAATCCCTAGTACAAAAAAAAAAAAAAAAAAAAAAGACTGTTATCTTAACCTGGAGGCTGAGACAGGAGGATTTTAAGTTTGAGGCTGACCTATGCAATGGCATAGCAAGATCCTATCTAAAAATAAAAACTGAAAAGGATTGGGTGCATTGCTCTTGTAGAACACTTGGTTAGTAATGTGCTAGACCCCTGGGTTCAATCCTTATTACTGTAGGGAAGTTAAAGACTACTATCTCAGGAAAAAAGGTAGGATTCTCTAGTTCTTTGCAGAAATCCATTTTGAGGCCAACTGTGTTTAAAAGTCTAATTCAGCCTCTTCTTATAGGTTAAATAGTCAAAAGAAAGGTAAAATAAAGATTTCAGGGCTAGTGTGGTGGCACATCCCTGCAATCTCAGTGATTACAGAGGCTGAGGTAGGATTCAAGTTCAAGGCCAGCCTTGGCAATTTAGACCCCGTCTCAAGTTGGTGGTACAGTGACCCTGGGTCAATCTCTATTTCTGACGTGGTGTATGGAGGGGGGGAATAGGATTCTAGCTTTTAGTGTATATTAATGACCTTAATAAGTTAGCTGCTTACTAAAACACAGGGTTGAGGAAGAAAAGGCATCTTTAAATCAGGCCACCCTACTCAAATACTATGAGACCAATAATCACTAAAAGGGTGTGCTGATTCTCTGATCCTTTATATAAAACAAAAATCTTGGGCCATCTTTTCCTTGTTTGTGACTCAACATTTTCTATATTTTTTCAGCTCTAAGTATTTTGGCTTCATTTTTTTCTTTTTGCCCTTTGCTCAACCTCCAAATCTTATGACTAAATTGGGTTTAACTTGAAGACTAAGTCCTTTTACTTGGTTTGTATTTACACTCTGGTTCTACTAACTTCTTTTGGCTCTTGTCTCAGTTTGGCTTAACTTAAGCTTTGGTCTTTGAAACTGAGCAGTGCCTCTACTGCTGCTATATCTGCATTGTCCCAACTCAAAAAAATTAGTAGACAATGTAAGTCACATTCCTCAAGATATTTATACTTCATATCTCTTCACACAGTTAATTCTTTTATCTGAATTAATATATTTCCTCAATGTGTTTTTCCTTTTCTTTTTTAGTAGATGAACACAATACATTTATTTTATTTATTTATTTTTATATGGTGCTGAACATTGAACCCAGTGCCTCACATGTGCTAGGTAAGAGCTCTACCACTGAGCTACAATACAGTGTTTTTTTCTTTATGTTCTTTTAAGCTAATCCTAATGATTACTTTTAGGTAGCAAATATTCTCTGAAAGAAATGTGTTCACTGATATGGCATTCATCAAAAAAGCATAAAAAAGGGCAATTACCCATGTCTTTAAAAAAAGCTGACAATTAGAATAAAAAGAACCAACCTGTTTCTTAGAATCAAACTCCTTGGACTCAAGTCCCCATGGACTATTTCTGCTTTGTGTAGCTTTTCCACTATTGTCAAAAGATTATAAATAATCAACACTATTATTTCATGGGTAATAAATTCACTGTGCTGGAGAAGATCCTGGAAGTAGAAGAGAAAATATGAAATTTTTCCAGTTGGGGCAATTATAGTTATACTTAATACCTTGATAACTGATGCTCTATACTCTTCCTTTTTGTTCTCTACTAGAATGCTGACTAGGTCTATGTCCCAGTTTTAACAACAGTATGATCTCCTATAATATTGTAAGGATTTAATGAGATAAAGGAAAGAGTATCAAGGATGAACCGCGTCCATAAGAGGTGCTCTGTAAATGTTTAAAATAATGTCATTCCAACCATTTTAGAGAATTCATATTACTATCAAAATCCTCGGCAAAAATTTCTTAAGAGCATGCCAGTGGTGGCTAAGTGGTAGAGCATTTGCTTAACACGTGCAAGGTTCTGAGTTCCTAGTACTGGTGGTGTGTGGGGGAGGGTAGGGGGGTCAGGTGCAGGGCAAAGAATAAAATTATATGTTGTGTCTGGGTTTTAAAATAATCCTAGGAGTGGGGCATAGTGGTGCATGCCCAGTGACTTGGGAAGCTGAGGGAAGAGAGTCACAAGTTCAAGGCCAGCCTCAGTAATTTAGCCAGGCCCCAAGCAACTTAGTGAGATGCTCTCTCAAAATAAAAAATAAAAAGGACTGGGAATGTAGCCTAGTAGTAAAGTGTCCCAGGGTTCAATAGTGACCTCCCCCCACCAAATCCTGGGGGATAGGGGTGCTATATATAAAACAAGAGTGTCCATGAGCTGATGATTAATTATCCTAGTTAGATGACTGGCTCATGGGAGTTTACTGTATAAATCTATCTTCTTTGTTGGTCAAAATAAAAAGTTAAAAAAAAAAAAAAAACTCATGAAAAGTAATCAATGCTTTAAACTTTTAATTCATCTATTGCTAGAACACTGGCAGGAATTTTGTACTACTATCTACTTGAGGACTGTGAATTATGTTTTTAGTATTAATGCAAACCTGCAAGGTGAAGCAGTTTACATATTGGTACCAAACAATATAGCCATCTTCATATTGATAACAGCTGCAAAAGTGATCATACTCCTCATTTAAACGTTCCTTTAACTTGAGGTTGATATAAAAGTCCCATGGGATGGATTGAGAAGATACCTATAAGATATTTTAAAAATAAGAGCAATTAGCTGGGCACAGTGGCGCACACCTGTAATCCCAGTGGATTGGGAGGCTGAGGAAGGAGAATCATGGGTTCAAATCCAGCTTCAACAATGGCGAGGCACTAAGCAACTCAGTGAGACCTTGTCTCTAAATAAAATACAAAATAGGGCTGGGGATGTGGCTCAATGGTTGAGTGCCCCTGAATTCAAACCCTGGTACAAAAATAATAATAATAATAATGGAGCAATTAGAATCTATGCCTATGGCTAGCAAACCAAAACCAATTCCTTCTAGTCTTTCTGATAACCCAACACAAATAATAGTGAACTTTCTTTTTCCCCTTAAAGGAACATCTTAAAAGGCATAAATCTACAATAATGGACATAATAGCAACAAGATTTTGGAAGCTGGAAAGAGGAATAAGAGGTTAACATTTCAGTTAGATGACCCTATAGTATATAACTGGTAGCAACAACTACCTATGGAAGTAAGGCTAAGGGTAGAGCTAAAGTAATAGTGATTGAACTCCATTTAAGAAGAAGCTAGACCCTGGAATCTCCCTCTTGTTCCTTTAGGCCAGCCTAGAAACTGCCACCCAACGATACCCAACCCCTTACCAGACTACAAGTTTGTTTCATTTAAAATATCAAACAATGGAGCTTTGGACTAGAGGACACTAGTTACCAGTACAGATGGGAATAGAAAACCGGGAAAAAGTTTATATATGAAATGTTAAGATGTAACTCTCTACCATTGCATTCTCTGAACAAATTTCCTTATACAACTTTCAGAAAACTAGTAACCAGACTTATATGCTCTAAATAGGAAATC
This sequence comes from Marmota flaviventris, assembly GCF_047511675.1. Classification (NCBI taxonomy): domain Eukaryota; kingdom Metazoa; phylum Chordata; class Mammalia; order Rodentia; family Sciuridae; genus Marmota; species Marmota flaviventris. Next base: position 89,126,413 of record NC_092499.1, on the reverse strand, counting down.
AGAAGTCTTATTAGGGGGATCTGTTTGGCTCAATAGAAAAGATCTAAAGACTGAAGGGTTTTCCAATAAAATGACCCACCTACATCATCCTGCAGTGAGGTACTTAGCTATTAAGGTCCCTCTAAATTCAGAGCTTTCCATTAGTTTTTAGTGTTCCACATTTAAATCTGAACAGCAAGCCAAAGGCTCAGAGAAAGCCTCTAATATGAAAGAGATGTAAAAAGACAAAAACAGGAGGAAACATGACGCAGGAAGAAAAAAAACATTTAAAGTATCATTAATGCTACAAAGAAAATCCTGGGAACAAAAAAAAAAAAAAAAAAAAGAAGAAAGAAAAAGAAGTCTTGTATATTAAACATAAGATCCTATCATTTAATGTTTTGAACAACCAATAAAAAAAAAAAAAGATCCTATCATGATCCAGAGAGAGAGAAAATTAGTTTCACACAGTCTGGTGGCATACACCTGTAATCCTAGCAACTTGGGAAGCTGAGGTAGGAGGATCTCAAGTTCAAGGGCAGCCTCAGCAACTCAGCAAGATTCTTAGCAACTCTGAGAGACCCTGTCTCAAAATAAAAAAGGACTGGGATGTAGCTCAATGGTAAAGTGTCCCTGGGTTCAATCTGTGTACTTCCCCCCAAAATAAAAAACAATGAAGACTAAAACAAATTTGACAAAATACAGCTGGAACTCTGTATCTGCAGGTTCTGCATTGGAAGATCAACTAACCATGGATAGAAAATATTTGGGAGAAAAATTGCACCTATAAACTTTTTTTTTCCTTATTATTCTCTAAACACAGTACAACGACTATTCACATAGCATTTACATTATGTTGGGTATTATAAGTAATCTAGAGACAAAATATACTGGAGGATATTTTAGGCTATATTCCACTATTACACCATTTTATTTAAGGCACTTGAGCATCCTCAGATTTTGGTATCTGTAAGGGGTCATGGAACCAATTTTCCACAGATATCAAGGGGCAATTGCACTATAGAAAGTAAAGTAATTCCAGGCATAATGGGGCATGCCTATAATCCCAGCGACTCAGAATACTGAGGCAGGAGGATCAAGTTCAAAGTCAGCCTCAGCAACTTGGTGAGGCCCTAAGTAACTTAGCAAACCCTTGCCTCAAAATAAATAAATAAATAAATAGATAGATGGATAGGATTGGGAATATAGCTCAGTGATTAAGCATGAGTTCAATCTTTGGATCAAAAAAAATAAAACGTAAAGGGATGGAGTTGTGGCTCAGAGGTAGAGTTGCTCACCTAGCATGCGCGAGGTCCTAGGTTGGATCCTCAGCATCACATAAAAATAAACAGATAATAAAAATGTGTGTCCAACTACAACTAAAAATAAATATTTTTTAAAAAGCAAAGCAAAAAGACAAGGAGAAAAAAAGTAATGTTTTTAGAGGTCCTGAACAGGAGAATCCATATCCTTCTAAAAAAAAAAAAAATTACTGAAAATTCTTTATTTCTCTCCATTGAGACAATCAGAGAGAATGAGGAGAAGAAATGATTTTTTTTCCATTGAAGAAAATTTCTCAGAACTGAAGGAATTTCCAGATTGAAATGGCCACCGAGTGTCTAGCAGCATAGGTGACAAGAGATTTGTACCAGAATATGTAATTTTGACATTTCAGAATACTGAAGACAAACATAAGATCCTATCATGATCCAGAGAGAGGGAAAATTAGTGTCACACAAAACTTCAAGAGCAAAAGACTTCTAAAGCTAGGCTAGATGCCAAAAGATAATGGAGCTCTTCAGTAAAAATTGGAGGAAAAAAAATTTTTTAATAGTATTCAATATCCAGCTAAATTATCAATTAAGGTAAAATTATAATTAAGGAATTTCCTAATACAAGGTTTCAAAAACTCTGTAACCCATCCCTTTTTCAGGAAGCCACTAAAGGACATGCTCCTCCAAAATATGAGGAATTAAAGTAAGAAAGAATTAAAAACAGGATCCAAGAAACTGGGTATCCAATATAAGAAAAAGATGATGTAATTACTGAGGATGGTGGTGAATGAAAATTAAGGTAACACTGCGTGTGTTCAGATTGTCCAGATTGAAAAAGATCAAAAAATTTCAGGATAGATTTCCTCAAAAAGATAAAATTGAGAGAATACTTAACATGTTTGGACCCATTGAGAGATTTACACAATAGTCTCTCATTTCTGGTATCTGGTCCTGGCTCATAATGGTGACTAAATTCTTAATGACTCACTGACTTTCCAGTAAGGAACCCAAGATTATTAGAAAGATTTGAATGTACTACTATGGGACAGAGTTATTGCTTTAACCTACATTATCTGCAAGGTAACTAAAATTACAAAGAATCAGTCCCACCTTTATTATGGTTAGCTCTGCAGAGTTTCTTGATGCCACCCAAAATAACTTATAATCTTCACATATTAAGTATTCTTGTTTAATACAGTAATCCTCATTACCTGTTGAGAAGGATTAATTCAATTTAAAAATTACTGTGAAAGTAAAGCAATTCCAGGCATAATGGGGCATGTCAACATCTATAATGCTATTTCTTTTAATCTAGAAACATTTGTACTACTCAAGCATTAAGGTCAACTACAAATAAGCACTTATTTATATACTGTCATGTACAAAAAGATATGCATTCAATAATACTTACCTAATTCAATTTCCTTCTCTATTTCCAATTTAGGCATTGGTCTATTTTCTACAGAAAACTCTGCAGAAGAACTTAACTCTGGTAGGGATTTTAGTAGTTGTCTGCGACACTGAGGACACCAGGGTGACTGAATGGGGTTTTCTACGGCAAGAAAAAGTTGGAAAAAAAAAAAATCATCTAAAATACTTACTGCTTAAAATGACATTATAACGGGGGGCAGGGGGGAATTACAAAATCAATACTGCCAATCTGATTATATTCATTTGCCTTAGGTCTTTATGGAACTGTGTTCAGTTAGTATTAGTTTCTACAAATATCACAATTGATAGCAACTTCTCTAGAGAGGAAAAGAATACAGTTAAGTTTGCTGAGATAAATAAGTGTTCATTAAACATGGATCTGGACATTTGCTCATAAAATTAGATGATACTACCTGTAGTCTCATTAGTAAGCTCCAGTTTCTCAGGAATCTGAAGACTTTTGATAGAGGAGGTACTTGAAACCGAGGCAGAAGATCCAGAGAAGCCAGAAGAGTGGGTGACTTCACGACTATCTTCAATAATTGGACTGAAAGAATCACAAGTGATTTGATTGATATCAATTATCTTAGGTATAACAGAATCAACAAAAATAAGCTGGTATATATTATCCCCATATTTCTGATCAACTTTATTTAAAAATCATTTATAATAATTTTGTTAGCTGTATTTTTAAAGCCCATTATTCTCACAAATTAAAAAGAAAAAGATACATAATCAGAATCTAGGTAACTTCCTCTCTCCTCGTTGATAAGCAAGGGCCAGGATTACATTTCTGGATTTATACTTTACCAAATTTATAGTTAAGAGTTCATTCTACATCTACTCTATTCTACTGAGAAATATTGACCAACACTGACACTAACTTTATTCCTCTTCATCCTTCTCTGGACACTTTAGTCTTCAATAAGAGAAAGTCAAGAAAAGAAAAAGGAAACTCAACTCACACAATGTGAACACATACCTGCAAATGAGATTAAAATTTGTCAGGGGAAAAGCCTGAAAATGCAGTTTTAAAAGCATAGATTGGCAAATTTAAGAATATTCCTAAAGCTGGAATTAGTTTGTTTAAATTAGCTGACTCTTAAAAACAGATGGATCATAAGACTCAGTCCCTGGCTGTCTGTACTATTCTCTCATACCTACTCCCTAGTTCATTTTTACCTATCAAAAAACACTTTTTCTTGGGCTGGGGATGTGGCTCAAGCGGTAGTGCGCTCGCCTGGCATGGGCGCGGCACTGGGTTCGATCCTCAGCACCACATACAAATAAAGATGTTGTGTCCGCCGAAAACTAAAAAATAAATACTAAAAAAAAAATTCTCTCTCTCTCTAAAAAAAAACAACACTTTTTCTTGCTGGGCATGGTGGCACATGCCTATAATTCCAGCAGCTCAGGAGGTTGAGGCAGGAGGTTGCAAGTTCAAAATCAGCCTCATTTCAAAATACACTCTACTGTCATATATAGCTAAAAACAAAAAAAACAAACAAGAAAATAGCATGCACCCAGTAAGTTTTTGCAAAGTGGGCAGCACCACCAGCCTATACTCAGCGAGCCAACTTCCAGGCAAAACAACATTCCTCACTCCTAAAAGCTATTAGACATATACAAAGGGCCAAATTTGACTCCTATTTAAGAGAACATGCAAGAATGACACTCACAATTTAAGCAATACTTTGGTTAAGAGGTACATACCTGTATCATCCTTTATTTCCATATAGATTAGGGAAAATTTTTTATTAACTGGTTGCCATTAGCTGACAACCTTACGTTTAAACCAAAACATGAAAAATTTGAAGTCCCAGTCAGACATCCATAAAATCAATTAATTCTGATGTGAATTAATATGATGTATGTCACTTCTTAAAGGAGTGGTGTGATATAGAAGAACAAACATGGTTTTTGTAGTTAGACAGGTCAAGGTAAAAAAAAAAAAAAAAAAAAAAGTCAGCCTCAGCAATAGTGATTCTCTAGACCACTTAGTGAGACTCTATCTCAACATAAAAAAATTTTAAAAAGGCTAGGGATGTGACTCAGTGGTTAAGTGCCCCTGGGTTCAATCCCTGGTACTATAAACCAAAAACAAAACCAAAGAAACAACAACAACAAACACCTTTTTCTTTAATACATCTCCAGTTGATTATCTGAAATCAACATTAGTTATTCTACCATTATTTTAAATTTAATATTAAGAAAAAATTGTCTCCTCTTTTCTAATCTTATACCTAAATTGTTGCATTTCCTCAAAGGTATCATAATCCTCCTAGATCTCTTAGACTCATAATTATCACAATTTACTTCCTCTAACCCTTGTATCCAAACTAATCACTAAGTTGACAATTTATCTAGAAAAGCCTTACTCTCATATAAAGCATTTGGCAACTAAGTACCTAGCAGATAATAAGATAGTGATAATTGATCACTGTAACTGACAAGCACTCATACAATAAGAAAGCAAACATTCTGGTTTGTAAAACCTATAATCGCCCATCACCTCAGTTTCTTGATGCTGAGGGTTTGATTGTAGATGGTGCCACATGCAGTCTGCTGCTCCTCAGAAGTCTTTGCATCTAGATCCTCTTCCTGCAATAGTCTCCCAGGATCAGAAGGGAGATCCTTCAAAGACAATATCTCATGAAAAGGAGTGGATGCAAAATGAGCTGCTCTAGCAAAGTCACAAGTGTCTTCTGGGTTAGGACAAATAGTTACATTCCTGAAACCTGTGATAATGGCATCCTCACTCAAGGGCTCAATTCCAGTAAGTTCATCCTGAAATAAAAACCATATAGTTTAGCTGAAATATATCAATAAACATAAGAATGGTGATGATTATTAACAGAGAATACATAAGTAGCATATCAGGATCTCTAGGTAAAGACAATAAATAAAAGCACATGATAGCTTTTGAAGAAAATGATTTTGAATCACGAACACAAAAAACTATGCCTAATCAAAAAATAGACTGTGATGAGTCTCCATACAAGAAAAAATATTGGCCAATTTTTCCCCCAAAGAATTTCACCTAATTAAAGCACTAATATTATTTTTCTTCTGTCATTCACTCAGAAAATATTCTGCCATTCTCCTAATTTTTAAGAGAGGAAACATGTCTTCCTCTATGCCACATACTTAATTTTTATTTTATTTCTTAAATGTAATTCATGATTTTGATAGAAATGGAAAACTAAGTATCACAATGAACCACCTGAAATACTATTACTCAATCTAATATTTTTATTATATAATTAAAACACAACTTTGTCTTTTAAAACATATGTGGTTTTAAACAGCAACTAGTTTTAAAAGGATATTCAATGAAAAAATATCCGTCCTACATGCAACCACCTATCCAACCCCTATTTCCTACTCCCCCCAAAGGCAGCCACTATTACCAAACAAATCTGGCAGTATATATGCAGAAGCATATTCTTTGTATCTAAGAAAGAAGTTGTAAAAAAGATTACAGTATATATGCTATTATGCATTGTTCCATCTTATACTATTCGCATTTTTTCTAAGCTATTAAAAATTCTTTAAAAACATGATGGTCACATTAAAGGATTATTAGAAATTAACTGAGGCCTTCAAGTTATTCTCTATTTTCAACCAGTAAAAAAACTATTTTCAAATATGCCTATACATAAATCTTTTTGAACATCTTAACATTCCTAGGATTGATTCCTAAAAGAATTATTAGGACAAAAGGTTATAAACACTTAAGGTTCTTTATACATATTGTTTAGCTGTCCTAAAAGGGATCATACCACTTTATATATTTACCTGTAGTATACAAAAAGTACCTATTTTTTGTTTTAACTCCTGTGGATATTAGATATCAATTTTTACATCATTACCACTTTGACATATTCTTTGAATTTTTGACTTTAAGTTAAATAAATTAAATAAGTAAAAGATACATCCTGAATAAATGTAGCTTAAGAAATAAGAGATAAAACTGATGTCTATAGTCCAAGTATACATTTTATGCAAATATTACTTATGATCCTATTAGTTTAGACATTTTAAATATGACTGTTTTAAGGGATAAAACTTATGGTAGGTACCTATTAATAAAATTCAAGTACAACATTATAAGACAAAAAAGCAAGATGAAGACTATTAGACTCCTTTAATAATTCAGTCTATCCTGAACAACTAATTCTAGAACCACTGAATCTAAATCCAGCTCCAGTATTACATTCTCCAGTGGTATTCTCCAGGACACAGTATATATTTAATTACTCTATTGCATCATGGTCTTTTTCACAGCAGGCAAGGAACTATTAGAACTATTTGGGAAAGTATTTAAAACAGAGACATATATATGTTAGACTTCTTTCCTGGAAATTCCAATTCCATATAACTAAAATGGAGCCTGAATATGTTTTGCCATAAAAATCTCCCTAGCTTTTTCTGTATTGCTGGAAATATTCTATATCTTAGGTATAAAACGGCACAAATATTCACATATGTAAAAATTCATCTAGCTGGGCAATTAATAATTATGCACTTTTACTGAGTATAAAATATACCTCAATCATGCTTAAAAATTTTTTCCAAATGTTCCATTCCCTTGGATGTAGAGGACATACTGCTTTAAATCACTAAAGCTACTGATAACATCTCCCTGTAAAAGTCTTCAGATTAAACACATTCAATTCTCTTCAAGCTTATAATAAGTTTCCAGATGCTGGTTTGAAAAGATTAGTTTTCTTCCTTAAAATATCAGTGAAATGCCAATGATAACAGCTATTTACTTTGACTTACAGGGTCTTTTTTTCTTAGTTGTAGGTGGACACAATACCTTTATTTATTTATTTTTATGTGGTGCTGAGGATCGAACCAAGTGTTTCACACATGCTAAGCAAGTGCTCTACCCTGAGCCACAACCCCAACCCCTTACAGGGTCATTTACCCCAAGTATTATCATGTCATAAGCCCATAGTGATTAAAATAGAACATTACATAAGTAAAATGGCTGGTCTACATAACTTTTCCATTACCATAAAAGGCATTTTATTTTACTTTATTTTTGGTACTGGGGATTGAACCCACAGGTGCTTTACCACTGAGCTACATCATGACTCCTTTTTGAGACAGGGTTTTGCTAAGTTGCCGAGGTTGCCCTTGAACTTGAAATACTCTTGCCTCAGCTTCCTAAGTTGCTGAGATTATAGGTAGGTGCCACAGTGCCCAGCTCATTTTATATATATAAAAAAAGAAGAAACAACCTTTGCTATGTTGGCTAAAAAAAATTAAAAGTGTAAAACTGCTCTCAAATCAATTTTTTACCCACTTTAAAAATTTAAGATATAATTTACATCCAGATAATTCACCCTTTTATAGTATATATTGCAAAGGTTTTTAGTATATTGACAGGTTGTATAACACCATCACCACCACTTAACTCCAGAACATTTTCATCCCTCAAAAAGAAACCCCGTACCTATTAACAGTCACAGTCCCCTCTTTCTCTAATTCCCTAAAAATCCCCAATATACTTTTTACCTATTCTGGATATTTCATGTAAATGCAAACGTATATAATATGTGGTTTTCTTTGTGCCTAACTTCCTTTAGCTTATGTTTTTTGTTTGGTTTGATAACTGGTAATTGAACCCAAGGGTGCTTAACCACTGAGCCACATCCCCAGACCTTTTTATTTTTGAATTTAGAAACAGGGTCTCACTAGATTGTTCAAAGCCTCATTAAATTGCTGAGGCTGGCTTCAAACCTGTGATCCTCTGCCTCAGCCTCCTGAGCCTCTGGGATTACAGGCATCCACCAACCATGTTTTCAAGGTTCATCTTGTTGTGACATGTATCAGTACACCATTACTTCTCATTAGCAAATAGTATTTCACTGCATATGGTATTTTGCTTATCCTTTGATGGACATTTGGGTTGTTCCCACTATCATGAATAATGTTTCTATGAACACTTGTGTACAAGCTTTTTGTGTCAACATATTTTTTATTCTCATGGGTATATATTTAGGAGGGGAGTTGCTAGGTTAACTCTATGTCTAATATTTCGAGAAACTGCGAGTTTTCCAAAGTAACTGCTATTTTACATTCCCACCAACAACATGAAAGTTCTGATTTCTGTATATCCTTGATCCAGGACACTTGTTATTATCTGTCGTTTTTATTATAGCCATCTTAGTGAGTGTTTAATCATTGTATTTCTGATGTGCATTTTCCTGGTGACTAATGATGCTGAGCATCTTTTCATGTACTTTGTTCAAGCTGGTGATTTTAATTTTAACCTAAACTTTTGGAAGTTTTAAATGAAAACAATACACTGGTCCATTTATATTAAGGATATTTCTTACACAAACATCTGGAGAGACATCCTCATTTAAGGTGATGCTTTCTGTAGTTTTGAGTACTGCAAGGGGTCTTCGTTGGGCTAAGCTCTTTGGGAGCACTTCAGGAGAACTGGAAAAAGACATACTGCATTTAGAATTTTTTTTGTTTATTTACAGACAATAGTAACCACTAATTTATTCTCATTTATAATAACAGAAAGTTTAAGTTAAAAACAACAACAAAAATCAACAAACCTTTCATTCTTTTTTTCTGAAAGAAGAGATTCGTCAAAAATGGAGAAAGGTATACTGGGACCTATAGAAAAAAGAGACTAGATATATACTCTTAGGAGTACATGCTTTACTCTTCAAGACAACTAGAGGAATTAATATTTTGTGTTGTTAAGCTTCAAACACATAAAAGTAAAGATCATTAATAATTTATTATCAAAATACAGATGATCTTGATTCACCTATTTCCCTAACCAATGCTACTACTCCTCTAAAACCTACCCCAACAGGAGGATTTTGAAGCAAATCCAAGACATAATATCATTTCAATATGGTTTTTCTAAAAAAGACTCTTTTCAAATGCCAAATCTCAAGATGTGCTAACTATATAATAATTTTTGAATATACAGTATCTATTTAGAAGTTCTACATTTTACCCATTATCTTTAAAAAATTTTTTAAAGTGTGTTTGAATTGAGAATGCAGAGTAAGATTCATATACTGTGACTAATGCCTCTTTTATTGTATAGGGCTCTTCAGATACTTTTTAGTTGAAGAAATTGGCTTGTTTGCCACATAATGCTGGATTTTGCAAATTATATCTCCCTCTGTTGTTTAACATGTTCCTCTATGCTTTGTATTTCCTATAAATTGGTTGTTAGAATTAAAAGTTCAATTAGATTTGGTTTATTTTTTATAAAACTACTCACAAATGAATATTCATGTTGCTACCACATTTAACATATTTAAATAGAAAAAGTCCAATTTGAACATAAAATAGTCAAACTTTTTTTCCTTCAAAAAGACACTGTCCTTAGTCTTGGCTGCTGGATACTACTGATAAGTTACTGAATGTAACTTAAGTGGAAACTTATATTATTTTGTACTAATATAAATCTGAAATTATATTTAAACCAAATTCCATAATTCAAAAATACAACAATACTCTCTTTATTCCCCCTCCTCCTTCTTTCAACCCCTTTACCATAATTAAGAAAATATTTACCATTTGTTATATAATCCATTTGGTATCAACAACATTTTCATGAGGCTGTCAAATGTAACTCACCTTTAGAGTGAAGTTGTTCTTGACAAATGCTTTCTGCAAGTGAAGTTTCCCTATGAAAAAATTTGTTTTAAAAAGTGTTCAGTACCCACAGTAAGAATTATTTAATTTTTTAATTGTCTAAGAGGCTTTTTCATTAAATATAATCCTCTTCACTATAAGATAAAAAAAAATTATTCTGCCACTCTCAATCCCAATTCTCTTGAAGAAGTCATTAGAAATGTTATGGAAATATACTTGATTATAGGTTAAATTACACTAATAGTTAAGCAGATCACAAATGGTAAGCTATGATTTTTATAAAACAAAAACAAAAATAAAGCACAAGAAAAGAGACATACCAGTGTTAGCAGTAATTCTCTTGTTGGTTGAAAAGATTAAAAAATAATTATTTGTTTCTATAAGAAAAATGTATTTTTTATGGAAACAAGTTAGTAACAATCATCCCTCAATGTCATAGCTTATGCTGAGACAGAAACTTAGATACATCATGATCCAAAGCTATTAGTTAAGGAGACTTAAAGTCACTAGAGAATCAAAGATTGGTTCCAATCCTCCCTTAAGGACTAGGTGTGTAGCTCAGTTGTAGATTCTTTGCTTAGCATGTGTGAGGCCTGGGTTCAAACCCCAGTATCACTAAAAAAGGAAAAAAGAAAAAAAAAAAAAAAAGAGAATTTATTTATTTATTTTTAATATTTATTTTTTAGTTTTCGGCGGACACAACATCTTTGTTTTTGTATGTGGTGCTGAGGATAGAACCCGGGCCGCACGCATGCCAGACAAGCGTGCTACCGCTTGAGCCACTTTCCCCAGCCCCCCCCCCCCCAAAAAAAGAGAACTGAAAAAAGCTCTTCTATAAGCACTATCCCTTTTACCAATATGGTCTTACCTAGGACAAGAGTTTCGAGGACAAACAGAACTGCATAGAGCCATTCTTGGTATTTCCTGAGACCGGGAAGCAATTTTCAATTTAGCTTCCTTCTTTGTAGTTATCTTCTCTTCTTGCTATTTGTATTAAAGTAAACAAAATAAGTAACTCTCTCAACCAGAAAATGATATATTTTCTCAAGCTCTAGTCCAACATTACATACTCTTACCCTAGATATCCACTAACCATATGAAAAGTATGTATCACAAAAGTTCTTTCCAATAATTCATGTTTTTAGTATAAACTTGTATTGTTGTACTCAATTGAGCAATTCCAAGAATACACTAAATTTGTTAACCCCATTCTAATGGAACATAACTGGAATAAAAAGCTAAAATCAAAATTAATGAAATAATTTGTTTATCATATAATAAGTCACATCACTTATTTCATATGTCATAAATCCCATTTGAAATCACCTGGTTCAAATACTTTCCTGCTCAACTTTGCTGCTACTAATCCCTAAGAAACCACCAAAAACTGAGGGGCAGTAGGGAGGACTTAGAAACCTTCTACACTTCTGTACTGTTTAGATTATTTCAGGATAAACATGTAGCTCGGTGGTAGAGCACTTTGTCTAGCATGTCCTAGGGTCTGGGTCTAATCCCTAGCACTTTTGGGGAAAAAAAGGCTAAATTTATTTCAAAAAAGCATTAGTTTTGTGTATTTAAAAAAAGGATATTGGGCTGGGGTTGTAGCTCAGCGATAGAGTGTTTGCCTAGCATGTGCAAGGCCCTGGGTTCGATCCTCAGCACCACATAAAAATAATAAAATAAAGGTATTGTTTTCAACTACAACTAAAAAATATTAAAAAAAAAAAAAAAAAAAGATGGTAGGGGTGGGGTTGTGGCTCAGTGGCAGAGCACTTGCCCAGCATCTGTGAAGTACTACGGGTTCAATCCTCAGAATCACATATAAATAAATAAAAAATAAAAGTACATCAACAGCTAAAAAGTATTAAAAAAAAAAAAGAGGGCTGGGGCTGGGGCTCAGTGGTTGAGTGCTCACCTAGCATGCATGAGGCACTAGGTTCGATCCTTAGCACCACATAAAAACAAAATAATATGTCCACCTAAAACTAAAAATACATACATACATAAATAAATAAATATTTTTTTTTAAAAAAGGATATTACCTGATCACCTGCTCTTTCTTGCTGAGTAGTTTGGATTTCTTTTAGCTTTTTCTCCATCTCTTCAATCTGTTTCTGCATTTGTGCTCTCGTCTCTGCACTGGTCAACAGCTCTACTACAAACAGTGAAGATGGCTGAGGCATTACTCCTTGTAACAATTTATTCTATCAAAAACTACCTTTGGGGTGCATGTCCTCAACACACATTAATACAGATGAAAATGATATAAGTGGATTACTTTATTTATATAGCAAATAATAGATAAATGCCTAAAGTACAACTTGAAAACTTAGGTTTTGGTGGTAAATAATACAAAGTTCTTGGTTATGTGATACTAACATTCAAATTTGAGATAAACACACAAACAAATGAAAACAATCTTCAGTAACTTAGCAAGGCAATAAGCAACTTAGCAAGACTCTGTCTCAAATAAAAAGAAACTACGATGTGTGTTTGAGTAAAGGGATGAAGATCAGTGACTATTTAAGACCTGTGACCAAGAAAGATCATTCTGACAAAATGACATGATAAAGCTAAAACTTTTTTTCTTCCTTTGGTACTGGGGATAGAACACAGGGGTACTTTACCACTAAGCCATATTCCCAGACCTTTTTATTTTTCATTTTGAGTCAGGGTCTTACTAAATTGCTGAGGCTGGCCTCAAAATTTCAATCCTCCTGCCTCAGCCTCCCAAGTCAATGGGATTACAGGCATGTGCCAGCCACTGCCCCCAGTGAAAAAGCTAGAATTTTTAAAAGGAGAAAATGGTCTGTAAGTAGCCATGACAAGAAAGAACAATCTTAGCCAGGCACGGTGGCGCATGCCTGTAATTCCAGTGGCTTAGGAGGCTGAGGCAGGAGGATTGCAAGTTCAAAGCCAGCCTCAGCAAAAGAGGTGCTAAGCAACTCAGTGAGACCCTGTCTCTAAATAAAATACAAAAAGGGGCTGGGGATGTGGCTCAGTGGTTGAGTGCCCTGAGTTCAATCCCCAGTACCAAATAAAAAAAAAGGAAAAAGAAAGAAAGAACAATTTTTCTAAGCCGTGGCTGTAGTTACATTTCTCATATGCTTCTATTACAGTAAATAGCCAACAAGTCTTGGATGTCAGTCCTATTTCAAAAGTAACAAGAATTTGTATTCAAAGGCATGAGGTTTTATAAGGGAATGCACTATATACCCAGGTGGGAAAATACAAATTCAAGAACTAGATTCAGAGACCAGCTAAGGAAGTAGATTTTAAAAGACCTTTTATCTATTCAAATCTAACTTATTATAAGCTTAATACCACCATGTTTTAGCTAACTAAGAAATATACTTTCACCTTACTTCTGTATACCTGGTATGAATTAGATATTTCCATTAAGATAAACCCAGTTTTATTTAGATACTGATTTCTTTCTCTAGTTCATATTTAGCTACCCTCCTACCCCATTTCTTTGTTGGTTTCTTTTTTTTTCTTTTAAGGTTCTATGGATCAAGTCCAGGGCATCACAATTCCCAAGCAAGCTCTCTCTACCACTGAGCTACAAATCTAGCTCTATTCACCCACCCCCCTCTCTCTCTCTATATATATATATTTGTAGATGGGCACAATAACTTTGTTTTTATGTGGTGCCGAGGATGAAACCCAGTGCCTCACAGTAATAGGCAAGTGCTCTACCACCGAGCTACAACCTCAGCCCCGCTGTTCCTATTTTTTAAAAACCTTACTCAGCTAGCTCCTTGTTTTGCAATCATCTCCCCGTCCTTCCTAGACACATTTTTTCAGTATTTCAACCAGAGCACCTTTGTGAATCTTGGAAATGCACTAGGAAATGTAATAAATGAAGGTAATTCCAAGCATACTAAGTCTCCTTTATAGCATTTTGTTTCTAACTCGTTACCTGAAACTCAGAAAGATTTTGTCCTCAAGTTATAGAAGTGATAGGCTAGGGGCAGTGGCACTCATCTGTAATTCCAGCAGGTCGGAAGGCCAAAGCAGGAGGATTGCAAGTTCAAAGCCAGCCTCAGCAACTTAGCAAGGCCCTAAATAACTCATGAAAATGCTTTCTCAAAATAAAAAAAAATAAAAAGGGATGGGGATGTGGTTCAGTGATTGCGTGCCCCTGGTTCAATCCTTTTTACTGACACCCCCCCAAAAAAATCTATATGGATGACATTTATTCTTGGGCCTCCCCCAACCTCGTTTTCTATATCCTTCTTATTCTCCCTCATGTCCTCATGTTCTATTCTGCCTATCTTTTTTCTTTTCCTTTTTTATGGGGGGTTAGGGTGGGGTGAAGAAATGCACCCTAGGGATTGAACCCAGAGCATTCTGCTCTATATCTTGCTTCCAAATTCTATAGATACCAGAATAGGAAGTGCTTTCCATTTCCAAGAAATTCCCACTTTCTCAATTTATAATAAAGATTCCTTCAATTTAGAAAGAAAATATCTTTAAGAGACAATAAAAATAACTATTGTGACTGAGGTAAGAGAAAATTGTTAACTTAAATAAGTCCTTGGAGAAGGAGGTAAAAGACCACTGTAATGAAAACTATAGAACATTGAAGAAAAAAACTGAAGGACTCAGAAGATGAAAAGACCTCCCAGACATTAATAATGTAAAAATGACCATACAGCCAAAAGTAATACATATTCAAAGCAATTCCCATCAAAATATCAATGACATTCTTCACAGAACTAGGAAAAACAGATCTAAAATTCATTTGGAAAAATAAAAGACCCAGAATAGCAAAAGCAATTCTAAGCCACCCCCAACAATAATAAAAAAACACAAGTGCTGAAGGCATCACACTACCGGACTTCAAATTACACTACAGAGCTATAGTAACAAAAACTGCATGTTACTGACATGAAAAAATCAACACATAGATCAATGGTACAAAAAAGATGACACAGAGATAAACCTAGGAATTAAACCAGAAAGCTATGCTACTTCTAGAAGAAAATGTAGGGCCAACACTCCAGTATACAGGCACAGGCAATGTCTTTTTCTACAGGACCCCTAAAACTGAGGAATTAATGCCAAAAGTGAATAAATGGTATGTCATCAAATTTAAAAAAGCTTCTGCACAGCACAGGAAATAATTAGGAATGTAAAGAGAATGTACAGAATGGGAGAAAATCTTTGCTAGCTACTCTGACAGAAGATTAATATCCAGAATATATAAACTTCACACCAAAAAAAAAAAAAAAAACCAAACAAAAAACAAATAATAAATGGGCAAATGAATTAAACAGACACTTTTCAAAAGAAATATACATATGGCCAACAAATATATGAAAAAAAATGTTGACCATCATTAGCAATTAGGGAAATGCAAACCAAAACTACACTGAGACTTCATCTCACATCATTCAGAGTGGCATTCATTAAGAATACAAATAATAAATACTGGAGAGGATGAAGCAAAAAAGGAACACTTTTACACCATTGGTGGGATTGTAAATTAGTACAACCACTGTGGAAATCAGTATGGAGGTTCCTCAAAAGACTAGGCATGGAACCACCGTATGACCCAGTTATACCATTCCTCAGTATTTATCATAAAGAATTTAAATCATCATATTATAGTGATACTTGCATACCCAGATTTATAGTAGCCCAGTTCACAATAGCCAAACTATGGTATCAGTCTACGTGCCCATCAATGGATGAATGGATAAAGATAATGTGGTATATATCCACAATGGAGTTTTATTCAGCCATAAAGAAAAATAAAATTATGTCATTTGCAGGAAAATGGATGGAATTAGAGACCATTATGTTAAGCAAAGTGACTCAGAAGGTGTAAGGACATGTTTTATCTCATGTGCCAAAGCTATAGAAGAAAAAGAAATATGGGGGTGGATCTCATGCAAATCAAAGGAAAATTAATAGAGGAAAGGAAATAAGGATGGGAGACAGGGAAAGGGAAAGTGTTGGGAAGTGATGTTGGCTAAATTATATTGCTATGTTGTGTGTCTGTATGAATATGTAACAACAAATACCATTGTTATGTACAACTATAATATACCAATTAAAATATGTGGAAAAAATTTTAAGAAATGTTTTAGCAGAGTTAAAGGAAAACAAAACAAAACAAAAAAGTCCTTGGAGTATCAAGGGTACAGTGAAATATTTCAGGACGCATCAAGAAAAGTACTTAATAGAAAGGCAAGACACGCACATGTGTGCATGTCAGGGATCATAGCTGATTTTATTGTAGAATATGAATTGTTCCTGCATTCAGAGCTTCTTCTCCTTTATTCCTGAGCACATACTCAGTTTTCTCCATTGTGTTTTTGTGACAGGCAGCAATGGAAGTGGAGCACATATATAGAGAGAAACTGTACAACCACAGAAATAGCACATAAAGCTATAAAGTGGACAATTTTCCTCAGATTTAATAAATTAGTTCAACTCTCCTACAAATAAATTACTTTCACAAGTTTAAATTAGTTCAACACACACACCTTCCCTCTGCTCTTTCAATTTTTTCCGAAAAACTTCAGCTCGAATTTCTTCAAAGGAGAATTCCTCGACTCCTGCATAAATCTTCTCCTTACAATACATCATTCTCTCTTTCTTTTCCTCAGACTCTTGCTGATGGCTTTGAACTCTTTGCAGAAGATCTCTTTCTTCTTTTCCAGGCTTTCTGGTGCTTAGAATGTGGTTTATACTGGGTTCAATTTTACATGGTGTCCTAAAGAAGCAAAATAATTTAATACTCAAAGTCAAAATAAATTATTTCTTATGAATTTTAAGTTCTAATTTTAATATGTTAATCACAAGAAATAATAAGATTGAGAAAGGAGGCTGAAAACAACTTATAAAAATTATTATTAATTATGTTCTGAGCCTGGGATACATATAGCTCAGTGGTAGTACATCTGCTTAGCATGTGTAAGGTGCTGGGTTCAATCCCTAACACCAGGAAAAAATTAAAATTATGTTTTGAGAAGTAATTCAGCTATCAGGAAGGAAATTAGTAGTAGAGTCAGGGTGATCAAGCAGCTTATATTGCTTATAGGTAAAAATAAAATTTAATACCACATGTTATTCAAACCTGGTAGATATAAAGAAGCTAATCTCTGCAATGTATTTATTTTTCACAGTTTCACATCCAAAAGAATTAGAATTACAAATACAGCATTAGGGAACTGATGATGTAAAATTCAAGGTTTTCAGCTGAGGGAGAAGAATGAAAATGGCAGTATAGGTTTGAATAAAATAGGTTTGAATAAAATGAAATATAATTCATTCAGGTTAGCAGATAGATGCTCTCAACCCTGGGCATGGATACTTTCAAAACTACACTGAGACTTCATCTCACATCATTCATCTCACATCATAGTAAGTGTGAAACATAACTAGTGATAGAGTTTGAGCATCTACAAGTTTTAAGAGCTTCTCCAAAAAATTTGTACAACCTGATAAAGAACTTTTATGAAAAACTCAAACTAATACCACATTTCCACTTGGGAGGATCACAAATTCAAGGACAGACTGGGCAACTTAGCAAGAACTTGTCTAAAAAACAAAAACAAAATTTTGAAAAAGCTGGGGGTGTAATTCAGTGGTAGAATGCTTACATAGCATGCATTATGCCCAGGGTTCAATTCCCAACACTGCAAAAAAAACCAAAAAAGCCAGAATGCTTTCTCTGTCAGATCACAAACAAGACCAGGATGTTCATTCTTGCTACATGAACATTGTTCTGGAATTTCTAACTAAGGCAATTAGGCAAGAAAAAGAAAAGGAGTTTAGATAAGAAAGTAAGAACAAAACTACACTTGCAGACAACATGATCTTATATACAGACAACCCTAAGGATCTACTAAAAATCAATTGTAGGGCTGGGGTTGTGGCTCAGTGGCAGAGCACTTGCCTAGCATGTGTGAGGAACTGGGGGGGTTCATTTCTCAGCACTACATATAAATAAACGAATAAAAGTCCATACATCTAAAATAAAATAAAATAAATAAAGATATAGTGTCCATCTACAGTAACAAAAAACTTAAAAAAAAAAAAAATCAATTGTGTTGCTGGGTGTGATGGGGCACACCTCTAGTTTCAGTTTTTCAGCTATTAGGGAAGCTGAGGCAGGAAGATTGCTTGAGCTTAGGAGTTTAAGACCAGCCCCTGGGCAATGTAGCAAGACCACATCTCTACCTCTATATACACCGAAAAAATAAAACACCATCAGTATTTTATATACTTGCAATAAACCATCTAAAAATGAAATTAATAATTCTATGTACAACTTCATAGAATAAAACTTCAGAATTTAAAGAAGTGTGAACAGACATTTCACCAAAAAAAAAAAAAAAAAAAACAGAAATGGCAAATAAGCATGTGAAAAGTTGCTTAACATAATAAATCAGGGAATTGCAAATTAAAACTTTAATGAGATATCACTACACACCTATTACAATAGCTAAAATCAAAAATATTCACAAAACTAAATGCTGTCAAGATATAAATGTCGGGGGCTGGGGATGTGGCTCAAGCGGTAGCGCGCTCGCGTGGCATGCGTGCGGCCCGGGTTCGATCCTCAGCACCACATACAAAGATGTTGTATCCGCCGATAACTAAAAAATAAATATTAAAATTCTTAAAAAAAAAAAAGATATAAATGTCATTTGTTACTAGTAGAAATGCAAAATGATACATTTTCCACTTTCACTTTGGAATAGTGAAAGTGAAATTGGCACTATTTCTAACAAAGCTAAAGTTAATTGTCTTATACAATATAGCTAAATGAATTGAAAAGTTATGTTGTACACAAAAACTTGCACATGAATGTTTTTAGCAACCTATTCATAATTTCTAAAACTTAGAAGCAACCAAGATGTCCTCTAGTAGATGAATGAATAAACAAACTGCAGTACATTCATACAATGAAATATCATTCAGCACTAAAAAGAAATGAGCTGTTGAGCCACAGAATGACACCAAGGAGTCTTAAATTAATATTGTTAAGTGAAAGCCGCCAGTCTGAAAAGGGCGAATATTATATGATTCTATTTATGAGACTTTCTGGAAAAGGCAAAAAAACGGGGCCAGCTAAGGAAGTGGATATTAAAAGACCTTTCATCTACTCAAATCCAACCTATTATAAGCATAATACCACCATGTTTTAGCTAACTAATAAGAATACACTTTCACCTTACTTCTGTATACCTGGTATGAATTAGATATTTCCATTAGATAAACCCAGTTTTATTTAGATACTGATTTCTTTCTCTAGTTCATATTTAGCTACCCTCCTACCCTATTTCTTTGTTGGAATGTTTTGTTTTTTTTTTCTTTTAAGGTTCTATGGATCAAGTCCAAGGCATCACAATTCCCAAGCAAGCTTTCTCTACCACTGAACTACAAATCTAGCTCTATTCTTATATATATGTATGTATGTATGTGAATATATATATATATATATATATATATATATATATATATATATATATATGTAGTTGTAGATGGGCACAATAACTTTGTTTTTATGTGATGCTGAGGATCAAACCAAGTGCCTCACAGTGCTAGGCAAGTGCTCTACCACCGAGCTACAATAAAAAAATTTTAAAAATACAATAAAAAAATCAGTACTTCACATTGATTAAGGGGAGAGATGAAGATGGAGCACAAGAAATTCTGATTACAATGAAATAATTTTGTATACACTACAATGATTGATACGTGACATTATGCATGTGTCAAAACTCATAGTAAGTGTGAAACATATTAGAATGAATCTTAATGTAAGCAAATCCACTGGATTCAATAATTAAAACAAATATATGACACTAATGCAGGATGTTAACAAGAGGGAAAACTGTATAGAATTGAGTGGGGATGAGTACATGAGAACTCTGGTACTTTCTACTCAATTTTTCTATAAAATTAAAACCACTATAAAAAATAAAGTCTATTGGTGGTGCATGCCTATAATCCCAGTGACTTAGGAGGCAGAGGCAGGAGGATCATAAGTTTGAGGACACCCTCAGCAACTTAGTGAGGCCTGAGAAATTTACTGAGACCCCATCTCAAAATAAAAAATTTAAAAGGCTGGGGATGTGGCTCAATGGTTAAGCACTCCTGGGTTCAACCCCCAGCATCAAAAACATTAAAAAAAAAAAAAAAAAAAAAACAGTTTAGAAATAAACCCATACATTATAGCTGATTTTCAGCAAGGAAACCAAGACCATTCAATGAAGAAGAAGCCAGGAATGGCCGCACAGGCCTATAATCCTAGCAGCTTGGGATGCTGAGAAGGAAGAATCACGAGTTCAAAGCCACCTCAGGAACTTAGAGAGGTCCTAAGGACTTAGTGAGACCCTGTCTCAAAATAAAAAAATAAGAAAAGGGCTGGGAATGTGGCTCAGTGGTTAAGCAATCCTGGGTTCAATCCCTGGCACCAAAATTAATAAAAATTTAAAAACTTTGGGGCTTCAAAAGATAAAAGAAAATGGAAAATCAACAATGAAGAGACAAATAACCCAATTTAAAAAATAGCCAAAGAACTTAAATACACATTTCTCCAATGAAGATACACAAATTTTGCCATAAAAAGAGGCTCAACACAATTTGTCATTATACAAATGCAACTCAAAACCATACTGAGATAACACTTCACACCCACTAAGATGACAATAACCAAAGAGACAGATAACAAATATTGGCAAGAATGTAGAGAAATTGAAATGCCCATATATTATGGGACTGTGGAAATGTAAAATCCTGCAGCCTGTTTGGAAAACAGTGACAATTGCTCAAAATGTTAAAAATGCAGTTACCATATTACCCTGGAATTCCTTTTCTAGGTAATAATTCCTTTTCATTTCTACCCAAGAGTAATGAAAATATGGTCACACAATGATACACACAAGTATTCACAACAACATTATTTTCTTTTTTCTTTCCTTGCCTTTCTTTTTTTCCTATTTGGTACTGGGGATTAAATCCAGGGGTATACACTGAGATACATCCCTGACCCTTTTAATTTTGAAACAAATCTCACTAAGCTGGTCAGAGCCTCAATAAATTACTGACCTCAAACTTGGAATCATTCTGCCTCAGCCTTCTGAGTTGCTAGGATTACAGGTGTGTGACACGACACAAAGCTGCATCATTATTCTTAACAGCCAAATGTGAAAACAACTCAAACGTCCATTAAACTAATGATTGGATAAAAATGTTATATATCCATACAACAGAATATTGCTTAGCAATAAAAATGAAGTTTTGATACATGTCACAACATGGCTGAACCTTAAAAACATTAATTACACCGAATGAAAAAAGCTAATTACAAAAGATCACATATCTTATGATTCAATGTATATAAAATGTCCAGAATTGGCAAATCTATAGACATAGAAAACAGATTAGTGATTGTTGGGGCTGAGAGTGGAATGGCTAGGGTGGTGGTAAAGAATGAGGAATAGGAATTTTTTTTGAAGTGATAAAAATGCTCTAAAATGGATTGTAGAAAGAGCTGCACAACTATGAATATACTAAAAGTCACAGGACTGCATACTTTCAAAGGGTAAATTGTATGGTAGATAAATTATATCTCAAGCTGTTTTTAAAAATGTTTTTAGGGGCTGGGGTCATGGCTCAGTGGTAGAGTGTTTGCCTAGCAAACAAGAGGCACTGGGTTCAAACCTCAGCACCATAAAAAAATGAAATAAAGATATTTCATCCACCTACAACTAAAAAAAATGCTTTTAAAAATAAGCTTTAAAGGTAATAGTAAATATATAAAGTTACAAGTCAATGATATAGAGGAATAGGGGTAGAGGGAAAATTAAAAAGAAGAAAAAGGCCATTAAAAAGATGAGATGGTTGGGCTGGGATTGTGGCTCAGTGGTAAAGTGCTCGCCTAGCACGGGCGGGACCTGGGTTCGATTCTCAGCACCACATAAAAATAAAGGTATTGTGTTGTGTCCATCCACCAAAAAAAAAAAAGGTGAGATGGTTGGGCATTGTGGCACAGGCCCATAATCCCAGCTACTCAAGAAACTGAGGTAGGAGGATCACAGTCTAAGGCCAGCCTGGGTAACAGGGTCTGAGTGAGACCCTGTCTCAAAACAAAAATAAACAGAAAAAGCACTGGGGATATAGTTCAGTAGTAGAGCACTTGACTTGCATTCAAGAGGCCGTGGGTCCAATCCCTAGCACTGGGGAAAAACAAAACAAAACAAAACCCCAAAGGCGAGATGGGGGCTTAGGCATAAATCAGTGGTAGAATGCTTGCCTATCATCAGTGAGACCCTGTGTTTGATTCCCAGAACCAAAAAGAAAAAAAAAAAGGGGCAAGATAAAGTAACTAGATATTTACAGAGGTCCTATTCATTATTTTGTAGTCACACAATTTTGGTAATCTTTGTTCCTTTTCTGTTATATCACATAGTCCTTTCACAAGATTAAAATACAAAGGAGTTGGAGGTTTAGCTTTTTGGTAGAATCTGTACTTAGCATGTGCAAGGCCCTTTAATCCCCAGCCCTGAAAAACAAAAAAAGAATAAATTAAATACTAATTATTAAAATAAAGTATAAGCCTGGTATGGTGGCTCACACCTGTAATCCCAGCACTCCAGAGGTTGAAGCAGGAGGACTGTCAAGTTCAAAGCCAGCCTCAGTAACTATAGAGACCCTGTCTCTAAATAAAATATAAAAAAGGTCTAGAGATATGGCTCAGTAGCTAAGCACCCCTGGGCTCAATCACCAGTACCAAAAAAAAAATTTTTTTAAATAACTTAAAGAGTAAAAACTTAAAGGAGTAGGGAATCAGACTAGAAGCTTTATGTAGGATACAGAATATTGAAAAGAATATGTAGTTCTAAAGAACAGGCAGTCAGGAAACATGAATTCTAGTCTTGGATCTGCCATTAAATTAACTGTGATCAAAAAATTGATTTTATATAATATTGTAGCAAAAACCCCACAACACTTTTCTGTTTCATAACAACTTCTTATATAAGTGGTTTATGTTTCCAAAACTGAAACAGGTATACAAAAAGAATTGATTATATAAATTTTAAACCTATCCAGAAAACTTTTCAACATTTGGATTTGGTTTAAATCAAATTGTATTCTATATTTTTCAATTCATACAATAAAAAATTAAGGGGAATAATAGTCAAAGAAAAGTCAGTTTCCTAAATGCAATGTAGTATCCTGGATTGATACCAGAAACAGGAAAAGGACGTAACTGGAAAAAAAACTATTGACATCTGAAGACTTTTCTGGAGTTTAGGTGATAATATTATACCAATGTCAATTTCTTAGTTCTAACAAACCATGGCTTTGTAAAATGTTAATAGAAAGGAAAATTAGATGAAGGGGATACAGAAATTTTCTGCATTATCTTTGCTCCTTTCTGTAAATCTAAAATCATTCCAAAAGTTAAAAGTTTATTAAAAGAAAAAAATTTGTAATCCCAGAGGCTTGGGAGGCTGAGGCAGGAGGACTACCAGCCTCAGCAATTTACAAGGTTCTAAGCAACTTAGAAAAACCCTGTCTCAAAAAAAAGGAAGAAAAAAGTCAATAGGAGAAACTAAACTTAATTTTAAATAAAATTAAGGAAATAAAACAGGTATTGGTATTTAACTAATTCTTGCAATTAAATCTCTAGAACTGAATTATATTTCCAGTAGTACTGTTTTGTAACTTCATACATCCAACCATTCAATAAACAGTTAGATGAAAGGAAATGCTTCACAAGAGTTTTCTTGAAGGGTATAACATCTAGAATTTTTTTTTTTTTTGAGAGAGAGAGAGAGAGAGAGAGAGAGAGAATTTTTTTTTTAATATTTATTTTTCAGTTCTCGGCGGACACAACATCTTTGTTTGTATGTGGTGCTGAGGATCAAACCCGGGCCCCACACATGCCAGGCAAGCGCTACCGCTTGAGTCACATCCCCAGCCCAAGGGTATAACATCTAAAACAGTCCTAGGAGGAAAAAGAATTAGCCACAGGGGAGAGGGGTATGGTGGCCTTGTACATGCTAATTATAAAACAATTCTACAAGTCAGGAGTGTACAGTCTAGTGTGACCACTTATAGGAGGGGAAAACTGGAGATGTTAGCAGAGATTAAATCATGAAGGGTTTTGTAAATGAGGTTTTCATAATTTTTAGAAGTATGAATTGAAAAATAACTTAAAACAAGATTTGAATTTGGTTTGAAACAAAGTTCTCTGACTAGCATTAAAATTTATTATATAATGTCAACTCATTTTTGAATAGCTATTTCAGTTTAGAAAACGTATAAACCACTGATATATTAAGTTATTATCAAACAAAACTATTGTGGGTTTTTTGTTTATAATTATATAATGAATGCTGATTTGGGGTTTCATTCCAAAAGTTATGGGGAGCTAGTAAGAGATTCTGATCAGGGAAACAACATGATCAAATACACACTATAGAACTTTAACAGCATAGAGAGAATGGGTAGAGAGGAATAAGACAAAGATTGGGATTTTAGTTACTGCTATGATTTGGATAAGTGTCTCCCCAAAACTCATGTGTTAAAAGTTTGGTCCTGGGTACACGGCACTGTTGAGAGGTGGCAGAATCTTTAGGAGGTGGGGCCTAGTGGGAAATTTTCAGTTCATCAGGAGTGTGCCCTTGAAGGGGATAATGGGATCCCAGTTCCTTCCTCTCTGCCACTCTCTTACACCATAATGTGCTGACTTGCAACAGGCCCAAAGCACCAGGGCCTATCTGTTATGGGCAGAAACTTGCAAAACTGTGAGCCAAAATAAACCTTTTCTTTTTATAAGCTGATTGTCTCCATGTATGGTATAGTGTTAGAAAGCTAACTGATATAGTTAAGTTGCAGAAATCCGGGCTAGGGATGTGGCTCAAGCGGTAGCGCGCCCGCCTGGCATGCGTGTGACCCGGGTTCAATCCTCAGCACCACATACAAAGATGTTGTGTCCACCAAAAACTAAAAAATAAACACTAAAATTCTCTCTCTCTCTCTCTCTCTCTCTTAAAAAAAAAAAAAGTTGCAGAAATCCCAGCAAAGAATGATAAGGACTCAAAACTCACAAAGAAGATTGCTAAATTTGAATGCAGAAGAATTAAAATTAGTTGGGCATGGTGGTTCAGGCCTGTAATTACAGAGTCTTGTGAGGCTGAGGCAGGAGGATTCCAAGAGGTCAGGTCAGTCTTAGCAACTTAGGGAGACCCTCAGTAACTCAGCAAAACCCTGTTTCAAAATGGCTGGGGATGTGGCTCAGTGGTTAACTGCCCCTGGATTTAATCCTCAGTCTCTCTCTCTCTCTCTCTCTCTCTCTCACACACACACACACACACACACACACACACAATACACTTACTTACTTAAAGATAAATGGGCATGATGGTATACATCATGCCCATTTATCCTATCTCAAAATATATCCTATCTCAAAATATATTTCAAAAAAAGGGGCTGTGGCTCAGTGATAGGGCGCTTGCCTAGCATGCATGAGGCACTGAGTTTGATCCCCAGCACCACATAAAAATAAATAAAAAGGTATTGTGTCCATCTACAACTAAAAAAAAAATTATTAAAAAAAAAAGGGGCTGTATGCAGCTCAATGGCAAAATGGTTGACTAGTATGCACAAGAACCTGAGTGTGATCCCCAGCACCACACATACACACACACAAACTAGTGAAAAAGAAAAAAAGAAAAGCCATGTAGTTAGGTCCAATAAGACACCAAAGAAAAAGAATTTAAATAAAGTTTAACATTTTCTATACCATTATTAACTTTGACATAATTCATGTTTCTACAAAGTAACTTGAAACATTAGAAAAATTAAACATCCAAAAATGTATGTCATCAATTTCTATAAAGGCTCACATGAATTTCTTAAAAAAGTTTCCTGTATCATGACTCTTCATTAGGCAGAATATGGGTCAAAACTTATTTCTGCATTTCTATGGTACCTAGTATGAAATGGCAATTATAAATTAGTTATAAGGAACCTTTTACACAGAATTGAACTTAGCATTAGGATTCAACAATGCTAAGTATTGGACTAGATCTTGGACTGACTTGATTATATCCATCACCTATCATGTTTCTTCTTACAAAAGAAATGCTAAGGGTTAGGAAGAAGGGAAAAAAATATATGCAGAAGGAAAAAGCAGGATAAAAAGTACAATTACCACAATTTCCAATTACAATCAATAACAAATAATATCTCACTAAAATAACAGTGATTACCCTCATTATAACAATGTAAACATAAATCAACCTGATGTTTATACCCTAGTAAAAATATTACTAAGAGTTTTTTAGCCCTAATATATTCAAGGTAGTATAAACAAAAGGTATACACAAAACTTTGTCTATTTTCATTTTCACAAAGAAAATGCTGAGGATTTGAACTAGGATAGGTGTCTCTGCCCACCCTTAATCATTTCCACTTCAAAGTATCTGGAAACCATACTCACATAACTGGCTGTTGTGCAGTCTCTTCCACATATGGAGTAAAACTGGGAACAACAGGGGGTACAGTTGTCACAGAAGCTATATTGCCATGAGGCTGGAGATAAAAAAAAAAATTACCATACTTTTTACATTCTGCCAAAAAAATATGCAGATTCTACTTAAATATTCAAGAGGAATTAAGAGATGCTAAAAATACTCCTCTATTATAAACCTGAAGTCTATGTTATGTTAGCATATACATTTGATCTATGAGTCCTTACCCTGTATTCCAAGGGCCTGTCTGTGTTCCAAGGGCCTGCATGTAGTTCATTCTCTTTAGCTCTGGGGACAGGTGGTGCCATCCATGGCTGGATCATGGGCTTAAACAACTCTGCTCTAGAAGCCTGATCAGCATTTTCATCAAAAACAGTAATTCTACAATTATTTTGCATCTGCTGAGGAACTGGAGTTTGGAATCCTCTGTTCTGGCTTGGAGCTAGGTGAAAAATAGAAAAACTTCACAAGGAATCTTTAAATATCAGCTTAGCTACAAAATAAGGTATACCTATTTCCCAAATCAAGGAAAATACTCTACTATCATAGAATCAAAAGAAGATTTTTTTAAAAAGTAATTATTTTAGCCAGGTACAGTGACATAAGTCTATTATCCCAGCAATTTTGGAGGCTGAGTCAGGAGGTATTGTAAATTCAAGGCCAACCTGGGAAACTTAGCAAGACCCTATCTCAAAATAAAACTTTAAAAAAGGGCTAGGATTACTGTATCTCAGTAATAAAGTACCCCTGGGTTCAATCCCAGGGGTGACTGAACCCAGGGGTGCTTAGAAACTGAGCCATATCCCCAATCCTTTTTATGTTTTGAGACAGGGTCTGAGTTGCTGCTGGAAGCCTTTGCTAAGTTGCTAAGGCTAGATCTGAACTTGCAATCCTCCTGTCTCAGACTCCCAGGTAGGCGGTATTACAGGTATTTGCCACCATGTCTGGCTAAAAAACCAATTATTTCAAAAAACCTTAATAAATTAAATTAGTAACAGTTTTATCCACTCTGTATTTGTTACTTATCATTGCCCTATTTTCCCCTCCTTCCTACAACTTCTAATCTTTTATTTATAGTAAAAAAAAAAAAGAAGAAGAAAGAAATTCTACATTTTCCTGAGGCATCATTTTAACACTGTCTAGTTTTCAAAAACTATTCCTGGTACTCCAAAAGAAAACTATTCCAATTCTTCATTTTTCAGCTCTCCATTTTCTCTCAGTAATAATCAGCCAAGATTTACTAGAGGACACAAATGCAGCTCATTTATTTGAGACTGCTATTGTAAGACTAGTTATTACTTTAAGCTTCACTGGTCCCCCCCCAATGTTTTTTATTGGCACATTATATTTCACCATAATCTGACGAAATATATTTTTGGCACTACACACACTCTATATCCTAATTCTAGGATCTCTGACCAACATCCTGATTATTAATAAATTAATATCAGGAATGGGATTAAAGACCAAATAATAGTCTGGCTTACATGTTTAACTATTTTAAATTTGGTTTATGAAAGCTTACTTTCAGTACTTTCTGGTCAATTTTCCTGTGACTTTTAAAACTGCTCTAAAAAAGTCATTGTTGATTAAAAAGGAAAAAAAAAAACTTGCTGATCATCTCGGGTATATAAAAAGTACTCAATTTTGGCCTAAAAGTCTAAAAAGAAAGGATTCTTAATGATGTAAATATCATTCTCTGAAGTTTCGGTGCACATAAGCTTTACTTTGACAACATTTGCTATATTACTACTTCTTTCAACTAATAACTCTTACTCAGAAAACGATGCTCCTTAAATATCAGGACTTTATTAACTGATACACAAAAATGCTTCTATTTATTTTATTGAACATTATAATATTAGCTCTCCTTTGACTTCCTTGTATTTGCTACCTCGTACTCAGAAAAACTAGGACAGTGTGCATGTATATAATTATGCATTATCTTCTTACTTAATTTACCTACCACAAGAGACTAAAGGTTTTCCAAAATAACATTTAACAAACTTACCCTTGAGAGCACCTCCTACACGGTTAATTGGAGCTCTTGCTGTCTTTTTCCCTTTGCTTTTGAGTTCAGCTAGTGTACTTCGTTGTGGTACTGAAGGTCCAAAAACTTCCTCCTCCTCTTCTTTCTCAAGTGCTAAAAGAGTTTGTCGTGATACTCGAGCTTGGAATTGCCTAAAGTAAGAGAAATTATCTTTTAGTAGATGTAACCACTATCCACTAGACTCAAAATTTCTAATTTGCTAAAACAAACAAAGGAAAAGAACAGAATATGGGGTAAGAAATATAGAAATACTCCAAACAAATTCCTGGAGTTTGGAGTCCTCTGTTCTGGCTTGGGAGCTAGGAGAAAAACAGAAAAATTTCACATGGAATTTTTAATTATCAGCTTAGCTACAAGATAAAGTATGCCTATTCTTTCCCAAATCAAGGAAAATACTCCACTATCATAAAATCAAAAGAAATTTTTTTAAAAATCTACTCCAAACTCTTAGAAATAAAGAGAACTCCCTTGAGATCAAAGGATCACTTGGCTAGAATGATTTAGGTCCTTTAAAAGTCCATGTTTGAAATCCTAGTGACTTGGGAGGCTGAAGCAGGAGGATCAAGAATTCAAAGCCAGCCTCAGCAACTTAGCAAGGCCCTAAGCAACTCAGCGAGAACTGTTTCTAAATAAAATACAAAAAAGGGCTGGGGATGTGGTCCAGTTAAGTGTCCCTGGTATGGGGGAAAAAAAAACCCACAAAAAAGTCCACGTTTAATCCAGGTGTGGTGGCAATCACTTGTAATTTCAGCTGCTCAAGAGGCTAAAGCAAGAGGATTAAAAGGGCCAGGCCAGGCAACTTAGCAAAATCCTGTCTTAACATAAAAAGAGGTAGGAATATAGTTCAGTGGTAGAGCACTTGCCTAGTATGTGCAAGGACCTGGGTTCAGTCCCCAGCACTGTGAAAATTAATAAAAAAAAAAAAAAAAAAATTCTAAGTTTGATCAATTAAAACTACTCTGAAAATCATTATCATAGGTTGATCAGGATCAGAATAGGGTGACTAAGACAATAAAAGTCATAAAGTTTCCCATCAAATTTTTATTATAACTTTTTTTTTTTTTTTTTGGTGGTGCTGGGGATTGAATCCAGGGCCTTGTGCATGTGAGGCAAGCACCCTACCAACTGAGCTATATTCCCAGCCCTATTATAACAATTTTTAAAATTTACTTTACTAAAGCTGGTAGAAGTTTGAAAACTAAATATCCTGTGCTGCTGCTATTTAAGTATTATCAGAAAGGTAAACAAACAAATATAAAGAAGAACTTGCAAGTGCTGACTGGGATGAAATAAGGTCACTATAGCCTCTCTCTTTCACACTGATTAGGATGAAAACTCTAGACAACACAGAAAAAGAGCAACTAACTGAGGATTCTAAAAAGTAAACAAAAGCAAGTAGATTGTGGAGAGGAGTTAAAAACTTAAATAATTTAAGCAGGGTTTTTTCCTGTTTTGTTGTTTTATTTTCTTCCGTTTTCTCTTATGGTTTAGAACTGTCGCAATGATGGTGTAGTAATCTAAAACTCCTAGGAAAAACACCATTTTTCTAGGTAGAAGAGTGAGAAAAAGGGAGTCTGAGGACCAAAAAGCACAGGAAAAATACTGAAGAGGAATAAGCAAAAGAAGGGGATTTCCTAACTCAGTACACGAATTGGTACAAGCCCTGGGCTCACACTACGTATGCACAGAAAATGCTCTGAGAACTGAACTATAATATAAACCACTACCCAAGTCTCATACCAGTCCCTGAGCATTACAGCAACCCCTGAGCAGGACATGGGATAGAACTAAAACACCCTAACAAAGGTCTTGAAAACTGAACTGACATCTCAACCACCATTGACATAAAGTGAGAAAGAACTTTTGAAATCTGAAGTTTGGTTTTCTACTAAGACGAAAACAAAAATTCTCCAGAGAATATCAATCAACAGGACTCAGTCTCATAACACAGTATCAGAATAAATGTCCGGGACACAATCCATAATTATTTGACACATGAAGAACCAGGAAATTGTGGCCAGTTCTCAAAGGAAAAGACAAATAATAACCAACATGGAGATGACCCACATGTTGGTGTGTTTTCAGAAATTTTAAAGCAGCTATTACAGCTATGCTCCATAAGATAAAGGTTGAACATTTGAAATAAATGAAAACACAAAATTTTTAAAACAAACTATAAAAAAACAGGATGTGGTGGCACATGACAGTAATTCCAACTACTCAAGAGGCTGAGAAGATCACAAGTTTGAGGCAAACTTTGGCAATTTAGTGAGGTCCTGTGTCAGGCTGGGGATATAAGTCAGTTGTAGAGCACCCTGGATTCAATCCCCAATATTGCAAAAATTAAAACAAAGGTAATAAAAAGACTGGTACTCAGAAGAGGCAAGAGGATTGCAAGTTGGAGGGCATCCCAGATAATTTAGTGAAACCCTGTGTCTCAAAACTTTTAAAAATATAAAAAGGGCTGGTGGTGTAGCTCAGTGACAGAGCAATTGCCTGGCAAGGGGATGGAATGTAGCTTGGTGGTAGAGCTATTGCCTAGCATGCATGAAGCCCTCGATTTAATCCCCAGTACTGATGGGGTGGTGTGTGTGTAAAATCAAAATTTTTGTAACAGAAATTCAAAAAGAAAAAGAAGAAAAGTATTTTTTTAAATAATGGCTGAGCCAGGGACAGTGATGCATCCCAGTAGTTTGGGAGACTGAGGCAAGAAGATTGCAAGTTCAAACCAGCCTCAGCAACTAAGCAAGACCCTAAGCAACTTAGCAAGACCTTTTCAAAATAAAACATAAAAAGGGTTAGGGGTGGCTCAATAGTTAAGCATCGCTGAGTTCAATCCCTGGTACATAAAAAAATAGATAATTTTTTTTTAATTAAAAATAAAAATATGTGGCTCCATGGTTCTATCCCCAGCACCAAAATAAATAAATAAATAGTAGTAACAGACAAAAGGTCAATAAAGTAAATTAAAATTAAATACTAATATTCAAATAATCCAAAAGAAGTAGGAAACAATCTATAGAGGAAACAAACAACAAAATGAATAAGAAAATGGTAGACCTAAATCCAATACTATTCATAATTCTATTAAATGGTCTAAACATACCAAAAAAAGAGACATATTTTCAGATAAGGAAAAAACAAGACTCAACTATTTGCTCTACAGAAGAAACCCATTTAAAACATAAAGATACAAATAAAAGGAAAGCTATTTAAAAACCTGTGGCACAAATATTCATAGAAGCATTATTTCATAATATCCGAAAAGTAGAAACAACCCAAATGCCCACTAATGGATACACAAAATGTAGTACATCCATAAAATAAAATATCACTCAGAAATCAAAAGAAATTAATTAGTACATGCCACAACTATGTTAATCTATGACGATCCTTGAAAATACGCTAAATAAAAGAAGCCAGTTGCTAAAGACTATGTATTACAGGATTCCATTTATGTGAAATGTCTAGAACAGACAAATCCATAGACAAAGAGCAGATTAGCAGTTATCTGGAACTTAGGAAACTAGGAATGGGGAATGACTATTAAGGATTGGGTATTAAGAATATTCTAGGGCTGAGGGTTATAGCTCAGTGGTTGAACATTGCCAAGCATGAGGGAGGCCCTGGGTTTGAGCCCTAGCACCCCCGGCCACACAGAGAAAAGTTCTAAAAATCTAATCACGGTGATGGCTGCACAACTCTAAAGCTTTCAAAAAACTAGAATGAAAAAAAATATATATCATGCAAACAAAAACAAAGGTGGAATGGCTTTGTTTTTTATTTTGGTTTTGGAGATTTGAGTCCATGGCCTTATACAGCTAAGCACAATACCACTGAGTTACACCCAGCTTTGGAATGGCTGTAATAAATACCAGACCAAATAGACTTCCGAATAAAGGAGTACAATCAGGGATAAAGGCGTCATTATATAATGGATAAAGGGCCAATTCTAAATGTGTATGTACTTAACAATATAACTTCACATTATATTAAGCAGAGTTAATAGGACTGAAAGAAGAAAAAAGGCAAAAATCACAATTAAAGAGACTTTAAAAGTCCTCCCAGGTCAGGAGCATGCTGGTCATCACAGGGATTGGGAGGCTCAGGCAGGAGGATCACAAGTTCCAGGCCAGTGTCAACAATTTAGTAAGGTTCTAAGCAATTTAGTGAGACCAGGTCTCAAAAAGTAAAAAGGGCTGGGGATGTGGCTCAGTGGTAAAGCGCCCAGGGGTTCAATCCCCAGTACCAAAAACAAAACAAAACAAAACCCAACAACAACAATAAAAAACTCCTCCCTGTAATTGTTAGAACAAGTAAAGAGAGAAATCAACAAAGATACAAAAGGTCAGATCAGATCACCAATCAACTTGACTTAAATAACATTTACAAAACAAACGTTTTTTTGAATGTGTATGGAACATTCACCAAGATAGACCATATCCTAGATGATGAAATAAACCATAACAAATTTAAAAGAATTAAAATCATACAAATTATGTTCTCTGATCACAATGGAATTAAACTAGAAATCAATAACAGGGAGCTATCTGAAAACCCCCAAAACATTTTCTAATTAAATAACATTTCTAAATAAACCACAAGTCAAAAAGGAGACACAAAAG
Organism: Marmota flaviventris; assembly: GCF_047511675.1. Taxonomy (NCBI): domain Eukaryota; kingdom Metazoa; phylum Chordata; class Mammalia; order Rodentia; family Sciuridae; genus Marmota; species Marmota flaviventris. The sequence goes on along the minus strand of NC_092499.1, from coordinate 89,092,899 downwards.
AAATTAGAAAATCTTCTGAGTGAAAATGAAAACATGACATATTAAAACTCGTGAGATGCAGCTGAGGGAAATTTAGAGCATTAAAGGCTTTTATGAGAAAAAAAGGATTAGAATCAATGATCTAATCTAAGCTTTTACCTGAAAATAGAAAAAGAAGAAATAGTTGTACCAAGCAAGAAGAAAGAAAAGAACAGAAAATCAGAATGAGAAAAACAGTGATCCCAGAAGCAGGTTCTGAGACACAATCAATAAAATTGATAAACTTCTATTGGAGTGAGAAAAAAGAGAAGATACAAATTACCACTATCAGGAATGAAAGAGAATATTACATCACCTGGTAGACATTTAAAGGATAATAAAGTAATATTATAAACAACTCTGTTACAAACTCGAGAACTTAGATGAAATAGACCAATTCTTTAAAGATTAGAAAAAAAAATATCTTCTAAAGTTCACTAAAAGAAATCATACCTAAATAAAGTGAAAAAAAATATGTTTATGTGCAATCCTAATAAAAATTCCAGAAAGGTGAATCTAAAACTCCAGACATGGTGGCACACACCTATAATCCCTGTGGTTCAGGAGGACTGAGTTCAAAGCCAGCCTCAGCAACTTAGAGAGACCCTAAGCAATTTAGGGAGATCCTGTCTCTAAATAAAATATAAAAGGGGCTGGGTTTGTGGGTCAGTGGTTAAGTGCTCCTGGGTTCGATCCCCAGTACAAAAAAAAAAAAAAAAGAAAAGAAATTACACACTTTTATTCTTTAAGAGTTAAAGAATAAATAGGCAAGACTATAACTGGAAGAAAATATTTATAAATCAAAACATATCTGACAAAAGGTTTGCATTTAGAATATATAAGGAAACTTTACAACACAAAAGCATTATTATAAATCAAAGGAGACTCAAAAGTCTATATACTATATGACTCCATTTATATGACATTCTAGAAACAGCAAAACTATAGGACTGGAGAATAGATAAGTGTTTGCTAGTATTCAGGTTAAGATTAGGTATTAACAACTACAAAGGAATAGCATCAGGGAATTCTCTTAGGGGGTGTGGAACTATTCTATATCCTTTTTAAAAATATTTTATTTTTTAGTGTAGTTGGACACAATACCTTTATTTCACTTATTTATTTTTATGTGGTGCTGAGGATTGAGCTCAGAGTCTCGAACATGTGAGGCAAGCGCCCTACCACTGAGCCACAACCCCAGCCCCTATTCTATATCTTAATTGTGGTGACAGTTAAATGTATATTCATTTGTGAAAACTCATAAAACCATATACCAAAGAATGGATTTTACTGTAAAAAAATATGTCTAAAAAAATGAATAGTAGCTAAGTAAATTTAACTTGCCAATACATCAGGGAGCATTTCATTCAGAAGCAAAAAGACCATTTATTTCTTAATTTAAAAAAGAGTTAAGACAAGCCACAGAAAAGCACTTTACCTATGTTGGGACTGCAGTCTTTCTAATGGTTCAGCCTTCCGTTGAATCCCTTCCTGGAATATTGCATCTGCTTTCTTAAAGTTTTCTCTAGCTTCATATTCTTCAGCCCATGAAATGTAGAACTGAGCAAGCGAAATGCCAATCCCTTGGTTGTGCAAATAACTATACACATCCAAAGGTTCATTGCATAAATGCCCCTGAAACAAATTAAAAGTGTTAACAGTTAACCAATTTCTTCCATTTATGAAATGCCTGTTACGTGCCAGCACATTTACTACAATATAAATTTGGCAAGGACCATGCTTGAAGGCCCCAAAAGAGACAAAAGAAAGAAATTAATTTGTAAGAAAAAGGAATGGGGAAGAAAGACTTTAAGAAGCAGTGATATTTAGGCTGGGCATGGTGATTCGGGAAGCCGAGCCAGGAGGATCACAAGTTCAAAGCCAGCCTCAGCAACTTAGTGAGACCCTGTCTCAAAATAAAAAATTAAAAGGAGGGCTGGGGTTGTGGCTCAGTGGTAGAGCACTTGCCTTGCACACATGAGGCACTGGGTTCGATCCTCAGCATCACATAAAAATAAAGATATTGCGTCCATCTACAAATAAAAAATATATATTAAAAAATAAAATAAAAATGACATGGAATATGGCTCAGTGGTAAAGCAATACAAAAAAAGAAAGACTGGGCTGGGTTTTTGGCTCAGCGGGAGAGTGCTTGCCTAGCAAGTGTGAGGCCCTGGGTTTGATCCTCAGCACCACATAAAAATAAATAAATTAAAATAAAAGTATTGTGTTCAACTACAACTAAAAAATAAATATTAAACAAAAAAAAACACCAAAAGCTTATAAGCAAAGAAATGAATGACTTGGTCAACTCTGCATTTAAGAAGGTACTTTATGTCAGGTTAGGTGGCCCACGCCTATCATCCAAGTTACTTGAGAGGCTGACACATGAGGATACCAAGTTCCAGACCAGTACGGGCAACTTAGACTATCTCAAAATAAAATAACAAAGTCTAGGGATGCAGCTCAGTGGCGGAGCACTTGCCTAGTGAAGTCCTGGATTCAAATTCAGTACCACCAAAATGAAAAAAAAAAACTTTGTACAAGCAGATACAATTCTAGTAGCAAAGAAGAAAAATAAAAACTCCAACATTTTTATATTTCATTTTAACAATCATTTTATAGTTTTGATCATAATAAAATCTTATTTCATTCCACTCACACTGTACCATTCTTTTTTTGTGGGGGATGGGGACTGAACTCAGAGACACTTGACCACTGAGCCACATCCCCAGCCCTATTTTGTATTTTATTTAGAGACAGGGTCTCACTGAGTTGCTTAGCACCTCACAGTTGCTGAGGCTGGCTTTGAACTCATGATTCTCCTGTATCATCCTCCCAAACCACTAGGATTACAGGCATGCACCATTGTGCCCAGTCATTCTTTTTTTTTTTTTTTTAAAATCTGAACTTTTTTGGCAATAAGTTCAATATCACTTAACATAAACAATATTTACAATAGCAAATTTACATTCAGAATAGTCTATTTGCCTGATGTCATATAGACACAATTTGTCAGTACACTAAGCAATCACAAAATAGTTTCTTAAGTCATAGTTTGAGCATGCACTACCAGAAAAGAACAGAAACACTATTGCAAGTCCGGATTTCCTAAAAGCAGACACTGAAATGGAGGTTGGCATGTAGGCATGCTTACAGAGTAATGTGGTTGGGATCAACATCTGGGAAGAAGTGAGGATACAGAAGGTACTGGGCTGCAAAGCAGACAGGTTGACCACATGAGGAGTTAAGTCTGGAATTAGGATGGCTCTACAGGGTTTTCTCCAGTTGGGATGGGGAGATCAAGTCTTTGTATCTCTACATGGAGCAGTCCAGGGTTATAGGCCCCAGTGAGTGGGCATGACCTGGGGTGAGGCAGGGCTCTTCATTAGGGGAAATTACAAAAGAGAGCTAACAGCTGTGAATAGTCAGCCAACAGCACTCCCAGCAGTTGGGGAAGGAAGTCCTTTGGTTCTGAAGGGTTATCTGGGCAGCTGGGTCTAGTACACAATACCAAAACAATTATAAACAAGTAAAAGTAGAGGTATAAAAGTAGAGTATACCTCTACTTTTATACTCTACTCCAAGCAGTTAAAGTATACATAGCAGAATATTCTTTCATCATTAATTTTCCCATGATGTTGTTTATTCTCTATTGTTGTTGTTATTATTATTTTAGGTACTGGGGATCTAAGCCAGGGGTGCTTTACCACTGATGCATTTCCCCAGATCTTTTTATTTTTTATTTTGAGACATGGTCTCACTAAGTTGCTTAGACTGGCCTTGAATTGTGATCCTCGTCTCAGCCTCCAAATCGCTGGGATTATAAGTATATGACACCATGCCCACCTCTTCTAAATTATTTTTAAATGAATGCATAGAGTTCCATTTAGAAGACGCTCCATAATTTAATTATTCACTATTACTGGATATTTCAACAACTTTTGCCCAATTATAAATAATTCTAAAATATCTTCATAAATACAACCTTTCACTTTTGACTTTAGTCCCTTAGGATAAATTCCTAGAACTATGTGTAAAGTAACAAGTTTCTAAGAGGATTATTAAAATTAAAAATGCTAAAATTTAGTAAGTCACAATTTACTAATTTCACCAGATTCTTATCAACATTAGAAACTAAAGACAGTTCCTAATTTCATATAAAAATGGTATTTTAAGCTGGGTGTAGTGGTACACACCTACAAACTCAGCTGCTCAGGAGAATTCTAAGTTAGAGGTCACCCTGGGAAACTTAGTGAGAAACTGTCTCAAAATAAAAGGACTAAGAGCTGGGCATGGTGGTACACACCTATAATCCCAGCTACTCGGGAGCTGAGGCAGTTCCAGGCCAGCCTGTACAACTTAGCAAGACCCTTTTCTCAAATTTTTTAAAATGTTTAAAAGGGGAGGGGATGTAGCTCATTAGTAAAGTGCTTGCCTTATATGTGTGAGGCCCTGGGTTTGATCCCCAGTACCTCAGGGGGAAAAAATGAATTTCAGCATTCTAATGTAGGAGTTTTTCATTAAAGAGACTGCCATTTCTGATTCTTTGCTAGAAAGAAGTCTGCTTTCATGTCTAGTTTTTCTGGATTATCTAACCTAAATTAAGTCCTACTAATATGTGTTCCCACAGACTCAGTACTTTTCCTTTTGTAACACTTAGAATGAATGTTTCAAAATCTGTCTTCTCCAATAAACCAGGTTCCACAAAGGCAAAAAACAAAAAAACCACTCAGTCCCTGTCCAGGGTTTAATAAGAATGTTGAATAAATGAAATGTTCCCCTTATATCCCTGAAAAAAAAAAACAATATTACATCGCTTAGTTTTGCAGTAATTCAGTAAATGGGGTTTCCTTATTTATCCAAATTAGTGATTTTTTTCCCTCATATGTTTAAGTTATAATTCAGAGTATTATCAGTTAAGATACAGTCCCTGATACCTGTCACTATATAAAGCTTAAGCTGGGCATAGTGGTACATACCAGGCAACTTGTCAATGTCCTGCAGAAATCAAGATATATTATGCCTTCAAGATTCACTTAATTTCCTATACTTGTAATTTTGGAAATTTAAATAATATTCCTCAAGAGAGATATTTTAAGCTGGGTGCCATGAAACATGCTTGTAATTCCAGCCACTCAGCAGGTTAAAGCATGAGGAATTCAAGTTCAAGGCCAGCCTTTTTATTTGATATAAGGTCTTACAACTTAGTAAGACCTTATATCAAATAAAAAAATAAAAGACTCAGGATATAGCTCAGAGGTAGACCCTTAGGTTCAATTGTCAGTACACAGGAAAAAAAAAAAAAGATTTTAGTCAGAAATTTTATCAGTTTCCAATATTTTATTACAGTATCTGTGAACATTCTAAATATTTATTGCTTCCTTTTACCTAATTTCTTTTAGGATAAAAGCAAATAAATCAATATCTAAGAAAAATTGTCATTAACTTATGAAAAATGTTTTCATGAAACAAACTCTCAAGAGTATTCTAGAAATAAAAGAAATATATGTCAAGTGAGATGGTACAATGTGGTCAGTGGACATTTTTGGCCATAGCAATATACAAGGCGAAAGTCCAAAAACCAACACAACACTAAAACATCACTTTTTAAAATATTTTTTTAGTTACATGGACACAATATTTTTGTTTATTTTTATGTGGTCCTGAGGATCGAACCCACTGCCTCACATGTGCGAGGCAAGTGCTCTGTCACTGAGCCACAACCCCAATCCAAAAGACATCACTCTTTTAATGGTAATGATTTTCATAAAGGAGAGAAAGGGATACCAGAATCACCCAGGAAGCTTTTCCCCAAACAATTGTACTCTCAAGTATTTCCTGCATATCCTTCTCCAGTACAGCTGCATGACCCAATTTTGTTTAGAATAAACAAGCAAATAACTCAAATCCATTGAGAGATCTACATACTTTATGATCAGTCTTAAAAGGTTGTGTGATCAGGGCTGTGGTTGTGGCTCAGTAGTACAGCACATGCCTAGCACATGTGAAGCACTGGGTTCCATCCTCAGCACCAAATAAATAGATAAATAAATAAATATAGATGTTGCTAAATCCATCTACAGCTAAAAAAGAGGGACGGGTGTGATCAGGGGTACAAAACCTCTTTATGCTATATTTAAGTCCATCTTTAAGTGGAACCAATTTAACACATACCAGATATTTGTTAAATGTTTACTGTCTCCTAAGTGGCTCATGTTTTACCACTGTTTTTGTATACTATAAACCTCTAGAGACAATCTCTTGGTTTAATATTTTAAACTCAGTGCCTTGAGAAAGACTTACCAATTTAAGCCAGAGATTGAGAAATCGAGGATCACTATAATAACGTTTTTCTCCTTGTAGTGCTTCTACAGCTCTTTCTAATAATGTTGACATGTTACTCTCCTTTCCACCTTGAGGATAGTTTTGTTCTGTCCAATTAATATACCTGAATAGAAAGAAAAGGAAAAGAACATTTAAAAAAAAAAAAATGTAGTTGTAGATGGACAACATGCCTTTATTTTGTTTCATTTTTTTAATGTGGTGATAAGGATTGAACCCAGTGCCTCACATGTGCTAGGCAAGTGCACTGCCACTGAACTACAGCCCCAGCCCCATTGAAAAGAACATATTTCAAGTTGAATGTATACTTTTGTTCTGGCTCCAATACTAATTCTTGATTTTTTTAAGCAAAAATATCTAAAATGTTGAAGGTATGTTTCTTGAGAGATCCTCAAAGGCACATCCTAAGACTACATTTCCCCAAGTATCCCTAATATGTGCTTCTGGGAAATACTGGGGATAGGGACAGAAAGGTATAGCTCAAAGTTGCATACCCTAAATTGTACATTTCTTCAATATTAAGGGGAACTGGAAGGGTAGCTCAGTGGTAGAGCACTTGCCTTATGTGTGAAGTCCTGGATTCTATCCTCATCACCAATAAACAAACAAAAACCCTCAGGAAGACACACTATGACTATTCTGGGTCTCTGTGCCCCCATACCACTTTCTATTCTGACTATTCACTTTCCATTCCTTACACCCCAATTTTAGAAATATAGTCATAAGAACTTCATCTAATATTTCTGTCACCTTTTTAAAAAATAAAAGCACCCACCTATCCCAAACATCCAGAGGGTCATTTCCAGCATAAAATCGAATTTCAGATTCAAATGCCCTGAAATTTAAGCAAAACATGTTAACACGTGTAATATACATAACAATTAACAAGTGTCGCTTCCATGATCTAGATAACTGTACTAGAATATGAGGGTTTGTTAAACAGAAAGAATAGAAATAACAAAGATGATGACAGGCACAGTGACACACACTTTTAATCCCAGAGACTCTGGAGGCTGAGGCACAAGGAATGTAAACTCCATGCCAGTCTCGGCAATTTAGTGAGACCCTATCTCTATATAATAAAAAATTTTAAAAAAGAGCTGGAGATGTATGTAGTTCAGTAGTTCAATCAGCAGTCCCCGGGTTCAATCATCAATACCACAAAAAAACAAATCAGAAATTCCCGAAATTGATCTATGGATTTAAGAAAATCTAGCAAAATCTCAGCAGACTCTTTACTAGAAATTAACAAGATAATTTTAAAATTTGTTTGGAAAAGCTACACTTGTAATCCCAATGATTTTGGAGACTGAGGCAGGAGAAGCACAAGTTTGAGACCTACCTGGGCTAAAACTTGGTGAGACAGTACAGTCTCAAAATAAATAAGGGGGAGTTCTACTGATTAGCACAGTAGGAAAGCATCCCTGGGTTCAATCCCCAGTGCTGCAATAAATAAATAAATAAATAGATACATACATACATAAATAACATTTGTCAAAAGCTACAAAGTCAACATCAATGCAACATAACAGAGTCCAGAAACAACCCACACATATGTGGTCAATGTGTTTTTTCCCCCCAAGTACTGGGGATTGAACTGAGGGACTTGTACATAACTAGGCAAGTACTCCATCACTGAGCTATATCCTCAATCCTCAAATGATTTTTAAAATTTTTTTAGTTGTAAATGAACACAATACATTTATTTATTTATTTACTTACTTACTTATTTGAGGATTAAACCCAGTGCTTCACACATGCTAGGCAAAGAGCTCTACCACTGAGCCACAACTTCAGCCCCAGTCAAATGATTTTTGACAAGGTCCCCAAAGCAATTCAATAAGGAAAGGGAAAAAAAACTTTCTTTAACAAATGGAGGTAGAACAACCAGACAGCTTCCACATCAGGATAAAAACCTTTTACTCCAACATACACCATACACAGGGATAAATTTAGCATGAATCATACAATTAAACATAAAAGTTAAGACAATGAAATAAGGCTAATAATTATGACTTTGAAGGAGAAAAACATAACAGGACACAAAAAGCACTAGCCCATAAAAAACACGAATTGAATTTCATCAAAATTAAAAATTTTGTGGTTAAAAAATGAACAGAAAATTTAGAACTAGGAAAAAACATCTGCAGCACATATTTGATAAAGGACTTATATAGAGTACATAAAGAACTCCATTATTCAGGAGGCTGAGGCAAGAAAGTTTGAGGCAGTCCTCTGCAACTTAGACACTGATTCAAAATAAAAAATATAAAAGACTGGAAATGTAGCTCAGTGGGAGAGCCCCCCTTGGTTCAATCTCCAGTGACCCTCTCATAAATTAATAATTTAAAAACTGGGCAAAATGTCTGAACAGATGGTGAACAGACTCACTAACACTAATCACCAGGGAAATGAAAAGTATAGCCATAGTGAAATACTACACATCACTATGATGGCTAAAATGAAAGACTGATAACACCAAATAATGTCTAGGGATGTAGCTCAATGGTACATGCCACTGGGTTTAATCCCCAATTCAAATAAATAAATAAATAAAAATCTGAGCATTTCACTGCATGTACACTATACTTAAAAGAAATCTCCAGAGGGCTGGGATTGTGGCTCAGTGGTAGAGCACTTACCTGGCATATGTAAGGCACTAGGTTTGATTCTCAGTACCACATACAAATAAATAAATAAAATTTAAAAATTGCATCAACAAGTAATAAAAATATTAGAAAGAAAGAAATCTCCAGGGCTGGGGATATATAGCTCAGTTGGTAGAGTGCTTGCCTCATATGCACAAGGCCCCGGTTCAATCCCACCACACAAAAAAAGCACCACATAAAAAAAGAAATCTCCAGCTGGGCACAGTGGTGCAAGCCTATAATCCCAGTGGCTTGGTTTGGGAGGCTGAGGCAAGAAGAGGATCAAGAGTTATGAAATGAGATGGACATCATTACCCTAAGTACATGTATGAAGGCATGAATGGTGTGAATATACTTTGTATGCAACCAGAGATTTGAAAAATTGTGCTCTTTATGTGTAATATGAATTATAATGCATTCTGCTGTCATATAACAAATTAGAATAAAAAATTAAAAAACAAAAACAAACAAAAAACCTATTCTGGGCTAGGGATGTGGCTCAAGCAGTAGAGCGCTTGCCTGGCATGCGCGGGGCACTGGGTTCGATCCTCAGCATCACGTAAAAATAAAGACGTTGTGTCCATCGAAAACTAAAAAATAAATATTAGAAAATTCTCTCTCTCTCTCTTAAAAAAAAAAAAAAGTAACAACCTTTGGGACAGGAGTCCCCTGTGTTTCTCCTTTGCTAGCAAAGCAATAAACCTTCTTTTTCCTTTTACTCAAAAAAAAAAAAAAAAAGAGTTCAAAGTCAGTCCTCAGCAACTTAGTGAGGTCCTAAGCAACTCAGCAAGACCCTGTCTCTAAATATAAAAAAGATCTGGGGATGTAGCTCAGTGCTAAAGCACCCCTGAGTTCAATCCTTGATACCAGAAAGAAAAAAAAAAAAGAAATCTCCAGGGCTGGTTCAGTGTTAGAGCACATAACACAAGCTTAGCATTCGGAAGGCCCCCAAAAATACAAATTAAAAGAATCACCAGTCCATAATGACCAACTAAATAAAATTAGGATGAGAGCAATGAGTTGAACCATTCATGTGAGTTTTGATACTATTAACCAAAATGGAGAAGAAAAAGGAAGGTCACTTATGAGAGAAGAGAGAGTGCTTCCTACATTAACTGAAACATTTATCTAATTATCAATAATTCTTGACTATTTACAATAGTGTTACACCCCAATAAACATGAGCTGAAAATATCTACCAAGCATCATAGTTTAGCAACACAATGCACTGTAGAGTATAGATTGTGATTGACTGGGAGCTGCAGTTCACTATTGCTGCCCAGCATCGGAATACAGTTGTACTGCATACACAGAACCCATGAAAATATCAAAGTATGGTTTCAACTGAACACATATTGTTTTCACACCATAATAGAGTTGAAGAATCATAAGTCAAACCATCGTAAATCAAGGAACATCTGTTTATGTTATAGACAGACAAAAGGATAGTTAGAAGAAAGAATTGTCAATAGTTAAGCAATCCTAGAAGATATGAATATGTATTGATACAGAGGGCAAACAACAGAGACTTATGTGAGAAACAGTTGAAAGTCTTCAAGAAAAAGGGGAGAATAATTAGAGAAGTGGAAAAACTAGGATAATGTCACAGAAACCAGGGAAGAACATAAAGAATAAAATACCACCATTTCTGAAACAAAAATCATAAAACATAATGCTTTTAAAGATCCAATGAAAGGCAGGGAAGATGGTACATGCGTGGCCTATAATCCCAGTGACTAGCGCCAATGAAGCAGGAGAATGTGTTCAAGGCCATCCTAGGCAATAGGGAAAACCCCAACTCAAACAAATAAAAAATACCAAAGAAATGAATAAGGATGCTCATTACATTATACCCAAAATTCTAATTTGCCAGTTGGCAGAACTGGTAAAAACAGATATTCTAGTTTAACTTTAAAAAACAAACAAAAAAGCACATTTATCAAAGCATGTATTAGTAGACAAAAGAAAAACCCATAGGTCTTTTGAGTAATGTAAGAGTATTTTTTAGCTTTTATTTTTCCAGAGTTTGTCATTCTTGAGAAATTTTCTAATGAGTTACACATAAAAGATAACAGATTTGCTGGGCACGGTGGCACACACTTGTAATCCCAATAGCTCGGGTGGCTGAGACAGGAGAATCATGAGTTCAAAGCCAGCCTCAGCAATGGCGAGGCGCTAAGCAACTCAATGAGATCCTGTCTCTAAATACAAAATAGGGCTGGGGATGTGGCTCATGGTTGAGTACCCCTGAGTTCAATCCCCAGTACCAAAAATAAATAAATAAATGACACTTCCTCTTAAAAAAAAAAAAGATAGCAGATTCAAGCCATGTGTGCTAGTGCACACCTGTAATTCCAGTGAATCTATAGACTGAGGAGGCTCTCGAGTTCAAGGCCCACCTGGGAAATGGAGAAAAAAACCCTAAGTAAAGTAACTTAGTGATCCCCTGTCTCGAAAAATAAAAATGGTTGGGGAAGTGGCTTAGTAGTAAAGCATTCCCTGGGTTCAAAATCCCAGTACAAAAAAAAGGAGATTCTGGCTAGGGGTTGAACTCATTGGTAGGAAATTTATCTAGCATATTGGAACTCTTGGGTTGGATCCCCAATATTACAAAAAAAAAAAAAGTAGAGTCATTATTACTCAGAATCCAAGGAAGCAATCTCTTTGATTGATTACCATCAATGAATTAATTCTGTTTAAGAGTCCAGAATGGTATAATACTTACGGGAAACCTTGTAACATTTTGCTTACTTTATGTTTATCACTGCCCCCATATAAATTTTATTTTTGTTGATAACAGAGTTTGGGTGATCCACAACCAAATGAAATCCTATAGCCCTTATCTGCACCCCCCCCCAATTATTTATTTATTTTTATGTGGTGCTGAGGATTAAACCCATTGCCTCACACCTGCTAGGCCAGCGGTCCACCACTGAGCCCCCTTGTTCTTAAAATAAGTCCTTGAGAAGCTCTTTCAAGAGCTATTGTATAATAAGTTATTGGGGAACAGATTCTTCAACCACCAAATTTTTAAAAATACTCCTTATGACATCCTTCATGGATCCACACCTGTATTACAGTTACGGATGAATAATGACAGATTGAGCCCAAAGCATTTTACATACCATTTCTGCTGCTGAAGTGTTGTGTTACAGGCAGATTCTTGCTGTGCCAGAGCTTCCTGAAGAGTGGACATAATTCGTCCCTGCCTTAAGGGTTGTACATTTTCTTTACTCAGCTCCCATTCATCTCCTTCCAGGGACATGGCTTCACTGAGGAGGAGGAAACAAAACTATGTCTGAAACCAACACTGATTTATTATAGCAGTAGATTATAAATGTTTTCTGATAAGTATTCATTATCTTTGGGTTGAATATGATGAGCTAGCACATTAGTAGTGTCATAGTGTTACACTTCTAAGCTTCTGAGCCTGTCACCTGGTGTCCAAGTTTATGGCTGTAATATTGCCTAATGGAAGAGGGAATTTGGCAAGGGTTCTGTAGATAGTATTGCAAGAATAAAGTTTATATGGGCACAATGGCACTGGCCTGTAATTCCAGTGGTGACTAAGGCAGGAGGATCACAAGTTTGAAGTCAGCCTGAGCAACTTAGGAAGACCCTGTCTCAAAATAAAAAGGTGCTGGTGATGTAGCTCAGTGGTACAGTGCTTGCCTAGCATAAATGAAGCCTTGGGTTCAATGCCCACTCCTGAGGGGGGTGGAAAAGGAACAGGGTGGGCTCAGTGGCAGAGCTTGCCTAGCACACACAAAGCCAAGTTCATTCCCCAGTACTACCAAAAAAAAAAAAAAGTGGATTATTCTACCGCAATGTCCCAAACTGAGCTAGGCCTGTCCTCTCCCTCTTCCTGCTTTTTCCAAGACCTCCTAGTCTTCCTTCATCTCAAATAAATGGCAATTCCATTTTTCCAGTTGCTTAAGCCAAAAATTAGTACCAGCCTTGTTGCCCTGCTCACTGCTGTCAATCATTAAATCCTGTAGTCTCTCCCTTCAAAATACATGCAGAAATCAATTCTTAACAATCAATAAATTCTTAACATCTCCAGTTTTCAGTCTTGCTCAAATCACCCTCTTCTCTTTCCAGGATTATTTCAATAAGGTCTTTTTTAAAAAAAAAAAAAAAAAAGAGAGAGAGAGAGAGAATTTTTTAATATTTATTTTTTAGTTTTCGGCAGACACAACATCTTTGTTTGTATGTGGTGCTGAGGATCGAACCCGGGCCGCACACATGCCAGGCAAGCACGCTACCGCTTGAGCCACATCCCCAGCCCCTCAATAAGGTCTTAATTGGTTTCCCTGCTTCCATCTTTTCTGCCTTTAGTCTATTCAACACTGCAGCTAAAGTGTTCCATTTAAACCCAAGTCAAAACCAAGCTCAAAACCTTCCAAGGAACCTGGTGCTGTGACGCACACCTGTAATCCCAGCAACCTGGGACAGAAATCAAGTTGCAGGCCAGCCTCAGCAACTTAGCAAAAAATCTGTCTCAAATTGTTTTTCTAATTAAAAAATAAAAAGGGCTGGGTGATAGAGCACCCCTGGGTTCAATCCCTAGTATAGCAAAAACAAAAAAACAAAAAAAACCTTCCAGTGATTTTCTATTACAATCACAGCAAAACCCAAGCCTTTAAAATGTCTGCATCTTCACCTCTTGGGGTTGATTTCCTTCTCTACTATCCTGGTTTACTGTGCTACAATGACACTGGCTTTGTACAGGGCAGCTTCCTCCCCTAACCCTCTTCTGGGGCCTTTGTGCTTCACCCAAGATATAGGCATGACTAGATCTTGAAATTTCCTTCAAGGAGGCGGCCTTGGTTCAAACTTATTTTAAAAAATTTGCTAACTCCCACTCCCAACACTCCCTATCTTTTTATTTATTTATTTTTTTAGTACTACCCACCAACTAATTTTTAATTTCTCTTGTTTGTCTGTCTTGCCCACCATCATCCCTACCCAGAACTTAAGCTTCCTGAGGGTTGGGATTTTTATTTCTTTTGTTTACTGGTTGCACGCAATGCCTAGTAAGTAGTCAGTAAACATTTGTTTTCGGTTAAGAACTCTCGACTTTGCGCTTATCCAGGTATTGTGAATTCCATAAGGTAAAGGCATACTTAATCCCAGCCTAGAACTGGTATATTTTCTTATAAAAGAAAAGCAACAAATGTGCAGGCAAGGGCTTTTTAGATCTCTATGTTATTGGCAAAATGACAACATCTAGTATTAGTTATCTGGAAGCAGTTACTTTACAAATACTTTTGAGTCCTCCCAGGAGCCCGTAAGGTGGCATTAATATGTGCATTTTCCCTATCTAAGACGTGTCCCAGGCAAACAGCTAGCGAACGGTCAAACTGAGACACACAGACGACACTACAAATCGCAAGCTCCTGTGTGGACCCGACTGAGGCCGCACAGACTCCTTCGCTTTGAAGCTGGACGCCAAAGGATTCTCACGTGTGCTCGAACCGCAGCTTCGCCACCCGCTGCGTTGAATCCAACAGGGAGGCGGCTCCGTGGGTCCTCAACGCCGAGCCTCTGCACCTGCCAGGCACCCTCGGATATCGCAGAAACAGCTTCCAGCAGCTTTTCTCCCATACCTACCTAAGAGCTACCCCCTCCTTCGTCGCCGCCATCCGGCGTTCCCGGCTCATGCTCTCGCTCTCGGTCTTTCCTCAGGACCGCCAACCGTCTGGGCTTCCTTCAGAAACCTGCCCCTAGAGCTACCCAAGGGACCAGGGGTGCTCCAGGACAAAAGCATTCACCGAACTCCCTCACAAACCGACCGCCTCACGTCCTCATTCCTAGCCGCCAAGTTTCAAATTTAACGGTCCTGCGTGGCTAACGTGGCCACGCCCCTCTACTCTTCCCTGCTCGCGCCTCTCTCCCAAGGCATTACGGGACTTGTAGTTCATCCCGGATATAGCCCGCGTGATCGCAGTGCACAACGGGAGTTGTAGTTTACAAGATCCATAGCCGCCCAGGTGCAGCAGGCACTACAAATTGTTGCAGGTGAGCTCTGCATCCGAGCTCTAAGGTGGACCTCTGAACCGAGTGAGAGATACTTTAAGCACCAGAATTTCTTTGGCGTTTGGGAAGTGTCTTTGAGTAAATGCATTTGGCCAAACTCTCAGGTGCTGCAGCCTAGTTCTGTAATTCATGGTGCTATGGCTCATTTTGTTTTTTTAACCTTACATTAATACTGTTTTCGCATTACATTTCCTTCCCCTAAGGTGTCACCTCTACAACTCAATTTGCACCACTTCTTCTAAACTATCTTGGAAGAGTACCATTTGTTCTTTTGATTTCAGTCTTTCTTGTAGCCTAGTCAGAAGTTTCATAAACTATGGTACAACAGATCACAATCAGAATGAATCCCTTGATTATTGTGTTAGGGGGAAACAGAAGTAGGTAAGAAAGGGAGACAGAAGAGCAGAGGGTGCTCTGTTGTGAAGTATATCTATAGTACACATCTACCTCTTCTGTATTTACCACTGTCCCGTGAGTTTCCCCACTCAGGTCTTAACTGTTTGGAACTCTATGCAGGCCCATCAAAACTTACCTGTCCTGTGTCTCTCACTTAACCACCATAATGAAACATAGAAATTAAATCATACTGAAATGTGACTAACAGTTAATGCTATTGTGTGGTATTTTCCACATCATGTTCTAAGATGCCAAGAGATATTACAGGGGAATAAGTGTTTTATATTCAATTGTTTCTGAAATGTGTAGTTAAATGAACAGCTCCCTAGGCCCCTTAATATGCCAAAGTGCACCATGAATCTCCAAGGGAAGGATATAGTAACTTCCTATTACTTCTGTAACAACACAAACTTAATAGTTGAAAATGATGCAAATTTATTATCTTATATTTTGATAGATCCAGAATTTGACATGGGTCTCATTGGGCCAACCAAGGTATTGGAAGAGCTTTTTATTTTCTGGAGGCCCTTTGGGAAAATTTGTTTCCAGTTTTTTGTTTGTTTGTTTTTTTGGTACTGAGGATTGAACTCAGAGGTGTTTAACCACTGAGCACATCCCCAGCCCTTTTTATTTTTTATTTTGAACCAGAGTCTCACTAAGTTGCTTAGGGCCTGGTTAAAATTCTTAGGCTGGCTTTCAACTTGTGATCTTCCTGCTTTAGCCTCTTGAGCCACTGGGATTACAGGTGTGCACCGCTATGCCCAGTTTGTTTGTTTCCAGTTTTTTGAGGCATCTACTGGCATCCTGTCTCATGGCCCCCTTCTTCCTTCTTCAAAGCCAGGCTTTCATTGTTACATCTCTCTCTGACACAGACAGTAAAATTTCTTTGCTTTTATAAGGGTTCATATGATTAGATTGGGCTTACTGGGGATAATAGAGGATAACCTTTCCATATTCAGGTCCTGGACCTTAACCACATCTGCCAGGTCCTTGCCACATAAGGTAACAGATTTACTGGTTCCGTGGATTAGGACATGGACATTTTGGAGAACCATTGTTGTATTGTGTGCATGTACAAATTTGTAGCAACAGATTCCACTGTTATGTATTATTACAATACACCAATAAAAAAGTACAAAAAATAGCTATGTCTATCTGTATCAGTGCCTCTTAGATGGATCTAGCTATTGGTCTATGATCTTGCGCTTTGTGTGCATTCTGGATTGTACAAAGGCTGATTTCACTACTTTTATCATCATGGATCATACAAAAATCAAGCTTTAGCAGGCCAAACACTCCAGAGGTGAAAACCTCTGGGTCTCCAGGGAACACTTGGATTGATTGCTTGTTTACTATGCAACCACAGAAGGAGGAGGGACTATTTGGGGATAGGATGAAGCTCAAGGAGGACAGAATTAGGGATGATGGGCCTGTGCCTAGGACCAGAAAGGATACTGAATCTGGAAAAGCAGCATCACCATGCTTGCTAAACCCTAGCAGCAGATCGGCCAATCAGAACAGCATCTACATGTTGAATTTACCAATGATTAGGTATCTTAAGGTTGAAGGACCAATGAGAAGGAAGTATAATTAACCAAACCAACTTGTATTATCAAGAGAAAGGGAAGAAGAGGGTTAAAAGAAGCATTGGCCCAGGACTGGGGGCTGCTTGCTGCTGCCCAGTTGCATCTCACAGTAGCTGTTTCTGACAGGGTACTAGGGAACTCTCTAAGGACCTGGGTTTCTCCCTCTCCAGTTCAATGGAAACTCCTTTCTGGACTATATACTGCTTCTTTTCTGCAGAAGCACCCTACTTTTTATGGTCTTCTGAAAATGTTGGAAATAGCCTGACCTAGAATTTTCACCCTGATACATGTAACAAATGCACATGCTGAATGGGGAGATACCAGTTATCAACTTTTCTGCATCTGGCAGAAGAGAACCTAAAAGTCAGAATAGACCACAAGCTGAGAACATAAGCAATTATATGGCAGGGCTGTTGAGAAACAAGGCAAGATGCAGAGTTAAATAAGTTATCTAGGTATTAGGAAGTGCAAAATTTGTCTGTTTTACTCTAGCATTATCCCAGCTAGTACTGTGTTCTAAGCAGATCTTGAAGAATTTTAGAGAGTTCCCCACTTTTGGTGATTGTGCTTGTTTTACACAAGAAACAAAGTGGCAGTGAGATTCACCCATGGAGGAAGAATAGAGTAGGCTTTGGATGCTGTCAGCTTCTTGTTGCAAGTCCAGTGCTCAGGGCACCAGCAACCTCATCTCTGAATTAAGGGATTCAACCAGTACTCCCATGGGTAAGGTGTGACCCACACATTGATGGGTGGGGCCTCAGCAGGCAATTTTGTTTGTCTTTGAGGAAGAAGAATGGTAAAGGTAGGAGGTTTGCCATAGGTTTGGAAGGAGCTGGAATGGGGAGGCCACATGATATTCATCTTGGACAGTGACCTTCCTTGGCCTGGTCCCGAGGATTTGTTGCCTTGTGGAGAGAGTCCTGTAGACAACTGTCATAGGAACCAGTTCTGTATGATGTGGCCTCCAGCAGTACTGACTTCATGCCAAGGTGCTAAGGGCACGGTATCTCAAGGATTGGCCATTCTGAGAGCACCAAGAGGTCACCTCTGGGGCAGGACATTAGCACCCCATAGCAGGTACCAATAGAGGTCAAATGTTCTCCACTGGCCTCAAAGGGGACAGAATTGAGAATAAGGGGGCAGTGCCTAGGACCAGAAGAGACTATCAAACAAGGGGGCTGGAACAGGAAGGAATCACAATGCCCATACTCTGGAAAACACTCAGAGCCCTTGAGAAGGGTTAGAAAGAGGTCTCATTCAGGGCCACATATAAAGATGTATAAATTTTGCTGCACCCAAGGCTGCCTAGACAAAGATATAAATGGTGACCTGTTCCTGCTTTTTCCATTCAGAGGGGGGATCTTCAAATGTTCGTCTGCCTAGAGAGGCTTTATCTTTCTAATTCACACGAAGCATTGTGTGTGTCAGTTGTGGCCCTGGGACTGAAGGTCCTGTGGAAGAGCTAGTGGAATTTTCATTACTAGTGTTCATGTGACTCCATAGCTCTGAGGCCTGAAGAAACCAGTCACTTACTGCTCTGTCTGTATTGAAGGGGTTGTGGGGATGGCTCCTGGAGGAGGCAATCAGTGTGGGAAGTTGACAGGAGGATGGAGTGCCTGAGAGGTGGACCTGTTCAGGATCCCCTTGCATTTCTGTCAGGCAGGCTTTCTTGCTCCCTGGCTCAGACATAGCCTGGTGTAGACTGTGCAAAGTTGGCTTCTGACATTCTGAGGGGCCCAGCTGCAAGAGGCATTCTTGCAGATCTGAGCCCTGAGTTGAGGAGGTAATTACAGCCTATGGATGGGAGGGATGAACCTCTCCTGCTTCTATGTACAATAGGGTCTTCCCTGTGACAGCTGCCACAGGTGATCATGTTGGGTGTTGGATCTGCTCTGGGCACACACCTCACTGTTGGCCCAAGCCAGCCTGTCAGTTCCATAGCTCCCCTGCTGGAAACACAGGGCGCCAAAGCTTGCAAACATCCCCGCCTCTCTCTCCTTTCCAAGGAAAAGCCAGAGATCAGAGACCCCCAGGCTGGGAGGGAGCCAAATGATTACAAACAATTTAATTTGGCTGAATATGGGAGCTAAATTGGCCACAGATATACGTAAGATGATTCAGAGAAGAATTAAGTGAGTTGACAAGCTATTTTACCCTTGTTTGTGCCTGGACCCTTGTTCTTAAATACTATCCTTTTTTTTTAGGGAAGAAACAACCTGGAGGTTTAGTTTCCAGCTGAAATTGGTCAACATTCTTCCTTTACAAAACAAGATTGGGAGACCATTGGAAGAGCTGAACTGGGGCCCCTTCAAGAGCAATTCAGAGGTGTTGGTAAAGATGGCACCCAGAGTGCTTCTCTTCCGGGAGCTCAGGAAAGATGGCGCCCGGAGCACTTCTCTTCTGGGAGCTCAGGTCCATGACGCACTGAAGGCGCACGAACCATCACCTCCAATCCCTGTGAATGGCGCGAACTTTGAATGGCGAGAACTCTCAGCCAATGAAGAAGTAACAGCCCACTCGCCTTGCTCCTCCTCATCCTGTGTTAAGCCCATAAATATCAATACCCTGTTCCTGTTCGTTCTCTTACTCTCTCCCCCCTCCTCCCTCCCCTCCCCCTCCCCTCCCCCTCCCCCTCCCCTCCCCTCCCCCTCCCCCTCACCTCCCCCTTCCCTCCCCCTCCCCTCCCCCTCCCCCTCTCCCTCTCCCTCTCCCCCTCCCTCTCCCTTCCCCCGCCTCCCTTCTCCTCTGTGACTGGCCATACGGTCCTCCTCCGACAGGTAAACTGTTGTTTTGGCTTGTTGAGTTTACGGAGCTTTTCCATCCTCCTTTACAAGAGGAACGCTTCATGTTTCAGAATCCCAGGCCTACTCCAGGGCTTGAGCATGCCACAGACAAATACCTCAGTTTTTTGAACTTGTGAATCACACAAGCTTCCCTTCTTCTCTGTAGGGATCTTCAGGACATGTTGCCTCTTGGCAGTGTCAATGCCTTTCTTCTAACACAGGCTCCCAGGCCAAAGTAGGGAGAAAAGAATCCAGAGCTAGGCAGTCAGGAAAAATGTCATTTCAGAAAATGTCATCTCTTAACAACCAAAGACAAAAGAAAGGACTGAACACCTCCCGGATCATTCTGGGCCTGTTTCTGATTTTCCATTCAGTCCCCTTTTAAGGAATTATACAAGGTGGTGGGCGTTCCAAGACAGAGGCAGGGATGTTTGCTAGCTTTGGCCCCCCTGTGTTTCCAGCAGGGGAGCTATGGAACTGACAGGCTGGCTTGGGCCAACGGTGAGATGTGTGCCCAGGGCAGATACAACACTGAATGTGATCACCTGTGGCAGCTGTCACAGGGAAGACCCTACTGCACATAGAAGCAGGAGAGGTTCATCCCTCCCATCCATAGGCTGCAGTTACCTACTCAACTTAATTAAAAATAAATAAATAAATAAATAAAGAGGAATTGGACTAGCAGCCAAAGAAGCTAGGTCCAGGAACCCTAGCTCTTCCGGGACCAGTATTCCCCTCACTGGAACATATCAGCCATGGGCCAGGGTGTGTCAGTTTTTATTCCTCATCAAATTCCCAGCATCTGGCCCAGGGCACCAGCTCAATAAATACTGGTTAACTGACTAAGGGAACGAACATCTGAGGGTAGGTAACAAGTAACCTTGTTAGAGCGAACACATAAGGATGCCCTTCATTAGTACAATAAACATTTCTTGAATGTTTTATGTCAAGAACTATGTCCCGTACCAGGGACATAAATGTGAAAAAAGCACATGTCCTATGTTCAAGAAAATCTATAACTTAGCTTATGAGCTGTACCCTTTCAGTGTGCTTGGACTCTAAAGAAGATGTGGCCCCTCCCCCAACTGTGCCTGCAGGTCCTAGAGAAGGGGAGGTCAGACAGTGCTGCCTAGAGGGGTCTTGAAAAACAAGTAGGGGTTACTAAAAGGAGAGGAAATGAGAGTGCATCAGGCTTCTGGAGGGAGTGCCAGTAGTCGGTGGGAGTCTCCAGCAGTTGTAGGGGCACGGCAGGAGCTGCCCCTGGGGAGCACAAAGTGGGAGGGCCAAACCAGCCCCCTCTGCCTGTGGTGTGGTCAAGGGCGGCAGACTAGGTGTAATCTGGAAGCTGGGCTCCTCCTGCTGAGCTTTCAAGTCGCCTGGCTTTGGAGCCACATATTTCTTTCATCTCTGGGATTGGCTTGCAGATTCCTCCCTCCTGCCTCAGATGAGAAGGGGGCAGGGCACAGAACAGGCACAGTCCCATCTGGATGTATTCCATTCCTCATCCCAAACACAGCTCTCAGAAGCCAAATTGTTTTCATTTATTTGCTTTATCCTGACTAGGCCATTGAGGCTGCCAGGACCAGGGAGAACCAGCCCAGCTGGTCTGACTGGTTGGCCTGCACCACTTAAGCAGCCCCTGCCTCTCCTGGAGGGCTCCTGTTCTCCCCTCTTCCTCTGCTTGCTGCCTCCAGTGTGGACATTGGCTGGGGTATGCCTGGCTCCTGGCCCTGGCTCCTCCTGAATTAGTGCTCATCATCTGGAACCTTTCTGCACTCTTGCCCCTTGAGGACGTCATGAAGAGTTCTGTGATGTTTTAACTTCTGCATCCTTCTTATCTCCTGAACTCATTTGCAGGCAGGTAGCCCTATTGTCAGGCATTTACCCAAGGTCTTATGAGTGGAGGAGTGCTCATCATTGTAAAGATCACTTCTCCCCAAGGGATCATACCCCAAGGCACCCCCCACATAGTTTTGCTCCCCAGAGGGCATTGGAGGGTATTTCTGGTTGTTTTGGACATTGGGGAACTCATAGGGATGGGACAGGAGATGTCCTACAAAGTGGAGGACATCCCCACACAATGAATTATCCCACCCAAAAAGGCAGTAAACCCTCTCCCCAAATCTGGGCCCACATTATTCAAGGAAGTATAATTTCTGTAAGTTCTACAACTGTGCTTCTCAAAACATTATTGTGTAGATGAATCACCTAGGGATCTTTTAAAAATGCAGATCTTGAGTCCCGTAGGGTAAGATTGGAGATTCTGCATTGCTACAAGATTGCGGATATTGTTCAGGCTATTAGTTTAAGGACCACACAAGGCTCTGTAGGCACAGGTATGCTTGTAACATTTAAGGGAGGAACACTGTATTTTGAGGTATTCTATCTGCAAAATTTGTTGATATGTTGCTAAACATTTTATAAAGGACAGAACAATCCCTTTATTGGGCCTCAAAAATGACACTCCAAAGTATGATACTTTGGCATGCTGAGCACTTTGTTTTGTTTTGTTTTGTTTTGTTTTGTTTTTTTGAGAGAGAATTTTTTTAATATTTATTTTTCAGTTTTCGGTGGATACAACATCTTTGTCTGTATGTGGTGCCTGCATGCATGCCAGGCAAGCGCGCTACTGCTTGAGCCACATCCCCAGCCCCGAGCACGTTGAATTAAAGGAAAGTGAAAGGCCTCAGAAGCTGCCGCAGAATCAAGGTCTTTCTAGACTTCCACTGTTTCTACTCTCTCCGAATGCTAGGAGACGACTTTCTCGGAAAATATTTATCTACTTAAAGACCCAAATCTGCATAAGAGAGCACAATTGCCTTTGACCACTCCCCTCCCTGAAATTTCAGAGGAGATTAAACTCACAGTGCAGGAAAACACCACTGAGGAATGTTGTTACCACACCTAGACAGACTTTGTCACAAACTCTTGTAGGTTCTTAAGTCCAATTCAATTTACAAAGGGAACCATTAACTATTGTCTGTACTTTGGACCCATTCATTCCCCTAAAGTTTCCCTAAAATTGCCCAACCTCCTCTGCTTGAGGGTATTTAAGTTTCAACCATCTCGCCCTGCTTTAAGCTTCATATTTTGTGTGACTCCCATGTACAAGTGCATGTTAATGTATTTGAATATCTTCTCCTAATCTGTTAGTTTACTTCAGCAGACTTGAACCTTTCAGAGGGGAAGCAAAAATCCCTTCACCTCTACACTCAATGAAGAATTATCTAGGACAAATTATCAGTAATGCTAAGGTTAAGAAACCCTGGCTTAGATGAAATTTTTAAATGATGTGAAATTTATTTGAGGTAATCTTAGTTCATTGCAAGTTGGTGACTGCAGTTACAATGCAGTGAACACGTCATCGACTGAGGCTTGAAGTACCTCTGAGCAGAAATAAATTCAGCCCTTAGAACTTGGAAGCACTGGATCTTGATCCTGGTAAATAAACTGTGGTAGTAGGTATGTCTTAGTCAGTTTTCTAATGTAACAGAATATTTGAGACTGTGTAATAAGGAAAGAGGCCAAATTGACTCATGGTTCTAGAGACTTCCAAGTCCAAGATCAGGTGGTTGCACCTGGTGGAGGCCTCATGCTGCTTCATTTCCGGGCGGAAAAGCAAATGGGAGGGTTTGGTGGATCACAGCAGGCCCTTGCTGTAACTGGCACCCTGGGAGTGGGAAGTCACTGCCTTGAAAATTAACCCAGTCCTTCAAGAAAGGCATTAATTCCTTTTAACGACCTAATTACCTCTTAAAAGCCCTACTTCCCAACAGTGCCACAAGGGCAGTCAAATTTCAAGATGAATTTCGGAGAGGACAAATTGCATTCAAACCACAGCAAGATGTTGTACTTCATAAGTGTCATACCTATTCATGGTCTCTCACCTCATGCAATTTAAGAGCAAATTTTGAAGAAAATTCTATGAGAGATAGCAGGGTTGCAGGTAGGAGGATAGGATGAATAGCACATAGCAGATGCAGTTATGGTGCATGTTTTAGTTCTGGCACCTCTCTTTTCATTGAAGTAGATATGTGCACAAAGATGGGCCATTCCTACAACAATGAAAAAAAAGAGATGTATAGACCAAAAAATTGTCATTCATCTAATGTAATTGGAGTTCTAGAAACAAGTGAATTACCCATGACAAGTGACTAATAATAAACGAATACTTTATACTCATGGCAAAAAAAAAAAAAAAAAAAATCAGTGAGGGGAGAGAACATGCCAGGTTATACAAAAAGGAAAAAATAAGCACCTTGGAAAGAATGTCACTTGCCTTGGGGAAGACTTTTTCCCTCTGAGTGCCATGGTGAAAGGGGATCTGAAGGCATGGGGGACAGACTCTTCCCTTTTTAGCTTAGCTTTAGCTGTGCAGGGACTCTGAGGACTTCCCATGGGGTATCACAATGGAGACTGATGGCTGCAGGCCACACCTTGACAACCTGCTGCCCAGAGGGTCTCATATCCAGCGATTTTACTACATAAAAATGTCGATAGCATTTTCTTTCTTTCTTTTCTTTTCTTTTTTTTTTTTTTCTGGTACAAGGGATTGAACCCCAGGGGCACTTAACCACTGAGCCACATCTCCAGCCCATTTTTGTATTTTATTTAGAGACAGGGTCTTGCTAAATTACTGAGACTTGCTTTGAATTCGTGATCTTCCTGCATCTCAGCCTTCCATGTGCTACTGCACCCAGCTGCTGATAGCATTTTCTTTGGCATCTTTCTGTTTGCTCAAAATTCCCCACTGTCCTTATGTTCCCCATGTTCCACTTGCTCCAGCTCACTACCTTCTGTTTCCTGAAGAATTTCAATTCATCCCAAAGAACCTGGACAGTATACTTTGTTTCAGATTTTCTTTTTTCCTATCCACATCAAAACTTACCTATGGACTGTGGATATAGCTCAGGTGGTAGAGTGCTTGCCTTGCATGTACAAGGCCCTAGGTTCCACCTCCAGCAACACACACACACACACACACACACACACACGGAAAAAAAACAAAAAACTTACCTATGTTCCACACCCTCAAGACACTTCTCTCTGAAACTAGATAGTAATAAACTCAGAGATATCTCCTCAGTTGTGCAGATGGATTTTCTTGTATGGTATGTACATTATAGCAGGGGAAAGCTGTATAGCTAATGCCTCAATCTAAATAAATAATCCCAGGGAGTTCTGTGATTCGTGGGAAGTTAAAAATCACCAAAATGTCAGAGTGAGAAGGGATCTTGGAGACCCTTTTGATGCAACTTCTCAGTTGACAGGACTGTGGTTCAGCGAAGTTATTTATACAAGGTCACACAGTATATGGGGGTAGCACAACCCAACTCCCATTGCCTTAGTTAGTCAGTCAGTCACTCAGTCATAGTTAGTCAATCAGTCACTTAGTCAACAAATCCTTATTGAACATTTTGTTATTTCATGTCATGCACTAACTGGGAAGGGGTCACAAATATGACAAGATTCTTGTATTTAGCTAGAGAGAAAAGAGGAATAAAAAGGGGGGTGATCTCATGAAAATAGAAGGGAGATCAGTAGAGGAGAAGTAGGTTATCAAGGGGGAGAGAGGAAGAAAGAGAAAGGGGAAACCTGGGGAATAAAACTGACCAAATTAGGGGCTGGGGTTCTGGCTCAGTGCCAGAGTGCCTGCCTCACACATGTGAGGCACTGGGTTTGATCCTCAGCACCTCATAAAAATAAATAAACAAAATAAAGATATCACATCCATCTATAACTTAAAATAAATTTTTTTAAATATTTTTTTTTTAGTTTTTCGGCAGACACAACATCTTTGTTTGTATGTGGTGCTGAGGATCGAACCCAGGCCTCACGCATGGCAGGCGAGCGCGCTACCGCTTGAGCCACATCCCCAGCCCCATTAAAATAAATTTTTAAAAACTTGATCAAATTATGCTGTAAGCATGTATAAATACACCACAATGAATCCCACTTTTGTGTATAATTATAATGAACCAATGAAAAAAATACATGTAAATAAATAGAAAGAGCAGAAGAATAAATGTTAGGGAATAGGGTGAGGGAGGTAGGGAAGGACAGGGAAGTACTTGGAAATGAATTGGAGTAAATTATGTGCATATATGAACATGTCACAGAAAACCACACTATTACATATAATTATAATGCACTAACAATAACACTTTTAAAATAAAAATTCTTGTTCTCAAGTACATCCTAGTCTTGTGGGAGAAAACAGTATAGTGTGGAAAAACAATTGCAATACAATGAGGTCAGCGATTCAGCAGAAGTATCATATAAAGTAGGGGCACATTGGGGAGGGAGAGTGAAATTCTTCTCCAAGACTTCTGATTGTGTTTAGGGTTTGTCTCTACACCTATGGACTGGATAAGTGTTACCAAAGTGGGGAACTGGTAATGAAGCAGTTGTGAGAATGTCGATCCCAAAACCTATCATTGACTGAAATCACTCCTCTCTATCATCTTGTCTCCGTTACCTGTTCACTATCATGTTGGGCACAGGTTGTATCCCCAGCCCTAGGAAGCTTCACAGCTGTTGATATTTATGGCCTACTCTAGACCAATTACCCCTGCTCTCCTTTGTTAACAGGATGATTATTTAGGGTGGCAATGTTCCCTTTCCAAGCAATGAATCATAGCTTGCCCAATCCAGTCATGAAAATTCTGTTCCCCAATTTCTCAGCTTCCCTTGAATCTAGGAGTGGTCCTGTGATTCTGTTATGATCCAAATAGAAGTCTGGAGAGGTTGTATGACCATTTTTCTTGCATGCTATCTTGGAGATGGCTGTGATATCTGGAGCTTGACCACTTCTGACCCTGGGGTAAAAGCAGAAAGACAACAGCCAGTATACTAAGTAAAATCAGAATAGAAAGGTAGATCCAACCTGGAATCACTACCCTCAGACTTCTCATTATAAGGGGGAAGTATGTGTTAGGCTTTCTGTTACCGAAGCAAATTCATTGCTAATGGAAATACCATCTATATCACTCAGGATTCTAATAGGAACCAATGAGTCACTGTAAGTGAGCTAAATGAAGGGATAATTTACATTGGTAAGAGCTGGGTTAAGGGGAACAAACATGGATAGTGAAGTACCTTGGGACCAGCAGTAGTGGGAAAATGTTGCCCCTTACTCTGATGGGGCAAAAGAAGAAAGTAGTTCCTAGAAGCCATTGAGAAACTATAGTGAAGGCAGAACTGACAAAAGTTGTGTCAGGAATGCAGCTTCTGGTAAGCATAGACTACAAGGATTACATACCCCACTTGCGTATGTTATATAAGGGACAACTCCAGGCAAACCCAGTCATGTGGGCATTTTAACTTTGGGGGTGGTGCTCACTGGACCCTACTCCTGCTGGCCCTCCATCACTCTGGGGGGGAGGGGTCACACTCCAAGCCAACTTCCACTATTCTCAGCAGCCTAGTGGGCTGGCCTTCCTTCTTGTTCTGCTTCTTAGGGACTGAATCACCAGGCACACAACCCTGCCTACTGGTCTTTGAGGGTGGCTCAAAAACTGATTGAGAAGTCTTCCTTTCACCCATTCTCTACCCCAGGCAGGGGATGTGCTTCCCTTTCCTTTATCCCTGCTATTTTTGCTGCAATGGTTTGGATGTGACCCCAAAGATCCATATGTTAAAGCTTGACACTATTAGGAGGTAGTGGAACCTTTAGGAGGGGGGCCTAGTATGAGGCCCTTAGGTCATTTGGAGTTTGGCCTTGAAGTGGATTGTGAGATCACAGACCCTTCCTTGTTCTCTTTGGCTTCCTAGATGATGAGGTGAGCAGTTTTGCTCCACCATGTGCTCCCATCATGATGTGCTGCTCCACCACAGACCGAAAGCAACGGGACCGATCAATCATGGAGCCTCTATATATGAGCCATAATAAAACTCTCTCTCTCTCTCTCTCTCTCTCTTCCCCCCTTATACTAGGGATTAAACTGGTGATAAAGAGGTACTTTACCACCAAGCTATATCCACAGAACTTTTAATTTTTTAAATTTAATGTCTTGCTAATCTGTCCAGGCAAGCTTTGAATTTGCGATCCTCCTACTTCATTCAGCCTCTTAAGTAGCTGGGAACACAGGTACATGCCATCATGCCCAGTACACTTTTTTATCTGTTATAAGTGCATTCTCCTGGGTAGTTTGTTACCGTAATGGAAAGTTGGCAAATATACTTGCTGAAGGATTACAAGCAGGATTCTATAAGGATTAAAAAAGCAATTCTTATTGGGGAATCTCAAGTTCAGAGCTAGGAGAGCACTGTCGAGTATTTCGGAGAGCACAGGTCAGAGGTTGAGCTTAGTAGCTTTTCTTACCATAAAAAAATTGTGTTGCTGGAAGTGGTGGCACACAACTGTAATCCCAGTTATTTGGGAGGCTGAGGCAGAAGGATTGCGAGTTTGAGGCCAGTGTCCGCAATTTAGTGAGACCTGGTCTCAAAATGAAAATAAAGGCTCAGGAGTCTGAGACAAGAGGATTATGAGTTCAAAGATAGCCTTAGCAAAAAAAACCAAGGCGCTAAGCAACTCAGTGAGACCCTGTCTCTAAACAAAATACAAAATAGGGCTGGGGATGTGGCTCAGTGATCGAGTGCCCTAAATTCAATCCCTGGTACCCCTCTGCCAAAAGAAGAAGGAGGAGGAGGAGGAGGAGGAGGAGGAGGAGGAGGAGGAGGAGGAGGAGGAGAAGAAGAGGAGAAAGGGAAATTAAAAATAATAAAAAAAAGAGCTGGAGATATAGCTCAGTGGCAAAACATCCCTGGGTTCAATCCCCAGTATCACCACCAATGCCCTCCCCCCTGCAAAAAAATAAAAAAGAAAAGAAAATATGTTGGCCACAAGAAAGCCCTTTCAGCATGGCATGGTGTCACATATCTGAAGTTCTAGCTATTTGGGAGGCTGAGGCAGAAGGATCACAAATTCAAGGCCACTCTGGGCAACTTAGATCTTGTCTCCAAAAAGCGGGGCAGGGACTTGGGGATACAGCTCAGTGATATAATGCTTGCCTAGCATGTGCAAGGCCTTGGGCTCCATTCTCAATGCCAAAGAAAAAGAAAAAAAAAAAAAAAGAAAGAAAAAGAAAAGCAAGGCCTTCCAGCTCTGAAATCCCTCATGATTCTCTAATGATTCCTGCCAGGTAGGTACTGAGCCTGATTTAGCCCTGCATTAAGAAAGTGTTAGATTTAAAGTTGTACCAAAATCTGTACCCATCAAAGCAGGTCTTGTTTAAAAGAAGCAAGGTTCCATGCTTAGAATGACAGGAATCAGGCCAGTCATGCTCTCACTTGCCACTTGGCACTCTTTGCTTGCATCACCAGTTCCAAGAGGGCTCACACCTGAAGTGGTCCTTGTGTACCTCCCTTGATGTACTTCAGGCTCATTTCTCTGAGGCAACCCATAGCCAATCATGGGCGTCTTTGGCCCACAGGAAAGCATCCACATTGGCGGTACTAAGACTGACGTCTCTTCCCCTCAACAATTCCCATCAGAATGGAGAGAAGAAAAGTGAGGACCCCAGCAGCATAGACACCTGGGTCACATGGACACTGGCTTCATACCACTTCTCTGAGTTTTTGTGTCCTCTAGCTCTCTCTTTTGCCAAATAACATTAGACAATAAATTTGTCTGAAGACGATAAATCTTGAGATTTGAATTTACCAAAATCATGCACTTTTTGACTGAAACAAGGAAAATCCATTCATTATGGTTTATCCACAGGTTTAGGGAACTTCTCACTTTCTCCCTCATACTTTATTGTCTGGATTTTTTTTTATTTAAAATATTTATTTTTTAGGTGTAGATGGACACAACACAATGCCTTTATTTTTATGTAGTGCTGAGGATTGAACCTGGGTCCCGCCCGTGTTAGGCAAGTGCTCTACCTCTGAGCCACAATCCCAGCCCTTGTTGTCTGTGTTCTTTTTAACTGCCATTCTCACTGACGTGGGATAAAATCTTAGAGTAGTTTTGATTTGCATTTCTCTAATTATTAGAGATGTTGAACATTTTTTCATGTATTTGTTGATCAAATTTATATCTTCTTCTGAGAAGTGTCTGTTCAGCTTCTTGGCCCATTTATTGATTGGGTTGTTTGTTCTTTTGGTGTTTTTTTTTTTTTTTTTTTGTTTTTAAATAAACACTCTACTGACTAAGCTATATTCTCAGCCCTGATCTGTAATCTTTTTTTTTTAAAATTATTTATTTATTTTTTAGTTTTCAGCAGACACAACATCTTTGTATGTGGTGCTGAGGATCAAACCCGGGCCGCATGCATGCCAGGCGAGCACGCTACCGCTTGAGCCACATTCCCAGCCCCTGTTCTTTTGGTGTCAAGTATTTTGATTTCTTTATATATTCTGGAGATTAGTGCTACAGATATAGTAACAAAAATGGCATGGTATTGGCACCAAAATAGACAAGTAGACCAATGGTACAGAATACAAGATACAGAGACAAAACCACATAAATACAGTTAGACATACTAGACAAAGGTACCAAAAACATACTTTGGAGAAAAGATAGCCTCTTCAACAAATGGTGCTGGGAAAACTGGAAATCCATATGCAGCAAAATGAAAACAAACCCCTATCTCTCACCATGTACAAAACTCAACTCAAAGTGGATCAAGGACTTAGGAATTAGACCAGAGACCCTGCGCCTAATAGAGGAAAAAATAGGCCCAAATCTTCAACAAATTGGATTAGGCCCTGACTTCCTTAACACGAATCCTAAAGCACAAGACATAAAATCAAGAATTAATAAACGGGATGGACTCAAACTAAAAATCTTCTTCTCAGCAATAGAAACAATGAGGTGAAGAGAGAGCCAACATTTTGAGAGCAAATTATTGCCTGGATTATAAGCAAAACCAAGACAGGCATCTAATCTTGGTCATCTTGGAATCCCTGACAGCCTTGCTAATCAAAATATGGTTTGCACTGTAACAAAATCTCAAGGTGATTCACTAAGACTTTGGTGGCTCAGTACTGGACACTCAGTACAGTGCTCTTTAAATGTTCTACAAGCCAGGTAAGGAGGCTTGGTTCCAGCAATGCAGATCGTTAGAGGCAATGCACTACTGAAATGATATGTTTTGCAGGTTAATTTTTATTGTTCTTGTTGAACCATAAGCTTTTCAGCGTAGGGATGACATGGATGTAATACACATCTCCCCAGTTGCCATTGCTTATGGAAGACAAAGCTGGCATGCTGCCCTGGGAATCTCTGTTTGACCCAAGTCAACTTAAATTCTTCTTCTTTTTTTTTTTTTTTTGTACCAGGGATTGAACCCAGGTGTGCTTAACCACTGAGCCACATCCCCAGTCCTTTTTTATATAGTTTATTTAGAGACAGGGTCTCTCTGAGTTGTTTAGTGCCTCCTAAGTTGCTGAGACTGGCTTTGAATTTGCAGTCCTCCTGCCTCAGCCTCCCAAGCCTCTGGGATTACAGGCATGTGCTTCTGTGCCCTGTTCAGTCACTTTGAATTCTATTCCTGATGAATAGAAGTCAGCAGAGAAAGAGAGAGATGCAGGCAGCATGGGGGATCAGCTGTCCCTAGGAAAAAGGAACCTCAGGACAAGAGTATTTATGATAATCTGAGCTGGAGTTTTGACTTTAATTTAGTTCACATGGAAACAATTTTTTTTTTCCCCCAGCAATGGTAGCTCCTTTCCTGTCTCTTCCTAGTTCCAGACCACAGCCACCTTATCCTCTCTTACGTCCTCCTGGTGTCATGGCCAAGGCCTCAGGGACACCTGAGCCCTTCATTACACATTCCACACAGCTGTGGCTTTCTAGCAAACATAAAGGGCAAAGATAAGGCATCTGGCACATGGTTCTGTTACTCCTCATGAGAAGTTGCAGTGTTTGAGCAATTTCATTTCAAAGGTCTCAGACCTCAGGCTAAAGCATATCCAGATCAGGTACTCTAAAGATAGCCAATGCCCTGAAAACCACAGAAAGAAAAATAGGGGCATACTCTGGAGAGGAGGTACAAACCACAGTGTGATTCAAGGAAGGTCCTCCTCTGAAGTGACATTTGTGAAAAGACATAAAGGTGCCAAGGAAATAGCCATGTGAATAGCTAAGAGAAAATTATTTCAGGGACATAGGGAACAACAAGTACAAAGGCCCTGAGGTAGGAGCATGTCCAGTTATTGGAGGCTGAGCATATGTTTTATCTTGATGAATGTTTTCATGTTCCATGAAAAGAATATACTTTTTGCAATTGTTGGCATACTGATCAATAAATGTCAATTAGGTTAGGTTGGTTGATAGTGTTGTTCAAATTTTCAATATCCTTACTGCTTTTTGTCTTTTACTTCTTCCAGTACTGAGAGAAGAATATTAAAATATCCATCTATAATGTGGATTTATTTCTCCCTTTAGTTCTGTCAACTTTTTTTGCTTCACGTATTTTCTTTTTCTTTTCTTTTATTTTTTTGTACCAGGAATTGAGCCCAAGGGTGCTTAACCACTGAGCCACATTTCCAGCCTTTTTTATTTTTTATTTTGAGATAGGTCTCGCTAAGTTGCTTAGGGCCTTGCTAAATTGCTGAGGCTGGTTTTAAACTTTTGATCCTCCTGTCTCAGCCTCCTGTGCGGCTGGGATTCCAGGCATGTGCCACCATTCCTGGTTCCACTATTGGCTTTTTAGCTATATTTCTCTGTTTTAATTTTAGTGATTGCAATATGACTTTTTAATTTGTTACCATTTATTTTATATATACATTATGCTACTTGACAAATAATGTAAGGAACATTATGCTTTAGTTTATCTTTTCCCATCTTTTAACTATTGCTGTTACCTGTAGTACTTCTACGTATATGTAATAATCCCCACACATGGTAATTATTTATGTTTTAAAAGACCAATTGCAGTTTTTGAATAAATTAATAAATCAGGGGCTGGGGACATAGCCTACTGGAAATGAGTGTGCTTTCATATGCAAGGCCCTGGGTTTGAGCCCCAACACTAAAAGAAATTTAAAAAAAAGAAAAGTAAGAAAGAAAATAGAAAATGGTCTTTTATTATTTATTTAATTTAATTTTTATTTATTTATTTTTTTTGAGATGGAGTCTCACTATGTTGTCCAGGTATATTTGGAACTCCTACTGCCTCAGCTTCCCAAGTAGCTGGGACAATAAGTATGGACTACAGGTATGTACTGTCATGCTTGGCTTTATTTTCCTTTTGTAAGGACATCAGTCACATTGAATCAGGGCCCATCTATATGAGCTCATTTTAATTTAATTACCTCTTTAAAGGCCCCATCTCCAAACATGGTCACATTCTGAGATATTATGGGTTAGGGCTTCAACATATGGATGGGGCAGTGTGCAGGACACATTCCGTTTATCACCAGAGGTATAGAGAGATTAGGAAATGTTCATAAGGTCTCACAGCTAGTAAATAGTGGACTCAGGATTTGAATTAAGCAGATCTAATTCATAATCTACTTTATTAACCATATTCTATATGGTCTCCTAATGACATTCCTACCTTGGTATAGTTTAGCCTCCACATGAAATAGCATACGATGCATAGTTGTAATCCCTTTTCTGAACCATTAGAGCCAGATAATTATGGTGTTATAGTTTGAATCTAAGGCTCATGTCCTGAAGGCTTGGTCCCCAATGCAGCAATGTTTAGAGGTGGGACTTTGGGAAGTAATTGGATCATGAAGACTCTAACCTCGATTGGTGGATTAATTTATTGATGGGTTCATAACCCAAATGGACTACTGGGAAGGTGGTGG
Source organism: Marmota flaviventris (assembly GCF_047511675.1). Classification (NCBI taxonomy): domain Eukaryota; kingdom Metazoa; phylum Chordata; class Mammalia; order Rodentia; family Sciuridae; genus Marmota; species Marmota flaviventris. The sequence continues at coordinate 89,059,320 of NC_092499.1, read as the reverse complement.
ACACTGTAGGAAGTAGGACCTAATTTAAGGAAGTGAGTGCTTTTGGGGACTATATCTTGTCCCTGGCCCTTTCTTCCTTTTTTTTCTCTCTCTTCTTCCCAACTGTCAGGAGGTAAATAGCTTTCCTCTACCATGCCCTTCTGCCATGATGTTCTGCCTCACCTCAGGCTCAAAGCAATAGAGCCAGATGATCATGGACTAAAACCTACAACCATTAGCCAAAATAAATCCTTCCTCCTTTAAATTGTTTTTCTCAGGTAATTTTGTTAAAGCAACAAAAAGCTGACCAATACATAGGGTCATGTACCATGTCTTTTGCTACTATGTCCTACAGGGTCTGGGATACCACTCCAAAAATAAATACTAATTTGACATAAAAATAGTAATATAATAGAAAAATATTTTCTATTCTATTGAACCCAGGTGCACTTTATTGCTGAGCTACATTCCCAGCTCTTTTTATTTTTTTATTTAGAGACAAGTTCTCACTAAGTTGCTTAGGACCTTGCTAAGTTGCTGAGGCTGGCTTTGAACTTGTGGTCTTCCTGCCTGAGCTGATGGGATTACACTATACCTGGCAATAGAAAAATATCCTACTAGAATAGAAACAATAGATAGTAATAGGAATAATCACCCTAAATGGGATAGAAATCATAGATAGTTTTTTTTTCTAACTTTCACATTATTTTAAGTAGGCTTTAATGCCAAATGTGTTATGCAAGTGTGCATGTTGTTTTGTTTTCAGAGCTTTGGGATTTCAGAATTGTGAATAAGGGATTGTGGATAAACATTTGCAGTTCTCATCCTCATGACTGCAACTGTCCACCTTGGTAAATTTTGTACCTTTCTCACTTATTCTATTTAATCTCTATGAGCTGGGTGTGGGGGTGCACACCTATAATCCTAGGGTCAGGAGGGGGTTAGGGCTTCAACATTGCTAATTGGAGGATTGCTAATTCAAAGCCAGCCTCAGCAATTTAGTGAGACCCTAAGCAGTTTAGCAAGACCCTGTCTCTAAATAAAACATAAAAAGGTCTCAGAGGTTAAGCACCCCTGGATTCAATTCTTGGTGCCCAAACACACACACACACACACGTCCCTTATGGGACACTGAACTACAACCCTTTGTCCCATAATGGTTCGACCAAACATATATCATGTGAAGTCCCGTCTTCCCCATGTCCCGCGCAGATGGTGGAATTTGGGTTTCCTCTGTGTGTAGCGGGCTGGCTGAGGAATAAAGCTAAGAAACAGAAAACCATGAAGAAACCACAGGACACAGGAAGTAATTTTAAAAAGCAGGGGTAGGAAGGCTCTCCAATCTTAGGAATGGAACTTCCACACTGGAAAGAGAGTAAGAGCCTGCACTTGCTTTATTTATTTGTGTGAAACATCAAAGATTTTCCATGGAATGTTCTTTGCCAAATAAGGTAGAGGGTGGGCTGTCTAGTTCCCATTGAGTTATGCCCAACTCTAGAGCTTCAAGAGCTGTCCCACTAGTAGAGTGAGGGCAGAGATCTCATGTCTAGGGCAGTCTACACAGGAATGCCGGAATTATTCCCAAGGGGACACTAAGTCCCCCATGGCTTGATACTGAATAAAAGACTATTCAAGTAGCTTTACAGGTGGCATCCCATAAACCCTCCCATAGAGAAGAAAATGGAGGAAGTAAAAGAGACAGGTTTTGGTCCATGGTCACAGGAGGAAAAACCCCTGGATTCTTGGGGAGAGCTACAGCTGAACATGACCCCAGAGAAAATGGAGCCTAGGGAAGGTGATAGCCTCTTTCTCTAAGGCTTTCCACTGGCAGGAAGGGACTCCAGTTATGGGATCTGCAGGACTTTAGGCCATGCGAGCATAGAGGTTTAGCATCCCTTTTCAATTCATTCCAATAGACAATACTGTGAAGAGAAACAGTAATTGTAACATTGCCCATCTGGATGGCTCTGACCTCAGGATCACACAGGATCCAGAGACCTTGCCGATAGTTGCACTCTGACAGTTGGACTCTACCCTCAGGAGTCTAGGTGACTCAAAGGCTAAGATTTCCACAAGAATGGCATTGAAGCCAGAGGTAAGAGCAGTCCAGACTTCCCTTTAACTCACAAGGCTCAGGCCCAGCTGTGGATGCTATAGAACATACTGTCCCCTCCCATTTCCTCCACACACTGCTTGGCTTCTAGGGCAGAGCTCTGAGTGATAGCTCATTAGATTCAGAGAGCCAGTGGAAATCCAAACTTGAGAACAATCCCCCTAGTTTTGTCCTAGATCCAGGGCTGGTCAGCAATGGCTAGAGAACAAAGAGCTCTGCAGACATGGGAAGAAAACAGCATGAAACTTTGATGATATACTTTAAAAGCAGGTGTAATGGATGAGGGCCAAGTTCCCCCACACCACTGGGTCTCCCCCTCTGCCTATCCTCTTGGAGATTTCCTTAAAAGGCTCCTCACTGTTGGCATGCCCCTGCATATCTGCCCCACAGTAGCTCTGTTGCAGATGCTCTTGGGTGAGGTGGGGAGACTGCCAAAGGTGTATGCACCCAGCTTACTAAACTTAGGGAGTTCTTCCTAGGCTTAGGGAGTTCTCTGCAGCCTGAGGATCCGCTGAGACTCAGGCAGAGAGTCACTGAGCCATAGTCTCCCCTAGATCAAGAAGGTGAAGAAGGAATTGGGAAAGCAGAGAGATAAGGGGAGGGCATTAGGTCTCTGAAGCACCAGTTTCTGGCCTTCACTTTAGGGAGCTCTCAGAGCAGTAGCTGCTTCTGGACTGCAGCCCTGCCCTGCCTTGCCCTGCCATCCTGCCATCTGCTTCCCACAGGTCAGCTTGTAATATTTGGGTTGATGGCAATCATTTACTGGGTACCCTAAATGATTCATTGTTCATGTTTTCTTCTGAGCATATGTAATTGTATGCAAATAAGTACACCATCTGTGGCTATCCTAAGAGGCCTGATGTTATTTTTATTCAGATTCTCAGACTGGAAATTTGGGGATTTTGTGGGCATTCCAGAAGTCTAGGGGCTTTAAAAGGATAGAACCATTTCCTTTTTTAAAGACAACAGCTCATTTTTCCTCTACTTTCAGATATTCAGATACTGAGCCCTAGACCGTGTGAGAAAATGCAGAAATGTGAACTCAGATCAAAAAAAGAAAGCCTAGCTGGGTGTGGTGATGCAAGTCTGTAATCCTAGCAGTTGGGAAGGCTAGGGCAGGAGGATTGCAAGTTCAGAGCCAGCCTCAGCAATTTAGTGAGGCCCTGAGCAATTTAGAAAGACCCTGTCTCAAAATAAAAAATAAAAAGGTCTGGGGATGTGGCTCAGTGGTTTAAGTGCCCTGGGAGATATATATAAATATAAATAAATAAATATATATATTATATATATATTATATATAAAATAAAAATGAAACCCTAGAATGAAGCCCCAAGCTTTCATGGATGGGAATGGGTACATTCTATGAGACAGGGGTCATGGGATTGTCCTACTAGTTTTTATAATAACAATTTTAGAATGCTAAACAAAAATGATGGAAGGCTATTGTTTTGGACTGGACTCCTGTACTAGGATCCTATAGGCCAGACAATACCAAAATGGAGTCACTCATAGGGGCTGGGTTTGTGGCTCAGTGGTAAAGCACTTGCCTAGCACGTGCGAGGTGCTGAGTGCGATCCTCAGAATCACAGAAAAATAGATAAATAAAATAAAGATATTGTGTCCAACTACAACCAAAAAAAAAAAAAAAAAAAAAAATGGAGTCACTCATGTTTAGTGCCATATAATCAAACTACAACCTTAAGGAAGCAGATAGATCACAAAGTAGACCAGTACTTCCTGAAAACAAGATTTCAGTGTACCTGAGTCAGCCAATAATGAAGTCCCCTTACTTTAACCCTTGCAGAAAAAGTAACCTGAAGTCATCTGATGTTAGCCAGTCAGGTTTTTTTCCTATTGTTTCATTGTTCCTACCTTACAAAACCTGCTGTTCTGCTGTTGCCCAGTGGGAGCTCTCATTCTAGTTTGTAGAACTCATGAATCACAAATGAAAGCCAACTAGGTCTATAACTAAATTTGTTGTAATTTTGTTCTTTGACAAGAATAAAAATCAACTTTAAAAAAAATCAACTTTATATTCTGCTACTTGAGTTTCTTAGTTATGTACTGAGAATATAGATTGTAGCAAGAAGTGAATTAAAACCATAAATTTACTGCAGCCCTGGCTGGGGAATTCTCAGAGAAGTATTTAACATGTAAATGTTATCATGTTTTTAATTAGCAAGAGTTCTAAAAGATACATAGACTGAATTTCAGGGACACTGGTGGCTCTGGGGGTTCACAGCAGAGGCTAGGGCAGCTGACTGATCATACCCTCCTTCCCTTTTTAAAAAAGGGAAGGAAAACTAATATATCCTAAGCATCTACATGGTTGGCCCCATGCTAAGGCCTTTACAATTGTTATCCTGTTTATTCCACACACCCCTCACTTTTTGTTGTTGTTGTTGTTCTGGTACTGGGGATTGAACCCAGCAGCATTCTACCTCTGAGCTATGTTCCCAGTCTTTTAAAAAACATTTTATGTTGCTGGGTGTCACCACATTTTATGTTGCTGGGCGTACACCTATAATTCTAGCGGTTCAGCAGGCTGAGGCAGGAGGATCTCAAGTTCAAAGCCAGCCTCAGCAAAAAAGTAAGGCACTAAGCAACTCAGTGAGATCCTGTCTCTGAGTAAAATACAAAAAAGGGCTGGGGATGTGGCTCAATGGTCAAGTGCCCCTGAGTTCAATCCCTGGTACCAAAACCAAAAAACAAACAAACAAATAAAAAAACAATCCCCAAATAAAAATCATTTTATGCTGAGACAAGGTCTCGCTAAATTGCTGAGGCTGCTCTCGAACTTGTGTTCCTCCTGCTTTAGCCTTGCGAGTTGCTGGGATTACAGGCATGCACCACTGCACCCAGCTTAATCCCTCCTCCTTTTTTTATTAACAGAAAAAGAAACTGGAACTCTAAAAATTTAAGGAAATTATAAGATGCACAGAAGGATTTTCACCTGTGTCTGAGGATTCCAAATCCACCCTTCTTTCATGACTACCTACTTTTCAAAAATAGTATATAGCAGAGGAATGCTTCTCTTTTACTGACAAACTGATGGCTATTCCTTGTCATTGAGGGTGAAAATCCATGGTTTCCAAAGACCAAATCTTGCATTTATATAGGATGGCACACAGGCTCTAGGTTATCCCAGCTTCCATGGCACTTTCGTAACTCTGCTGAACTCCATCTCAGGTTCTCTGTCTGAGAAACTGGTCTGGACATTGGAGGCACAAGGATATACCAAGTTGGGCAGGGTATACGGCCAGGGCTGGGGAATGGTGAAGAATCTTGGGGCAATCTGGTTCAGGCTCCTGAGGTACACAATTGATCTGATAAAGGATTTTCCTTGTTTCATGAATAAGCAAAGGATTTGGGTGACACAAGACCCTCTTGCCCTCAAGAGGGAACTAATCACAGCATAATTACAAATGAACACCAGGCACAAGCTCTCAGTGTCTTTTCTCTGGGATGGCAGGACATGCTGGTGTCTAAGGGGTGGGAGCAGGGTATGTTGTTCTAGGACCCTTGGCTCAGTCAGGTCAGGAAGAAACTCTGTTTTCCTCCTGGGTCTCTCTTCTGGTAAAGCAGTATTATAGTCTAGTTATTAGGTGTCCCCCAAAAGCTCATGTGTGAGGCAATGCAAGGAGGTTTACAGATGAAATGATTGGGTTATAAGAGGTTTAACAATCAGTGCATTAATCCCCTGATAGGGATTAACTGGGTGATAACTGTAGACAGGTAGGGTGTGGCTGGAGGAGGTGGGTCCCTGGGGGTGGGATTTCGGGGATATATACTTTGTCCTTGTTGAGCAGAGCTCTCTGCTTCCTGATGTCTTGAGCTGCTTCCCTCCACCATACCCCTCGCCATAATGTTCAGCATCTCCTCAAGCCCCAAGGAATGGTGCTGGTCGTCTATGGACTAAGATCTCTGAAACTAAGAGCCCCCAAATAAACTTTTCCTCTAAAATTATTTTGTCGGGTCTTTTGTTCACAGCAGTGAAAAAGCTGACGAAAACAGGTAGATTTGAAGGGGAACATGATGGAAAAGGGAGCGTTTTAGGGCTTCTTTTGTATCCTGCATTAAAAAGCTTATTAACTTTAATGTTTGAAGGTTCTACTCTTTTTTTTTTCAGTGCTGGGGATCATACCCAGGGCTTCATAGAAACTAAGCAAGGGCTCCATGCCCAGCCCTATTTTATTTTAAAACGACATCTACACTGAATTCCTCAGGCTGGCCTAGAATTTGCGATTCTCCTGCCTCAGCTTCCTGAGAAGCTGGGATTCCAGGCCTGCGCCACTGCACCCAGCTCATACAATTTATCTTGTATGCGCTGGGTTTGACTCTCCAGCTAAAACACACACCCTCTGAAAACAGGGCCAATAGTTTTTTCATTCGTTTTATGGACTTTCTTTCCCTATCTTATGGTTGTCACACAGTGCTGAACACATGGTAATAGCTATCATTTGTTGAGCATCTATTATGTACAAAAGTATACTACTAGGTATGTTGTTCACTTTATTACAATTTCTACTTCCCAACAATCATATGTGGAGGATGCTATAATTATCTCCATCTGATAGGTGATATAACTAAATTCAGAGAGGTTAATTTAATATACCCAAATCACCAGCGGGTACATATACTAGGAATTGAATCTCTATTTGTCTGACTCCAAAGTCTTATTTTTACCCTGTTGTACTGGTTCTTTACTGAGTCACAGCATTATCTCATAGTTATCTGTGGCCAACTAAGTCCCCCAAGGAGTCCTGGCTCCTTCTTCAGTGGCCCCTGGTAATAATTAGAGTGGAGGAAGGGTGGGACAGGCAACTGAGAGGCCAGGCAAGAAATATGTCATATACACCCCTGGCCTCCCCAACCCTCCTGTGTGGTTTGGGACACATAGTATGTACTCAATAAATACTTAATGTAAAGGAAAAGTTTCTTTTTAGAGAGGAAAGTAGTACTTATTTCAGTTAACCATTGGCAATGTGTACAACTAGGAATGAACTCTGTTGCCAAGGAATGAAAAGAAATAAAATGAAAGAAGACCCCCAAAAAAAGAGATTAAAATTTTTTAAAAAATTATATTTCAAAGATAGAAGCAAAAACATTGTTGTAAGTACCAAAGAAATGGAATGGGAGTGGTAGAGCACTTGCCTAGCATCCTTGAAGCTCTGGGTTCAATTCCCAAGGCTGCAATGAAAAAGAGAATCTAGATGGCTGGGAATGTAGTTTAGTAGTAGAGCACTTGCCTGCAAAGCATGCTTGAGGCCCTGAGTTTGATCCCCAGCACAGCAACAAATCAAACAATTAAGCAAAGACTTCCTTCCTGTAGACAAGGAAATTTATAAACTGCAGGGAGGCTTTCCAAGAAACTAATTCCAAAACAACATCAAGATTCTTTTCTTCTCACCTCTGAGAACTGACCTAATTCAAACCACTGTAAAGGGCATAGTCTGTGACCTGTTTTGGAGCTGATATAAACTGGAGAAATAATTTCTTCCCAAAGCCAATAAGAACGGATGCCAAGAGTTTATACGGGGGTCAGTTTTCTGTTTGGGGTACCAGCAATTGAACTCAGGGGCACTTAACCACTGAGCCCATCCTCAGCCCTTTTTTGTATTTTATTTAGAGACAGGGCCTCATGAAATTGCTAAAGCTGGCTTTGAACTTGTGATCCTCCTGTCTCAGCCTCCTGAGCCCCTAGGATTACAGGTATGCACCACCATGCCTGGCTCAGGGGTCAGTTTTGTATATTTTATACACTCATTGTAAGAGAGGTCAGGATTGAAAATAAATTATCCTTTTCTGCAACATTTTTTTGTCATTTTTTTCCAGTTGCAAAATCCAGGATTGATTTTGACATTTAGTTTCTTTATTGTGAGTTCATGTATCATCAGATGATGTGGGTAGTCCATGAAACCTAGAATAGCCTCAACTTCTTCTGGGGGAAGAAAGACTTCCTTGAGATCTTCTTTTTGAGTCCTTGAGATCTTTTTTTTAGAGATTTATACATCTAGAACAGGCTTAATGACATTAAACTCTTAGGAAAGAGCCTGAAAATAGCATGGGTTTGAACCCAGCATAGCAACAAATGAAACAATTACGTCTATCATTATCCAGTTGGGCATTCCTTTAAACAAAGTAAAACTGTATTGATAATTTAAGGCTGGACTGGTTCTAAAATAACACTTGATATTTGCTCAAATCACTGATCTGGGTCCCTAACCCCTGCCACGGAGTAAATCAGGCTGGGTGTGCCAAGAGCAATCAGAGAGCTGGGAGATACCCATGTAACAGTCACTGGTTTAGTGTAGATCTCTCTCTGGGTAAAGGATAGTGATAAGTCCACTTGTACAACCACTTAAAATGTCTCTTGTACTCAAGCAAACAATTTTGGAATAGAGATGATAATATTAAAAGCAATAGCCTCTCAGACAGCTGTGGTGGCACATGCCTATAATCCCAATGACTATGGATGGAGGCTGAGGCAGGAGGATCACGGTTTGAGGCCAGCCTCAGCTACTTAGTGAGACCCTGTCTCAAAATAAAAAACACAAAAAGGTTTGGAAATGTAGCTCAGTGGGAAAGCATCCCTGGATTCAGTCCTCAGTATCCCCCCCCCCCCCCAAATACACACACAAGCAGCCTCTCTACCTGGGATGACTTCTACTGAAATGTGGAGTATTTTGAGTTGATAAAGGGCTAACTGTTGTTGCTGTGGGCCAAGGTAAGGGCATTGAAAGGTGGCAGACGCAAGAGGAAACCAGGGTAGAAAGAGAGATTAAGAGATACAGACAGAGTGCTGCATGGGGGAAAGAGAGAAGGAAGCTGGCAGAGAGGGAAAGTCTATGATGAACAGAAGAAGACTTTTAGTGTGGAGGATCTAATCCTCAGTCCAGCACATTCCATGGCAGAACAGGGAGGAAAGCAAAGCCCAGTGCAGCATGTTTGCCAATCTACCCTCCTCAGACACCACCAAAGAGAGACATCCTGGCTGTGTTGCCAGCTTCAAGGGCCTTCCCCTTGCTGGTCCACTTGACAGCCAGACACGGAGGCACTGATCCTTGAAAGGTAGATGTGAAGTAAGGGTGGCTGCCTGGGTCTCCCTTCCTTGCTTGTTTCCTGTGCCCAAGAGGCCTTTTCTCTCAGCCCACAGGATCCCTAGATCCTTAGTGGGGAAAGCCCCTTCAGCCAGAGTCCTCTCCACCATCTGGCAGTGTTCCAAAAAGAAATGAGGAATCCTATACAAATCTTATCTGGTTGACAGACCACAGTCCCTTATCCATTGACACACATTAACCTAAGCCCACAGGGGCAAGGTATGGACCAGAAGATAGGGCAGTGTGCTGAATGGAGGAAGGGGTGGAAGTAGGAACTGAAAATGTGCCCCTGCGATGATGCTGGAGCTCTGGGTCGCTTCCTGCGGGTGATGCAATAGCTTCTGCCACAGGTGGTGTGTGGTGGCTGCGGTGGGAGTGTTTGCGGAGTGTTTGCGACTGAGAGGCTGGAATTTACCTCAGCTGGGCTGCCTCAGGTTTGACCTTCCTGTTCTGGGGGCAGTGAAGACGGTGGGTTACGGATGGGGGAAAGGGAGAGAACCAGGTCTGGGGGGAGGAACTGGGTGTGGCTGTAAGGCAGTAGATACTGGGGATGCTAGCACCAGCTTTCATCTTCAAGTTGTTAGGCTTTCCTGTCCTTGGAGAAGTGAACTTAGTTTTCCTTAAATGTAAAGTGCTTCTGATGGGGATAACTCCATCTTAGGTTGGATTCCAAAGATGGATTGAAACACCTTTTATAATACTGTGTCTGGTGCTTAGTAGGTGTTCAACAGATGGAAATTGGAACCTGGGCAGGACCTGGGCAGGATTGGGATAAGAGGCTCGTGTCAGTCTCCAATCCTAACCTGCTGAGCCACACCATTCATCCAAGTTCTGCCATCTCTGAGTCCACAGGAGTAACAACATAAGCATGAGTAAGTGAGTGTTGGTGACAGAGCTGGGAGCTGAACCCAGATCTCCTGACACGCAGTCTGGATCTCTGTCTACTCTGATGATAGGTGGGCTTTGAGAGCAGGGAAGAAGTGGAGCATCAGATATTTCCAGATCCCTTGGTATAAGAAAAGGCAAGACCATCTGGAAGGAGACCATCTGGGAGAAGGCTGGCAAGACCAACCTTTCCTGGGAAGGTTGCTTTTCCTTTGCTTGTCCAGGTCCAACTCTATCTGCCATACCCTGTTTCTGACCCCAATGTCTTTTTGAGCTTGTAGTATTCATGTGAAAAATTCATGTTTGGGAAGAAGGGTGCTGACATGCTCAAAGGTCTCCCTAGGTGTTGTATCTACACCTCCAGTCTTGGCATGGAGACTAACACAGTATATGTTTCATGGACTTGCATGGCTGGGTGATTGAGCCCCTCCCTCATTATCAGAGAAAGACTCTCTCCCAAGTCTAGAACAGTGGGGGAAAGGGGTTGGCTGGGAAGCATGCTGATCTAATTGATCTTCTCAGCCCAGGGTCTTTTGAGCTCCAGGTTCAACACCTGGAAGACTCTAAGCCTGGAAGGGACCGGTCTCCAGCTCTTCTGGGTAGCAGGTTTTCTTGATAACAATTGATTATTCTCTGACCTCAGCTGGAAATTTCTGAGATTTCATACTACTTTTGTATCTTTGTCCCGGAAAGAAGCTGCCATCTTGGCGGTAATGGAGTGAAAGGAAGTTAACTTTGATTGGATTTTTCGATCCCTTGGTAAGATGAAGCCAACTTCTTTTTCATGGGCTTGGCATATGTGGGAGTGGAGCCAAGGATACTGCTCAGACAGCTGGTTTGGAGTTTTGAGTTTTTCTGTAAATTTATTTTCACAGATTTAATGAGTGTCATCATGTGGCAACACAGAAGGAGTGGTCTGAGGGTACCAGGAGTAAGTGGCATCACTCTTACCTCTTAGGAGGATTCTCTCTACTGGTGACAAGAAACTAAGGTAGTCCAGGCATCTTGAGGGGCAAGAACAAGATAGAGATAGGGCACTTACTGGAAATTCCCCACTGTAGTTTTCTTCCCACTTTGTAACACAGAGCTAATTGTACTTTTTATTTTTATTTTTTTACTTTTTTAGTTGTAGTTGGACACAATATCTTTATTTTTTTGTAGTGCTGAAGATTGAACCCAGTGCCTCATAACCATTGAGCTACAGCCCCAGCCCCTAATTGTACTTTTTAAATGTGAAAATGTTCACTCACTCAGCAAATATTTACTGAGTGGTCCCCAAAACAAACTGAATATATGCTGAATGTCATAATCCAAAGAATCTTGAACTTCACACTTGTCTTTTAGATTGTCCTGGGCTCTAGCCTGGCAGCCTTAGTCCTTAGTTTCTGGATCCCAGTTGTTCTGCTTAGTACCTGTTTTTTTTTCCTATTTGAATCCCACTGAATTGGTGATTGGCACATAGTGACCTTATTAACTGGAAGATCAGGTCTCCCCACTTGCCCAGTTAGTAGAAGCCAGTCTGTTTTCTGTTCTAGTTTATACTTTGTGTCTGTATGTACAGCTCTCTGTCTCACTCCCTCTCATACACACTGTGCAATTCAGAAAAGAGGAACTATCTTTTGCAGACAGATGGAATGATACAGAGATAAATTCCCTGTTTAGGGCAAGTCTGGTGAGGGAAGGACGCCATACCTTCCAAGTTCCCAGTCTTTCTTACATACATGATCCTTCCTAGAGGGAGTTAAGAGGTAAGAGGGTCAAGCATCATGGGCTCCCCAAGACCCCCACCTTACCCATAAATCAGTTTCCAATCCACCCCCTCCCTGGGGATTGAGTTACAAACCTCAGTAACCCCAGGGCATCCTGCCTGGTAATTCGTATTATTCAGCTGTCAGCTGGGTTTTTTAAAAACCACTCTTCCTAGTGATCCAGTTACTGGAGTTTCAGAGCCTATTCCTTGTCTCTGAGAGAAATCCTATAGCCAGGTGAAACAATGGAGAAGGCTCCTGACTGTTTTCTACAGGGAGCTGGCTTTTCTCTTTGGTTAGGAGCAGGCTTCCCTTAACTCTTTACACCCCTCTCAGATTGTTAGGAAGATCCACCAACCTCTAAGTTTCTGTGCTGATGCTTTTTAGAGCAACTCTGCCTTCCTCTGGGGGCCTTTCTTGTAGAGCCGGCATTGGTCAAGAGAGAAAGCATATTAAAGCAAGAAGTGACAAGAGAAAGGGGAAATTCTCCAAAATGTAGGTTTTTGTGGCTATAATGTGCATTTGCTCCTAGCCTGTTCAAAAGCTGGGGTTCATCTATTTGCAGGGTGCTGCTGTTAGTCAGAGGGCTTAGAGCTCAGCAATCTAGTCAGCAGATTTTGACACTGATGAGTCCCTGTGTTGGAAGGACAGAAAAGGCATGGAAGGGGAGGAGTCTGTTTTGACACTGATGAGAGGTGGGGGTGAGGCTCCTGACCTCCCTGACCCCTTTATCCCTTTTCTGACAGCCCTTCTCTGGTCCCTCCAGCTCAGAAGCCTGGGCCTCCTGCTGCTTGACCTCAGAGGCAGAGAGCACAGGAGGCCAAGCTACAGGTGTCCTTCAGAACCAGCCCGAGGGAGCAGGCTGGGAAGGCATGGGAGAGAGGTCTTAAAAGCAAGATCCTAGCCAGTGTGACCCTCCCCCTATCTCCCACAATTCCCAGGCCCACTAAGATGACCTCTTCCTGCTTCCCAGGCCCCCGTCCACTAAAATGGTGATTTTTAACTTTGTATGCATATGTGTGTTTCTAGGGCCTTAAGTGTGGCAGGCAAATAAATGCTCTACCACTGAGCTACACTCCCAGTCCTTTAAAAAATTATTTTATTGACACAGGATCTTACTAAATTGCTCAGGCTGGCCTGGAACTTGCTATCCTCCTGTCTCAGCCTCCCAACTGGCTGGTATTATAGGCCTGTGCCACCAAGACCAGCTGATTTTTAAACTTTTATGAGGGCTCAGGGAAATTGTTGTAAATTATAATATTTGTGTGTACCCACAAACACATTTTAGCCATTTTTAGGGGTTCAGAGACCCTGAATTTTAGAACTCTGTTGAGCCTAGTAAGTTTGTGGATCCTAGTTAAAAACCATGCTCTCCCAGCTTCCTTTTCTTGTGACTCAGTTCTAGCATACAGGGCTGTGATGAAACAGAGGACTTTAACATCAGGTGAATCAGGAAAGCTAACATGAGCCCTACCCCTCAGGTCCCACTCAGAGGGCAGATTTGAAGCCACTTTTGGTTCCACTTTGACCCCAATGATGCTCATGGGCACCACTGGCCAGCCTGAGGCACAGTTCCAGGCCAGTGAGAAGGATGGAGGGAAGGAAGGGAAGGAGATCTGTATGTGGGAAATAGTGGTAGGCTCCCAGTGCCCTTCCCAGCAGCTGGATTTGGCCTTCTCATCTCCCCATATGTGGCATGAGTGCAAGGTCACCCCGACCAGCTCTGATAGTCCCTCTTAGCCAAGATTCCTAGTAAAATAATGTACCTCCTTTTGGCTCTAACACCTCTTGCTGGACATCTATCAACTCCTGGGTGGACTGGGCTGCTGGCCAAACTTGACTATCCCCCCTTTTCCTTTTCTCTGTTCTCTGTCCTTTGAGGACATTATTTTCCTACTCCAGCAACCACAGCTCTTAGTATTCCTGCTTCATTCTTTATCAGGTATATTCTGAAGGAGCTAGGGAAAGAATGGATGGGAAAACTATACAAGGAGACCTCAAGTGCCAACGAGCTGATGGTCCTGGCTTGACCTAACTTGAATCTGTCCAAGTTTATAACCCAGAGAGAGCAGCTTGGTGATCAGATCACTTCACAACTCCATTGCCCCAGTGGGTCAGGTCCTTATCATGGCTCATCTAGGCTTTGCAGGGATTGATTCTCCTTACTGATTTTTTTTTTCTTGAGGAGCCAGGTATTGAACCCAGGACCTCACATATGCTAGGCAAGCACCCTACTTAGCTATACCCCCAGACCTTTTATGTTTATTTTGAGGCAGGGTTTCACTTATTTGCCCAGGCTGGGCTTGAACTTGCAATCCTCCTGTCTCAGTCTTCCTGAAGAGCTGATGGCATGCACCACTACAACTAGTTTCACCTCACTGATTTCTGCCCTTTGTTTATCTTGCCTGAAATTCTGGTTTGGTCAAATCACTCATCTTCTATAAAATCTGATCTCTCTCTCCATTATAAAAGACAGATTCCTCAGCTTGGTATTCCAGGGACACCTCTGTAATCTAACTTGAACCTACCTACCCATGCCCGTTCTTCCTAAATCTCTGTGCACCTGATGATCCATTTATCTAACCTGCTTCTGCTTTCTGGACAGGATCTCCTGTTCAGGACTTTATTCTGCCTGGTTTTGTTTTGTTTTGCTTTTTTGTTACTGGGGATTGAACCCAGGCCTTGCACAGGTTACACAAGCATTATACAACTGAGCTACACCCACACCCCAAGCCCTTTTATTTTGAGACAGGTCTCCCTAAGTTGCCCATGCTGGCCTGAAACTTGGGATCCTCCTGCCTCAGCCTCCCCACTTAGTTGGAATGACAGGTGTGTGCACCACTGCACCAGGCTGGGCTGTTTGATCTTGTTTTCCCTATCGAAAAATTTCCCCATTCTTCAAGGCCCAACTCAAAAGCCCTGAAGCTGTCCCCAGTCTTTGCACCCTGAACTTTTCTGCATCCCTCAGCAGTCATTGTCCTGGAATGAGCACAACTCATGCTACAACCCATTATTTCCAGGTGGACTGTAAATTTCCTGAAGGCAGGCAGGCAGTTCAGTACCTGGCATAGAGTTGGTGCTCAATAAATATTCAGTAGTCCTTAGACTCCCCTGCAGATAGTGGACGATCTATAGACGGGACGTTTTTGCGCTCCTGGCAACACCAGCACTGTCTTTACATGCAGCCATAAAGAGAGTTGTGTGTCAACAGCCCAAGGAGCCCCAGCCTCTCTTATGCTCTGCCAGATACTTATTTTGCCAGTGTTCTCACCCAGTAAAAAAGAGGACATAGGGGCCTGAGTTTGATTCGAATGTCATTCAATAACAACGCCAGATACACGTGTTCTCAGGCTTTGGGGTTGTAGTTTTCTTCTGACCCGCCTGGCAGGCGGGAGGACTCTTTTCCAGTTGCTCGGGATCCACCAAGACCCGCAACTTGTACCCACGGGACACTGCCGGTCGTGTCTCAAAGCTTCCGCTGCCTCAATTCCCTTTCTAGAGGTGCCCATCCGCGTAGAGAAGACAAAAGTCACTTTGGCGCCCCCTCACCCCACCTAAGAGAATTCAGGGACTCTCTAATGCTTCTCAAGCTTGCGTTAGGAACGGAATCCACAAGGGCGACGATATTTCAACTGCGCTTCTGGCGGCGGTCAGAAATTTGTTCGGCCCCTTACAATGTTTCCAAGGGAAGCTTCTACATTTGTGGCTGTCCCTGGCTGCCGCCCAGCCCGGGACTTGGGGCTCCACTCGCCATTGGTCAGTGTTCGGCGTGACGCGCTGGGAGGCGGGGCCTCATCAGCTGTTTGCGGGATGCCCCGAGCGGGCGTATTTTGGAAACAATACCGCGCGGTGCGCAGTGGCCTCCTCCGGCGCCCGCCAGAGCCCGCAGCCGCCGCCGGCCCTGCCAGCGGCTCCCGCCTCCCGCCTCCCGCCAGAGCCCGGTGAGCGACCGGGCGGCCGGGGGCTGGGCGGAGTTGGATCGCACCTCTTCGGGGAAGTGGGAGCGGAGTCTCGCTGCTCGTGGGGGCCCGGGAAGGTCTGGGCTCTGGGCAGCTGGGGTGACCATGAGGAACTGGGGCGCTAGGGTGCGGGAATGAGATGCAGAACCCACACCTGGGCGCATTGCTCCAAGTGGAAACTTTGGGGTAGCATTTGGAACTCTAAGGAGTTGGATGCAGGTGAGCAGGGGATCCTTGGGTGCACTGCTAAGCACACCTTGGCACCTAAGAACGACCAGCCTCTGGGTCTGACTTCGGGTAGTTAGGGAGTTATGGGGTGTCCTACCTCCCTGCGGAGTCTGAAGGCTCCTCTCCTTAACAGCTGGGCTTTCCCCCTCCTTCCCAATCGAGTCTGGGCGCCAAGCCCCCAAGTGCTCATCACGCTGGACCCTGGCGCAGAGCCCTGGCATCACGACTCGGAGGCCGAGACTCTCTCCTGGAGTCACCCAGGTGTGTGTGTGTGTGTGTGTGTGTGTGTGTGTGTGTGTGTATTCGTTCGTTCTGCGGTTTTATCTGCTGTTGAGGCTTGGCGTGTCTGGCTACTGCCTTCTCCTACGAAGAGGAGGAGTCTAAGTTCAGCATCCCTGTTGGAGCCCTTAGGCGCTGGGATGGCTTCAACGGGGTTTAGTTCTCTTTGCTAGGAATAAAAGAGTCCCTAGCAGTATTCTGAGGAAGTGCCCTCGTCCTACATCTGGACATCACTACTTAAGCTCAGGAAAGAGGTACGAGAGGGTCTCTTTACTCTTTCCCAGTTTACACTTGACCTTGCCCAGCACCCCTTTGGAGACTCCCACGGACTGGAAAGCCACCTGCAGTTCTTGGGGAGAGTGGGAGGGGTCCCTGGGGGCTTGCGGAGCCACACCCTCTGGCTGCACCTCCCCCACTGTCCAGTCTAGGCAAGAGTTGAACTTTGGGGCTTTGCTGAAAGGGGGAGGGGAGGTGATAGGCTTCAAAGGAAACACCAAGACAATGACTCCTGCTTGTGATTGGCGCTGGAGGGTCTCTTCTTAAGTTGGGATTGCCAGCCTGCAGAGAGGAGTTGGAGGGCAGGAGGGGAGCCCCTTCCAGGTGACAGCACTAGGTCCTTTCATCAGGGAACTTTATTTCCTGTTGCTGATAATCTGAACCCCCTCCACCCACCACCCCCGACCTTGAGAAATCATGTCCAAAGATACCAGCTTTGTCATTCTAGCAGTCATTCCTCAATCTCTAAGGAAGAGGGCAGAGACAGGACCATAGGTAGCTCAGGGACTAGATGAGGTAAAGGGAGGTTTGGAGCAAGCACCTTAAAGAGATTGAGCTTGGGAAAGGCAGGATTTCTGAATTCTACTGAGATTCCTTCACCAACTCATAAGCTTGTTCTTCAAAGGCAAGACACTGGGATAGGGGGCAGAACTCTAATAGTGACAGACAAGGACAAGGACAAACTTCATCTCACCACCTCTTAACCAACCCTTCAGGTGGTTGCTGCTGACTGCCCCAGGGCCCCTAGGCGCTGGCACGAGCGTGTGTGTGTGTGTGTGTGTGTGTGTGTGTATGTGTGTGTGTAGAGGGCTAGGTCAGAAGCTCAAGCTGCTCGGTGGCAGACTTCCATGAGCCATCAGGTGGAGCAAGAGGAACTTCTTTATCACCAAGAAACTCACATCAACAACCCAAATAGTATAGGCAGTGAGTGAGGTCACAGAGTGAGGGCCAAATTTCACTTCCTTCTATGAGACACGTTGCATCAATCTCAGGTTCAGCACAGGCAGGAATGGGAGGCTGTTCCTGAGGATTTGAAGTTGCAGAGACTAGTGAGTAGACTAAGCTGGGGGAGGCTGAACAATTTGCCAGAGGCTGGACCCAACCTAGAGGCCAGCCTAAGGTGGGCAAATGCCTCTTCTCTGTTCCAGGAAAGCTGAGAGGGCAGCTGCAGTGACTAACTTGGGTCTTTATCCCCTCTCCCAGGACACACTCTCACCACACAGCAGAGCCTGTTTGTTGTGTTGTGCAAGCAGGGGGTGGAGACTTGTGTGGATGGGCAGTTGGGCGGGACTTAGCAGGTTTGGAGGGAACCTGTCTCAGGATTGCTGGCTTTTGTTTTTGCTGCTGAGCCTGGAGCTGAACTCAGACTAAGATGAGATCTTGGAGGTTACTCTTTAGCGTAGTTGTTGTGTGTGTGTGAGTTGTGAGCACTATTTGTATGGTGAGTCATGGCCCCTTCTATGCTCCCATAGTCACTTATGGAAACTAGTGTTATGTATGTTTTCCCAGGCATTCTGCATGCTGCCAGTACCTGATCCTACCTCTGCTATTGCTTAAACCCTCAGAGTCAAACTTTGTGACCAGCCTAGGTCAGAAGAGATTGGGGGAATGGTTCTGGTGGTCCCTAACATTGAGGCAGTCTACATGAAGGGAGTGGATGTCACTCTTGGCAATGCTTTATTACCAGTGGTATATGTCATCAATATCTGGCCCAACTCCCCCAAATGAGAAGGGGAAGCAGGAAAAGAAGAAGGGGGAGGAAGCCCTTCTAGGTGTGGACTGGATGGGACAGCATCTTACATGAACCTTGCTCCCTGACAGAGGAGATGGAGCCGCCTCAGTGTGTGGAGGAGCTGGAAGATGATGTGTTCCAGCCAGAGGATGGGGAGCCAGGGACCCAGCCTGGGAGCTTGCTCTCTGCTGACTTGTTTGCCCAGAGCCAGCTGGACTGCCCCCTCAGCAGGCTTCAGCTCTTCCCTCTCACCCACTGCTGTGGTCCTGGGCTTCGACCTACCAGCCAGGAAGACAAGGCCACTCAGACCCTCAGCCCAGCCTCCCCAAGCCAGGGTGTCATGCTGCCTTGTGGAGTGACTGAAGAACCCCAGCGACTCTTTTATGGTAAGTGCTCTTAGCCTCAGGGCTCCTCCCATAGATATTGGGGGAAAAGAGGGGACTTTCCCTTCCCAAACATGGCCTCTGCTATTTCCTTCCCCAAACTGATGAGTGGAGGTTGTTGATTCCTCGACTTTCAACCTTCTGTCTTGCTGCTTGTTATTGCTTCTTACCTGTGTTCATGCTCCCCAATAAGGCAAATTGCTTTGTCCTTCTTTTGGCTCTTTTGTGCTTTCTCCTTTTATATTTTATACACTTGAGTGACAGCCTTTTAAATGCTGACAGTGATTCACCTTCCATAAAGTAGCTAATGCTGCCCTTGAGGGATCTGTGACTTGCTGTTGACACTCAAGAAAAAAACCCAGCCAGTTGTGGTAGGGAAGGTTCTTGAAGGCAGAAGGTGGCCTCCAGTTGTCACTTGGGACTTTCTGTGCTTGGGAGAGGAACTGGAGAAAGAGGTTGGGCGTGCCTGGGCTCAGTGCCAGCAGAGGGGCTGTTTCCAAGGCTAAATCAGACAAGACCCCTCATTTGTGGGCCTAAATGGTTTGTTTTATGAGGACTATGCCCTTCTCTGGCAAAAGGGCAGGGTTACTATTCAGTCTTTTTTCTTCTTTTAGTACACTGGTTTGTGGAGGGAGGGTAAAGGTTCAGAGGCCATCCTGCTGTGTCTGCCCAAGCAGATTAAGGAGGCTATGCAGTTATTCCCAGAGGGAACTGTCTGTTAGGGCACTTCTGGCAAAGCGGTTCTGGAGGGAGCCTGAGAAGTTGGATCAGGCCAGTGGCTGGGGAAGAGGGAGAGCGGGGAGAAGGCAGTTGGGCTGGCGCCCCTAGTGGAGGCTGTAGTGCCAGCACTTGGTGAGTGTCATGCTCTGGCCTAGAGGGCTCTCCTGAGGCTGTTTCTAGAGAGGAACTTGGCTCTTCTGAGGGCCTCAGGAGTTTTCTCTGACTCACTTTTGTATCACCACCCACTGCTATAGGTATTGAGCTGAGCTTTCTTCCACTACGGTAAAAAAATCAAGAAAAAAAGCAAAATACTTTTTGTTTTTTTGCTTCTCTGTATATCTTGGTTTGTTCAGCCCAGGAGCTCTGAAGAGCTGCTGCCAGTGCTTTTCCAGAGAAGAGCTTCATCCTGCTACTATGACTAATGAATTGTGGTCAAATGCAGCTTGATAAATAAGGACAGAAGGTTGGCATGTTCATTCACACACATTACCACCCTGCCCTATGTCATGGCATTTACAGGAAGTGGAGAACTAAAGAGAAGATTGGGACCGTTCGTTTTCCTTCTCCTGGCATCAGCATATTGTGTGTGTGTGCATGCAGTGGATTGAACCAGGGCCTCCCATGAGCTAAGGACCACTGAACTATACCCCTAGCCTCTGCGTCACTTTTCTGTGCTTGGGCAGCAGGCAAGGCAGGCTGTCCAAGCTTGGCAGAGTTCCCTGATAAAGGCAGGCAGTTCTTCTCTATTCTCATCTTAGGGTTTACCCTCAGCCTAAGTCTCAGCCAGAAAGGGCAGGCCTGGGGAGGATGTGATAGTACTGGAGAATGCTGAGATGTGGGTCCTCTCTCTTTGCAGGCAATGCTGGCTACCGGCTTCCTCTCCCTGCTAGTTTCCCTGCAGGCTTGCCCCTTGGAGAGCAGCCCCCTGAAGGTCAGTGGCAACATCGAGCAGAGGTACAGATCGCCCGAAAACTTCAGTGCATTGCAGACCAGTTCCACCGGCTTCATATGCAGCAAGTAGGCATGGGGGATGGGGAGGGGGTGTGAGTCTACTGGGGCTGGGGGCCAGTGCCTGCCTCTGTTCTCTTGTCAGGAACTTGGTCTTTGCCAGGCCTGGAGGATATGTTCCAGAGTTTTGGCCTTAGCCATTGTCATTCCTTTGAACTGGGTGAGCCTGACTGGATGAACACTCTTGCCCTCATCTCTGAGCCCTAATTTGGTTTATCTGCGTACTCTCAGCTCTTGCATGCTCTAGAAGAGCAGAGAGATGCTGTGATCTATCTGTGCCAATGAGATGGCTTTCTGCACTGTGACTTGATAGACTATCTCTTCTCCAGAGAGGGTTGGGGGCTTGTCTCTTATAGACCTGAGGGAAAGATTTTCAGGGTGCTGCAGTGAAACTGGGCAGTTGGGGGGGCGGGCTGTGTGTGCGCCTGGCTGAGGTACAGAGGGAAACGGGGTAATCCGGCCAGGGGCTGGGGCCTGAGTGGGGGAAAGCAGTGGAACCGGTTGAAACCTGACACTTTCCAGCTGGGGAGCCACTCCTCACTGTCTGTGTCTGGGAACCCGGGCCTGGGACTCTGGAGAGTGTACCTCGGAGAGTCTCCCCAGACTGGCCGCCGGCCGGGCGCTTTGCCTGGTGCTTGGCCGGCAGCCTGGCACCAGCCCCGCCAGGGCGGAGCATCGCGTGTCAGCCGAGCATGTGGCAGAGTCCATCAACAAAGGTGGCGGCTGGCAGGCTCGTGCTGGAAGAGCCCTCCGTGCCATGGACTGGAGGCTGCCCTGCTCAACAGCCGCTGTCTGCACTGGGTCCCCAGGCACTTAACCCTTCCTCTCCAGGCTGGCTTTTTGAGAGGTTGCCAAGGCAGAGAGAGGAGCCCGAGACTGGATCCGTGTTGGTACAGCCACTGCTGAAGCAAAGCCACACCACCTGTAAATGAATACATTTCCTATCTCTGGGGCTGTGTCCTGTCCCAGCAGGCTGTGTGTGTGTGTGTGTGTGTGTGTGTGTGTCTGTATGCCTGTGGCCATGTGTCTGTCTGGATCAAGGAAATAAATAGCTACCATGATTGGACAGACCCTGAGATTAGATGGGTAACCTCAGGTGACCAGAAGAATTATTGGTAGTAGTAAGGACCAAATCGTTAGCAGCCCAAGGGGGAAAAGGAATTGACTTGGGTTTCCTGAGAACAAGTTATTGAGGGTTAGATATAGTTTTACCCTCTGCCAAGGAGTGATGTTTTGTTTTGTTTTGTTCTTGTGGTACTGGGGTTTGAACTCAGGGCCTCATCATGCTAAGCAAGCACTCTATCCAAGGATCCAATACACACATTTTTGGCGGGGGCCATACGGGGGTACTGGGGATTGAACCCAGGCATACTCTACCACTGAGCTATATCCCCAGGCTTTAAAAAATATATATTTATTTTTATTTATTTTTATGTGGTGCTGAGGATCAAACCCAGGGCCCTGCGCATGCAAGGCAACCGCTCCACCACTGAGCTACAACCCCAGCACCTCCCCAGGCCTTTTTATTTTATATTTTGAGGCAGGGTCTTGTCAAGTTGCCCAGGATGACCTCAAACTTGGAAGATCAGCCTCAGCCTCCAGAATAGCTAGTATTTATAGGTGTTCACCAACATGCCCAGCTTCTATCCCCTTAAATTTTTTTTTGTTCTGAGATAGGGTCTTCCTAAGTTGCTTAGGCTGGCCTTGAACGTGTGATCCTCCAGCTTCTGCCTCCTGAGTAGCTGGGATTATAGGTGTGCCAAGGAGTTCTGAGGGAAATTTGGGGCTAGATCTGGTCTTGGTAGGTTATCTCAGCCCTTAGTGATCAGGAAGCAAAGGCAGCCCTGTGCTTAGATTATAAGGCAGCCTGGCTACCTCCTCTGGCCCTAGTTCCAGTCCCTATTCCCTCCTTTGATTGTTTTGTGGAAACTTGGCTTAGAATTTCCCCTTCAGTCTATGTGTGGACTCCCTCTGATTCTTGCTTTTAGTCTTCTCTTGGCCTCTTTCCTGCCCATTCACTCCACTCTGGTTGTACAAGCCCAAAGCTGAGTCCATCTCATAGCTTCTGGTCCTGGTACCAGTGTGGGTAGGAGGATACAGTGGCCATGGACATCTGGAAGGCAGCTCATGTGATTCACAGTAATCTGACCTCTTTCAACAGTACACTGGTGAGCCCTGATAGCCTTAGGAGCAGGTTGGTAGGTCTCTCTTACCCAGCTGGACCCTGGTGTAGGAAAAGAAGGCCGTTATCCTGAGGTCTGACCCTGCTCTTTGCTGGCATTGTTTCTCCCAGTTCAGGGCTGCTTCTTTGAAGGTGCAGGTCAGTTCCAGAGAGAGTGCTGTCCTCTCAGCCAGAACCATCCCAGCTGAGAAGGAAAATGGGTGAAGAACTGCATGAGGGTTTCCCCTGCCCTGTACCTCACCTCACACTGGCTCTCAAGTTCCTCATATTCTGTACTTCTATCTATGAGCTCCCTTGGCCAGAAAGTCCGAGCCTCAAGGCTGGACAGTAAGGCATTTCTAGGCCAAAGACCTGGTTTCCCCAAATTTTCCATTACAAAGAAATAGGCTTTTTGTCTTCTCCTAGGAGAATTCTCCCAGGTCCTCTTACTTTTAACCCTCTCCTTCCCACTAAGGACCAGGATGATAGCCACAGGCAGGTGGAGCAGTAGTACTCTGGGACCTTTTAGCAGCTGGGCCCTTTTAAGTTAATCATTTTCTGAACTTGAGTCTTATGTAAACTATGGTATGATATTTCATATCTAGAAAGTATCGTTATTACTCTTACATTTTGATCCTTTATCTTTTTTCCCTACTTCCTTTCCTCATTTTTGCAGGCAGAGACACTGAGGCACGGGGAAGCCAGTGTTGAAGACTAACTCTCTAGGCTTCAGGTACAAAGTCAGAAGGTCCGGTTTAAATAACAGCTCTGCCATCTACTAGCCCTCGGGAAGTCACTGGCCTTGCTGAACCAATTTCCTCTTTTGTGAATTAGAGCTAAAATCACAGAATTTTATTGAAGATTAAGTGAGAAAACACCTATGAAAGTTTGGGGCACATAGTAGATATCTTTGAATTGCTTGTTTCCTTCTGTCTATAATCCTGATCATTCCCCACCTTAGTTCTTTTCGGTTCACAGTTCATTTCCCCCACTACCTGCCAAGCTGATCCCTGAGCAGAGCTACCCTCCCTCAACACTGCCCCCTCCACCTGCCCTATCCAGAGAAATCAGTGTCCAAGCTGCTTGGTTATGAATCTTGGCCTTATCCCTTTCTCCTCTGAGAATGAGTTATTCCCTATTGTTATAGACTGAATTTGGAGACCTGAGAGGGGTTACCCAACAGGCAGCAAGAGGTTAAGGAAGCCCAACCACCTCCTTTCCCCCCAGATCTAGGACAGTGTCATGGGACCAGATAATGGCCATTGGACATCAGTCTTGTAGGAAATGTGAACTCCATTTTGTCTCTGGTTATTAGATCCCAGTTATTCTTTTTTGTCTGCACCAGGGGAAACCTCCCTTGGAGATAAGGAACAGAGGAAGAGAGCATGTTGATGAAGTAGGTTGGTATTATAGCAAATTGGAGTGTATCAACATGATCTCAGATGAAACAGGTTCAAGATTCCCCTGGATGTCAGTTAATACATGCCTTGCAACTTCTAAGTATGTTTCCTGAGGAGTGTTCATAGTGGAAGACTAGACTGGTTACCCAAGTGATTGGTTCAGGGTAGCTCCTCTGGACCTACAAAAAGAATCTAGAGGCAAAAATCTCTTAGGGTTTCCAAAGCAGTGAGAGAGTTAGAGACAATATGTGTGGAGGTCAACATTTTCTAGTTTTGCCACATGTCCTGCTTCCTTTAGCTGCATCAGGAGGGAAGGTTCCTCAATTTGTTCCTCTTGGGCTGACAGGCTACAATAGGGATTTCTAGAGTTCTGCTGACAGCGAGGAACTTCCACCTGGGTTTTGTGAAGGTGGCATCTGAGTGTTCCCATGTCCATCCAGTTTTTGCATAGAAGAGGGAGGCAGAGATTCTTTTCCTAAGAGCTCAACAGACTTCCCTGCCTAGAAAGTCTGAGCCTCAATTTCTTTTCATTCTTCATCCTGTGATCTCCAGCATGGGTCTAGAGAGAGAGACAGGAACTGATTTCCCTCCATTTGGGAAAGTTTCCTGTCCTAGTACCCCATCTTGAAATCTGTGGTGATATTTCTGGGCAATGTTAAGAGGACATGAATCCTTGAAAAAGTAACTGAGTTAGGTCAGTGAGTGAGTAAAGCTACAAGAGGATTGGAATTCTTCAGACTGGAAATGACTTTTTCACTTGGACCAGGAGTGGCTCCATTCAGAAAAATTAGATTCGGAAATTCCCCAAATAGTAATTAGATTTTTTGGAAAATGAAATCCAAGAAAACTTTCAGCCACTCAGTTGAAACCATCTTCAGTTGTGATATCATAGGAAGGATCCAGGACTTGTAGGCAGGGCTAGATCTGGGCTAAAATCCCAGCTTTGCCACTTAAACATTCTGTCTTAACAGGCAAATCACTTAACCCCTCCAAACCTCTGGTGCCAATGTTTACCTTGCAGAGTTGCTGTGAAAGGTCTTTGGGAACTGAAATGCAAATGACTAGGGCTGAGGATATAGCTCATTTGGTAAAGCACCTGCCTAGCATGTGTAAGGTCCTAGGTTCAGTCCCCAGCACTTCAAGAAACAACAACAAAAAACTATTAAAGAATAGACAAATTGAACTCTTAGAAATATGTTAAAAGATGAGTCTGGGAGTTTTACTTGGACCTGGCTTTATAGTTCTTGGAAGCTGTCTTGGATGTTGTTACCCAAGTTGGTGTTTGCATGGTTCATTAACTGGCCGCATCTCTGCCTAGTAACCTTCATTCTTTGTTCAGGGCGCCCTTGACTGGATGTTCTCCATGTTGGTAAGTGATTTTATGGAGGTCAGGACCATGGCTAAAGAGGTTGCTGGGGCTCTAGATGGGACAGTCCTGGGCAGGAGCCCCAGAAATTTGCCCTAGAGTAAGAAGTGCCCGTAGGACACCAGTCTCAGGAGTGGGAGGTCTATCCTGGACAGTGCTGAGGTACAGTGAGGCTGGGGCAGGGTTATGGAGAGCAGGCGTGCGTGAGAGCTGCTGCCGGGGCTTGGGGGCCCTGTTTGCTCTGTGGCTGGCTCTGTTTATATCACTTGCTATATTTAGCTTCTGAGTCATCAGCGTGGCAGACTAGAGGCTGAGTTCCCCACACACTCTGCACCTGACTGCTCTCCCTTCCAGGAGAAAGGCCTTGTAGTTCCGGACAGTTCATCCCTCTCTGCCCACCAAGGCAGACAGTGGGGATGGGGTTGGCTCTTTTTTTTTTTTTTTTTGCTGGGGGAGGGTTATAGGAGGAGGGGATTGGGGGAGGCACAAAGAAGGATAAAGAAGAGTATCTGGTTTGCCTTTTGATCCAAGTCTGGCAGCCAAGAGGGCATGTTCCATGACCAGCACAAGAACAGTCAGCGTGTGTGCTGAGGGGAGGGTTCCAACCTTTATCCCCACCAGTTTGCCTTGTCCTGTCTAGTGAACTGACCCCAGATGGGATGAGAACAGCCAGCTGCCAAGGCCTCAACTTGGTAGTCAGTTTGCCCTCCTTTTTGACCAGGGCACACAACACTGTTCCAAGGCACAAAACACTTTCCTCCTGAACTCTTATTCCTCCTAAAGTTGCCCAGTCTTCTGATGGAGCTGCTCTGAGACTGAGGGAAACAAAATACAAAGCAGTTCTGGGGGAAACTGGGTAAGGGTCTCAGTATTTCCTATGTCTAGGCTGTGGAGGTACAGCAAGGGTCTGGGGACTGGAGTGGTGCAGCACAGTGCAGCCCCCCACCCTTCCCTCATCTCCCAATAGCTGGCGCCAGTCCCCTCCCGCAATGCTGTAGAAAGCCCTACTGTCTCCAACTGAGAGCAGAGCCCCCAGGTTGCCCTTTCTTCCTTGGAGAAATGATTGACATTGGGATGGTGGCTTCAACATCTTGTTAGCACTGCTGGCTGGGCTGAGGAAGCTCTTGGCAAGGAGTGTTTTATTCCTCTTCCATTTTGCCACATTGCTAGTTACTTGGGTGTCTAGGTCAGAGGCAGTCTGGAGCAGAGGGCCCCCTGGGCCCACAGGTTTCCCCCTGGTTGTGAGAAGTCCTGGCTCAGCGTGGCAGCCTGGGATTCAGAGCCTAATTGCCTCCGGCTACTGTGGCCATTCCAAGTGGTAAGTTCTGGATCTCCCCAGGATTTCATCAGTCTGTTCAGGGTGGTGCTCCTGAGGCTGGCCCTGTGAGCAAAGTGTGTCCAGGGAAGTGCCTGGCAAGATAAAGTGGATGCCAGGTTTTCCTTGTGCTCACCAGGAAAAGGCACTCTGCTCAGGGCTTAATTTAACATTTTCTCCGTAATCACTAGAGCAACCTTATACTTCTAGATCTCCTTATTCCTGTTTTATAGGAAACTGAGACTCAGAGAAGTGAAGTAGCATGCCTAAGTTACCCTGTAAGTGGCAGAGCCAGGACCCATACAGACTTGATTGATTCTACAACCATGATATTCCCATCTCCCCATACCTGCTTCTCAGCAAACACTGCCAGGAAGCAAAAATACAATGGAGCTCTTATTTATTGCCCCAAGCCATCTTCCCTCAGATAATACTTAGTTCTGTGTTCTTGCTTTCTTCCCCATCTGATTGTAAAATAATTGAGAATGAGGTTTATATCTGAATCATCTGGATCCCTCATAGCTCTAGCTCAGTTGGGTGTTTGATCAAAGCCTGCTAGACTGAACAAAAACATCTTCCCAACTTCTCCCAAGTGGAATTTTCCCAGAGTTGCCCTGATCCTGTTCCTGTTATCAGCTGCAAGGCTCTTTCCTTCAGCCTTGATCTGGAGGGATTTCGGGTGTGACAAGGGAAAGGGAAGAGGTAGGAAAACTTGACTTCATAGAGTGCAGATCCCCTTGTGAAGTAGAGTGTGTACAGTTCTGCATTTTGAAGAAAATGAGGGTGGTTTCAGAACACAGTCTGAAGTTCTGATTTTACACCAGTCTTGCTTTATTTCTGTTTGATCTTCAGCTAGCTCTGCCTCTGAGAGGTTTATTTTTTTCTGGTCTACAGCATCCTTTCTAAATAGTTAATGGTCTGGAAAGGATGTCTTTAAACATACCAGGGGAGCAATTCAGGAGTGATTCTCTTTGAAAAGGAAATACTGTATTCATGATGTGAATAAATAGGTGGAGTATTTTAGCAAAAGAGCATGGTTTTGGAGTCAGAAGCCAGGGGTTTGAATAACCTACTTAACCCATGTGGGGTGACTTTTGGAGCCTTTTCTTATCCATCTGTAATATGGGGTCCATACTGCCTGCCCTTCCTATGTCCCAAATCCTTGTGGGGATCAAATGAGAAGATAGGAAAGCACTCTTGTCCTAAAATGGTATAATTTGCTGTTTGGTAAATTTGCATTTTGTGTGTAAGGTCCTTTTAAAACGGTGTGCAGTTTGGATCTGCTTTTTCCTGATTCTTTGGGTGACTTAGCTCTGCTGGAGCATCTGGAACACCGGTGACACATGAAGCCCCCAGAGGGTGTGAATTGGATCTGAATGGGAGAGGCAAAAGAAGATTCTTATCCAGGGAGGGCCGGGAACACACTTTGTGCTAAATGTGCAGACCGTGTGGGATGAACAGAGGTTGATTTGTGTAATCCAACCTTGTCAGATACCACAGCCAACTCTTTTTTTTCCCCCTAAACCCTTTTACTAGTGGGCCTCTACCAGGGGAGAGGCCACGGCTATCACATAAAATGCATCTTTTGACCTGGCCAGACATCAGTTGTTCCTGGCCTCACACAAGTGCGTTATCCTGCAGGGCTGACTCTTCTGCAGTCTGTGCAGCAGGCGCCTGTTGAGTATCTACAATGTGTCCTCCATGTTACCCACTATATAGGGTGAGAGATGGAGTGTTAGGTTGTAGTGCTTTGTACACAGTAGGGATTTAAACACTTGTCAATGGATGCCTACATCCCCTGACCACAGCAGGAAAGCAAGGCTGAGCCAGAGAAGACCTGTGGGTCCCTGGTACCTGCTTAGGCTCTCTTAGCTGAGGAAAAGACATTTTGTATGTGAGTGGTACTGGAGATGGAACCCAAGACCTCTCACATGCTAGTCAAGCCACATCCTCAACCCTTTTTATCTTGAGAAAGGGTCTCCCTAAGTTTCCCAGTCTGACCTCCAACTTGCGATGCTACTGCTTCAGTCTCCAGGGTAGTTGGAATTGCAGGTGTGTACTGCCATACCTGGCTTGAGGACAACTATTTTATCCCCCATGATTGGCCTCTTCCCAGGGATATTCTTTCTATTTTTTCCCTCTATGCCTTGGTGTTAGGCTCTGTGTGAGTTTTGAGGACTCAGAGGAAGCTTTCTGTCCCCTACCCCCAGCCTCCTGCCTCTGGGCCATCCTGACTGTGCATTCTGGGAACCCCCTTCTGTGAGGGGCACTCATGCTGATGTGAAAGATCCAGACCTTACTCCAGGTGTTTGTCCTCATTGATCTCAGATTGTGTGCTGGGCACCATGCCACATACCCAAGTCAGAGGCTGGGCATACTCTTTCCTGGTTCCCCCTTCCTTCTCCCTTCTTCTCCAAGACCTCCTCTGGAAGGACTCATTCTCTCTGGTGTTTTGGTATTTTTGTATCCTTCATCCTGTTAGGTGAAGGCTGATTTCCTTCCTCCTTACTGTTTTTCTCTCTGCCCTCCCTTCAAGTCCTTTTTCTTTTCTTTCTAATCAGGTTCTTTTGTTCAACTTTTAGAAAATATTTTATTAATTGTTGCTCTTTGTCATCAGCGCATTCTTTGATTCTCTTGGTGTGAGGCAGCTTGGTTTCCTTTGGGGGGGCTGCTCTGTGGCAGGAGATGGCCAAGAGGGGTATGTACAGCACTGCTTGTGCCCAGGGAGGCTCCTGGGTCTGTGATTGGGTCTCCAGGCCCACCCAGGACCTACTAAGCCAACAGGATCCATTCATTGGCACTCTGCATTATAATCCTGAAGGTAATCATGATGATAAATTCCTTAGTGTTGGAAAGCACCTTGGTGGTTTCCAAAGGCTTGACTGTGGCCTGGCTGGCAAAGCCACCTAGACTCAGCTCCAGCTTTGTCACTAGGGCAAGGCATTACTTTGCTGGAAAGATTTAAAAGGGACTGAAGAAGATGCTCCATTTTGAAGTGTTTTCTTCTAGGCTGTAGGATTATAAGCAATTTTAACTCCCCCTCTGCAATTTTCTATATTTTTAAATTTTTCTACAATCAGCATATATTGCTTTTATGAATAAAATATGCAATGAATGTTACTTCTTTTTTTGTTTTGTTTTGTTTTTAATTTTTAATTTTTTTGGTCTTGGAGATTGAACCCAGGGTCGCTTTACCACAGAGCTACATCCCCAGGCCTTTGTGTTTTTTATTTTGAAACAGGGTCTCGCTAAGTTGCTGAAGATCTCGCTAAGTTGTCCAGGCTGGCCTCAAACTTGTGATCCTCCTGCATCCTCAGTTCCTGGTATTACAGATGTGTGCCACCACAACTGGCATTACTTCTGATTTTTAAAATGTCACTCAGAGAGCTTGTTCAATGTACAAATCACTGGGCCCCTTTCCTGGAGAGTGACCCTGTTGGTCTGGGTAGGGCCTATAATAGTACTTCAGCTGGTTTGTGAGTTTGGAAACCATGAATCTTACAGGATACCTGCAGTTTCCTTTTGAATCAAGTGAGTTCTAACAAATAGTCAGTGGGAGGTACCAGCTTAAAGCAAGGCCCTCTGATTCCTGGCCTGAGGACTGTCACAGGTGGAGGCATAGAAACAAGTTCTTCCCAAAGGCTGGCCTGCGTGGCCAACTCCTACATCTGCATCTTCTAGTGTCCCCACAAACTTCAGCCTACTGTCTGATAGCACTTACTGGCCCACAGTTGCTTCTGGTTCTCCAAACTCCTTCAAAGGATGGGGGTAAGGGTGTTGCCTTTCTCATCCCCAGAGACATGAAGACCCAGGAAGTTATCTATGTAGCAGGTGGCCTCCATTAGTGGAATATGGGAGAAACTGAGGCACACAGAGATGGGATTTGTCCAGACCTCAAATCTCTTTCCCTTGGCTATTCAGCTGTTTTGAGATGATCCAGTGAAGGAAAGGATAGAAGATCTGCTTTGGTGTAAGATAGATGATGGCACTTGGAGCAGAGTGATAATAGGTAGGGATATTGCTCTAGGGATGGATGATCTGGATTCAATCCTGTCCCTGTTATTTAGTAGGTATGGGGTGTTTAAGATACCTAACTCTCTGGTTATCTCATCTGTAATGGTTGGTAATATATACCAGTTTCATCAGGTCTTTATAGGACCAGATGTGTACAGAGGAGTGTTTCTCATACGAAAGTATGCCTCAGAATGCGTGGGTATCTTGTTTAAAATGCACATTCTGGGGTTGGGGATATAGCTCAGTTGGTAGAGTGCTTTCCTTGTATGTATACAAGGCCCTGGGTTCAATCCCCAGCACTACAGGGGGAAAAAAAATGCACATTCTGATCCAGCGGGCCTGTTCTAGTAAGCTCCCAGATACTACCAAGGTTGCTGGCCCATGGACCATGGACCATGGGTTTTTTGTTTTTTTGTTTTTTGGTACTGGGAAATGAGTCTGGAGTGCTCTATCACCAAGCTACCCCCAGCTCTTTTCTGTTTTTTATTTGGAGACAGAGTCTTGCTGAATTGCTAAGGCTGGCCTTGACTTTGGGATTCTTCTGTCTCTGCCTCCTGAGTCACTTAGAACTACAGGCGTGCACCACTGTGGCCGACCATGAACCACACTTTGAGAAGCAGGGATGTAGAGCACTCAGCGCAAAGCCTGGTACACAGTCCATGTCACTGTTACAGTTACAGTCATGGTTGTTACTGCTACTCAGCCTTTTCAAACAGGCACCTGAGGAGCAAGAATGCCAGCAGACTGGCCTCTCCAGGGATCTGTCTTCCTGGATTCTCCTTCTGTTCCACCACATGACCTTTGCACCTGTCCTGAGCAGCAGCTGGGGAGGGGATACAGGAGAAGGGGGTCCTCTGCCCAGCTGCTATAGGCCCGAGTTCCAGGTTTGCAGCTGAGTCCATTTTCACGCTGCTTTACTCCAACCAGATTTTGTTAATCCGGGTGTGTTTCCTCTTTTTACTCATCTTTGTTTACAAAACACGAGGAAGCTATCAGTCTCCCAGCCGCCTGCCAGGCCTCTCTGTGGCACACCCCACTTCCCTTCCCCTGAGAGCAGGCGCTGTGCCTCCACTTGCTGGGTTGTTTTCCAGTGTCTTTTCAGCAGGGGAAAGAGGAATGTTCTAGCCATGGATGTGAGGTGTTCTCTGTTCACCTGGGTTGTCAGAGCCCCGAGGTCAGCCTCAGTGGACACCACTTTTATCTGAGTCTAAGCAGGGAGAAGGGAAGCCTCTGCATGGTTCCCTGGGGAAAGGTCAGAGAGACTGGGACTGGATATAACTCTGGGAGTCTGGGAAACCTGGGCTCAACGTTCCAGTTATCACATTGGCTTCTTCTTTTTCTCATCTGACCAGAAATTGTCTGGTGGGGACCAGTGGTAGATGTGGCTAGAGACTGTCTAAGGGAGGGCTCCAGCTCCCCTGGACTCTTCACATAAACTTGCTTGCAGACTGGGTCATCTAAGGAATCTAAGGCCAGCCTGTGCTGGCCCCTTTCTGCATATTAGGTTTTTATTCCCCTGTCCACTGAGAACCCCGTGGAGAGGCCCCAGCCCGGTCCTCCTCCCCTGGTAGACAAGGAAAGAACAAAGACTGCCTCTTCCAGCAACCCCCTCATCCCCTCTGGGCCTCTGCTGGCCCCTGGGAAGTGGTACCTGTATGGGTAGGACACTAGCCACAAACCTGTGAGCCACTGACCCTTGAACTTTGCCCCCAACTTCTCAGCCTGACAGTAGGACCTGGGATAACCTCCAGAGCGTGGTGTGCATTCTTTGTTTTTATTTTGTTTTCAAGTATGTTCTTGCTTAACGTTTAATTGGCTCCAGTCAGTAGGAAAATGCTCCAAGAGGGATTATTTATGGCTTACTGTCAAGAGCAGCTATAAAAAGGGCAGCACGGAGCTGGAGATGCTGGGAAGGGGGAGAGGGCGGACACACAAGTGTGTGTCTGTGTGTGTGTGTGTGTTTGCACTGGATGAAATCAGATTTTTGCTGCCTCAGCAGTGTGGTTTAAATTGAAGATTAACCCTTTGACCTTCACAGTGTCAAATCACTTGCAGATGGAGGCTCCCCCCCTTCTTTCTCCCCTTGTTCTCTGTGTTACTTTAGAGTAGGGGGTGGGGGGGCACTTCTTCTCTTTCTCTCTGAAGCAAGTTTGTTGTTCATGCAGCTGAGGTTTGGGGGGCTCAGGAGCCAATCTGATTAAAAGCAGCACTTGGCTAAACTCTGGAAAATCCTGCGAGCAGGGGAAAAAGTCTAATCCTCTTGTGCACAGTGCACATAGAGCCAGACTTTTCTTTTGAATGTTAAAACTGTAATTGTTTTTGGAGAACCCAACCATCTCCTCCTCATCCCCTGTCTGTTGCCTCCCCCCCCCCCACTTCCTCCAGTTTGCTGGACTGTTGGGATTAAAGTGTGGCCCTGAGGCATGGAGATCTGAACTTTTATTGGAAATGGTCTAGGTGGTGTTTGGCAGTTATGGTGATTTTTTTTTTCCCCTTCCAGCACCAACAGAACCGAAATCGTGTGTGGTGGCAGATTCTCCTCTTCCTGCACAACCTGGCCTTAAATGGAGATGAGAACAGGGACCGGGCAGGTCCTAGGTGAGGCTGGGCTGCCTGCTTCGCATGGGGCACCAGGAATGCAGTTTGGAGCAGAAGGACGTCGGGAAGGACCGACACTGTGTCTTGTGAAGTTGTTTTTGTTATTTTTAAGTTTTTCCTCTATGTGTACATATGACATACCCCATCCGGACCTTCTGTCCCTATTCGGGGCCTTGACCTTGAATGGGGACCTTTGTCAAACACTGTTGATGGAGAGGCTCGTGTGTCTGTGATGCTGGGAACTCCCAAGGGCTCTGACAAGTAGATTCTTCACTCAGAGCTATCAGAGATGACCAGTTAGTGGACTATTCTCCAGGAAGTGGACTATAGTTATTCTACAGGAACTCAGTTAAGAAGTAGGATGCTAGATTAGACCTCCAGTTCCACCAACCTATCAGCCTTCCATCATGCATGGGAGCCTTGTTCCTCATGGTCATACTGTTCTAACCCAACAGGGCCTTGGCCAGGGCCTTTCCAGCTATGGATGGCAGTGTCACTAGTCCAGCCAGCCGGCTCCACATCTGGGTTCTTATTGGGCCCAGCCAGTGTCCACCCTGAGGACTCAGGGATTATTGCCCCAGAACTTGTCACCTCCATCAGACTCAGGGAGGGTTGAGCTTCTCCAAGGACCCCTTGAAGGTGCTACAGAATGAACTAAGCATTTTGACCTCAGATCTGATTTGATCCCACTTGGAGGCTCCAGGATTGGTCCTGAGGCACAGAACCACTGCTACTTCTACTGCCTGAGTGTCAGCCACAGATGGGCCCAGCAACCAGTCAACTTGCTGTGCCCAGCGGCCTGTGCCTTTGTCAGCTCTGTTTTCCAAAGACCCTGCCAACTGGACTGTATTTCATCAAATATCAGCACTGTGGCACAAAAAGGGGCAGGTTTTCAGTGGGGCTGGGAAATGTGGCAGCCATCCCACAGATAAAAGTCAGCTCCAGAGGCCCCAGACCCCTTGGTTTCCTTGGAAACAACATACCTCCTCCCCCTCATCCCCATTCCTTTTTCACACCTAGTGGGATAGAGGAAAAAGCCAGGACAAGTGGCTTTGTCAGTGAAAAGTGACTTTTAGAGTCATAGACAGTGATCAGAGTGTGGAACCGTCAAAGCTGGGTACACATTTCCTGTCTTCCTTCAGCTTCCAGCCAAGCCAGGAGGGCAAGCTCTGGAACTCAGCAGGATCACAGCTGCCTCTGAACTTCTTCCCTTCTTTCCCTGCTGTGGCACTAATGGAGGGAATTTAAAGCAGCTGGTCTGGCAGCTCTGATAGCAGACACAGGGAATCTGTTAACCTAGAAATTAAATTATAATTTTTGCATATGTAAGAGAAGACAACATTGGTGCTAAAGTTAAAGCAAGACCCAAAGAAAGGATGACTTCCCTGGGCATAGAAGACCCCGTGACAACTCAAGAATACTGGTGGAGTCCAGAGTAGACTCTCAAATCTGAACGAGCCCAAGCTCCTCTAGTTCTGCAGAGAAGAGATACTCAGTACTGTTGAAGGACAACTGATCTTCTGGATGTACAGTTGGGCGGGTTGTTCACTGCGCAAGGGCACCTGCAGAGGGAGCTGATAGAGGCTGAAATCCAGCCTATACTCTGCTCTCTAACCTGTGTGCTCTGATGTGGGGCTGCATCTGCTCAGAGTTAGGGGTGCCTTTCCTAATTTGCACAAAGGTACCGGATGCACTCACAGTGGTCCTGAGAGGGACCTCATGACTGTGTGTATAAGCCTCTGTTATGTTCTGCTCAGATGATCTGGAGATATTACCTCTTCTTGGCCAGGATCATTTTCTCAGGGTGTGTACCATGGTTTGTCTGCTAAGAAGATTGGTTTCTGCTTATAAGGAGCCCAGGGAATGGATAAGAAGACTGGCTCTGGGACATGCTGGCCATTGTGAAATCTAGCCTTCTCTGCATGTCTCCATACTGTTTTGTGACGTGTATAGGACATTTTCCCCCTCCTGGATCAAGGCTGTGACAGGCAGGCTGCTGGTGTGCTTGAGTGGTACACACACACACACACACACACACACACACACACACACACGATTATTTACACCTGCAGCTTTTAACCCCTCTTGGCAGATTTCCACCTGAGCTAAGAGAAACAATGTCCAGACCTTGGTGCTGAGGCCAGACCATCAGCTTCAGACCTGGCCATGCCCAGGCTGGATGCCTGGTGGCCTGTCCTGAGAACTGAGCAGAGCTTGACAAGTCCACCTGAACATCAAGCCAGGCAGACATTGGTCTCACTGTGTGGTCTCCATCTAAGCATGCCAGGAATGCCCTCACTATCCTAGGGCAGCCAGGGCAAAATTTAAACCCCCTTTTATTTCCCCTGCCTCTCAAAAATCCCAAACTAGAATGGGGATGTGGCTTAGTGAGATGAGGGAGGCCCCTGAAGGGGGGGTGGAATATATATATAGGTTCCTCCTGGCTGGCTGGCTTAATGGGCCTAGTAACCCAGACTGGCCTCTTTTCCTCTCCTGGAGAATTGGCTTTATATTCCCCAAGTCCAGCCTTAGGAATGCCCCTTGCCTGGGCCCCTCTGGCTCCATCCCCCACCCCAAGAGCCTAACTGTCTCTAGTGAGGGGATAAGGTTTTAGAGGGAGGGAGAGTCGACCTGGGTCCTGACCTGTAAGGCTGAAGGCAAGTGGGACTTTTGTGGAGCGCTAAGGGTCGGGGCGGGAGAGAGGCTGGAAACCTCTTCAGTGTGGAAATGCCTTGGAGGAAGGGAAGTCTAATATTCAGGGTCCAAACAGCCCCTCTAATTCAGAACCCCCAGGAGGAGTTTCTAGAAGGCTGCGCACAGATGGAGATGGGGGAGGCCAGACGCTAAGTCCCTGGGTGAGGTTGCAGGACTCAGCTTGGACTGCCTTGCCTGCTTCAGAGACTGGGCCGCTGCAGAGCTGCCCCTGGTTGCCTTTTCTTGCTCCATCTGAGGTAGAAAGATCACTTCTCAGTGACATCCCTCGCCCCCGCCCCAGGGGAGTGGGTTGATGCCCAGAGCTACGAGACAAGGTTATTTGGAGGGCTGACCTGTCTTGCTGCTTCGGGCATTTCAGCTGGTGCCTGGGCATGACAAGGAGGGGGTCATTTAGGATGATCCAGCCAGGGACCCTGTCAGCCCAAAGCTTTCGAGAAAATGAAGCCACTGTCACTGTTCTGACCAGCAAGGAACACACTACCCCAATGAGAGCTTTTCTGGGGGCTTGATGGGGAGGCGAGGAAGGGAGAATACAGAGTAGCACAAGTCCTCAGTCACTGCAGCTCTTCTGGGCTTCTGCAAATTAGTGCTACTGCAGCCAGCCCTGGCTGGAGAAAGCTGCAGGGTCTCTCTATGTAAAGATGAGGACCCTTGGAGGCAGGCCATTCTGGCCAGATACCTGGCAGGAAGGAGTTAACCCATCAACCTTCAAAGCTCCCTGGGGTTACCCTGAGGACTGAGCCTTGAGAGAACCCCAGAGAAAGCCGAGTTCCCCATAGCTGGGCCAGCCTCCTCCAAAGGTGCTGTGCATATGTTGGGCCCCAGCTGGCACCCCTTTCAGTGTGCAGATGACAGTGCCTTTCCCCAACCTGGGAGCATTGCCTAGGGGTCCACCCCATCCCTGGATCCACAGGGACTGTCAGGGGGAGACCCAGTGAGATGTAGCATTTTATTCATCCCTAGGTAGTTGCCTGGGGTTTGGGCACTCTGCTCTGGGGAGGGGAAAAAAGAGGGGGACCTGTTATTTTTTAACTTGTACAGAGTATCTGACTTTCTGTTCTTCACATGCATATATGTGTATGTGTGTATCTTTTTCCCTCATCAATTGGTACCATTTTTAATAAAACCATTTAAAGCGAAGCTGGTCTTTTTTTTTTTTTTTGAGATGTGGTAAAATGCAAGCAGATGCCAAGTGTGGTGGTGCACACCTATAATTCCAAAGACTTCGGAGGCTGAGGCAGGAGGATCACAAGTTCAAAGCCAACCTCAGCAACTTAATGAGGCCCTGTCTTAAAAAAAATAAGGGGGTGCTGGATATGTGGCTCAGTGGTCAAGCACCCCTGGTTCAATCCCTCGTTAGGCCCCCCATCAAAAAAAAATGCAAGGAAAGCATTGGAGAATTAAAGACCACTGAGTGGTTTCTCAACTGCATCATGAGTTACCCAAAGACTCTGCTTTTGTCATGATTTCCTTTGCCCTTTTGGAATGGAGAAGAGCAAAGTCTGACTGCAAAGAAAGCAGCACAACAGAGGCCCCATAAGATGGAAAGATGGAGCTTTCATCAAACCTGTATTTGGATCCTGGTAGGGTTCCACTCTCTGCCAGCTGAATGATCTTGAGCAAGTTTGTAACCTTCTCTGAGCTTTCAGTTCTTCCATGTAAAATCCAGCTGTGCCTGCCCTGCAAGATTAAAGGGGATGTGTCAAAGGGTCTGCCCACTGCTGACACTCAACAATGGCAGTCTGAATTGTGGAAAGGACCTCTAGCACCCTTTCCATGCCCACCTACCCTCCTTCAAACTGGGCTTTGGTTTTCCTTTCTCCATGTAGCATCTCAGGACTTCCTGGCTTGCATTTCTCTATGGATTAACAATGTGTCTGACTCAAAAGAATAATTTAAAGCTCTTGACAGAATTCTGTAAGCCCTTGGGAAAAACTACTCCTGGTCCTATCAGCAGCAAGTTGTGAGCAAGAGGGCCAGTTTAGGACTCCAGCTCCTACCTCCACAGATGGTTGCAGTCTGGACCATCTTGTCTAATCTCTTGTTTTACAAATGAGTAAACTGAGGCCCAAAAAGGAGCTGTAATTTTCTGTCTGGGCTATTTATTTATTGGTACCGGAGATAGAACCCAGGGTCTTGTATATGCTAGGCATGCACTCTACGACTGAGCTACCTCCCCAGCCACATTTGAGCTCTTTTATTTATTTATTTTTATTTTTTTTGCAGTGCTGGGGATTGAACCCATGGCCAGGCAAGTGCTCTACTGCTGAGCTACACCCCCAGCCCTGGACTCTAAATAGCTGAGTCAGCCGGGACATTGTGGTGCACACCTGTAATTCCAGCTTCTCTGGAGCCTGAGATAGGAGGATCACAAGTTCCAGGCCAGCTAGTGAGACCCTAATCTCAAAATAAAAAAAATAAAAAGGGGATGTAGCTCAGTGGTAGAAAACCCCTGGGTTCAATCCCCAGTACCCCAATCAATCAATCGATAGCTGAGTCAAGCTGAGGGGTATCAACCCATCCATCTGTGCTATTTGGAAATTGCTCTGCTCTTGCTCAGCTCTTTGAGGAAGCCAAACTTGTCTATTTTTAATGCCAAACAACTGCCTCTTCTCCTGTAAAACATGGCACTGCTAGTCACTCTATATTTGGATAGTGAAGTTTATTTTTACTGGAGTGTGGCAGAAGTAGGGCCTGGTGCCACATCCGGATGTTATTCTACATTTCACATGCTAGGTTGTAGTTGGGTCCATTAAGCAGCTCCTATAAGGCATTAGTAGGTGACTGGTGATGGTCAGGTCTTTCATGCAAGTCATCTGCTCCTACTTTAAGTAGCAACCTGAGAACTCACCCTTGTCTACCCTCTCCTTCTTCCTCTCTCTGATCTGTCCAGAGGAAGCACAGTGTGAAAGTGAGGGCACAGTGGCCCAAGTTTGAACTAGGCTGTGCTGCTCCCTAGTTGTGTGGCATTGGGAAGGTCACATAATTTTCCTGTGCCTTGATTTCCTCCATTGTAACATAATAGCACCTAGACATAGGGTTGTTATGAGGGTTAAATGTGCGAGCACATGTAAAGTGCTTAGAAACAGTATTGGGGACATAATAAGTTTTCAATAAATGTTAGTTATTATTTTTTTTTTTGTAGTGCTGGGGACTGAAACCAGGGCCTTGTACATGTGAGGTAAGCATTCTACCAACTGGGCTATATCCCTAGCCCCAATGTTGGTTATTAATAATGTTACTTTGATTATTGTTTGTAGGCAATGGATCAATAGGCTGTGACTACTCTTACTTGGAAATGTCTCCAGCACCTAGGAAGATAGGTGCTCTTCTCTATGGCATTTTTTTTTTTTTTTTTTGGTACTGTGGATTCTCTAATACTGAACTACATCCTCATTCCTGTTTATTTTTTAGTTTAAGACAGAATCTCACTAAGTTGTTCAGGCTGGTCTTCAATTTGTAATCCTCCTGCCTCAGCTTCCTGAGTCATGGGGGATTACAGGTGTGCACCACCACACCCAGTTGCATTGTCTTAATGTAAATCTTCTTGTCTGGACACCTGCAAAAGCTCCTAACTGGTCTCTTATCAGCCTTGCCACCTTCCACAGTGACATTTGCTCACCTGCCACCTTCTCTGCTGGAGGGGGAGGGGTGGTTCTAAAAGCAACTCTGATCCCATCAACCCCACTGGAAAACTTGCTCTACTGGATTATTCCTTAGCCTGCTGCTCTAGGCACCTACCCATCATATTAGAATTATTTATGTGTGTTCTACACAACAAACTACCCCCAATTTATTGCCTTAAAATAACAGACATCTATTATTTCATAATTTCTGTGCATCAGGGATTCAGGAAAGGTGGCAGTATGATGAGATACTATTATTAAGGTAGAGATTTCTGGGCTGGAGAGTAGCTCAGTGGCAAAATGCTTGCTGAGGCTGCATGGGTTCAATCCCTAGTAAAATAAATAGTTCCTGAAGCACCTATTTACTTTGCATGAAGTCTACTGTACACTTCAGCTGAGAGGGAAGAGGAAGAGAGAGATTGATTGATACGTAGTGATGCAACACAGCACTCCCGTCCTTCATTCCATAAGCAACTGGTGCCTGGTGGGAGTGTGTAAGGGAACACGCATGATAGCCCTTCCCTGGCCTCACAGCACACCAGCATCTGATCACACTCAAAGATAAGTTTCTCTGGTCTGGTGGGGTTTAAATGCCAACCAGGGTTTTCCTCTGCTGCTCAACTGATGCAACAGAAGGAAAAGCTGGCTGGCTGGGATGTCCTGAGAAGCCGGTCTGCTTGTTGAACTTCATGGGTGCTGTAAAGGATTTTCAAGGACAATTTTCACTTTTTGTGATTTCTGCCTCACAGGAGGTCTTGGAACCAATGCCTGTGTGAAATGAGACTCCTTTGGACCACTAACCCCAACCACTCTGCCCTTAATCCTCTGCTTCCTGGGAGAAATGTTTGCCATCCCAACTGGGAAGGCTCAGTGTGGAAGTAGAATTGGAATTGCCCTAGAGAGGGTGGTAAGAGTAAGTGGTGTTGGTGATGGCCTGACCGGTGCAATTCAAAGGCCCCCTGGCTCTGTGCCACCCTGCAGTTGAATGAATACCAACTCTGTCTGAGAAGACAAGGTCCACTGAATGAGTCAATGGCACTGGCTGTGGGGGCAAGCCACCACCCTAAACCCAGTACAAAGATTCAAAAGAAACAGGCCACAGAGTCCCTGTCTTGAAAATTGTATCCTGTGAGAAGTCCAGGTGGTATGGGATAGTGGAAAACCCGCTTAGCTAGGACAAAGGAGACTTAAATTTTTAAGCTGACTCTATTACTGACTGGCTAAATGACTTGGGGCAAAGAAGTGACTTTACTTCTCTGGTCTTGAATGTCTTCATCTGTCAGCATATCTGTTCACCATTTTATCCAGCAGGTTTTTTTTTTTTTTTTTTTTTTTTTCAGTCTTGAATTCTTTTGCTTCTCCTGAAACAATAGATCGATCTCTTCTCAGGAAAAGGCACAGAACATGCACAAACTTAAGAATTTGTGTGTAAAAATTCAGGCAATTAATTGAATATCTAAATCTGTCACATGGTCATGAAATTTAATGACTACTGGTTTTATGCAAAGCAATAAGAGAAAGAATAAGCATTGAAATAAACTTAGAAACCTAAGCAAGCTCATGACTTTCTTCATATTTTAAGGAGCTGCCTCTGTGTCCTGTGAGGGAGAATGGTGCAATCTCTGGAGACTCATGTTTATCGTACTGTATTCCTGATTTCAGAGACCCACGCTTCCCATCAGCACACTCAGAGACTGAAGCTGTGACAATGGTCTAGTTCTTTTGGAGGCCACAACCCTAGTGCAAACAGGGTATTTGTGTCCACTGTTTTCTTTGTAGCCCTTCTATCTTAGTTTAAAAAGGGCAGTGAACCTGGGTGCCTTCCCACAAACTCTGGCAGGGGGCTGATCTCTGATCAAGGAGTCTCCAGGTTCGTGCTGAATGAGCTGGTGGAAGCAATTAGACCTTGGAGGTGTAGGAGAATGTGGTCAGTAGCTCTGGGACATCCAGAGCAGAGGCCCAGGAGATATGTACAACCCTGATAAAAGCTTCTTGGTTTTTTACCTGAGTGAGCCCAGGGTTCTGCCCCATGATTTTATCTTTGAAGTGGAGAGAGTTCAGTGCCTAGTGGCAACCTCATTGCTAACACACCATTACATTTGCCAAAATGCCCTCAAGTCCCAGGCACTCATTGCAAAGATACTGGAAACAGACACACACTCAAGTGGGCTAGGTACTATTCTAAATGGCAGCCCCAGAAAAATCCATTAGGCCCTGAATCTAGTAGGGCTGGGGTTGTGAGGCTTTCAGTACTAACCCAATGTTTGCAGCACATAGCCATTCCAGATGCATAATTTTGATGATTCCTCCCTAAAATGCAGAGAAGAACTGGGGATATATCATCAATTAGGGGAACTGAAAACCACCTGTATGACAGGATTTTATATCATTAAGGACCAGCAAATATCCCTTTTCCCTTTCACAACAGATGGTCACTATTTTCTTGACCACCAATGGACATTGTCATGTGAGCAGCTCTCTGCTTTTAGTTTGGATAGACTGAAGGCCCCTGGTGGGCAGTGACTGGTCTGTCTGATTCACCAGAAGAACTATCTAGCAAAGAACTTGACTCTGACACGAGGCTCAGAAATCTTTGGAAGGAAGGAGTGAGGAGTCATGAGGGAAGATTGATGAGTGCTGATAGCGTCAAGTCCAGCAAGGTATGCCATCCACTGCTGTGGTCACTTTGGAACTCCTCCTGAGCAGTCCTGCTGGACCAGTCTTTGAGTGGCAAAATGAGCCTTGTTTCCTTTCCTCCTGCCTCCAAAGTCTAAAGGTCAGAGTCTGCAAACTTTTAGGAAATTTGACTAGCTCACTTCAATAAGTCTTGGTGCAGGGATTTCTGGGCTGAGGTGGGGTTGGGGAAAGGGCACGCTGGCCTCTGGGGCAGGTAAGCTTTGAAGAGTGCTGGATAGTGGGCAACCTGCCTTGCTTTGTGTGGGCCATGAACAAAGTCCAAGCTCACCAAGTGTCCATAGGGCCAAGCACTTTGGTGAAAGATGGTGGAAGTGGGCTCCTGGTGCCTGAGGGTACAGCCAGGCAGGCTGCAGCTTCCCTCTGGCAATGCCTGCCAACCACCTCCCTCCCACTCCTGAGAGGGAGGAACAAGGGGGATGTGTGGTTCTATCTGGCCGCTCTCCTCTCCAGTTCACCCAGAAGGGGAGGGGATGAGCGGGGGAGGGGGATGGGGGGGGGCGGCTACCACTGGAAACTGGACCAGCCTGCGATGTTTAGATGTGGGGACCTAAGGAAGTACTATGGAAAATTTTACACAAGGGAAACCTTGGACATTGCTCTTGCTTCCAGTTGCTTTGGTGTGCCTCTCATCTCAAGGCTGGCTGTAGGAGTACATGTGTCCCTTTGCAAGCTCCTTTTTTAAAAATTTTATTTTGTAAGTGCTTTGCTCTACTGTGAACCACAAACAGAAGCTCTCCCTCTGGAAGCCCAGGAGCTCGAAACAAAGAGTTAACCTCTCTCTCTCTGGTGTCCTACCAGCCCCTGGAACCTGTGTCAGCGTTCTCTTTTCCCGCTCCCCCTGTGTTTAGCCTCAGGACTGCCGCTTGCTCTCTGCACACAAAGGCTTCTCTGTTTCTGGCGGAGCTGAAGTCACATGCTTTCACTCTTAACCCCAGAGCTTTAAAACTAAACACCCACCCTCTTTGGCCCCAGATGACCCTGTTTACGTCTGTGGAGCCAATTCCAAACAGCAACAGTAGTGAAAACTTCTGTCAGGAGAGACTTCTTGAATATTGGTGTAGAGAGAACAAATCTTCACTTTGTATATCGTGAGGACTTTTGAGGAGTTTGGGGAAATGGCTTAGAGGAAAAAATACAAGGAAGCCAGCAGCCTACCCTAACTTCTCTATTTTCTAAAGTATCTCTTACCGGAGAACCCAGGGGCTCAGTAAAAAACTTGTGAGAAACAAAATGGTGAGCAGAGTTTTAACAGCTGAGAGGCAGAACATTCTGGATTTTCCTTAGGAGATCCTACTTTCTTTAACTCATAAGGAAAGTTGATACTTTCTTTCTTTAATTTTAAAGAGGAATCAATCTCTCTCTCTCTCCTTCTCTCTCGCTTTGGTACTGAGGATTAAATCCAGGGTTACCACTGAGCCATATCCCCAGCCGTTTGTTTTATCTATCTATCTATCTATCTATCTATCTATCTATCTATCTCTCTCTCTCTCTCTCTATTTATTTACTTATTTTGAGACAGGTCTCAAAGTTGCCTAGGACCTTATTAAGTTGTTAAGACTGGCCTCAATTTTGTAATACTCCTGAGCTGCTGGGATTAAAGGTGTGAGCCCCTACACCCAGCAGGAATTTTTTTTTTTAAATGAGGGATAGTCTCTTTGTTTCATGTCACAGGGGGGTAGGAAAAAATTGTTCCTTTCGTTGGCATAGAGGAGTGCTCTTGATACCAAGGAGACTTCTAGAGAGGTCAGGCTGCTCTTTCAAAGTTATATTTGAGAAGCATTTATGTTTCTGTTTGTAGCCTAAAGATTCCTTTTCTTTCAGTTTATGGGTAGTAGCCCATGTTAGCTGTGAAGGAAGTCAGGTTTCCTTTGATTGTTCTTACCCTGATCAAAGTGGTAGAAGTTGAAGGGAAAATACCAGAACCCAAAAATGCTAATAACATTGGAGTTCCTAGATTAGGTACAATTCATGAACAATACAAAAATGAGCAAGGGAGTATTGAAGATGGAACCAAGAAAGTTCTGTGTCCTGGAGTCCAGAGAAACTCCTCAGGTGGAGAATGACAAACAATTTTCATCTTTAGTGATAGCATTGACAAACTGCAGCTACCTGGGTTGAAAAGGATTCTGTTGTTCTTTCCAGACTCAACAGAAAAGAGGGTAGTGGCCAACAAGCAAGGTCTAATGGGCATGGGAGGAGGACAGGACAGCAATATTTATCCTAGTGTAATCTCAGAAAGTTAGATTATCATTTGTGTGCAAAGATAAGTAGAAAACAGGCAGTGCCAGAGAGGAAATGATAGACAGGATGATAAAAGCAGTGGTAATTAAGGCAGAGACAGTGAAACACACTAAACATTGTAGTCTTGCCTGTT
The DNA here is from genome assembly GCF_047511675.1 of Marmota flaviventris. NCBI lineage: Eukaryota > Metazoa > Chordata > Mammalia > Rodentia > Sciuridae > Marmota > Marmota flaviventris. Next base: position 89,014,644 of record NC_092499.1, on the reverse strand, counting down.
AGGTGAACCATGTGACAAGTTCTAAGCAATGAAATTAAGCAGAAATTATGTCGTCATTTCTGCCTAAGGCAGAAAATACTGGATTCCATTCTTTTTTATAAAACAATTTTTTTAGTTGTTAATGGAAGTTTATTATTATTTTATTTATTTTTATGTGGTGCTGAGATCAAACCCAGTACCACAAACATGCCAGGTAAGCATTCTACCACTAAGCTACAACCCCAGCCCCTGGATTTCATTCTTTAAGCTTTCTTTTCTTTTCTTCAGTGATTGAAGAGGCCTCTTCTTTTAATAGTGATTTACAAAAGGGTGTAATAACCAGCGCTGGGGATGTAATTCAGTAGTAAAGTGCTTGTCTATCATGCCTGAGGCCCTGGATTTGATGGGGGAGGGAAATAATGTAACTTTGTCACCCTGAGTCCCTGAATGAGTATGTAGAGGAGAGCCCTTGGCCAACCTGGCATGCACATGATGTAGCATGTGAGAGAAAAGAAACTTTTTTTGTCTCCTGGAATTCTTTTTTAATTTTTTTTTTTAGTTGTTGAGGTACCTTTATTATTTATTTATTTATATGTGGTGCTGAGGATTGAACCCAGTCCTCACACATGCTAGGTAAGTGCTCTACCACTGAGCTACCACTCCAGCCCCTGTCCCCTGGAATTTGAGAGTTATTTGTTACTGCAGCATATCATACCTTTTCCTGACTAAAACAATTAATTTGAGGTTGCTATTTCAAAAAATGAAATGATAGAACCCTGAAAATCAACTCTGGTATATGGAAGACTTGACAGTTCAGACCATGCTGCTTGAAGTAGGGATTATTTTATATAAAACAGTGAAAATATATGTGAAAGTAATGTGTAAGTATAAGCAATATACAAACATATATATTTTGTGGTACTGGGGATTAAATGCAGGTTACTCTACCACTGAGCTATATCCTTAGTCCTTTTTATTTTTTATTTTGATCCAGGGTCTTGCTAAATTGCTTAGGCTTGAACTTGCAACCCTAAGGCCTCAGTCTCCTGAGTTGCTGGGATTACAGGTGTGCACTACTATGTCCAGCCATATATTTAATATACCTCTAATAGTGGTACTTACCCGACTAGTAAGACCATCACTGCCTGGGGCTGGATAAAATGGTGAGAAGGATCAGTAATAAAGAGGAGATGAAAAACTTTATAATTATGAAAAAAACAATGTTAGGGTACTTGGGCTGGAGATTTAAAAGGTAAAAGAGACCTTGGAAATTTAGTCATATGTCAGAAGATTTCTTAGGAAGAAAAAGCTGATCACAATTAACAAAATATTTCCATGCCAGGATCCATTCACCACTCTGTTCCAAAATGTTTGTACAAATGTTTCAGTTTATATACTTATTAAATACAAGGCTTGCAGACCAGTTTTTTTATTTTTCCCCCCTTTTCTTTTCACCTGCTGTTCTTCCTTATTCCCATCACAGCTATTAGTATTTGTACTACTGAAACATTGCCTGATTTATTTTCTCTTCTCAATTGGTCACTTCCCATTCCAATGTTCCAGAGCACTCTGAAGCATGCTCTGTGATTATAAACATTTAGGCTTTATTTGTTGTTCTTGGGTCCTATCTTCTTTGCATCTCTGATTATTTCTTTTTTTTTTCAATATTTATTTCTTTTTAGTTATTGGCGGACACAACATCTTTGTTTGTATGTGGTGCTGAGGATCGAACCCAGGCCGCATGCATGCCAGGCGAGCGCGCTACCGCTTGAGCCACATCCCCAGCCCCCTCTGATTATTTCTTTAGGAAATATTCCTATAAGGGCAATTTCTGGGTAGTAGATGTAAAGAATATCAATTGCTGCAATAGACAAAGCCCCAAATAAAACTATGTTTCTCACTCAGCTATCTAATAAGAGTGTGGTGGATAGATTTCAACATGGTCATTCAGGGACCCAGGTTCCTTCTAACTTATTACTTTGCCATCATTGGCATGTACCACTATAAATAGGGAAACAGGAGGTAGAAAAGGTACATCATTATCATCTTCTCCTCCCCACCCCCCCTGCTCCTCTTCCTTCTCCTTCTCCTTCTCTTTCTTCTTCCATACTGGGCATTAAATCCTGGGGCCCTACACCACCAAGCTATTTCCCCAGCCCTTTTAATCTTTTTTAAAAATTATTTTAATTATTTATTTTTTTCGAGACAGTGTGTTGACAAATTGCTGAGGCTGGCCTCAAACTTGCAATCTTTCTGCTTTAGCCCCCTGAGTTGCTGGGATTATAGGCATATGACACCATGCTTGACTAAGTACATCTGCTTCTTAACCATTCAGCTTACAAGTGACACTACCTCCACTCATCTTCCATCAGTGAGGGCTAGTTACATGGTATGGTACTTACCTCAAGTGGACCTGGGGAATATAGTCCCTGGCTGGGTTCCCACTTCCTAGAACTGCCTGTATACTGTGGAAGGGAACGTAATCAGTGGATAGCTACTATCTCTGGTCACAAACAGAATGCATTTCTCAAAAGTCTTTGATATCTGCCTCCAAATTGTCTTAGAAAGTCTGTTCCAGTACATACTTTCATTTACAGTGTCTTACCTATGGAGAATGCAATTTTATCATTTGAAACATTTTATTTTACTCATTTTGAGTGAAAAGGGATATTTCACTGCTTAATTCACACTTTCTTATTTTCCAAAAGAATAAGAAATTGTTAAATACTTAATTGCCATAATTTCTTCTATAAATTGCTTCTTTCTTAGTACTTGGTTCTTTCAACTTGTGGGATTTATATAATTCTTTATAAGCTATTATTTGTCTTTTAATTTCATTTATATGAGTTTCAATCTTTTTTTTGTGTGTGCTACTAGGAATTGAACCCAGGGGTGCTCTATCACTAAACTACATCCTTGCCTTTTTAATTTTTAAAAAAATTTTGAAACAGGGTTTTGTTGTTACCCAGGCTGACCTTGAACTTCTGTCTCAGCCTCCCAAATAGCTTGGATTACAGCTGTGTGCCACTGTGCCCAGCACAATTTAAAAATTTTTTTTTATTAGGAATTGAATCCAGGGGCACTTAACCTCTGAGCCACATTCCCAGCCCTTTTTATATTATTTTGAGACAGGATCTCACTAAGTTGCTTAGGGCCACACTAAATTGCTGAGACTAACTTTGAACTTGCATTCTCCTGCCTCAGCTTCCCAAACCAGGATTACCAGTGTGTGCCACCATGCCTGGCATAAATTATTTTTTTTAAATATAGTCAAATTAATCAAGCAACTCCTGTTGTTTTTATGCTTATAAAACTTTTCACATGGTAGTGCACACCTATAATCCCAGCGACTCAGAAGACTGAGGCCCTGGGTTCAATCCTTAACACCACCACCACCACCACAAAACCCAAGTGTTTTGATTCTTGTTTTTCTTCTTTTAAAATTGTTTCCCTTCAAAAATAATTATTTGCTCTAATTGTCACTCATTCTGGCATATGTATTTGAAGTAAGAAACTACCTAAAGTCCACCCCCTACTCAAAAAGTAGTCGTTTACACATAACAATCACTATTCTGATACTGACATTTGCTTGAAGATCTAAAATATCAAAAAGATGGATGTTAACTAAGGCAGGAGTTAGATCTCCTTCAGTAGCCCTTTGGTCAAATGAACATGAAGTCATTAATTATTTCCCTGTGCTTCTCTATTTCTCACTTAGTGCTCTTTCTGTAATAGCATATACTTCTGAGTCCATTTGTACTAATTCTATGAGGGAAATCCCCAGCACTGGTGGGTCACACAGTTGACCAAAATGACTAAAATCCCAGCACTTACTCACTTCCCTTCCTTCTTTTATCACTAGACTCAAGGTGAATCGCTTTGATTGGATGATGTTATTTTCCTGCCCTGTGTATCTCTTGGCCTTTCAATTTTTACCCAGCATCCTGCCAGTTTTTCTTGATGGAAATTTCCATCCCCCCCCCCTTCTTTCCTTTGGGGAGGGGGGGGTGAGAAGTAATTTTGCTGACTCATTTGTCCTCTGCCCTCTTCCTGCCCCACAGTCCTGAGCCCCCTTTCTCTGCAGCCCAGATTATTATTCTGCCTTCTGAGTGTTGTCCACAAGGCTACTGTTGGGGCTTCTCTGAAAACCAGCCCCTCTACTCTTGAGGGATTTAGATTTTCAGATCATGTTCTGGCTAGCTCTGGGGTCTACTAGGCCTGCCTATAGTCCTACCTAGTTAATCCCATCTCTGAAAGGGTGGACTTGGAGACCTGCTTCTTTCTGGGACTGGCAAACTCCCCCCAGTGGGTGTATAGACCTGGCACGGGACTATAAGGTCCCTCCACCTCCAGGTCCTGTGGACATGTTTAATAGAGGAAAGAGAGCAGGGTAGAGGAGAGGTGCTGGATTTTCTGGGGTAGTTAGAATTGAGGGAGCATGATGCTGAGTGACACTTCATGCCTTGGGACAACCAGAAAACTCCAATCTGAGAGAGTGACAGCTTGACAGAAGTAACTGTCACACATTCTTGTTTCTGAGGCCTGTTCAGAGAGCCCTAGGATCCAAGGCTCTTCCCAGTGAATAGTTTTGGCAACTAAGCTTCCTCACTATGGAGACAGCCTTGAGGACAAATTCTCATTTGTCACAGGCCACTAGGAAGCATGTCCCAGAGAGTAAATTATGAACTATCCATCAGCTTCTTTCAAGATTGGTGACCATTCCTGCTCCAGGAGCTCTTTCCTTCCCAAAGCCTCTGAGGATCCAACCCCACAGAGGCTTTGGCAGCCTCCCCTTGTGCTTCAGATGACACCACACTTCTCCAGCTTTCAGGATACATACACCCAAGAACAGACCTTTTAGGGGGTGGGAAGGGGAGGATAGAAATCAGTTTCCTCGAGAGACCTGGGGCAGGGGAGCAGCAGAGAAAGCTGCGTGTCTGGAGAGGAAGTCAGAAAGGAAGACAGAAGCTCTTTGAACTTCTCCCACCAAGCTGACAGGAAAATTGCAAAAACACCATCAGACTGGGTCAGGATGCAAAGGGAGCAGTCAGGAAGGAGTGGCTCCTTTGAAGGCTTCCCGCTCTGCCCTGCCTGAGGTATGCATGTTCTCAGGGAGCTGCAGCTGGGGTGAGAAGCAAGCCTTCCTCTCACACCCACAGCCACACTGTTCTGCTGTCTTGCTCCCAGCAGTCAACACAGGGAAAGGGAGGGGGGAATGTAAGAAGCAGATGCAGATGTGCTGTCACAGGCAGCCCCAAGCCAGACCTGCAGGGGCCTGAGGAGAAACTGGAGTTACCCAAGGGCAAGGGCATCCTGGGTTCTGGAGAGATGACACTGGTGAGGCCTAGCTGTGGCCCAAAGGGCTGGGGAAGGACAATGTTGGCCTTAGGCAGAGCTATGAGCAGAACCAGCTACCTGAATTGTGGAACTGAATGCAAAATGAAAAATGTGGACCCTTGTTTAAAAAAAAAAAAAGTATGAGGAATTTTAAGAGGGTAACAACCAAGTATTAAAACAAACCCAATGTTCATAAGGGTTAGGGTGTGAGCTGATCTAGTGAGAAGAGTCCTTTGTAAAAAGACATCTAAAGGATGAGTCCAGACTAGATGTGAAAGGCAAGGGGAGGGGCAATCAGACTCCCTGAAGGGTCTTTTGGTGCTTAAAGGTATTAGATAGAAATAAAGACTGTCTGTAAAAATAGCATTTTTTTTTTTTTAACTTTCAGACAGGACTTCACATCTCTGAAACTATATAACAAAGGTGACAATTTTATGAGCCAAGTTATGCATAGCATGTTTTATGTTCCTAAACGACCAAAGTGATTTTTGTAGGTCCTTCAAGGACACTAAAAAAGTAAGTATTGTGAGAAAAGCAAAAATTGCTTGTATTTCTACTTCTCCACCAAATATCAATATTTCTTTGTTAGAAACTTCATCCTTTGTACCTGTTCTGGACAGTTCAAATCCCTAGTCTTACTTGCCATTGGTTTGTTTTTCACAATGGATCCCATGACTCCCTGGTTGTTAGAGTTGCTGTCTGGGCTACACATTTTCCCTATCCACTCCAAGCCCAACCTACCCTCAGCCTGTCAATCAATACACATATCAAACTCCCTCTGAGAACAGAGCTCACAAAAGAAGTAAAAGGAGACGAGGAAAGAAGGGAGATCAAGGGTGAAGAGGGGGCCTGCAGCCTGCAGGAAAGATAACTGCCATTCCTCTCCTGATTTCAGATGCCTTCTCTGTCCTATTGCACTCCCCTCTCAGGGTAAAGAGGGTGAGGAGAAGGAATAACTTGCCGGGAGGGGATGCATCTCTCCTTCTGCAGCTCTGAAGAGGTAGAATGATCAGGCTCTAACAGGTTAGACCACTCTGGTCCCGAGTACCCTCTCCACCTGTGGCCTCAGAAAACAAGGGCTGTCTGCTACTGTTTTCTCCCTTCAGTGGGATATTCTGTTTACAATATCAAGAGACTGTCAGGTAGAATGATCCGTCTTCCTGATGTCAAAGAAGCAAGATCTTTGCTCAGCAAGACTGGGAGGCCACAGATCTCCTCAGAATCTTAGGATGGAGACATTCCTGTTGATAAAGAATTAAGCTACTAGCTGCTCATTCCTAGGGGAGCAACCAAGGAGATACTGGGAGCTGGCAGTAAACTCCAAAGTCAAGGAGGAGCCCTTGCCCCTGGCAAGCCCCACTGTAAACTGCCACCTGAACAGCTTCTCTGAAGCACAGTTTACAAGAGCCTCCTTGGCACCAGGCCACCCCTCCCAATTCCTCTTCAGGGTGAAGTTGCTGAGGTTGAGTAGAGCCTAAAGGCCCAGCAGGACTTTTGAGGGTCTGGAAAAGAAAGCCCCCTACCCAACCTCATCCTCAATCTGGAGACCAGAAGTGCAGGCTGCTTCATCTGCTTTTCCTGCTGACAGACACCAGCCAAGCCCTGCAGCCTTCCTCTGTCCTTACTGCAGGCCATTGCCCATCCCCCATCTCCCAGCCTATGGGGGTCACAGAGCAGCCTCCAAACAGCCTGGGACAGGAAGAGGCCTGATCAGGGACAGTCCCCTGGGAATGGCCTAAAGTCAGAGCCCAGGGTCTGGGGGCCCAGTAGGGAGCCCTCCCCACAGGCAATAATGGTGGTGGTAGGAATACAGCCAGCGGGTGGCAGTGGGTGCCCAGGGCAGGCCTCATGCCCTCTTGGCCAGGGTGACTGGATCTGCCAGCTGTGGAGCCTTGCCAAGTCTGTCCTGGCTCCGTCTAGTCGTAATCGATGCTGGCGCCAGGCCAGGCCCCCTGCCAGCTCCGGTCACACTCGGCTAACGCGAGAGGCCCAGCCCATTAACTCCTTGCCAAGGCCCATTGTCTGGGTCCTTGCCCGGTGGTTTATTTACTCCAGGGCTGGACAGGCTGGGGTTGGGAGGTGGCGGGCCATCAGTACTCAGGCGAGTGGGAGGGGTTGGGGTGGGCGAGAGAAGGGGGGGGTTTAGAAGGGATGGAGGGAGTTAGAAGGGATAGGGTGGGGGGCTGAGGCCTGGGGAGGGGGCTGAGAGCAGGCCAGGCCAGGAGTGGGGTGGGCAGGACTGTGGCTTTCAGAGCCTGAGGGCAGGACACACTGCTGAGGGTTGTTTTTTTGTTTTTTGTTGAAGCCACATCAAAGATTCCCTGTACAGCAGATGTACCTCCAGAGGCCTTGGGGTGGGGTTAGGCACTTGAGACTTGAGGTTCTTAACTCCCCACCCAGCTAGTCACCTTCAAATTCCCTTAAAGATTTTTTACATTAAATACTCTATTGTATTTTTTAAGTTGGCATTTAAAAATTTCAACACAAGTTTAAATAGTTCCAAAGAATATCCTTATAAATATGTGCCTTTTCAATCTATGGCAGTCATTATTATTATTATTATTTTAATTTATTTTTTCTTTTAGTTTTCGGCAGACATAACATCTTTGTATGTGGTGCTGAGGATCGAACCCGGGCCGCACGCATGCCAGGCGAGCGCGCTACCGCTTGAGCCACATCCCCAGCCCTATGGCAGTCATTATTAAAATTCAAAGAAAAATTAATTGTGACATTTTAAAATAAAAAATTGGCAAGTTTCTTTTAGCTATCATATGGAGTCTAAATGCCATAGCAATTCTATATCCTTCACTATCCATTAAAAAAGAATAGGTGTACAAACTAATTATTTAACAGTGGGAAGCTTACATTGTTCCTTTCCCTCCATGAACTTTCCATTTCACTTCTGTCATAGATTATATCCTAATGTAATTTTTTTTTGGCGGGGGTGGGGTGGGGATTGAAGTCAAGGGAACTTTGCCACTAAGCAACAGTCTTTTAAAATTTTTTTTATTTTGAGACAAGCACTCACTAAGTTGTTTATACTGATCTGGAACTTATGATCCTTCTGCCTCAGGCTCCTGAGTTCCTGGGATTACAGGTGCTAATGTAATGTGATTTTATGCTTGCAATGAAAACTTCCTTTGTTCATAAAATTCAGAGTGTTAGAAATTTTTATCACACTTTCAGTTATTATGATAGTTAATATTCAATTGACCAGAACAACATTAATAATTTTTAAAATTTTATAAGCAACCATTAAACATAAAAAGTAAGCTTTTAGCCAGGTGCATTGTGCATGCCTGTAATCCCAGCTACTTTGGACACAGAGACAGGAGGATGGCAAGTTGGAGGTCAGCCTGAGCAACTAAGAAAAATAGTCTCATAATAAAAAAGACTGGGGATGTAGCTTAGGGTAGAGCACCCCTAGGTTCAGTCCCCAGTACAGGGTGGGGGGGATTGTAAATTTTTATCCTAAATTGTTTCCTTAATGAGATGATTGGGGCAATTTTCTTCCCAATTAGTGCATGCATATGTAGGTGACTGTAACTTATTGCTAGGCTGTCATAGGCTCAACATCAATATCATTCTCCTTGTGAGTCATGAGTTATTTCCTTCTTTCCTTCTATTCTGCTGGACATTAAACCCATACACAGTAGACAAGCACTCTATCACTGAGCTATACCCCAAGCCCAGGAAATCAACACGTTTTGTTATAGGGATGTCATTCAACTCTTTGAATTTCTTCTAAGTTATATGCCTCATAACTTTATTATTATTTTTTAACAACCTTCTGACAATTTGATTATTGCCTACTTTAATTTTGTTAAAAACAGAGAGCTGGAAACAATTTCACTTGCAAAAAGATTTGCTCCCTAGTTATTAGACCCCCCACACCTACTCCACTACTTCCAGGTCTCACTTTGGTGCCCCTGAGGTGAGAAGGATTGGCTCTGTGTTTCAGAGTGTACAGCAACCCCTCATATCAAAGTGTCTGGAGGTAGAGAGCTGTCTTCTTGCTCTTAGGACTATTTCCAAGTTTTGTTTTTCTTTCCTTTTCACACTAAAACTGAATTTTCTTTTCTTTTTCTGTTTTTACAGTGCTGGGGATTGAACACAGAACCTGGCACATGCTAGGGAAGCAGTTCTACCACTGAGCTACACCCAGCCCTGCCTTCAGACCCAACCAGTTATCATCCCTTCTAGAATTTACCATACTCCAGGCCATTCCTGTTACTCACAGACTTTAGTATTTGATTTATGGTCCTTCTTTCAATCATCACTTCTTCTTTTTTTTGGGGGGTGGGGTGGGGTGCTTAACATTCATTAATTCTTTTTGTTTTTTAAACATTTTTTTAGTTGTAGATGGACACAATATCTTTGTTTTATTTATTTATTTATTTTTAATGTTGTGCTGAGGATTGAGCCCAGTGTCTCACACATGTGAGGCAAGTACTCAACCACTGAACTACAACCCCAGCCCTGAAACTTTTTTTTTTTTTTTTTCTCCGTGGTGCTGGGGATTGAACCCAGGGCCTTGTGCATGTGAGGCAAGCACTTTACCAACTGAGCTATATTCTCAGCCCCATTAATTCTTTCATCCAATTTATTTTTATTTTTTTGCAGTACTGGAGATTGAACACAACCCAAGAGTGCTTTACGAGCTGTATCCCCAGTCCTTTTTATTTTTTATTTTGAGATGAAGTCTCACTAAATGATCCAGCTGGGCTCAAACTTGTGATCCTCCTTTCTCAGCCTCCTAAGTCTCAGGGAATACAATCCTGTGCCACCACAACCAACCAACAAATATTTTTGGCACTTATTGTGTACCAGATACCGTTCTCAGAGTTGAAGTTTAAGGAAAAAATTAGAGAGAAATTTCCTTATCCTTCAGGGGCTTTTGTTTTAAAGAGAGCAAGTGGACAAAGAAATGAGCCCTTTGTGGCTGAATGATCAGGGGAAAAAGGCAGACGAGGGGTAATGGAGGGGGTGGGAGAACTGTTTTGGAGATGGTGGACAGGAAGGTAATCTACATAGATGACCCACCCAACACCTGCCACTCGTGGGCGTTGACCACCACTGTTCTCCAACCTCTGCTACCCACTCTCATGGCCATAGTTTATAACTTGGTATTTCCAACCCCCACCTCTGTAACCGCCACTTTCTGTATTTTCAGCTCATGTACTCTGTCACCTCCACTCTATTCCCCCCCACCCCACAGTAACAGGCCTGATGAGTTTGTTAGAAAGGATGGGAAAGGAGAAAAGGGGACACTTTCAAGGGAGAATGTGGGTCCTCTCAGGAGAGGGACCACCTCCACTCTATTCTTTGTCCCCCTTCATCCCTTTATTTCACCTAACTTGCCCCCTTTCACTATTATGAGCCCTCCACTTTTTTTGGTACCCGGAATTGAACCCAGGAACACTTAACCACCAAGCCATATCCCCAGCCCTTTTTTGTATTTTATTTAGAGACAGGGCCTCACTAAGTTGTTTAGGGTCTCGCCAACTTGCTGAGGCTGGCTTTAAACTCATGATCCTCTTGCCTCAGCCTCCTCATCCACTGGGATTACAAGTGTGTACCACCACGCAAGGCTCCATGAGCTCTTTTAACCTCTTCCTTCAGCTAGATTATGTGGTCCATGACAGTTATCACCTTTTACTCAAGTCCTCTTCTCTCTTGTCCTTTCCCCTTTGGTTGGCCTCCCCTGACACAACCTCCACCCAGGGCCCTGTTTACTCTGTGCCTGCCCTGAGTAGCTGAACATTGCTGGGGGAATTCACAGCCCTTTTGACTAGCTGTACTTTACATTTCTGACCACAGACCTCAAGTGGGCACTCAGCTTGCCCAGTAATTCTGCTGTTCCTCTACTAAACTCATCATCTGACCTTCCTGATGGCTGTTTCACATCTTCTCCATCCCTGCATCTCCCTTTTGTTCCTTGCGATTAAATAATGACCTTGCTTTGTTATTTTGCTGAGAAAATAGATGCAAAGTACCTGCTTTCTCATCATCAGATCTTCCAAGGTACCTGCCTCTATACCTGAGCTGCTGCTCTCCTTTTTCACGCTGGATGGATATATGCCTGGATGGCCTCCTCTTGAATTCCAGGCCAACTATTGCACCTGTGTACCACATCCCAAGCCCTTTTCTTACTCAAGGATTTTACCTGAAATCATTCTTCTTCCCCTGCACTATCTAATCCTCTTGACCAGATAATTCCCTCCAACAAATAAATGTGCTGCAGCCTCTCTCATCGCAAAAAACAACTCTTCCTTGACCCCCTTCTTCAGCTCCTATCCCACTTTCTTCCTCCACTTTCAGCACATCTCCTTGAATTGGTAGCCCTAATGGCTGCCTCTCTACCTCCTCATCCATGTTCTCTCTTTGTCTGCTTCCGCCAAACTTTTGTCTCTTCTGCTACACTGAAAATGCACTTGTTCAACTCATCAATGACCTCCTTGTTGGCACATCGGCTCCATTTTTTTTTCTTCATCCCATCAACAGTTCTGCCTCGCGACCAGCGCGGGCTTCATGAAAGAAGGTTCAGTTCATAAGAAATTGCTAGTGAGTTTTAAATTAAAGAGACAGACTCTCATTACCTTTAACACCAGCTTTCAGACGGCTTCTCCTAGCTCCCGCCTCCAGCCACCTAATGCGGTGGTGAGGTTTACAGAAGAGACTATCGAAAGAGGGAGAGCACGCCAGGGAGTGGGCTTTTATTGGGGAACCAAAAATTCCAGGGAAAATCCCATCCAAGCCCTCGGACCTGGGAAAGGATGGGGAAGGCGCAGACACAGCTGTGTTTAAGCGCTTCTTATCCAGCCAGGGAGGTAACTCAAATCACGTGCGAGGATGGCCTCCCACAAACAGCTCTACAGCACTTGCCCAGAAAAGTATTGGCTCCTCCCTAGAGTGCCGTCTCCACCTGGAATCCAGGACTCCACACAAGTCTGGTTTCCTCCTACCTCCTGTCTACATCTTTGGTTCCTTCACTGGCTCCTCCTCTTTTTGATCTCTAAATGTGAGCATGGTATGGGGACTTCTTTCTTATTTAATGTCTCTCCCTGGTTAGATTCCATCTAGGCCTGTGCCTTTAAATGACATATAGAGGTTGGAATCTGAGAAGAAACATGGAAGAGAGTAGAGAATGAAACAAAGGATTTTGGAATGCCCATCTGGATGGCAACCCTGCTCTGCTCCTGAGGAGCTGTGTGACATTGTTATTAAATAATCCTTCCTGCCTTGTTAAGATGGTGTTGTACATGGGTCTCCCCGGAGCAGAGTTTGATACAAAGGCCTAAATATAAGAAATTTATTTGGGAACATGATCCCAGAGAGCAGGAGTTAGGAAAAGGGAGAGTATGTAAGGGGACCAATACAAGGGTGTGTTGAGAAGCTGGCCACCTCTGGGTGACTACTGCTGGGTCCTTCTCAGAAGCAGTATAAAATATATTTCAGAACCTGCCTGAAGAAGCAGGAGTGCTTTTCCATTGGCTCCCATCAAGTCACCTCAATGAATATTAACTCTCCCACACTTCTCAGTGGCTCAACGCCAAGTTCCTGTCAAGTTCCATGAGTGTCCCCCCACCATAGGGTCAGGAGGTAAGAGGCATTTGTAGAGGTACCATCAAGCTACATTTACATGACACTTGTCAAGACCTGTGCAAAACTTGTCATGCAGCAGGGGCTGGAACAAGAGGTGAGACCAAAGGCATTTGAAGTAGTAGATAAGATGTACCCAGGATACATATAGGGATAACTATAGTGCTTGTCTTACAGGACTGACAAAAGGATTAAATGATTTAATGCATGTATTTAAAAGACTGCCCAATGTTTAGCAATGACCATCTATATGATGGTGACCCCTACCTTGACATCTTCCCTGCCTAGTGGACCTCTCTGGAGGTCTATCATGTTCAAAGCAGAGCTCTGATTCACATCCGTCCCCCACCCAACTCTTACTCCAGTCTTCTCCATTGTAGTTAATTGGCCTGGATTCATCTCTCTCTTCCAGCCTTTGAATCCAGTTCATTATCACACTCTGACTTCAAAATATACCCCAGCCTGGCCTTCTCACTAATTTCCATTGCAAAGTGACCAGTCTAGGCCAACTCCCCATCACCCCTCGCATGGCCCTTGTTATAGCCTCCCAACTGTCTCTTGCTTTCCTTTTGCCTCCCACATCAGCCAGAGTGATTAAAGCAACCCTCTAACAGCTTCCTATTATCCTTTTAGAAAAAAATAACAGCTTTATTGAGATACAATTCACAAACCATATAATTCACCCACCCGTTTAAAGTATACAATTCAATGGCTTTTTTAGTACAGTCAAAGGGTTATACAAATATCACCACAATCAATTTTAGAACATTTTCATCATTCCCTCAAAGAAACCCACTATCCATTAGCAACTTTTCCCCACTTCTTTCCAACCCCCTCCCCACCCTTGACAACCACTAATCTATTTTCTGTCTCTATGGATTTGCCTATTTTGGACATTTCACATAAATGGAATCGTGTAATATGTGGTCTTTTTTTCCCCCATTATTCCTAAAATAAAATCCCTATCCCTTCTCTTTGCCATCAGAAATATTTAATTTATTGGTGCACTTACTTTACTGTTTCCTCCTTTAAATCTCTATATGAGCAAAGCTTTTGCCCTGTCCAATTTTGTGTCCCCAGCACCCACACACATGCCTGGCACCTAGCTGGTGTTTGGCATTTGCTGCATGAATTATGGGATAATAAATACTTTTGGACATCCAGTTGAGGAGTTTCTACAATTCCTTCTACCTCTAAAACAGCATGAGACATCTTTCAAATTTTCTTCTTTAGGTCTGATGAAAACTTGCCATGCTGCATAGCTTACATTTACTTTATTTATTTTGCCATGGCCATTGTGATCTGGAGTTTTTTATACCACCCTGCCATGTTCCAAATGTTTGTGTCCTTTTCTCTTTTCCAATCTCACCCCAAAGCCAAATTCACCTTTTGAAATCCTCACCCTGGGGAGGCATCACCCTGGGGAGGCCAGTGATGGTCCTTGGAGGTGGGTCATTTAGGAAGTGATTAGGTCAAATGGGATGGGGTGGAGGGTAGAACCCTCGTGAATGAGATTAATGCCCTGGTCAAAGAGACAGTAACAAAAGAGGCATCGTTCCACCAGGTGAAGATGGAGCAAGATCCAGAACCAGCCCCCACCAGATACCAAATCTGCCAGTGCCTTGATCCTGGACTTTTCAGCCTCCCAAACTGTGAGATATAAAATTCTGCTATTTATAAGCCACCCAGGTTGTGTTACTCTATTATAGCTGCCCATAGAGACTGACATTGCCTCATATCCTCTTACACTAGCTAAGCTCTTTCCTTAGGCTTCCTTCAAAGTTTCCCTTTCTTGAGTCTCTTGCTCCCTCAGGGGAAATAATCCATTAATCAGCTGGGAATGTTATTGCTGCAAATACAAATAATGCACCTCAACTGCCTGTATCATCATCGACAGGACTGAAGGCAACTGGGGATAGGGCCAGCAGTGGCCCTGCAAGCTCTGGACTTCTGTTCTGGGCTTTACCTTCTTTCTACCTGTCTTCTGTAGGGTCCTGATATTGCCTCCTTCCTTTCTATTTAAAAATATCATCCTGGCTGGGCATGGTGCTACATGCCTATAGTCCCAGCTACGTGGGAGCTAAAGTAGGAGGAGCACTTGAGCCCAGGAGTTTAAGAACACCCTGGGCAACATAGTGAGACTCCCATCTCAAAACAAACAAAAATCTCAAACAACAAAAATATCAACCTGGCATAATCTCTGTGAAGACAGTTTGCAATGTCTGTCTAAATTAATACAATATAAATTATATATATATATATATATATATATAGATAGATAGATATAGATATATAGAGATAGATAGATATAGATATAGATGATAATGAGATATTTTTAGTGGTACTAGGGCCCCTTCACATGTTAGTCAAGTGTTCTATACTGAATTACACCTCTAGTCCATGTGTTATAAATGCACAGACCCTGAACCCGTCCTACAGGAGCCTGCACACATCTGAAGGGACAAATATGGCAAAGGAGAGTGACTACCCAGTACCACACACAGAGTACAGTGTGGTTTAGAACAAGGAACACTTTGCTGCTATCATAGGGAACACTCTATGTGCAGATATGGAACAATCTCCAGGACATGTTAGTAAGAAAAACCATGATTATAGTAAACTACCTTTGGAACAATAAAGAGGGAAATTAATATATTTACATAAAGAAATCCTAGAAGAATATAAAACCTTTTTATCTCAGAAGTTGATAACTGGGTTAGAGATATTGCTCAGTGGTAGAGGCCTTGCCTAGCATTTGAGACCCTGAGTTTAATCCTCAGCATTGCAAACCAAATAAACAAAAAAAAACTGTGAGGAGCTAGGCGCTGAGGTGCATGCTTGCTGTCTCAGCGTCTTGGGAAGCTGATACAGGAGAATTGTTAAGTTTAAAGCCATCCTCAGCAACTGCGAGGTGCTAAGCAACTCAATGAGACAATGTCTCTAAATAAAATACAAAATAGAGCTGGGGCTGGTGCTCAGTGCTTGAGTGCCCCTGAGTTGAATCCCTGTACCAAAAACAAAACAAAAACAAAAATACTGTGATTTTGTTGGGTATGTTAGGAAAAAAATTAGGAGGAAAACTTCTCATTGAGCTTTTTATTCCATTTTACGTTTAAACTGTGTTACTGCTGTAAATATTTAAAAACAAGATGAAAAAAATTCTCCATCATTTTCTGGGGATTCTCATCTTCAGTGGACTTTAAAATCTTTCCAGAAACTGAAAGTGTTTGATAGTCATGTGGCTGCAGAGAATAACCCACTTATGATGTCGGCTGTGTTGTTTGGGGTATGGTCTGTTAGCCCACCAAAGACAGGGGCCTAGTTTTATTGATCAATGAGTGCCAACACCATCACAATAGATGACATACAGTTGGTACTCCCTCAATGTCAGTTGAATGAAATACAAGATAAAAGTAGGAGCGGAAAGATTTTTTGGGGGGTGGGATGGAGAGGGGATGTAACCAGGTTGAACTCAGGGGCACTTAACTACTGAGCCAAATCTCTAAACTTTTTATTTAATTTTGAGACAGGGTCTCACTAGGTTGCTTAGGGCCTCACCAAGTTGCTGAGGCTGGTCTTGAACTTGTAATCCTTCTGCTTCAGCCTCTCCAGTCACTGGAATTACAAGCATATGCCACCACACCCTGCTGAAAAGATTCTTAACCTAGTAATGGAGCAAGTCAGCATTGGCAAAGGGCCCATACTGATGTAAAATAGTCAAATATAGGTGAGCAAGGAGGAAACTGGCAATGCTGTTTGAGAAGGTTAGAAGGTACCCTGCAGATGTGGGCCACAGCCCTTCTAACAACAAATTTCCTGTGATTTTTCTTGACACATGGTTTCTAGACAACCATAATGAATAAATGTGAATATAGTGTCATAACAATGAGGCAGCAAATAACTCAGCGTGGGTAGAATCACCTTGTCTTGGGTCTTCTTATCTAACCCTGATTTCTTAGAAACTCAAAACCCCTCACAGGGTTTGGCCTTTATACATGGAGGGCAAACTGTAAATCAGCCTCCGGCTCCCAGCCAGAACTCTGCGCTCCTGGCTGGTGGTGTGGCACTGCTGTGAATGGGCCAAGCATCATCTGGAACACACAGTGGACTCCTGGCTTTGGCCCTAGTGTTTGGCATCAGTTATACCCTGACAGAGTGTTAGGTTCTGTGGGCCCAGACTGAAACTTGCCCAGTGCCAGCCCAGCGTGTACCCTTACCTCCTCTGGGGTCTGGCTACCACCTTGCAGCCAGCCTCTTCCTGAAGCTAAAAAGTGCAGACCCAACTGTAACTTCTGCTGGCTCCCCTCTCTCTCCTTTCCACATCTGATCCAGGGGTTCCTGTAGATGGGTCATTCCATTTCCTCTCAGGTCTCCTTTGCCAAATGGCCCTCCCTCTTCCTACCCTGAGCCTGGAGTTATCTCTGAGGAGGCGGTGGGGGCTGTTCTGCAGACTGGAAGCCACTGAAGCCCCAAGCCTGAAGCAGGGACAGAAGCAGTTTGCCTGGAGCTGAATGTGAGATAAGTCAGAGTCCTGGGATTTGTCAAGTCTGTGCATGTCAGATTCCTAACTTCCCATTCCTCCATAACCCTAGGCCTTGGCTCTGGACCCCAAGGAGCAAGCACCCCTTGACTGTGACCTGGGAGGAGCACCCTGGGCATCATGAGCCAGATGTCCCCCTGGGATTTGAGCATGTGTCTGACAGCCCAGGGGTGGGGCATGGGTAGACTGTCAGAGTAGGATGAGCCGCTGAACTAATACTGTCCTGGGGAAGTGTCCTAGCAGGGCAGCGCCTAGCACTGGCCTCATTGCCTCAGCATGAGCAGTTTCTAGAGGAGTCCCTGGAACATATGTGATTCACCCAGAATGCAGCTGGATATTTGCTCTGTGGCAAGCTGCCCTTTGTAGGACAGACTGAGAACAGGCCCTGTCTAGGTCCTAGAATCATGTGTGTACAAGACTGTCTTGACCAGCAGAGACCTGGCCCCTGAGTCTCACTTCCTCCTCTTCCTTCCTGTCCTTCCCACTCACCTCACGTGCTCATTTCAATCTCTCGTTCTGGAGCTCTATGTCCCACCTCAAAGGACACCAAGCCTATGCTAAAGAGGCCAGTTAGCTTCTTCTAGAAGTCAGTGGAGTGGGGGCAAGTGAGGGGCCAAGGGGCCCTGTGGTGAGGGCCTGTGGCTAGTTTCCCCTCTCAGCAAACCTCTCCCATCTCCCACACCAGAGTCTCTGGCTTTGGCATCAAATGATTGGTCATTCAACCAGACGACTCCTTGTGGCAGGCCCAGGCTAGAGGACTATGAAGACCCTTCCATGCCACCCCCAGCAGCTGGCTGCAGGGTGAGGAGCCCCTCCCAGGCGCCTCAGGCCTGGGGCCTCTCAGGTTCCCTCCCAGGGAGAGGGCTGCTGGGGAGCCAGCTGCAGCTGTGGGAAACCACACACCGCAGCCTGCAGGTGCAAGGGGCCTGGGGGAAGGGGAGAGGATTAACTATTTCTTGGGAGCAAGACTTCTCCATTCCTTCCATTCCCAAACCGTGGCTTCCCCAGGATGATGGGTAGTATCATGCTCAACGGGAGTGTGGGGAGTGTAGAATGCCACAGAAAAGTCAGAGGACTTGAGACTCAGAGGTGAGAGACAAACCCCTGTCTCAGATACCCTAAACCACACAGAGAGGCCAAGGCAATGTCATGGACTGGGAGGCTTCTGGGCCGCAGAGAAACCTTGGCATGGAGTCCCTGTTCATGTGTGGTTACTGCTCTCCTGAGCAATTGATTCTTTCTAAGTTATGGGGTCTTGCCTCAGGGGAGGCCAAAAGAAGACTTATTTTCAAGGTGTGTCACTCCCTGCCGCTCCAGGTTGGCCCATTGAGGACCTGCAGTGTCTCCTGCAGGGGCACTGGGCCCAGCCTCATGGGAGCAGCTGGTGGCTGAGCAGGATGTTCCCACTCAGCCTGGGGCCTCCGGGTGGTAACCATTAGTGTGAGTGAGTAAACCTCAGCTCACCAGGGCTTGGACATGCTCTGGGGTTGTCAAAAGGGCTGGAAGCCATTCAAGGGGAAAGCTTTCACACAATCTCCAGAACAGCTCTTTTCAGCTATGCTGTCCCCAGAGGCTAGCGTGATGCTTAATGCTGCCCAGCTGCCTGCCTGCCTGTTCATGTTGGTCTGACTTCTCATTCTGCCAGTTCACCTGCCCACTGGAACAGCACTACCAAGAGCAGAGTCTTTTGGCAAGAGGGCCAGGAGACTCAGGGTCCTATGGGAAAAGGCCAGTCTTGCCCTTGTTTAGTCCTCCCCTCCCCCTCCACTTCCTTTTCATTTTTCCAAGTACAATTCATCCCCACTCTCTTTATTTTTCCTAAATGTGAGAAAGGTGACACTCTCTGGGAGGAGCTGAGTTCGTTCTGCACACATGTTGGGCATGCACTTCTTGTCAGGCTTGGAAAGTAGACATGTCCTTGCCCTGGAGGAACTCGCAGTCTGGCAGGGCAGACATTCATGCTGTCTTCACAGAGACAGACATTCACACTGTCTGTTCAGAAAGATTCAGACTTGGTGAGGGAAGGCATCGAGTTCTTCAGGGGCAGAGGATGGGCTGATGATGCTAAAGGATGTCTGCACAGCCCTTCAAAATGCTACACAAAACACACAGTGCTGATTGTTTGGAATGAGGCATAAAGGGGCACCCAAGCAAGGTGCTTAGGATCAAATTGGGGAGATAAGAATGTGAATCACAGTATGGTTTTCTCATTGTCCCCAAGGGCAGTAGGGGACTGATTCAAAGGGCTTTCAGAATTCAAACCAGAGGAGGATTCTAGAGGGGGAGATGGCATTGGAACAGGGAGGAATGTCACTAGGCTGAGTTGGAGGAAGGACCTCTGGGCTGAAGCAGAGACTGAGGGAAACCTCCCCCACCCCTTTTTTTTGGAGGGGGGTGGGATTAAACCTATAAGAGGAGCAGAAGATTCTATTAATATGGTGATTTGAGGGAGCTGTCTCTACTACTTTTCCTCTGCTCCCACTTCCTCAGGAGGGGAGTGACTTTTCCTCTTACTCTTGATTGGGAAGTTCAAACTCTCCCTCTGAAGGTTCCATAATCGAGTCCTCTAAAATAAACTGACAATGGGGAGATTAACAGGAAAAAAGGCATACAGATTTGTTAATGTGCACATATACATAGGAATCACACAAAATGTATAAACTCCAAGAAGGGCCAGATGGTTGAGGCTTAAACATCCTCTGCAGAGAGAGGAACACTGTAGGCAATTTAGAGGAGAAAAAAATTTTTGGAGGAGATGGACAGGCTGAAGAATAGACAGTGATCTGGAACCAATTTCCTCTAGGCTTTAGGTGCAGTATCTGATTTTCAGTTTCTTCTCTTGTGCTATGTGTTTAATCTTCCTTGGTTAATGAAGTTCCAGCAAAAAGATTGAAAGCAATTGTGCTCTTTGGTGAATGGAGCTTCATATAGATAATGCAACTTCAGAGAAAGGTATCCGTCTCACCCCCTTTCCCCCCACCCCTGCTTTGGGAGACAGGATTGAGAGAAAAGGCAGAGTTGTGCGCAGGGTAGGCCAGACAGACCTGGAGGCTGCAGCTTTAGTTCATTAGCATGTCAAGGGTCATATTTGGGGGTGTCATTATCTGAGCACCAATATGATCAATTTCTGACCTTATAAATCATTTCCATCATCAGCCCCCATTCTTTTCCCTACAAGAACTGTCAATTTCAATTTGTGGTATAATTTTTAAAATGCACTCAGATTTTGTCCCCCTTTCCTAGCATATAACTTCAAATCCCTTGACATTTCCTGAGAAATAGTGACTCTTGTTTATAAGGAGCCTATTTCCACCATCTCTGAGTTTATGATAATGAGGAGACTCAAGGTAGGAAGACCAAGCATGTGATCAGAGGGTGAGAAATGTCATCTCCACATCCCACTTCACAGCATCCCCAACCTCTGGAGAGGGGAGAGGGCTATAGATGATGTTCACTATATGGCCAAAGATTTACTCAGTCATGTCCATGGAATGAAGCCCCATATAAAAACTCTGGACCCAGGGGCTGGCATTGTGGCTCAGTGGTAGAGTGCTTGCCTCACGTGTGTAAGGCACTACGTTCAATCCTCAGCACCACATAAAAATAAATAAACAAAATAAAGGTATTGTATCCATCTACAACTAAAAAATATTAAAACAACAACAACAACAAAAACCTCTGGACCCAGAAACTGGGAGAAGTTTTCTGTTAATAACACAGTATGTGCTTGCTGGTAGGGTAACATAGTGGATTTTAGAATTCACAGGAGAGGACGTCAGCTCTGTACCCCCTCCTTGACCCTCTCCTTTAGCAGTAATTTTTTTGAGGGGGGCACTGGGGATTGAACCCAAGGGTGTTCTACCGCTGAACCACATTCCCAGCCCTTTTTATTTTGAGACAAGGTCTTGCTGAATTGTTGAGGCTGGCTTTGAACTTGTGATCTTCTGCCTCAGCCTCCCAAATTGCTGGGATTACAGGTGTGAAGCCAGCTTCTGGCTTTCTTTGGTAGTACCTGTACCATATGTTTAAGAAAACTGTAAGTATTTTGCTTTCAATGAATTCTGTGAGTCATTGCAGTGAATTATCAAATCTTAGGGGAGTGGCAAGAACCCCCAAATGTGCAGCTAAATCAAACAGAAAGTTCTGACTACTGAAGGAAGAGCAGTCTTTTGGGGGACTATGCCCTTTAGCTGTGGATCTGATAATATGTCTGGGTAGTTAGTGTCAGGACTGACCCTCAGTTGAATTCAGAATGGCCAGTTGGTGTCAGAGAACTGATGTCAAAATATGTGACCAAAGAGGCCTCTTTATAACCTTCCCTCTAAGTCATAAATCATTCCTAATCCCTTCTCCTGTTTGAAACATCTCTCTCATCTCCCATATCCATTAGTTTTTGTTTTTCCAAGTCTTTCCTTCCTTCAAAGTAAGTCTACCTCACTTTACAGCTAGGTACCGGTGGTCCTGTACTTTCTTTCTTGCTGTGTGTGTGTGTGTGTGTGTGTGTGTGTGTGTGTGTGTGTGTGGTAGTGGGAATTTATCCTGGGAGCTCACACATGCTAGGCAAGTGCTCTACCTCTGAGCTATAACCCCAGCCTAGTGGTCCTGTTCTAAAGCCCTTCCTTATTCTGTACCTCCTGTCAGTCAATGTGTGTTTTTGGAGAAGAGAAATCTGGGGACTTGTGGAGTTCCCTCAGGCAAAGAAGTTGCTCACAAAGGGAAGCCTCCTTGCTGCTGGCCAGGCTGAACATCCCTGGAAGGTGAAGCCTCTTCACCTCTCTGCTTCCTTTGTTTGTTGTGAAAGGCAGTGCCTTGGGTGGGCAGGGCAGGGGCAGGAGGGCTCTGGCTCTGTAGCTCCCAGCACCAATGGCCTTGACAGTAAATAGAGTTTTGGCATCTTCTCTACTGTGATTGTCAATGCTCATCCAGGCCAAGCAACTCACACCCCCTTCTGTGCACATGCACACACACATGCGCACATACACATGCAGGGGCAGGACCATGCCAAACCTCAGGTTGGCCTTGTTTTAGACAGCAGTTGAGAATCACCACACGTGGGCCTAGTCTGGCCTTGTTCTTCTTCTTTCCCTTTGTTTTTTGCCAACATTGGACTTGGCAGAGTGCAGCCCTGCAGACCAAAGGCCAATAGGGAACAGCATGTTCCCTTCTCCTACACCCTCTCGCCCATCTTTCCACCTCACACAACCGCCCTGCCCTGAAGCCACCTCCAAGAGCCTAGGATTGTGGCCCCTTTTGAAATAGCTCGGATGAGTCCCTTAGTCTTAAGACACCTGGATAACCTGGTGGGAAGCCAGAGAGCAGTGTGACTTTGTCCCTCTAAAACACTGAAAAAAGAGCAGGTACTAGACAGGTGGAAGCTAAGCTGGGCTCTATTTCCCAGAGGCTGCTGGGGTCTAGAGGGGAAGTGTGAAGGGGTTCAGAAGTGAACCAGAGGGCATTTAGGGGGTACTGGGCTTTCTTCAACATTACTGTGACTGGGGACTACTCTGAGCTACTAGCACAGTTCCTGTGATCTTCCGGCATCTGCCTTCTCTCCTCTTTTCAGTTTCCACCCCTTCTTAAGGCCCCTCAGCACATCTTGGGTCCTAGAAGGATATAATATTAGTCATTTATACCTTCATGGGAATTTGAATGGTTGTGTCAAATTTTAACTACAACAGGTGACGAAACTCAGGGGATGGAACCTCTAATTGCCACTTTGATGTGCTGATTGCTTTAAACCAAGGGCACTTGGGAACAGCAAATTCAAGGAGGAACTTTGTCTGAACTTCCCTTATTTGTCTTGAGATAGATCTTCCAAAAGGACTCCAATCAACCCGAGCCCCTTTCCCTGAATCAAACAGGGAAGATAAACTATCATTTGAGAGAAGATTGGAGGTGACATCATGCCCAGTCCCTGTCACAGGCTGTCACCTATTTCGAGAGTCCATTTATCATTCCTCCAAATCGCTTCTCTCCCCTAAATTGCCTGCATTCCTCTGCCCCCTTGCCATGAAGAGGATGTATAAACTTCTAGATCTTCCTGGGTTATTGGTCATTCACTTTTTTTTTTAACCTGTAATGCTCCTGTGCATGTAATAAATTTGTATGCTTTTCTCCTCTTAATCTGTCTGCTGTCAGTTTATTTCTAAGACTCAGTGATCAAACCCTTGGAAGGTAGAGAGAAAGTCTTCCCTTCCCCATACTAGAATGAAAAGTTTAGTCTGCAGGGATTTTAAGGAGAGGCCTATGGGCTGGGGCTGTGGCTCAGCGGTTGCACACTTGCCTGGCATGTGTGAGGCACTGAGTTCAATTCTCAGCACCATGTATAAATAAATAAAGGTCTAACAACACCTGAAAAAAAAAAAAAAAAAAAAAAGGAGAGGCCTACGTGGAACATAGAGTTGCAATGACTGGGATTTGTCTCTCCCCATTATTACTGTACCCTACTACCTGCTCTCTAGTGTGTTCTCTTTCCCAGTCTACTCCAAATGGGGGAGTATGTGACTAAGGAATGACCTCAAGTTATCTGTAAGGATTCTAGCTCTTCCCCACCAAATGATGAGAATCTTCTATAAAATCAGCTCTTCTTGAGATATTCTCAGTCCAATAGACCCAAATCTCTGTATCACGAAGATCGGCAAGAAACAAAAGCTCATCCCATTTCAGGTCCAGAATTGACTCCAATTCTACTTTATCTGACCTCAGATGGATTCTTATCCTAATTTCTCCTTTAGCTATCCCCAATGGTGGCTTTTTTTTTTTTTTTTTCAGACCTGGGGATTAAACCAAGGCCTCTTGTACGCTAGACAAGCACTCTACCACTCAGCTACTATGGTAACTTTAAAGTTACTGCAAAACACCAGTCTCACAAAATGGAAGGGACCCTAGAGCTCATCAGTTCCAGCTCCCCATATTAAAGAGGAAGTGGTTTGTCCAAGACCTCATAGCTGATCACTTAGTGCTCAGATTTTCAATCTAGTTTTCATAGGCTTACTAATGAATGTCCCCACTCAATTCAGAGTTTGGGACTTGAGCTTAGGTCTTATCTTTAGGGACATTGTTAGAAGTTCCATAATGATATATTTATGAAGAGTCAGTTCCCATTTCCCCCAATGCTCTTGTTTTGAACTGCGACAGGAGGTGGGGCAGGAGGGACTGTGGGGGAGGAAGGCTGCAGAACTTGGCCCTGGCCCTGCTGGGCTCCCAGCCTGAGCTGATGGGGGCTCATTCAAACCGACCTGGGAGCAGGTGTGGGCCCTCTGTCCCCAGAGCTTCTTGAAGAACAATTTGTTCTGCAGGGGTGCAGCCAGAGTAGAAGGGGAGTGACAGACACCAGTACAGCCCTGAAGCCTCTTGCAGCTGCTTCCTGTTGTCAGAGGGCCCCTCCACGATGGAGGGGTGAGCTCCATGGCACTCCCACTCCCTGCCTAGTCCTCCATGTGGTATTTTGCTTCAGTAGTCCAGAGACTTCCCATTGATAGAGAGAGAGATGGATACAGAGAGAGCAGTAACTCAGTGAGAAATCATCTCCTGGCCAGGCACATTTCTAGTCTCAAGGCTCACCATTCCCTGTGCAAAGGGACCCTGTCCCTCAGTGTGCCTGCTCATTCCCATTTCATCTTTCTCTTCCTGTGTGAAAGACCTTTCCCTTTTCTCTGCAGAGCCAAAATTATCCATTCTCTGGTCCCCTCAATTCCTTCTCTTCCTTTCGGTTTTGTCCACAGTCCACCCTCACTCCCCCCACTCCCATCTAACACTAGCATACTGGACCATCCAGCATGAGCACCTAATCTCTTGTGGTTTGACATTTCACCTAGGTTTGTTCTGTCTCCTCTTCAAGACTTTCAGACCGAGTCCTTAACCACTACCTCCTACTTCAAACAAGATCCCTTATAGAGCGAGCTCAGTGTTGACCCATTTCAAGGGCACAATCAATCCTCAGCAAATGTGCAAGTGTCTCTCTCTTGGTTCCTGCCTGAATTTCTGCCAGCTAAGTCATAGTTTGCCCCAGACACTGTATCTTGTTGGGAACAGAAAGGGAAGGGTGACTTGGGCTTCCCTTCCTAGGATGTTCTGCTTGGCAGTCACATCTCTTGATAGGAAGTTGGCCAAGGCCTTGGTCCTCTTCAAGCCTGTGGGCCCTCTGGACTCCCAGGTTCCCCTCTGACTACTAACAAGAGTGTTCTGGACTGACCTGAATTGAACATCTACACCCTCAGAAGAATCCCTCCAGTGTAAGTGCTTACAGGTGGACAACTGGGGAAGTACGTGGGTGGTGGGTACATACCAGGCTGCCCCCATGTCCAACTCCAGGAACACCTTTTTGAGAATATCCCCAGCAGGGGGCGTCCAGCCTTTGTCTCCTTTCTTGCATCTCTCTTTGCCCCAAACTTCAGGCAGGGTCTGGCTTATTCTCCCCAGAGGGTTTGAGAGGGGCTAGAGTGGGGGTGTAAACGCAGTAACTGGCTTCTCTCAACCCAGCGCTCTTCCCCGCATTGTGAAATGGCCTTGGATGAGGGCCAAGCAGGAAGCTGCCTCTAATCTGAAGCCTGGCGCCTGGGGTGTGAGGACGCCCCAAGCTCTTCCCTTCCCCAGGTTTGGCCTAACCCTAACCCTAACCAACACAGAGTCCACCTGCTAGAAGACAGCTTGAGTTGTTCTTGGCTAATCAAGAGGGGTGTCTGTGCTCCCTCCTGCTCTGTGTCTCAGCCAGGTGGGGGTATTTAGAGGCCTGTGAGGGCAATGGAACGTGCAAGGGCCTGGGGCTCAGGGCTTCCTCCCTCTACTTTGTCATTACTAAGTCTCCTCCCACCCCTCCACACACACCAGAAATTGAACCCAGGAACACTCACCCACTGAGCCACATCCCCAGCCCTTTTTTATTTTGCAATAGGGTCTCACTAAGTTGCTTAGGGCCTTCCTAAGTTGATGAGGCTGGCCTTGAATTTGTAATCTTCCTGCCTCAGCTTCCAGGGTTGCTGGGGATTATAGGTGTGTGCTACTGTGCCCAGCCATTACCAAGTTTTGGGATCTTGGTTAAGTTGCTTTTCCTTTTTGTGCCCCAGTTTTTTTTACTTGTGAATAAGTCCAAGTAAAAAGTTGGACTAGAAAAATCTTTGAGGCCTTTTTCAGCTTGATATTGTGACTCATTAGTCAGTGATTCATTGATGTTATTACCAGTACTTGGCTTAATCAGATGGGGAGTCTGTCCGTTATGTCTGAGTTTCCCCCATATAAATCTGTCCCTATTGGTCTGTCAGAGGTGGAGCGGCCTTCCCTGGACAATCAAGGATAAATTATGACTTGGAGAAATGAACAGCATCTGTGCTTTTGGGAGTTAGAACACCTGGGTAATTTGTGCAGAAACTCTGGTTATATAATTTGCTGTCCTTTATTTTCAGGTGGAAAATTTTTAAATTTGAGACCCCTGATTATCAAGAACAGAGGAGCCCCTCCTTCTGCCCTAAAGCTATGAATGTGGAAGGAAGAGAAGTACTGGAAGAAGACAAGGTCTGTCATTCTTCTGACTTCTCACCTGTCTGGAACTGTTTGAGCAATAACCAGTTCTGTACAGCTGCCTCAGTTTCCCCTTATACAATGTGGGGTATGCTGACCCCACTTCTTGAGGTTCAGCAAGGAGGGAAATTACGAATGGGAAGGGGACAACATAGTAAAGCTCACAGGCTTTTCGTGACACTACCTATTCTGTACAAGGCTGGCCTTCTAGGTACGTGGGGCCAGAGATTGTTCATGGGTTAGTCTGTGGGATACTGGGAATTCCTACACATCTCTCCAAAGCCCCAGCACCTGAAATCCTTCCATTAGCCAGGTGGGGGCTTTGTTTTTTTTTTCTTTCTTCCTTGTTATTCTTTCTTTCTTTTTCTTTTCTTTTTTTTTTTTTTTTTTGTGTGTGTTTGTGTGTATGTGGTGCTGGGTATTAAACCCAGGGCTTTGTACATGCAAGGCAAGCACTCTACCAACTGAGCTATATCCCCCACCCTAGAGTTTTCCTTTTGTTCAACACTGCCCAAGTTTTCTCTCAAAAAGGAGTGTGTGGGATATTTGTGATGAACATGTTATGGTGGTGTAGCCACTAGACAGATGGGTTTCCTCTACCTAGCTTGTTAAGGTTAGTGAGGGCCTGAGGTTGGGGCAGGGGTGAGTGGGAGGACTTATTCTTTATGCTCAGAGTATTGCTTGAGTAGGAGGGGAAAAGAACACTGAAACCCGACTTTTCTGGCATCAAGTTTCATCTATAATGTGTTTCTGTCTACATTATCACACTTAATTCACCTGAGCAGTGTGAGGAAGACATTCCTATTTTATAGTTGAGGAGGTAGTGAATCAAAAATGAAAGTGAATTTCCTTCAAAAACACAGTCAGAAAGTGTCATTTGGGTCTAGAATGCACAGATTGAAGACTCTGACTCTGGAGGGGGAAGGACAGAGGCTTTGGGTAGGCATCCTACTAAGAGGGAGGAGGAAAGTTGAGGGGTAGAGAGTGGAACCCCAGATTTTTCTATTCTGGTCAGACCTTTTTTTCTTTTTCTGCCTTCCCTCCCTTCAACCACCTTCTATCCACCTGCCACCACTGCTTTGGGCATCTGAAAGGCACTGCTCCCTGCCAGGCTTGTCCTTAAACGGCCCTCATTGGCATGCTCTTTTCTGACACACAGCACAATGTCAGCCCTCCAGGTTCAAATCTCCATTCCACCTTTTTCATTTTGCTTCAGTGCCTCCGTGTCCCCAGCCAAAAAACGGACATAAGACCACACTCAACTGTCAGGACTGTTGCGAGGATTTAAGAGAGAATATATGCAAAACACCCAGAAATGAGCCTGGCACCAAGGAACTTCTCAATAAATAAAGATGAGCAAATAGTCCCTCTTATAAGGAATTTAATTGGCTTCCAGGAATTAGAGTAGTGCTTGGCAGAAGTGGATGCTCATTTAGTCCTTGCTCAATGAATGTATGATAATATCCCTGTTACAGAGAAAGCTTGTCTCCACCGAAGTAATATTGAGGGATAATGACCACAAATTCTTCTGGTTGGTAAATGGTGGGACAAGCTGCAGGAGCTGCTTGCGGCTGCTCTTGTCCAGCGAGGCCAGAGTGTCCCCTGCTGGCCGTGAGGAGTGCTGCAGGCCGGCCCTGGGGGGGCGAGGCTGCTTGGGGGATGCTGCCTGGGGAGGCTAAGGGAGGCCATGACCAAGCGGAGGCCAGTGCAAATCACTGACAATTGTAGGCTCTGGAAACTTCCTTAGGGCCCCAAGAAGGGACTTGGAGAGAGAAGCAGTAGTTCTTAGAATGTTGGAAGTGATCTTAGTAAACTATTCTAAATACTCAACATAATGGTGGAAAAAACTCAATCAGTTGGGTGCTCACTATGAACACTTTGTGTGAATTATCTCCTTGAAATCCAAAAACGACTCATGGGGTAGGTACTATGTGGAGGATAAGGTACAGGTAAGTACTTTGTCCCAGGTCTCACACAAAGTGAAGGAATGGGAAAAATCCATGCCTTCAGACTCCAAATCAATCCAGGCCTTTTAGTCTCTCTGGGGCACTGGGGCTAGAATTTAAATCCAAGACTTCATCTGGAGATGGGGGCAGCAATGGGAGCAGAAGTCCCTGGAGCTCTGAGTCTCCCAGGTAGACACAACAAATACTTGGTGACTAAAGAAAAGAGTAAAGGAATTGGTAGCTGTAAGTATCAGAGTGGATTCAGTCAGGGGAATGTGTTGACACGGTTTTATGGTGGTTTATGATGGTTATTTTCTTCTGAGGGCACCCAGTTCTCTCCCTCTGGTCTTCCCTGGGTTGCCTCCACCAGAACTAACCACTTCCCACGGACTCAGGAGGTCTCTAAGCCTTAGGACCTTGCTCCTGTCACCTGGAACACAAACCCATCCAATGTCAATCTTTCTGCATTTCAGTGACATTTTCCTTCCTTTATCAGGACGTGACCCTAAAGTCATCACAGTGGATCTTGGGTGAGGCAGCTCAGAACCCAAGGTGTGGTTCCCCTCAGAGTGAAATTGAAAACAGTCAAAATAACCCAGAGGACAGTCTCTTTAAAGTGTGCCTGTCTGGCAAGACTGGCACTAATCCCTGCTTCTTGTGGTCTGCTTCTGTAGGACAAATCCACACAGGCAAGGAGGAAATGGTTATGGTCAACTCTAATCTAATCTAATCTAATCTATGTGACTGGGACATAAAAATGCACAGCCCAGCTCCTTCACTTCTCTACCTATTAGTGAGGTAGGCATCCCGGTTTTACAGATGAAGAGATTATGGTACAGAGGGATTTAAGTAAATTTAGAATAAGCAAAAAAGATTAGTGGAAACAAAAGTAAAAGACAAAAAGAAAGAAAAAGACAAAAAAAAAAAAAAAACACGACAAAGCAAGGGTTAGTGGATATTTCCAATGGAAACTATACATGATTTAGCCCTTGCCATTTTGGATTAGCTGATTCTGTTCTTTTATTGCCTCTCTGTGGGTTATAGAGGACTCCTGGCAGGGGGCTGGGCATATAGCTCAGTTGGTAAAGTGCTTGCCTCACATGCACAAGGCCCTGGGTTCAATCCCCAGCAATGCCAAGAAAAAAGAACCCATGGCAGTGCAGATGATTCCACCTCTGTTCAGTGGAGGGACAACCCTGGGCCCCTCCTGTGGAAGATTCAGCTTTGCTTGCATTTACAAATTCATTTCAGAATTCCTGATCTATAAATGCATCTGTTCTTTGTATTCTCCTTTGAGTGAATTGTAACAGCTACCTAGTTCCCTTATAATAAACGTTTATACTTCATATATCTATGAGAGTCATATTTTGCTTATTGAAAATTATCTTTTTATAGGGATTCTGTAATTTGCCTCTGGCCATTTACACAAGAAGAGGTAGAACTGGAATTCAAACTCAGGCAGGTAGGAACTAGTGGGTATTTTTGACCATCATACTTTCCAAGCACTACAAAGTGTAATTACATTAAAGTAACTAGCAGTAAATTCATCAGCTCTAACTTTAACAATACCCTTTGATCACATTCAAACCTAAACCTAATTCTTGACCCTAATTAAAATATAACCCTAATTAAAACCTTCTCTGTGGAAAAGACACATGTGACCACCGCCATTTTTGGAGATAATTTTTAGTGGCACAAGCAGGCATATTCATTCAGGTCCCTTGGGTGCCCAGGCCACCAGGGAGCAGGGGGTATTTTTCTCCCCCTGGTCTTACTATAGAATCCCTGCTCATGGGGAGGCAGCCAAGGTTGGGCAAAGCAGATGCTAGAGTTGTGTGCTAAGGGGCTCCATTTTACCCTTGGTGCTACCCAGATTTAGCTAAAGGTCCCCCATGATGTAGAAGGGGATTTGGAAGTCATTTTTATCTCTCAGTTCTCCTGGAGTGAGAGAGAGAGGGAGAAAAGTGACCAAATTTCCTGCCTCACATGCATTCTTCTTTGCTCAAAGGACTAAAAGTTATAACCTCTATTATATATTTAAATTATAATCTGATTAATAATATATTATTTTAACCACACATAATTGCAAGTAGGAATTTTGGTTTTTAGGTAACATCAAAATCTAACCATGACTTATAGATATAAACTCTTAAGTTGACTGTTAACTTGACCGTAAAAAATAGCATTTTTCTCACTGGGAAATTTATTCTCAGATATAAACTGATAAATCAATTAGCTCCATTTTATTCATTGCTTTAAAAATTTAAATCTAAACATTTTTAAATTTAGCAACATCATTTCATGGTACTTATTTTTGTGATTTCTTTTAATTATGGAAAAATGATACTCATTTTCCATTTATGATAATGATATTAAACGTATTTAAGTATAAAATGAGTCAACTTAAAGAAAAATATTCACTAACAGTACAGGTGGTATTAGATATAGGTAGAAATGAGGTTAGTGATATCCAAATGATAGAAGGTGTATAATCTTTTTTGATACTGTTTATTGAGCATTTATTTTTACTTTTTTAAATGCTTATTTTTTAGTTGTAGTTGGACACAATACCTTTATTTTATTTATTTATTTTTATGTGGTGCTGAGGGCCTCGCACGTGCTAGACCAGTGCTCTACCGCTGAGCCACAACCCCAGCCCTTGAGCATTTATTATATGCCAGGCTCATTGCTTTTGATTGTCCAACAGAATATACTGTCTAAGCCACATGTGGCTACAAAATCTTCAAAATGTGGCTAATGTGACTGAGAAATTAAAAACATTTAATTTGAATTCAATTAAATTTAAATATTCATATCAACCATATAAAAGCAAACCTAAAGGTCTTTTTTTTTTTTGGTAGTGAGGCTTGAACCCAGGCTATATTCCCAGCCTGATTTTAAATTTGGAGACAGGGTCTTGCTAAACTGCTGAGGCTGGCCTGGAACTTCTGATCCTCCTGCCTCAGTCTCCCAAGTTGCTGGGATTACAGCCATGTGCCACCATGCCCAACAAAAATCTTGCTTTAAAAATACATATATTAGCATGACTCATGAGTCATTTCCATTCCTCTTTTCCTGTTAAATGTTCACATTCAATTGTATGTGCGTTGTTTCCACTGCAAACAGAAGAGCACCTGCGGTAAGCTCAGTGGTAGGTTGGATGCCCCCAAGATGTCTGTGCTCTCATACCCGGAACTTGTAAATATGTTATCCTACATGATTAAGGAAATTTGCAGATGTAATCAAATTAAGGATCTTGAGATAGACTGTTCTGGATTATCCTAGGGGGCCCAATGATAACTGGAAAGATCCTCATCCAAGGAAGGCAGGAACATCAAAGTCAGTAGTAGAAAGAGTAATAGTGGTGGTGGTAGTACAACAGAAGAAAGAATTTGTAGTGATTTGAGGAAGGGGCCAGAGCCAAAGGAACACAGGTAGCTTCTAGAAGATTAATAAACAAATTCTTCCTGGAAGCATCCAGATGGAATATATGTTAGAAATATTGAGAGGGCGGGGGTTGGGAATCAGACATGTGCTTGAAGCTGGGTGAACAAATCAAACTTTTACTCCTGTCAGAAAGGCATGCTACAGGAACCTGGCTAGCAAACTCCCCTGGGCAGGCAGTCCACCTGCTTATATCCCTAATATAACACAGCACTGTCCTGTGCTCTGATTAAAGGAGTTTTGGGTTACATCTATGGGATTGGGGCAGACAAAGGAAAGGGGTATAATTAAAATGGTTACAATTGGATCCAATTAAAGCTATATTCTAAAATGTACCACCAGATTTTCTATTTCTCACATGTAGGCCTACAGAAACACTGATTTTAGACTTCTGACCTCCAGACATATAAAAGAATAAATCCATACTGCCTTAAGCCACTAAATTTGTGGTGGTTTGTTATAGCAGTAATGGGAAGCTAATACAATTACCTAACTGGGCTCCTTATTTCCTGCCTTATCTCTTTTCAGTGCATTCTCCACACCACAGAGGGATCTTTTAAAATTAGAAAAGAGATTGTCACTGTCCTGTTTAAAAAGTTCCTTAGCAAGAATCTTCTCTTTATACCTGGAACAAAATCCAAATGATGGCCATAGGCCCTACATGATCTGGTCACTAGCTATACCTCTCCATACTCCTTTAATTTTCTTTCTACAGGTGCTCTCCCACCTTCCACCCCCACCTCCCAGCCTTGCTAACTCAGGGCAACTGCTTTTCTCTTTGGGGTCTTAGCTCTAGCCATTCCATTTGTCTGAAACACTGTGTCCTCAAACCTTTGGATGACTGGTCCTTTTAGCTTAAAATTCTCTTCATGAAAAACTCCCCTTGCGCCAACCTAAGGTAGCCACTTGACACTACAGCCCTTGTTTAGTTGTCTTCACAGCACTTATTATCTTAAGCTATACTACTCACTTGTTTTGTTTGTTGATTACTTCCTCTCTACCCCTTTGACCCAAGTTCCAGGAAACCAGGAACTTAGCTTGTCTGTGTCCTGCTGTTATGTCCAACCCCTAAAATAATGCCTGGCACAAGCTAAGCAGCTTTCAGCAAAAACCTGTTGCAGGATGGAATGTTTGGCTTTACAGAGAGCTCAGGGTTCAAGTTGGCTACTAGCCCAGCAGGGCCTAGAACCCAGAAGTTGAACTAAGACTGGACGCTAGTGCCTCTTTCTAGGGCTCATGAAGAACCACCCAGTCTGGTGAGGAGTTCAAAGGACCTCCATGGAAAATGATAATAATGAAAACAACAATGGTTAATGATTATTGAGCATTTTCTAAGTACCACAATTAACACTTAATTTTATGTGTTAAGACAATTGCATTCACTCTTCACAATCAATCCTCACATTAAGGACGGGGAAACTGGGCTGGGATGTAGCTCAGTGGCAAAGCGTCTGCCTTGCATTCGTAAAACCTTGGGTTCAACCCCCAGTCCCCCAAAAAAAACAAAAAACGAGGAAACTGAGGCAATGAACTGTTTCGTAACTTTCCCTACAGCTGAATATACACAATTACACGTTTCTATTAATCTTTCTGTGGTTCACTTCCTCACACTAACAATGTGGGAGGATTTCTGACCTGATATCCCCGGTTACCCGGATCCATAGTCTCGGGGAACAGTTGGGGTACGTTCTCCTACTCAGGCGAGAGGAGGGCGGGGCACCGCCAGGGATTGGTGGGAGAGACTCGAGGCCATACAGCGGAAGTCCCGCCCTGCGTAGGAAAACTTCCGGTTCCAACTTCTCAGTGCTTATGTTGACCGGAAGCGTCCGGTAGCGCTGCGATGGTGCTCCTGGAGAGCGAGCAGGTATATGCAGGCCTGGCCGGCCCTGGGACTGATGAAGGTTCGGGTTTTAGCTCCAGACCTCTGTGTCGCCTTGAGGGAGGGACAGGGACTTAGTTGACGCGGCGGTACGCGCGTAGGATTTGAGCTGCCTAATAGGGCCGGGCTTCTTATGTTCCAGTTCCTGACGGAGCTCACCAGGCTCTTCCAGAAGTGTCGGTTGTCGGGCAGCGTGTACATCACCTTGAAGAAGTGTAAGCAGCCACCTCGGCGGGGACGAAGGAAGCTGGGAGAGGGAACCCTGGAAGCCGAGCTATTCCCGGCCTGGGTGCCTAGTGTCTGGGAGGCACCAGAGTCCCCTGCCTTCCTCCACCCTGCAACTGGGCACATTCAGGGACCTGGGCCCCGGGATATTGGGAATTGCGGTTGGTGCCCCCTCTTCCACTCAGTGTTTGTGACCAAGGTCCGTCCCGGCTACAATGGGCCCCAAGTATGTCAGAGTTCATTGTTTTGTCAGGGATACCAAACCCAACCGCGACTAGTGAGGTTTAATATTCCTGTGTAACAGCGTTTCTGTTGTGGAAGTTGTAGTTGTCTCCAAGATTTGGCCAAACCCTTGATAGCAGATGATGTGGTTAAACAGAACTGGAGCGGTGACAGTGGATTAAGTCACCTATTTAGACCCCTTCTTTCCTATTTTAACCTTTGTCTACCTATCAGCAACGTATATGGCTGTGTTCACTAAGATGTATTTTTCGTGCAGATGATGGTCGAACTAAACCCACACCGAGGAAGGGTTCTGTGGAGGGCGTTGAGCCCTCAGACAACAAGTGTCTGTTGAGAGCAACGGATGGGAAAAAGAAGATCAGCACAGTGGTGAGCTGGATTCTTAACGCTGAATTTTGGAGTTTAGAACGGAGGATGGATCATATCTGAACCAGGCTTTTAATTTTTTTTTCTTTTTTAGGTAAAAGGTAGCAAATGTGTAGCTCCCAGACTATTTTGGGATGCGGACTTTCCTTTACCACGTTAATAGTAGAAATCTCAGTAAAATTAAAATGGAGGTAGAGGTCAAACACTTGTTATACTAAACTTTTTGTGGAAAAAACATATTGGTAATGCTGGAAGGAGTGCTTGGCATACTTATTTCCTTATCTCCTTACTGTGTTGGGCCTTCAGTAATTTCTTGGTATCATGATTGTTTTACTTTTAAAAAGTATTTTTAGTTGTAGATGGACACAGTAACTTTATTTATTTTTATGTGGTGCTGAGGATTGAACCTAATGCCTCTGTGTGACAGACAAGCACTCCACCACTGAGCTACAACTTTTTTAGCTGATTACTCCTTTGTCTTTGTGGTTATTGTAACATAGTTATATGTTAGACTTGGTACATGAGAGAGTATACATTTAGTTAAGAGCTCTGTTTAGCCCTATTGTCTAGATTATTCTAGTCTTTCTTTTCCTGGTAGAGGTTAAGTATAGCAAAGCAAAAGACTCTGGATTCTTGAGTGAAAACTGTATTCTGCTGGGGCAGATCCAGACTCCCCTCTAATCACAGTAAAATAGGTTATTCATGAGAACATAGAAATAATTAGTTCATAATTCTCCCTTTATAAGTTATCTTGAGTAGACCTTTGTAGTAAAGCCAGCTTATGTGGTCTTTAAAAATAAAGTGGAATATCAAAAAATAGGAAAACCTGAGAATCTTTAAAGGTAATATTTCTCTTTCAGTAGCTTGCATTGTGCTTAAATTGGTCTGAATAAATGGAAAGCAGAAGATGAGGAGGGAGTAGTTTTTGTGTATGTTGCACAAAACATTAATACTGAGAAGTCACTTGACATCTCTCAGAACCCAGGAAGAAAACTTAGGGTCATCTCTGTAAGGGATTTCAAGAGAGATAAGAAATAGAACTTCTGTAGAAGATCACTTCTGCCTGTCCCTTCTGGTGCAGTTCTCATGTATAAAAAAGGCAGAGCTACTTTGCTTGTTCCTGAGGCAGAGGGAAGTCAGGTAGAAAAATAGCCTTTAGTGCAACATCAGAAGTTGGGAAGAACTTAGAATGTCATCTTCATGAATATTTTGAGATATTATCTGTGGTGGATCAGAGGATACTGAATGGATAAATAGGGGGTGACATCTTTTTTCCTTTTCTTCCAGGTGAGCTCCAAAGAAGTGAATAAATTTCAGATGGTGAGTTCCTAGTGTTGCCCATGTCCCCCTTCTCATGGCAAGAGAGCATAATGGTGAAAACTTGAGTTAAGATTGATATTTGGGGAGCTGGTCATGTGGTGCATACCTGTAATCCCAGCTACTTGGGAGGCTGAGGCAGGAGGATCTCAAGTTTGACACCAACTTAGCTAGACCCTGTCTTAAAAATAAAATGGAAGAGAGTGCTAGGGATGTACCTCAGTGGTAAAACACTCACCTCACAAGTGCAAGGCCCTAGGTTCTATCCCCACTACTGGGGTGGGGGGGTGGTTGATATTGGGTTCATTGCTGTCCTGTGATGTTTTACCAGTATTTTTCAGGTAAAAGGTGATAAGCTATGAATTTCAACACTGATATTATTTTTCCTTTCTGGTTTTTCATCTAGATTTTGTTGTCTTAACTTCAGATATACTCTGTAGTATAGTTGAACAAGAAATTGCTTGCCTTTTCCCCTTTTTGCTTAAAAATAAAGTAAAAAAGGTGCAGCTCACTGTGGGTGAGTGTTTTAAAAGGTACTATATTCTCTATTAGGTAGGCTTTCTGATTTTGGAAGTAGGGCAGCTCTCTACCAGTTGGTACCTCCTCCTGTTAATAAGGTCAGGCTGTGTGTTTTTCAGGCTTATTCAAACCTATTGAGAGCTAACATGGATGGGCTGAAGAAGAGAGACAAAAAGAGCAAGAGTAAGAAGAGCAAAGCAGCACAGTGAAGAGCACTGAGTTCCCTGCTTTTACCAAACCACTGAATTACATATTTCCATTTTGTTTATAGTTTTGTTCATAAATCTAGGTTTCTGGTTCCCCCATTAACTGTTTTCATGTGATATTAGGGTTATTTTGGAGAGAAGAAAGGTTGCAGTGTTTACAAAGTATTTGTGGTAAGAAAGTAGTTTATTTCAGATTTATGATGCATGGTTATAAATTCCTAAATTAGTTTTAAAAAGTCTCTGTAGTCATCCCTGTGAAGAGCATTGTATCATTAAACACCTGTTATCAGCACTGTGCTTATGTGATCCTCCCCCCCCCCCAATCTCCCCCCCCCCCCCCCTTTTTTTTGGTGTTGCTGGGGATTGAATCCAGGGCCTCACACATGCTATGTAAGCACTCTTGATTACATCCCCTCATCCCCCCTCCCCCATTTTAATAGTCTGGCAATAACTAATTCTGGATGATGTGATTACTGAATGTTTTAGCCCTATTTTCTAGATTATTCTAATTGAAACCTGACAATTATAAAAGTTGTATCATCTCATGGACATTCTTTCCACCAGGTTGTATAAGTTTATCATCATAATTTATTAAGTTTGGAAGAGTTCGCATAGCCAGATGAAAATCTGCTTAACCACGTTAGGAAAAACATATTACAAAACATTAAAAATAAAGATTCTAAGGTAATGATTTCTGGTGTCTTTGTGCCTTTTAGGACATTTTCATGTGCTTAGTCATTAGGATCAAGGGAAGAACAAGGATACTTTCTAATGTTCTATTTCCATAAAACCTTCAGTGTTAACAGATTTGCAATTAAAAAAGCTACACATATGACAAAGCATTTATTTTACCCAAAAAGATAAATTTATAATATATTACACATGAAAAACTGACAAAGCTCAGTAGGGCATTTTCTTAGAATTTAAAGTTAATTTAAAA
Organism: Marmota flaviventris; assembly: GCF_047511675.1. Classification (NCBI taxonomy): domain Eukaryota; kingdom Metazoa; phylum Chordata; class Mammalia; order Rodentia; family Sciuridae; genus Marmota; species Marmota flaviventris. The sequence continues at coordinate 88,976,585 of NC_092499.1, read as the reverse complement.
TGACAGTGAATGTACAACATTCCATTATTCCAGTATAAGCCCCTGTCTGAACAAGGTAATGAGTTCTTCAGGGTTAAAATAAGATTCTATAGTAGTCATCTCTGTAGCTATATAGAAACAGCACAGATACCCTGCAAAAGAAGGGAAAAGGCAGATTATAATGACAGTTTAGTGAGTGAAGAACAAAAACAGTTAAATACTTTTAGGAGATACGAAGGTAGCTTTACTTAATTAAAAACAAGAATGGAAGGCTAGTCACTAAAAACTTATGTAAGTTTTACAGAAGCTGTGACTGCAGTAAAAGGGTCTACACAAGGAGATCCCCATTTACCTCACAGCCTCCTTGTTGCCCTTTAAGTGGAATGAGAACATGAATGAATGACATTCTGACATAAGGGTATAAAGTTATATTTTATTTTATTTCATTTAAACACTTATAGAAGTTATCTGGGTGAACAAAATGATACTTGGGATAGCTACTCCCAGCTCTGCTGTGTTTTATTATGGACAAGATCATGACTTGTGATTCACAGTCTCAGGAAGATTCATTGGTTGCCAGCTGCAGTTCTAACAGCTTGTCTTTAGCCTTCAAATCTCAATAAGAATAAAATATGTCACTCTAAAAAGCTCTTCCTGAATTTTAACCCTGTGAATGAAATCTGCTATGCCCAAGTGATAACTTACTTTTTTTCAACTTTGATGTTATAAATTTCGTCACAGACTAATTTGAGGTACCTTTGCTTTGGCAGGCGTGACAGCAGCTGCTTTACAGTTGTGTTAAATGCCTGTTCATCAGCATCCCACTGGGGAAAAAATAGATAAGACTTAACAGGGCAGAAGGTTTATTACTTGGCTTCTTCTGGGTCAGTACTGAAATGCCATTGTTCAAGTATACCAGAAGAATGTATTGTAGAACCAGCAGGGAGACTGCTGGGGTTCTTCCTTTCAAGCATCAATTTTCTTTTATTTTTTTTCAGAATTGTTAGTGATTTTTTTTAAAAAAAGATTGTTAGTTGTAGATGGACACAATATCTTTATTTTTTTATATGGTGCTGAAAATCAAACCTAGTGCCTCACATGCTAGGCAAGCGCTCTACCACAGCCACAACCCCAGCCCTCCCTTTTCTTTAAAACAAGACTATAGGTACTATGTAGAGTCTAGATGCCACAGCCCTGATGTGCTAATATCCTGCCCCAGTGTGCTATGACTTTAGATCAATTAATTCTGCCTACTGTTTACTTTGTATAAAATGGAGCTATTGTCTTTGATGTGTGTCCATCTGACTGGATCATAAATCAGTAAATTGCCAGTAGAGGGGTATATGTAATATATACTTGTGAGAGCAACAGAAAATGTAATAATAATTTTGGGGCAAAGTTCATTTTTAATTTAACCTGTGACTAAACAATGGGTAGACATATATTCTTTGATATGTTGCAAAAATCATTTGTAGCTTTAAGTATTCTTAGTAGTAACTATTCAAAAATGTTAAAGTTCTTATTTAGACTATTTGATAATAAATGTATATACCACCTATATAACAAAAGGGATCTAAATTAATTTTTACAAAAGGATCTTTTGTATAGTTCTAGTCTACAAATGACCTTCCCTAGCTGGAGTTTGACAGACAGCATAGTAGACAGACTATGTCAAGAACAGATTCTGCCAGGAGTGGTGGCACACATCTGTAATCCCAGCTGCTTGGGAGGCTGAAGCAGGAGGATTATGAGTTCAAAGCTAGCCTCAGCAAGTTAGCAAGACCATAACTCTAAATAAAATATAAAAAAGGGCTGAGGGATGTGGCTCAGTGGTTAAGCACCCCTGGATTCAATCCCTAGTACCAAACAAAAAACAACATCAAAAACCCCCATGATTCTGCTAGTCTGCCTGAGTCTAAATCCTGGCTATGCTACGTATTAGTTGGGTGACCTTGATTTAGGAATACATATAACATATGAAAGGGCCAATGTTATTAAATTCCTGGTGTTGCCAGTATTTTATGATACTAAGAAAATGTAATTCTGTTTTTAATTTTCTTTTGGTAAATCAACACAATGTAGAACAGTTTGTATTGCTTACCTCTAATGATAAAAACTGTAAGATTGTTTCTTTGGGTAGATCCACCTGTTAATTCACAGAAATGAACATCATATATCAGAACACATTGATTCAGGACTTCAGTGTCACTCTGGATAGACAGTATGAACAGGGCCGGCAGAGTGTGAAATGCCTCTGTACTTTATAAAGTAGACTTGATGATCTGTGTGGTGATAAGATCTCAGTATTGTGGGAACTATACCCCCTATATGCCATAATTCAAAGCTTTGTTGACACTGCTACTTGTACTTAGTAAAGCAAAGCCCTGAAACATAGAAAACTGATTTTGGTTTTCACTGCTTTCCTTCCTCCGTCTTTCAGAGGAAGAAAGGAGAGAGAAAAACAAACCTTCAATTTTCTCTCCAGTATTTTATATGTTTAGATTAAATGTGGTTCACATCAGTAACAATAAGGTCTACATCCAGATACTCGTGACACTGAGCAAAAAAGCCCTGAAGTCTGATGTCACACTTTGACATTATGGACAGAGGCCATCTTCAAAATATCCAAAAAGAACTTACAGCCAATATTTCAATTTCACTGCTTTTCTGATGTAAATTGGCAAGAGTAGTTTGAAGTCGGGTTTGTACCTAGTAGGAAGAAAATGTAATTCAGAACATGTTAAACCAAGCCATCTTATTTCCTATTCCACAAAACATGACAAGGTGACAAATCAAGGCCTATAAAAGTTTCCAATGTGGGGCTGGGATTGTGGCTCAGTGGTAAAGTACTCGACTAGCACATGTGAGGACCTGGGTTGAATCCTCAGCACCACATAAAAATAAAGATATTGTGTCCAACTACAACTAAAATATAAATATAAAAAAAAAGTTTCCAGTGTGTAAAGATTTGCTTTTACTCTACATCAGAAAAAAGGGGTTGTCTAGTCATTTTGATCACAAGGAAAATAAATTTTCTAACTTCTTTATTACTTATTTCTTTTTAATTTTGAAATGATGCCAAATAAAGACTCAGAATAATGAAATAGTACACGTGTAGGCAGAGAGATTTTAGGATTAAGCTAAAGGGGAAAGGGGAAGTATTGTAATAGCAAAAAGAACATGGAACTCAAAAAAATGGGTCTCCACCCATAAACAATCAGAAGAACTTAAAAATGAGGTATTTGATTTTTTTCTACTTCTGTCCTATTTTTTTTTTTTGGTGGTGCTGGGGATCGAACCCAGGGCCTCGTGCATACTAGGCAAGCACTTTCCCACTGGGCTATACACCCAGTCCTTAACTTCATTTCTACATAATGGATGCTTTCCTAACATATGTCCATGGCACATTCTAAGACTCATATTCAATATACTTAGCTTGGCATTTTATTACTTAATTTCTTCTATTCTCTAACTATATTGTGCATATGCTTGCTTCCAAGGTTATAAGCTCTTTGATGACTGGGGCCTTGTAGTGTCTCATATTTTACATAGCCATTAGCATAGCATTAGGCATACAGCACACACCAAAACCATGTAAGGAATGAGAAACCCGCTTCAAGTCATATCATTGACCACTATTGCTTTGTTATTCAGATTAAAAACAAACTGCCATAAGAGGCAGATTAGAAAAGTTCTGTTTAGATGCGATCATTCTGACAACAGTTGCTTCTTTCAGTGTACACTGACACCTCTTTGGAGGATAGATGGGGTTGAATTCTGGCATCAGAGATGCTTTGTGTTGGTGAAATCTTGAGAAGCCATCAGGTCAGGGAAGTGGGTAGAAAGATACTTCCAAGAAATTCTGTGTTTCTTATTTTCATTTCCTGCTTGCTTTCTTCTCTGATGCTCACATTAGAAAGCCAAGGAAACCTTGACCAGATGTACCTGAGTTTCATACCGCCTCCTTGTGCTGGCTGACAGCTTCTCAGGAGCTATCACACTCACAATGGGAACAACTGTTGCTCCATGGATTTCGAACAAGCCTGAGACAAGAGAGTTTCAAAATTTATGGTATTATCTACACAGTTTCTAAAACACCACAGAAATGATAACAGTTTATTTGTAGCTCTCTTTTTGTGATTCTGGGGGCTAGGTCATGTCTAGGCTTTGTATTCTATCTGTGCTACTAGCTACACTTAACCTAGGAAGAGCCTGGAACCACAACAACCCAGTTTGATTGCTCTCTTATTGGGTGGAGATATACCAAAGCAATGGGAGGCAACATGAGTCCCCCAAACTTCATGAACCTCAGAAAATAAAACTCTTGTATTACTACTACTACTTTTTTACTTTTATTTTTTGTGGTGCTGGGAATTGAACCCAGGGCCTCACACATTCTAGGCAAGTACTGTATTACCAAGCTATATCTCCATTTTTTTTTTTTTTTTGAGACAGGGTCTTGCTAAGGCTGGCCTCAAACTTGTAATCTTCCTGCCTCGGTCTCCTGAGTACCTGGCATTACAGGTATGTACCATCACACCCAGTCCAATACTTCTTTCAATTCCTCAAAGTATTGGAATGTGTTGGTGACATAAAGTTAATCCTAACAGAAATAAAAGGAAAGACCTGATTCTGTTAAAAGCCAAATATGCCTTCCTGTGGGCTTAACCAGAATGTTTTCTTTTCAGTTTTTTTCAGAAGGGTTGTTAGAGGTGATGAGACTAAAGGCAGAATCTCTTTGTTGGATTTCATGGAAACCAAAAATGTACATAACGACTATCTCCAAGGAATTTCAAAATATTTTTCTCAAATCCTCTGCTTGAGGGAAATTTTCAAGAAAATGATCCACATTTAATCTATACAATAAACCCAGTCTAAGAAAGATTAAACTACTTGTAAAAATAAGACAGTAAGACAAAGATACAGCGGATCAGAAGAATCACTTAACCAATTTTATCTTTTTCTAGAATATGGATTTCAAAGCACAGATAGGAATTCCATGTGGTACAATTTGTTGTATACGTGTTACTTTAAAAAGATATTTCCAGTGTCACAAAGAATTGGCTACAGTCATAAGTGCTTTGAGCAAACGTAAACACAAGCAATATTATGTTCAATTGTAATTAGTAATTATACCTGAAGCATTAGACCCCTTCAGATTTTGCACTGCAAGATTATCGGAAGCTTCTCTAAAAACAAGCAAACAAAAACAATTAGGAAAACAGTCAATAAGACAGAAGCAACATAGAAAACTCACAGTGAGCTATACATATAGTGAGCCACTTTTTCTACTGACTAAAAACACATGCCTATTGGTTATTAGTGGGAAGAAAAATAAAAACAACAAAAATTGCACTTAGTTATGCTTTTGGTCAAGAGCAAGTTAAAAAAAATTATAAAGGATGTCATTTCAAGTTAACAAATGCCTAAAGAAAACATTCTGATTTATTCAGCTGGGTTTGAAATCCTGGCTCCACACAAACAGCTCATTTCAATGAAACAACATGGGTGTTCTTTCCGCTCCCCTCATAATACAAGGAAACATTAGCAACAGCATTCTCTGTCTTCATGTGGCAGCAGCCTTGGCGACCACCCACAGGAGAACATTTGGTAAATAAGGATATTCTTTTAAAACCTGTAAATGAATGTTCTTTCAAATGCTGTGAATTAATTTAAAGCTTTTGTGAGACACAATAGTACTTTATGTTGGGAAAACCAGGGAAAAAAGATTTTGAAACTTTCTCTGTTAAAACTAAATCTCATCCAACTTTTTAAGTGTCTTAATAGTGTTCACCTGTTCTCACTGTTATGTAGTTGTTGTGTTTTTTTTTTTTTTTTTTTGGTTTTGGGGACTGAATCTAGGGCCTTGAGCATGCTAAGCACATCTCTATCGACAAGTTACACCCCCATTAGTTAGCCACTTTTTGCTTTTGCTTTTAAAACTCTGTCTGATTTGGATTATAATTCTAATATCTGGTGACTTTAAGAATATTACATTGTCTCAGAAAAGCCAGTGAATTTATCAAAGTTGGTTCGAATGGGAAGAGGTGGCGCTAAGGAGGAAGAACAAAGGAAGGAGTGTTTTTTTTTTCCTGTAAGCCAGGATTTCTCTATCTTGGTACTATTGACATTTTGGGCCAGATAACTCTTTATTGGAGGGGGGAGGTCAGTCTTGTGTACTGTAGGATGTTTTAGCAACATCCTTGGCTTCTAATAGATACCAGCTACACATTCCTATTGTGACAACCAAAAACGTCTCCAAACATCGCCAGATGTTCCCTGGGGACAAGACTGCTACTGACTAAGAATCACTAATATAAAGAAAAAGAAAGAAAAAAAATTGAGTATTTTCTGATTACAAGGTTATGTGTGTTATAAATAACAAAGAAATTTAAGACTCGCTATAATCCCACTAACCCCAAAGAATCACAGTTAAATATTTAGTACATTTCCCCAGACACTATTCTATATATAGATTGCATATTTTGGTTAAAACAAAAGTTGGATTATACTAGCCATCCTACTTGTGGACATCCTTCTAAGTCAATAAACTCAGCTTTATTAGAATCACCATTTTAAAAGGTGGTACAGTATTTTGTTGTGTTTTCAAAATTTAAACAATCTTCTACTAATGTGTATATATATGTGTGTGTATATATATATATATATATATTTTTTTTTTTAAAGAGAGAGCCAGAGAGAGAGAGAGAGAGCGAGAATTTTTATTTTTAGTCTTTCGGTGGACACATCTTTGTTTGTATGTGGTGCTGAGAATCGAACCCGGGCCGCACGCATGCCAGGCGAGCGCACTACCGCTTGAGCCACATCCCCAGCCCCTACTAATGTATATTTTGATATTATTATTACTACTACTCTGGGGATCAAATCCAGGGCCTTGCCCATGCCAGGTAAATGCCACATTTGCAGCTTTCATATTTTGATATGAAAATTCTCAATGAGAAATTCTCAAAGTACAGTCCAGGGATCCTTGGAGGTCCCTGAGATGTTTTCAGGGGTCTGCAAGATCAAAATGATTTTCACAATAATTCCAAGATGTTAGTTGTCCTTTTGCTTCATCCTCCCATAATATGCAATGGAGCTTTCCAGACCACATGATGTGTGGATAATACAACAGACTGCAGAAGCAGATATGAGAATGGTCTCTTCCAGTAAAGCTTTAACGAGATAACAGGAAATGTACAACAAGGTCTTAAAGAAATTTGTCTAAAAAATGCCACTTTTTGTACTAAATGTGTTTTGTTTTAAAAACGTTGCTCTTATAGAGTGAGCTATTTTTCATTAAAAATATGTTATTTAGGTTAGCATGTAATGGGGTTACTTTTGTTATTTAAAGCAGAATAAATACATATTTTTAAATGTTTAAATTTTAATTTCTAACAAAATATTGATAGATAAAATCCAGTAAACAGAAGTTCTCTGTGGTTCTCAAATAATTTTTAAGGATATAAAGAAGGCTCTGAGATCAAGAAGTTTGAGAACTGCTATTATAAAAGATATCTTGATACAAACCTTTTTTTTTTTTTTTTTTGGTGGTGTATGATTTGATGAGTTTACAACATATGCAATCACCACAGTGCTCTATGAACAGTTCCATCATCCTAAATATTTCCTTATGTGGTTCCCCTCCTCTCTTGCTCCCTGGCAACCACTGACTTCTGTCCCTAGAATTCTACCTTTTCCAAAATGTCAACAGACATCTTTATTCATGCCCTGATGAAAAAAGTTTTACTATAAATTCCTGAATTGCTGAATCAATTTAAAATTATTTTATAGTTTTAATGCTTTTAATCTTTGCCAAATTTGTATACAGATGGCTGAACCAATTTCTCTCTCATCATGAGGATATGGCATTTTTTCCCAGAACATATTATATCTTTCAAATAACATGAATACAATACTACTGAAATTCATGATTAACAGACTGAATAAGATAATGACAGACAGATTTTGGCTTCTTAGGCCTTTTAAAATGAAAAGAAAACCAATTCTTGGAAATATCATTGCTATGGTTTGAATATAGATTCATGTGCTGGAAGCTTGGTCCCCAATGTGGCAACATTGAGAGGTGAAGGAAGCTTTAAGAAGTAAGGACTAGTGGAATATAATTAGATCCTGGAGGCACAGTCTCCAAAGAGGCTAACGTTGGTCTTATAGAGTGAGCTGGTTCTAACAAGAGTGGGTTGTGGTAAAGTAATCCCACCCCATATGCTTGTCTTCTTTCACGTGTAGCCATTTCCTTTTTCCTCATCTCTCCTTTGTTGTGATGCAGACAAGAAGGCCCTAACCAGAGGCTCTATGACTAGACTGCCCAATCTTGGATTTTTAGCTCCCAAACCATGAGCTAAACAAACCTCTTTTCTTTAAAAAGTACCCAGCCTGAGGTACTTTATAAAAACCAAACAGAACAAAACAGACTAAAATGGTTATGATAAACAAATGTTGAAAGCAAGATATGACCTTATCTAGGTTATAATTAAATTGCTGACTGAATTATTCAGAAGCAACAGAATGGTTCATTTAAAGAAATTTCCCTAAAGGATCAAATTAACTTTTAAAATAAATTTACCTAGGTTCTATATAGGTAATTGTAGTCAGGCTTCTGGGCTTTTGTTTACTAAGTTACCTGATATTCTTTTCATCATTGACTTTAGTTCTCAGTTTCTGCACAACATGGTCCACAAGATCGAACTCCAGCACACGCTTCTCTGTTTGCCTTTCCTTTTCAAAAGACTTAACCTAAAAAGAATGAGACAGATCTATCATTTGGAGGTTTTCAAGCCAAAAGGGTGGCTCTGAGAGACTATTAAATGAACAGTTTAGGTCAGTGGTTCTTAACCAGCAGTGATTTTGTTCCCTGGGGGACATTTGGCAGTTTGGAGTCATTTTTGAATGTAACAATGGTGGGGCTGCTTCTGGCATCTTCAAATAGAACATTAGCCAGGAATGTTGTTAAACAATGCACAGGGCAGTCCTCCACAAGAAATAATTGTCTGTCCCAAATCATTAGAAATGTTGCTGCTGAGAACTCTGATCTGGTTTGAACTAGTTCATAATAGATGACAGAATTAAAAAAACAAACCAAATGCGTATATGTGTGTGTGTGTGTGTGTGTATAAAAGGCCATAATGAACCAGCTCTCATTTAACTGAATTCATTTACATTTTCTTCCCTTTTAAACATCCTCAATGAGTCACCAAGTTTTCTCATATCTCAGAACTGCCTATAATTCCTCCCTCTCCTATACAAACCCAAATTCTACCATCCCATTTATGGTACCTGCTTTTTTTTTTTTAGAGAGAGAGAGAGGGAGAGAATTTTAATATTTATTTTTTAGTTTTCGGCGGACACAACATCTTTGTTTGTATGTGGTGCTGAGGATCGAACCTGGGCCGCATGCATGTCGGGCGAGCGCACTACTGCTTGAGCCACATCCCCAGCCCCATGGTACCTGCTTTTTAACCTTCACCAGCATCCAACCTTGGCCTAGGTTAGCCTGACACTCTTTTTTTTTTTAATTGATTTTTAAAAAAATTTTGACAGCAGAATGCATTACAATTCTTATTACACACATACAGCACAACTTTTCATATCTTTGGTTGTATATAAAGTATGTTGACACCAATTTGTGTCTTCGCACATGTACTTTGGATAATGACGTCCATCATATTCCACTATCCTTGCTAATCCCATGCCCCCTCCCTTTCCCTCCCATCCCTCCGCACCATCTAGAATTCATCTGTTCCTCCCATGACACTCTTCTTACTGCCTTCCCTGTCTTACAGTATTTCCTTAGTTACTCCATTCCATGCTATACATCCCTGCAGATTAATTTCTCTCAAATACAACTCTAATGTCCCCTTTTGTCCAAAAATTCACTGGCTCCCTCTTGGTTGCTAAATAAAATTCCATCTCTTTGGTTGGGCATTTGGGTTGTCCATGATCTAGCTATAACCATTATTCTGCTGAAGTACCATTTTGTACAATACTTCTACTTCACCCAAAATATATTACTCAGGTTAGATTAGAATTATTCTCTCCTACCTGTTCTGATCTTTGAGACAACCAACTGAGAAAAACTACCATGACTTTTGCTATTCCCTCTGCTTAAAAGGCTCTATATCTATATCCTAACCATTCCCGAGGGTCTGGCATAATACCACCACCACCCTGAAGACTTCCCAGCTTCCTCTAATGTGGTTTCCCAGGTCTCAGAGAACTTTATCCATAGGAATTTGATGGCGTTCAGCATTTTCTAGCTCATAATTATGCACAAATGTCTTATGTTCCCTACTGGATGATAAAATATACTTGACAGCAAGGCCTGAGGCTTAAATATTTCTGTATCCTCTCTGGTTCTAAATTTAATTTCATCCACATTGTGAATGTCTAAAACACATTTGCTGAATGGACATGTGAAGGGATGTCTTGCTTCTCAAATATGAAGATGCTACTGACCTACCAGTAATAGACAGGAGCAAGATTCAGAAGAGCTTGACAGGCTGGGATGATGTATTGAAATAAGATCACATTTGACAAAGATAAATAAATTCCTGTGATTAAAACTCTTGTTATAAAAGGCCAGCCAGACATGGTGGTAACTGTGGAAAGGCCAGTGGGTTTTACTGATGATAATTTTAGTATGAATCAAAAGAAGCACAAGATTGCTAAGCGTTAGTTTATTCATAGGCTATGTTAGGACAAGTATGGTATCTGGATTGTGGGAGGTCAGAGACCCTTCCCATTTAATAGGAACATGTTTAAAGCATTCTAGAATTCCAGTGTCACATTTAAAGACAGATGCTGACAAAATAAAATGAGTCTAGAGGAGGTTAACTACGAGGGTCAAGGATTGGAAACTGTGCCATGAGGAATAGTTTAAGTAACTGGGATATCTAAATCAGAAAAGAGGACACTATAAGTGACATGGAAGCTGTCCCCTAAAATTTATTTCAGAGAAAAGAGGAAGAATTTGACTTGTTATTTTGACTATGCTAGAGGGCAGAAGCAGAACTAGTGAGTGTGAATATAAAAAAATGTGTGGGATCTAACAGTGAAATTTATAGCACTAAATGCTTACATTTAGAAAACAAAAGGAAAACCAGTTCAAAGCCAGCCTCAGCAAATTAGCAAAGCCCTAAGCAATTTAGCAAGACCCTGTTTCTCAATAAAATACAAAAAAGTGCTGGGGATGTGGCTCAGTGCTCCTGGGTTCAATCCCTAGTACCAAAAAAAAAAAAAAAAAAAAAAAGCAAAGAAAAGGGTCTAAAAGCAGTGACTTAAGCCAGTAGCTGGCACTGGCAAACTTTTTCTTTTCTCTTCAGATACTTTTTTTTCTTTTTATAAACAAAGAATATAAAAAGGACTTCTAGTTCATGGGTCATAAAAAATAGGATATGAAATTTGACAACATATTAATGAATAAATAAACAAATGATTAAACAAAAACAAAAGGATGTGAGCTGGATTTGGTCCAGGTTGTTGTTTGTTAAGCCCTGATCTAAAGTTCCATATGAAGAAACTAGAAAGAGAATAAATCCAAACTCAGCAACACAAGAAAATTATTAATAAGAATGCTCTAGGGTTGGGGTTATGGCTCAAGTGGTAGAGTGCTTGGCTAGCATGCATGAGGCACTGGGTTCGATCCTCAGCAGAAAAAATAAAAAAAATAAAGAAATTGTGTCCACCTAAAACTAAAAAATAGATATTAAAAAAAAAAAAAAAAGTGCTCTAGAGTGTCCTAAGCATGTTCCTACTAAACGGGAAAGGTCTGTGACCTCCTACAATCCAGTGGAGTGGAGATAGTAAAATAGAAAACAAATGAAAGAGTAGGCAAACAACACCAAAAGTTGGTTCTCTGAAAAGACAAAATTAATTTACCTCTAGCTACATTTATCAGAAAGAAAAGAGTGAAGACACAAATTACAGATATCAGGAATGAAGGAAGGGACATCATCACAGATCCTAGAGATAGTATAATGATAATAATAATAATAAACATCTGAAAGATGAAATGGAAAAATTCTGGGAAAGATACAAACTGCCAAAGCTCATTCTAAAAACAAAGAGGCACCTGAATAGTTCTACATTTAGGCCCTTGTGGCTTTATGGGTAAATTCTACCAAATATTTGAGGGTGCAATTCAAAAAATGATTGTATAGAAAACCTATAGAAACAAAAGAACAGAGCCTACTAATTCATTTTATGAGGCCAACTTTACACTACTCTCCAAACCAGACACCACCACAATAAGAAAAACAGGAACAATAATGAAAAAAGTTGGTGATCTTTTTTTGGTATCAGGAATTGAACTCGGGGAGCCCTCAACCACTGAGCCACATTCCCAGCCCTATGTCATATTTTATTTAGCAACAGGGCCTCACTGAGTTGCTTAGCACCTTGCTGTTGCTGAGGCTGGCTTTGAACTTGTGATCTTCCTTCCTCAGCCTCCAGAGCTGCTGGGATCACAGGCTGTGCCACTGTCTCAGGCAAAAGTTGATTTTTTTTCCCTTTACAAATAAGAAATAGGAGCTTGGTTGTAGCTCAGTAGAGCACTTGCTTAGCATGTGTGAGGCACTAGTTTCGATTCTCAGCAACAAATAAGTTAATTAAATAAAGTTATAAAAAAAGAAAAATTTTTTATTGTTGTGTGGTGTTATATTTATGAATATATTTTTTAATATTTTATTTTATTTTTTTAGGTGGACACAATGTGTTTATTTTATATTTATGTGGTGCTAAGAATTGAACCTAGTGCCTCCCGCATGCTAGGCGAGCATGCTACCACTTGAGCCACATCCCCAGCCCAATTTATAAATATTTTTAGTTATATAAAAAAGTTAAATTGGTTAGGAAGCAGCCAGAAGATATGCCAATCAGCAGGTATTTATTATTGTTATTATTATTATTATTTTAAAATGGAGAAAGAGAATAAGGGGAGAAGTAGAAATGTGCTCAGCATGATTCCCTCTTCCTTATTTTATACATTTTTTTTTCAAGAAGCCCAGCAACTCAAAGGGAGAGCTGCACTAATGGATTTCCACCCCATATAAGGCAGGCTACAGTGGCAAGGCCAGTGCTCCACAAGGAAAATGTAGTTTGGGAAATTTTCCTGCAGTCTTTACCTTGACATGGCTTCCTTCTTTATCCGAGACAAGGGCCACATAGGTGATTTCATGATGTCTGCAGTACTCTTGTAATTCCTCTTGGGACTGAAACAAATAAACACAGTGTACTGAATAAACACAGACCACCTGGAGCCACTTCAAGTAATTAAGGAGAATGAAAATAACGGTCTTCAATTGTATTCCCAAAGCAATTAATAAATATGCTGATTTCAGGGAATATAAATATTAAGCAAGAAAAGAAAAGGATAAAGAATTTCTTGCCTTCCCTATTTTCCTGATTATTCTAAGGGGTCCTGAACAATCAATGTGGCAAGGCATAGTAAGAGGTTTTCAATAGCTTCAAGTCTTTTTTTATTTTTGTGGAGCTGGGGATTGAACCTGGACCCTTGCACATTACTAGGCAAGTGCTCTACCACTGAGCTACACCCTTAGCCCTTCAAGAACTTCAAGTCTTAATGGAAGGTGCCAAGAATTATACAATGTGTGTACAAACAAGCACACATAGTGAAAAAGCTTTGAGGAAAGCAAAAGAACCAAAAGGAATGCTGAAAGGTGAAAAGCAACAAGCCAGAGAAGCCTGTGGGGGATGCCACTGTGCAGGACTGAAGTCACTGGTCATGGGTTTATATTTCACTGTAAGATACATTTCTCTAACAATCTCATGTGAAGAGGATGTTGCTGTCAAATGATTAAAAACTGATGGTCAGCACTCTTCTGATATAATTAAAATACAGAATACATAAAATGGACAGCAGCAGTTGTAGAAGCCTCTTGGTAGGTGATATGAATGGAGCAGGAGGGTGGCAGGTTGGTGTCCCTGTTCATCACCAAGCCCTGGGGCACCTTTAGCGTGGGTGACTATGCACTGAAGATCACCCTGGATGATCTCCTGGGAGCACACCCCTTTTGTGATCTATTTGTGACAGCACGGATGCTATTTATCTAGAGCCCCCCGAAGTGTGCCACTTTTATCACCTTTGCACCCAGGGCAGGTGTCAGATCTTATACTGGCAGTGAGGCTGAGGAGACAAAGTCATAGATACATTAAACCCAGAATGCCTTCAGAAGTATGGTACATTGGCCAGGGGTGGTGGCGCATGCCTTTAATCTCAGCTTCTCAGGAGGCTAAGACAGGAGGATCACAACTTGGAGGCTAGCCTGGGCAATTTAGAAAAACCCTGTCTCAAAACAAAAAATAAAAAGGGCTGGGGATGTAGCTCAAGGGTAAAGCATCCCTGGTTCAGTCCCTAGCAAGACTGAAAAAAAAAAAAAAAAAAAAAAAAGAAGGGGGGAAAAAATGAAAAAGTAAAAGGTAGGCTAGCATATGGTCCTGCAAAGGTGTCTATATCCTAACCCCTAGAACCTGTGAGTGACTACCCTGGTTTATCTTGGTGGGCCCAGGGTAATCACAAAGGTCCTCATAAGAGGCAGGCAGGCATAGCAGAGTTAGAGAAGATGTAAGGTAGAAGCCTGGATTAAAGAGGGAAGAAGATGCTACACTGCTGAGTTTAAAGGTGAAGAAAAGGGTCATAATGCAAGGACTGCAGGAGGCCTCTTTAGCTCGAACCTGGAGGATGAGATTCTTCCTGGAGCCTCCAGAAGGAATGAGTTCTGCCAACACCAGGATTTTTTTTTTTTTTTTTTTTTAGTATTTTTTAGTTATAGATGGACACAATATCTTCATTTTTATGTGGTGCTGATGATCGAACCTAGTGCCTCATGTGTGAGAGGCAATCACCACTGAGTACAACCCCAGCCCCAACACCTGGATTTTAACCCAGTGAAAATGATTTGAGACTTCTGACTTCCAGAAACGTAGGATAGCAAACACATGTTGTTTTAAGCCATTAAGTTTGTTATTGCAGCAATCACACTAATACAGGAAGCAACTCCAACCACAGGGATAAGCAGAGTTGGACAGAGTCTAAGAAACAGAGGATGATCTGTCATCCAAGCTGTAACTCTCTGCCCTTCACTCATAGGTGCTTTCTGTCCCATTACCTGTGACCAGTCGTACAGGATTTCTGCCGTGATTCCTGCTGACCAGAGTTTCTGGGTTAAATTGATAGCCCTGGACATGGACATCTGGCCGACACTTACAACCAGGAGGTCACAGGAGCTTATTGTAACCTGGAGAAGAAATAGTGGTTACACTTAAAGAATGACACTGCAGATGTGGACAAACAATATGAGAGAAGGTGGCACTCATGGGTAAGAAGGCATTCTTAGAATCTTGTACAACAACGAGGAAGGCTTTGCTTAAAAATGACATTGGGAAAAATAAGACACAGTAAAAAAAACTTTTATATTCTATTTTTAAGATAGAAATTAGCTACTATGGGCAAGTAAAGGAACCATTCTTAACTCTGTAGGCAAAGAGGTTCCATAAGTGTTTGCTACAACTAGAACATCTCCCATTTACATATTGCATGACAGATGAGGAAAAATGAACATCTAAAGTCACCTTGCTGGAGCAGAAGACAAGGACTAAATTGCAAGGATTGCCTATCTATAGCCTTGTATCTATTATATGAAAGATCATTTCCCAAATCCTCAGCCTATAGCTGCTACACTGATGAGATACATATGTGATCTCTGTTCCTGGCATACACTTCCTAAAATCCCTAGAATCTTCAAAGTACTTTTTCTATGCCAATGAGGTGACTGACATGGGGACTGGTCACTGAAAAGACCAACACAGGATAAAAGGGCTAGGACTTTCAATCATATCCTACAACTTCTGGGGAGGGAGGGGAAAGGAGCTGAAGGTTAAGTTGACTACTAATGGCCAAGGATGTAATCAATCAAGCCTATGTATTGAAGCTCCACCAAAAACTCAAATGACAGGGTTCAGAGAACTTCTGAAAAGCTAAATCTGTGGCATTTTCTGGAGGGTTGCATGCCCTGAGGAAATGACACTATCTGCAGTGAGGAGGAAGAGTAGACAGAAAGAACTGACTTGGAGGTCACCCAGAGGGAGTCTGCTGTTCAACACTGCTTCCTTGATGTGTGACAATACAACAGGAGAAAATAAGGTTTTTTTTCCCTTCTCAATTACAAATAATGCTTTTAGGAATGAAAGATATAACAAAGTATGATAGAAAGCCAAGCTGGGACTTACAGGTTCTTCCATGTTGAGGACAGCAGCAAATATCTTGTCTATTGCAATACTGACACCAACCGCAGTGGGAACTGGCCCCAGAGCCTGTGGACCTCTAAACTGGGGAATCTATGGAGAGACAAACAGTTCTGGTTGTGAAATACAGAATAAACTGCGACTATCAGGAAAGCAATGATTAATGAGCAAGCTCTCTGTCAGCAACTTATCAAAGGATTCAATGAAGAGTGTGAGTGTGTGTGAGTGTGTATGTGTGTGTGTGTGTGTGTGTGTGTGTGTTTTAAGACAGAGACGCAAATTTAGGAAAATAACAAATATTAAATCTAGATCTGCATAGTTCAATATGGCAAATCTGAACTGACAGGTGCTGTACATGTAAATGCACACCAGCTGCAAAGACTTGGAGTAAATAAAGAACGTAAAATAGCTTGTTGATAATTTTTGGAAGTTTGAGTAAATGTTGAAATGAAATTTTGGATATAACTAGGTTAAATAAAACATATCACTAAAATTTCACTTTTTATTTACTTATTGTTACTAGATAATCTAAAATTATATATGTAAGTTCCAAACCAAGACAGAGGAGGTATACTTTTCCCTACTCTTCCTAAGTATAGCTAAAAATCCTGGATGTTACATATAAAACAAGGAGACTCTACAAGTGGAGAGAGGCAGACTGTCTAGGGACTGCAGAATGCGAGGATGACAATGGTGAATTCTCAGGTTTGCTCTTTGCTTCATACATCATGGATTAAGTACTGGAGAAACTGGCAACCCAGAAATGCCAAGAGGAACCAGAAAGGGGAAACCCAGTAAGGCAGATAACTTTAGACAATAATTTCCCTGCTCCAGCTAAACATCATAAAAAAAAAGCCCAGGCCCACTCCCACCAGTGAAGGCAGGGTGCAGAGTATAGTCACCCTTACCCTGGCAAGGTGGCTTCAGAGGAGAGCAAGCAGAGAGCTAGGATTTTCACATCTGCCTAGCAGTAATGCCCACCACCTCCCCACAACAATGCCAGTGGAGGCCAAGATCCCCAGGATACTGGATTTTACCCTCACCCAGGCAGCAAGAAAGTATCCCTCCCTACTGGGGTGGGGCCAGAGGAAGCTGAGTGGGAAGATGTGATTATCACTGGCCTCCTGCCAGTTCTCTCCCCCTACCATGGATAGGTGGAGGCTTGTGGGAAGCAGTAACATGGTGCCCTTTCACCTGGAGGTGTAGATGGAGGATGAGTAAGGAATCTGGCACTCCGTGTCCATACCACGTAGCATCAGAGATGGCCTGCTAAAGCATAAGATCCAGATAAGTTCCAGTCTCATAACATGAGACTGCAGATGTCCAGGACACATACATCCTACCAAGAACTGAGATATAAAAGTAACAGAGAAATATTCAACACACACTAAAACCAAGATCACATACCTGTTGGAATTACATGGCAAAGATTTTAAAGCAACCAGCATAAAAATGCTATAACATGTATCATGAACAGGCTTGAAAACAAAAATAAACAAAAATCTGAATGCATCTCAGCAAATGAGAAGATAAAACAAAACAAAAACTTCACTGAATGAGCCAAATAACAGACAAGAGGAAAGAAATGGTGACATTAAGTTAAAACAACTGAAGTCACTCAATCTGTAAAAGAGAGAACAGAGGCTGTGAAGTAAAATGTGCCAGAAGCCCAAGGTTAGAGACGATAAAGAGACAGAGTGGCTCTCTCTTTCTCTCTCTCTCTCCAAAGAATGCCTGAAAAATTCCCAGGGTTGGCAAAAGACAAACTTGAGGATTTAAGAAAGAAGCTAAGAACAGAGCAGGATAAATCTGAAGAAATTCATGCCAAGACATATTATAGTTTAATTTCAAACTCAAGACAAAAACAAAATCATGAAAGTATCAAGAGAGAAACATTTTTCCTAGAGGGTAAAAGTAATTCAAATTACAGAGGATTTCTCATCCGAAACCATAAACTTAAGGGAAATTTAAGAGAATTTTTTTCTCCTCTTGGATTTTAAAAATTGTGTTTGACAAAGCAAAAAGTTTAACATTGTTTGATGTGGATCTCAATGGCATAGAGCAAACACTGAGGGCAATTAGATCATAAATGAGGCACAGGTAAAGGGATGCAAAGGGAGGGAGGTTTTTGCCCTTGAGCTATACTGATAATGCCAGGAGATAAGTGATAGAACAGTTCTCTTGATTGTGGCAGTCCTTACAGGAATCTATACTTTTGATAAAATGGCACAGACTGTACAGATACCTTGTGCCAATGTCAATTTTCTGCTTCTGATATTTTATAGAAGTTAACAAAGGATTGTAATCACTAGAGGAAACTGGGTAAAGGTTCTTCAGACCTCTCTATACTATCTCTGCAACGTCCTGTGAGTTTCTAATTATTTTTTTAAAGTTTAAAAAATTACAAATGTGGTTCACATTATATTTGTATTTCTAGATGAATGATACAGAGATATTCAATTGTATTACTGGTTTATGTAGGCTTATAAATATTCAAAATAATAAGCTCAGGAAGAAATAAAATTAAGCCAGAACTAATAAACACAGGGTGAGGCCTCACCAGCAGATCATATCTGCCACCGGCTGCAAGGATTTCAGGTACGGCTCTCTGCCTCCGTCTGATAAATGCCACAAACTGGAAGATGATTCCATTGTGCTGTTGTACCTTATAAACCAAGCCCAAGTTGATCAAGACCTAGAGTAAAATGCCATACAAATGTGTCAAGGACTGGAGATTTAGAATACAGAATACAATACTGAAAATGCTGTTTTCCATCAACAGCATCAGAATAATCCATTTAGCATAAAGAAAATACTGAGCAATTTCTGGCATGAAGTCTGTTTAACTGTAGCCTGCCACGCAAGAGAAAATATATTCTCTTCAAGAATAAACATCGCTGGCTAGGCTATGGCTCAGTGGTAGAGTGCTTGCCTAGCATGAATGAGGCACTGAGTTCGATCCTCAGCTCCACATAAAAAATAAAAGAATAAAATAAAGGTATTGTGTCCATCTACAACAAAACAAAAAACCAAAAAAGAACAAACACCTCTCTGAGGCTAACACAGTAAGAATTTCTATAGGAGGGCTTGGGGATGCAGCTCAGTGTTAAATAAAAACATGATGACATGAGGCTCTAGGTTTGATCCCCAGCACTGAAAAAAAAAGAAGAAGAAAGAAAAAACTGCTGCATGGTAGGAATTGAGATGCTTGCAAAGAAATCCTAATTTAAGCCAAAATTATTTGTAGGTATCAAATGCTCCAAAACATAGAAAGTAGAGCTTTTCTGTTAAAATAAAACACTGGCATTAAGGAAATAAAAAACATTTCCCCCTTGAGCTATTATTAATGCTACAAATTTGTCCTGCTACTATCAAATAGTTGCCAAACCTGTAATTTTATGCCAAGTTTCTTCAACAGTCCAACAACCTCCTCTAGGTCTTTTAAGCCATACTTCACCAACTGGGCAACACCTGTTTTCTGTTTTATTAGTGAATTTATTGTTGGTGTTAAGTCTTGCAGTTCCCCCTTCTGCTCGATAAACTTGTAGAGTCGGCAGAGCTGGAAAGCAATAGGCAGAGTTAGCAGTCAATCCATGGCAGGGAAAGACTCTTTGTTCATGTGCT
Source organism: Marmota flaviventris (assembly GCF_047511675.1). Taxonomy (NCBI): domain Eukaryota; kingdom Metazoa; phylum Chordata; class Mammalia; order Rodentia; family Sciuridae; genus Marmota; species Marmota flaviventris. The sequence continues at coordinate 88,956,701 of NC_092499.1, read as the reverse complement.
CAGGGAGTTCGTACACTTCTAGGAAGGGGGATTTTGTGGTCAATGGTAATTTAAGCCTTTGCTGTAATCAAAAGGGTCATCCTTGTGTGATAGTAGAAGCAAATGTGACTCCATTTTGTTTTTGACTTCATCCTGTAAAACAACCATGCCAAGAAGAAGGGTCATGACTGGGGCAAGATGTTCTTTTCCTTTTGCTATAGAAACCTTTAAGAATGCAGAACTACCTATTGGGGCATTGTTTCTGTAACTAGGGTAACGGGGCTCTGTTTCTGTAACTGGGGTGATTGGGCTGTGATTGGCTAGGCTTCCCACCACTTGACTGCACTCTCCTGCTTCTGTAACCTGGCTTGCTTGCATTGGCTAGACCCCCGAACATCCCTTGTGCGGTTTTCAGGCTTATAAGGAATGACCTTGCAATTGTTCGGGGCTGATCAGGGGAACAGCTTTATGTTCTGGTCAGTTGCCACTAGTGTGCTTCAATAAAGGCTTGATTTGATTATACATGAGTGGTCTGGAAGTCAGTTTATGAAACCCTGGGACGAAGCTTTAACTATAACACTTGCCCCCAACTATAAAGCACTTCACAGAAGTGCTTCAGACACACACATCTCACTTTACTAACATGCCCTTACAGTTGATAATGACCCCAGCAAAGCAGAGCCTGGCACTAGCAGAGCCTCTATTGTACATCTTCAGCCAACATTGCTGCTCTTTACCTTTCTCATTCCCATGAATTCCCATTAACACAGGCACACAAATGGAGAGACAAGAAGGCAGAGTCTGACTTGTTCTAATACTCAGAATGAGTCAGAAAGCTGCCCGTCTTCCTTTTGCTTGAATAATTCCTATTTGGTGCCTTGGGATGTCTTTTCCTGCAGGCAGCCTCTGGATCCTTCATTCCCTTGTGTCAGACCAGGATTCTTCTAGATGCATACTTTGACCAACTGGTTGCTTTCATTCTGTTTGTCTCACAGGAGGGCAGTGCTAGAAATTATCTAGCCTTGGGCCAACCACAGTCTTTGGCACACAGTAGAAGGAAGAGGAAGGAGCTATGGACATACAGCCAGAGAGAAAAATCCTAGGAGCTAAACTGGAAATTACTAAGAAACAAAATTATAGCTATTTTTCAGACTGTAGGTAGAATCCAGTTCATCTATAAATTGGCACATGAAAGCTAGAAGCTGAATGAAGACTCAGCTTAACATAATCAAATTAATCATAAATTACTTAAATATTTTAAAAATAAGTTAAAATCTTTTATATTTTTATACTGTTTGCTATATTAATGTTTTAAATACAAAATCATAAGTCTTTGATTTATATATTTTTTTCCTATGGCTGGGGAAATAGCTCAGAGGAAGAACCTTGAGGCCTTAGATTTGATTCCTAATACTGCTGGAGGCATAAAAAAAAAAAGACAGAAAAAAATTTTTCTTCTTAATTAAAAAAAAGTGTCTCTTCAATACATTTTAATGTTAAATTACCCCATTAATAAACTACTAGAAGTCAATACCTCCAGATTTTGGTCTTCATCCAATCACAACTAACTCCATATGACGCTGGACAAATCACATCTTTTTGGGGTTCAGGTATCTTATATGTAAAATAAGACTGGGCCAGATACTCAAAATTCTTTTGCAATATTTCTGTTTCCTTTTCTTTCTTTCTTTCTTTCTCTCTCTCTCTCTCTTTTTTTTTTTTTTTTTTTTTGTATTGGGGCATGAACCACTGAGTCACATCCCTGGCCCTTTTAATTGAGACAGGGTCTTGCTAAGTTCCTTAGGGCCTCACTAAAGTTGCTGAGGCTGGCTTTGAACTTGTACAAGATCTTCCTGCCTCAGCCTTCCAAGCCGCTAGAACTACAGGCATGTGCCAACATGCCTGGCTTTACTTCCCTTTCTAACATCCTCAGTGTTCCATTTTAAAATAAATAAATTAAGTACCCAATGTCTTTATTGATAACATTTTTCTATTTTAAAACTACTTAAATATACAACTTCTAATGCTTAGTATCATCAAATGATCATGGGTACAGATTTAGCAAAAAGAAAAGAAGCCAACATTTAGCAATCAATGCAGCTATCATATACAAGTGTGTGATATTTGTGATCCTTTTTGTGTATGGAATCAGTTAAGTGGATGGTCTCTTGATAAGATTCTTGGTACCATTTATTTATACCTGGGACTATTTCTACAAATAGAAGTGTGCTTTGTACATGTGCAGGGCACATGTAGATACTGTTCTTCATACCTGAACAGTGAGCTGCTAGGTCAATTTGCATATCACTTTTATCTCTTCTAATATTAAATATTTAATGTTTAAGCCAGCTCAGTTTTCAGAACTCCTAGTGCTATGCATCTCATTTACCTTCTCTACCTGAAAGTGGGTTCATGTGTCCCCAGTGAAAGTCATTTTAAAGAGCTGAGAGCAAATAAATGCTACACACAACCCTTTGTGACATTTTAGAGGCCAGTATGAATTAAGAAGTTGTACTGAGGGGCTGGGGTTGTGGCTCAGCGGTACAGCACTCGCCTAGCATGTGCAAGGCCCTGGGTCGATCCTTAGCACCACATAAAAATAAATAAATAAAATAAAGCTATTGAGTCCATGTACAACTAAAAAATAAATATTAAAAAAAAAAGAAGTTGTATTGAGGCCAGGGGCCTCTCTACTTACTCCTCTTGTGCTCCAGCACTCTGTCTACCACACAGTAGGTATCTAAAAGACTGCGGGGCTTTGCTGGGTGTATATACAATCATATTTTAGTCTATCCTACATGTGACAGATTAAACCACAGGATCATGTAATCAAGTGTCAACTCAGAGGCTAGAAGGCTTCTGGGAAGGTTAAAACTCTTCTTATGTAAATATTCAGGAAATGTACAAAAGTCTGCTGTCTTCTGCCATGTAGCCACTTGTTTACTGTGCCAAAGATCTGGGGTTAATCTGATGCCTGTAGCGAGAACATGACCAATCTGTTTACCCCACAATATTTTCTTATTGCTGATGGAATTGAATATAAGATTTTAGGAGTAGGAAATTTTGAAAGCAAAAGCTGTAATTCAACTCTCAGGAGTTAGAAGACTGGGGTGGGGTGGAGGGCACCAGTATTTGCAGGGCTCTGTGCCTCCTTCTGATCCCATATGGTCCATTTCAGAAAAGGACAACTGGCACTACCTTTGCTCAGCAGGAGATTCTGGTAAGCACAGGCTGTGTGAGGGGTGAAGAGAAAGGATTTAGTGATCCAGAAGGAGCAGGATGATTACAGCACATCAAAAAGATGTGTAGAGAGACATTTTTGATCACAGTGTTAGTTTCTCTCTTCTAATCCCAGAGGTTGCTATGGTACCTAATACTCAAGGGAAAACTGTGTCTTCGAGGCAGCAGGAAGTACAGCTACCTCACTGCTACAAGAATTTGATGACATTTTCTTGCATCATAAAATTACAGAGAGAGCTGTAATAACACCATAAGAAAGTACTTACGCTATTAGATGACAAAGACAGATTACAAAATTTAGCTTCCACTTCTCTTCTTGTTAGCTTCTCTGTCTAAAGCAGAAGAGAAAGAGAACAATGAGAGTCACCTCACTGAACAAGATAGAATTTCCAGGCGAATTCTGACACTCATATCCTTCATTTTGGACAAAGTAAAGGATGCATTTAATTCTGTGAATAAAGAACTCTTCCCCCCATTTTTCATAAAACATAACCCACACTATTTAAAAATTATTTTTAGAAGGAAAGTTGTACTTACAGAATGGGGTGGAGAACCAGCTCTTGAGAGGCTTTACCAGGGCATTTCTGTTTAGGTGGGGAGGGAGTCATTTTGATCTGTGTTCCCTTAATAAAAGCTCAGGTCTGAGTACTTCATCCCATAACAACTACAGCCCTTCTGCACAATCCCCAAGGCTTCTGCCAGTGTCCAACTGACATAATATTGTATCTGTCACTGCCAAACAGTTGCAGCACTTTGAGGAGAAGACAGACCCACTAAGAAACAAATAAAAGCCGAGTTGTGTGGTGGGTACATGCCTATAATCCCAGTGACTTGGTAAACTGAGGCAGGAGCAGGAGGATCTCAAGTTTGAGGCCAGCCTCAGCAATTTGGTAACTTAGTGATCTTAGTGAGAACTTAATAACTTAGTGAGAACCTGTACCCACCTCCAAAAAAAAGGTTGGGAATGTTGCTCAGTGGTAAAGGGCCCCTGGGTTCAATCCCCAGTACCAAAAGTTAAGTGTGGACCCTTGATGTGTACCAGACAGACAAATGAAATGCTAGTCAAGTCTTTTGGTTTATAAAAAACAATAAGCCATTATGGACTTCTATTATTCATTCTGCTTTAATCATAGATTGTTACTATTAGTTACTGAATCTCCTGGATGTCCCTTATTTATTATGAAAAAACTAAGCATGAAAAGAAATTAGGAAATATAAACATTCACCTCCCTCCCAACATCAGAATATAACACTAATTTATTTTTTAAAATATTTTTCTTCCAGGCTCTGCATGCACATCCATAGTATAAAGTAAGGAATACTATGGTATGGCTAAATCAAGGAAGAGTAACTAGAGATGCCATAGCCCTCATTCTACAGGAAAAGAGCAGATAATGAGGCCCTACCAGATATCTAGGCCCCTAATTCAAATCAGTATGATCTATAAATGACTTAATTGATAAGCATAGGCAGGCTAAAAGAACAAAGGGAAGGGTGTAGATCTTTTATTCCCAAACAAGCACTCCCTCTCTTGCCTCCATAAAGTAGCACTGTCATGAAAATGAAGTGGGTTAATCCACATAAAGAACTTAAAACAATTTGAACCCAGATAGGTGCTCAGTAAAGGTTAACTATTTTAAAAATGATTACAAGCAAGTACCAAAACCAATTAGTTGGTGATTTCTTACCTCATGAAGTGAATTACTGAAGAACATTTTTTTTTTTTTTTGGTGCTGGGGATTGAACCTAGGGACGCTTAAACTCTGAGCCACATCCACAGCCCTTTTTTGTATTTTATTTAGAGACAGGGTCTCATTGAGTTGCTAGGGTCTCTTGCTGAGGCTGGCCTTGAACTCATAATCCTCCTGCCTCAGCCTCCTGAGATGCTGAGATTACAGGCATGTGCCACCACGCCTGGCTTAAAGAACTTTTAGTCTCTTAAAAATTTCACCCTTTGGGCTGGGGCTGTAGCTCAACAGCAAAGTGCTCACCTGGAATGTGTGAGGCCCTGGGTTCGATCCTCAGCACCACATAAAATATCCTGGAAGTTACTAGTAGTACAGGGCTTAGTATAGAATAACACCTCAACCAATCCTTGCTAATTGTTGATATAATTAAAGCCCATCAGTTCTTTCATCTTAGAGCAATGAAGAAAGGAGATAAAACTCACAATTTAGTTTTATGGTTGCAATAATAAGAAAATAATCATAGACTATTATTATTATCTTTCAACATCAAATCAAAGTAATTACATGCTTACCACAGCATCATATAGAATAACATAGACTTGACTGAGTTTATCTTCTGGGATCCCACAGTGTAAGAGTATTGCTTTCAATAACATTGTATGGTTCAAGTAAATACTGTAATTTCTTTCCTGGGATATAAAGAAAAATTATTATTATTTTTCATTATACAAGAATACAGGTATATGGCCAAATCTAGAATCTTAACTGTGAATTTATTACCCTAAAACCACAGAAGTACTGAATTTCAGCATCTTTCCTTCTAGTTTATTCTTTCACATACATTCTTTTTACATTGCTATAGTTGAAGAATATGATAAAGTTTAACACTTTTACTACGTGCATCATAATACTCTTGCTGTTCTTTAGCCATGTTAAAAAGCCCCGAATCCACACAAATTTCAAACAAGGAAAGATCTGGTTCAGTAGTAGCTGACTTATAAGCACAGGCTGATGGAATAGTTATTGTTACTTTTGTCTACATCAGTCACTTAATGAGTGTTCAGAATGCTGAGCTGAGTGCTGAGTTGGGGCAATGAGGTATAGGGAAAAGTGGAATCATGGGCTCTGCACTGAAACAGTACACAATACATTTGAAGAAAACACCACAAATCAAGGGAATATGTGGATGCCTCATGTCAAGAGTCATGAAAGTTAAGAAAAGGTGGCAGTCAGGCTTCATAGGGAGAAAAGGGCCCAAACCATGGCTGGGTAAAGAAAAGCCTGTTTGGACAAGGAAACACCTGTGACTGGTAGTGGCAGTAATGCAAGGCATGTGTGGGGGACGGGGAAGGATGCCAGAGGAGAGCTGGCAGCTTTACCCAAGACAAGATAGTGTGTGAACATGGTGAAAAGGCATGGGGAGTTAAGCAAGCAGATGTAGGAGGAGCCACTGAGGGTTCTGATTTCTTGCATTTTGCAATAATGTGCAGAGAAACAACACTGTCTTCCAGTTTCTGTCATGGTGGAAGTGAGAGCCCAAGATGAACCTCAAAAGCAACATGATCAAACCTTTGAAGCTACTTTGGGAAAGATGTCATTCATTGCCTGCAGAAACCGAGAAACAGGTCTGTGGTTGTTGTAGACACTTAGTGAATGAAACTAGCAGGGCAATCTCAAAATGTTAAAATTTGGAAGGAACCTGAAGTGCTGGAAACTCTTGGATAATCTCGTAGATAGTATAGATGGTTTCAGCAGTGGGCAGAGAGCTGTTGGTAGTAGAAGTGACGATGTCAAATGCACATTCTAGAAGTTCTTTGGGATGAAATCGATCTAACTTGCGGGGTCTAAATACACGTTCTATGCAGTATCTGAAGAGAAACCCAGATTTCCAAGGTCATTACTTATTAGAAATAAATATGTATGAAAAAGATAAAAGAAACGAAGTTTGAAAAAAATCTATCAAGAGGGCTTAAAGACAGAATAGTCTCGCTTTGTGATCTGGGTTCTAATTCCCAGTTTTGCAATATTAAACTATGGAGCTTACTTTTTTTGTGTGTTTTTTTAATGTCTGAAGTAGAGATGAAATTACACACAAAACCAATTTTACCTTAAGTGATTGCTTTCTACACAGACACCCACACCTTAGGACTGACTCTAATTGCTCACTTGTAGCTAGAATAAAGCACGTGAAGAGCTTTCATTTGAAGAAAGAAGCTGGAAGGTAGGGCGCCTCGTTGACAACAATACTGGCTCCAATTTATGAAGATCTTGGTGTTTGACCCCTGTGGTATCTGAATATACAGAGAACCTGTCCCCAATGCTAAGTGCCAGGAGCTGCTCAGTGTTCAGCATTCCTGCTGGGTCGACTCCACTTTTTTACAAGTAGCTTTTGTTCAGTTACCTGTGTAGGCAGTTTTCACACAGAGACCACTGGCTATTTGTCCCTCCAATTAAATTTTAAAAGGGGCCATCTGTGATCAAGAATAGCCAGATTTTTCTTCCCCCCCAAGCAACCATTTGTGAAAATAATGAGCTGTGTACGTTGCCTGGGGACATGAAGAAGGCACAGAATAGATGTCAGGTCACTTAAATGTTACATTCCTTCTATAGAGGGGGCTGAACTCCCAGTCCCCTGAGAGAAACGGGCACTGGGGCTGGGCTTTCTGACCCTATTACAAGCTCAATACTTTCAGCTCACAATTCTTTACTGTACAGGAGTCATGGAACATAAAATATTCTTCCCTGGTTTCCTTCCCACAGCTACCAAATGGAAGAAAGCCTCTATTGTTTCTTACCGTTTTAAATTCAATATATTATTTCTTGCCACATATCTTGCAAAAGGGACCTGAGAAGTAAACAAGATTTTAAAGGTCAATGTCAAGATGTGCTAACAATTATATTCTTCCAGTTTTAAAAATATCAACTTTATTGACATATAACCCACATACCATAGAGTTTATCCTTTTAAAGTGTACAATTCAGAGGCTTTATTATAGGCAAGCAATACACAATGATGTTTAGGTTAATGATGGAAAGTATAAACAACAGTGGCCCTATAAGATTTTATCACAAAAGGATGTTGTAGCCACCTTAGTTTATGTAAAAAGTACACTCTAAGATGTTTGCACAGTAACAAAATCGCCTAATGATTCATTTCTCAAAATTTATCCCCCTCATTAAGTGACACATGAAGGTAGTGAGACTTGTGCACCTCTCACACTCCTGAAATGTTCCCTAATACTTCAGTCAGCAGTAGACTCCACTGCTAGACACCAATTTCTGTCACTGAGGCATTTCCTAGGTTATTTAAACTTGAGGAAAATTTACTTTTAGTTGAATATATTTTGCCATACACACACACACACACACACACACGCACACACACACACACACATGCATTTATTTTTTAAAATTGGGCACTTTACCACTGAGCTACATCCCCAGTCCTTTGCTGAGGCTGGCATCAAACTTTCGATTCTCCTGCCTCAGCCGGCTGAGTTGCTGGTATTACAGGGGTGCACCACCTTACCTGGCTTTGCCAAATTTTTATTATGCCAAATTAAAATCTGTGCAAGTTTTTGGTTATCTATGAATTTAAAAAAATGTCATTCATAACAATGCAATAAAAATAGGTATTATCTCTTATGGTGAATTTCCTATCAATTTTTTGGGAATTTTTTTTTTTTTTAAGTGCTGGGATTGAACCAAGGTCCTTGCACATGCCAGGCAAGTGATATACACTGAGCTACATCCCCAGTCCAAGATATTCTTAATAACCACCCACAAAATTACAAAACCACTGTCTGATTGCCCCAAGAATTCTAACACATTATCAATAGTTAGGAAATCATTCTCAAAAGATAATAACTTTCCCCCACCCAGTACTGGGGATTGAAACCAGGGGCTCTCTACCTGAATTACATCTCTGGCCCTTGCTATTTTTTATTTTGAGACATGATCTTGCTAAGCTCCTGAGGCTGGCCTTGAACTTGTGATCCTTCTGCCTAAGCCTCCCAAGTTGCTGGGATTATAGGTATGCACCACCATACCCATCAAAAGCAATCACTTTCTATTTTTTGTAGTTGAATATCAACTTGCAAGGAGCATATGCTTAAAAATCTCACTTAAATATCAGTACTTAGAGAATAAGAAGCCAGTTTTAAGTATAACTATGTAACTGTACTTCTACTCTTTCTTTAACAGGGCCCAAATATCAGTTATGTGATTTGTCTCTACCCCAAAACAATCCCCAACTACTTTCCTTACACACATATGCACACACAGGATATAATCAGGTAGTTCTCAGAAAAATTCACAAGGCTAATAAACTTCAAAAAAGATGTTCAGTCTCACTAGAAATGAGAAGCTATCTCAACTTCACTCATCAGACTGGCAAAAGATGTTTAAATTAATATCATCCATATATGACCATGGTATAGGAAAATAGGCACTTTCACACACAGCTGATGAAGAGTGCTAGTTGCTAAAGCTTCAGAAATGTAACCTGAAACTTTACAATAAAATTTTCAACAATATTATGCATATATTATACTTGAACTAGCAATCCCACTTTGAAGAATTTATTAAAAAAATAAGAACATATTAGTGTATGAATGTTAAAAGGATGTTCATTGCCATATTATTGTGGTGGCTCAAAACTGAAACCTGTCTGCATGTTCATCAACAGTAAAATAGCTGAATGATTTGCTATCAATATTACAGAATATTAAGGAGCTATTAAAAAGAAAGTTTAGATTTATATTTTATATAGATCAAGTATATATATGTATATAAGATGAAAATGTGATACATTTGCATTTATATTTGATATAATATAGATATTGAGATACATTTGTATCTCTATTTGATCTATAGGAATCTAAATTAGATTAAAAGAAATGTAAGTTTCAATAGAATTTGAATATTCCATTTTGCTATACAGAAAACAACATTAAAAAACCCCAAACCTATGTTTATCTAAGTATAAGTGTAGAAAAGGAAAATAGAAGCTAAGAACATGGAAGGATAGGCTGAGGATATAGCTCAGTGGCAGAATGCTTGCCTAGGGACTCACTCATGCTAAGCACCCACTCCACCATTCACGTCTCTATTTATAAGTGCCTTGTTTAAATTAGGGCTTAAACCCTTGCCTGTCATATGCACTCATGTTTTCCTCTGATCTGTTCGGGTACTATCATACACACAGACGGGCTTGACAGCAGCTAGCACTATGTAAGTGAATGATTGGTAAAACTGCTACTTAGGGAGTCCTGGGGGTCAGAATAAGCAAGTATGGCAAAAATCAGTGCACCCAACTAGCAGCAACACTTGTTACAAGAATGTAATTGATTTGGAATGTTAACATGTTAGAATTTTACTAAAGAATTAGAAAGAAAGTAGAAAATATCCTGTGTTTATTTGTCTGAGTTGACCAGGCTAACCTGCTGTGGTTGCTCAGCAGAGCTCAACACTGAAGTGCACATGTGGCAATGCAGGGTTCTGGTTCCTAGAGCCATAAACACCTGAGGTCTTAGCAAGGTGGATGGCATTCAGGGTCAAACATTTACTAAACTTCAGTAATGCTCTTAACCCTGAAAACGCCTGTAAGAATATACTTCCTTAAAGTGACATTTGTAATATAATTCTGGGGGGAAAATATCTGGTAATTAACAATGAACAGATAAGCCATTCCTGTAAGCAGACACAGCACCCAGATTGTCAGCAGAGCATTCTGAGCCTTACCCGCAGGTCGAAAGGAAGCATCACCAGCATCCCACTGTGGTCCATGAACACAGCTGCTTCATTGTGCTCATATATTTGTTTATTTCGGGGAAGCAGTAGTGGGGTACACAACTGGACAGCTCCTAACCAAATTAGAAAAAAATCACTAATTATTAGGTTCTTATTCTCCCTAGGAGGCAACTTAAAACAAAAATCTGATAGCTAAGTAACTTGCTACTGGGACCATTGAACTCAGCTTTTCTTCAGTTCTCTAAATTTTACAGGTGGAGAGCTCATCTAGGGCTAAATTTGTTAATTCTGTCATAGTTCTGACTCTACAAGCCAACTGTATTTTAATAGCAAGTTTACAATATTCAAATTAGTTTCTCTTCAGCAAGGCAAGTTATAAAAATAAGCCTAAATTTAATGATGTCAATTGCTTATAATTGAATTTTAATATATGGTTGTACCAAAACCCTCAGATAGCACTTATTATTAATGACAAAGTCTTATGGAAAAATATGATTTTTTAAAATAGGTCATACCATGCCTTTTAAAGATGCGTATGATGGTTTCACACACATGTTGTTGTATCTTGGCTGTACGGATTGAGAAGTTGCCCTAAAATGAGACGAATTAAAATGTCATCATCAAAGCCTAATTAAAGATATCCCCTAGAAACCCTGTCTCAAAAAAAAAGGGCTGGGGATGTGCCTCTGGATTTAATTCCTGGTACAAAAAAAAAAAAAAAAAAGAGAAACAACAGATAAGCAAAAAGACACAAATAAAAAAGTCATCAATAGCCCTGCAAATAAGTTTCTAATATTGCCAACCAAAAAAAACTGCTTCTTAAAATCTATGTTGATCGTCCACAAATTTTACCAGTACTTCCTCTATTGGTCTTTTAAAATTGCATCATGTTAATCATACAGAACATAACCAATATCTGTTATATACTCAGTTGACTTTATCAGATTTTAACATTTTGCTATATTGATTCAGGCATTTTTTTCCTTTTTAAAAATTTTTAAAAATTTGCTCTTTTTAGATATATATGACAGTAATATGTCATAATATGTCATATTACACATACATGAAGTATAATTTATTCTAATTAGGATCTCATTCTTGTGATTGAACATGATGTGAATTACACCAATCCTGTATTCATATATGAACATAGGAAAGTTATATCTGATTCATTCTGCCTTTCCTATTCTTATTCACCTCCCTCCCCTTTGTCTAACCCAATGAACTCCAACCCGCCCCCCACCTCCACCCTGTGCGCCTTATTGTGTGTTACCATCTGTGTATCAGAGAAAAGATTTGGCCTTTGGTTTTTTGGAATTGGCTTATTTCACTTCAGACATTTTAAAGAAAAAAATGTTAAAGATTCCTCAAACAAGCAACTCATTTACACTTCAGAAGTCACCTTGGCAGCTTTAAAAAAGAAGAAAAAACTTTTTTTTTCACTAGGGATTGACCTAGGGCCTAGCATATATCAAACACACATTCTATCACTGAGCTACATATGCTCCTAGTCCCTTAAAGAAGATTCTTTTTCCTTTCTTTCCTTCCCTTTTCCCCACCCCTTCTTTCTTGTTTAAAGATGGGATCTTGCTATGTTGCCCAGGTCGGCTATGCATTCAAGCAATCCTCCTGCACCACTGTACCCAGATCCTTAAAGAGACTCTTATTAAAGAGCCTCATACCTGGAAATAGAAGCTAGAGATGCTGGGGAGCCTTGGGCATCTGTGTTGACAGAAAACCTCCCAAGTGTCAGGATAGGTAACTCCACTGGGAGCCGCTCTACTACTTAAATCTGGATCTGATTGCTTGATGTTTCTGGCCATAAGCAGCAGAGCTAGGGAACAATACCTTAATCTCCTGGGTAGGTGTAGAAGGGGATGGACCTAGAATTCCTTAAAGTAAGTGATTAACAGTGTGGCTATTCTTTCCAGAATAATGCAGGTTAACACTTTTTTTTTTTTTTTGAGAGAGAGAGAGAAATTTTTTAATATTTATTTTTTAGTTTTCGGTGGACACAACATCTTTATTTTATTTGTATATGGTGCTGAGGATCGAACCCAGTGCCCGGCCAGCACGCTATCACTTAAGCCACATCCCCAGCCCAGATTAACACTTTTTGCATGTACAATTTGGGGCTTTTTGGAGCTCAGTATATGGTGGAGGCATTAGAGGAATCCATAAGAAATAAGAACCTGACTTGATCTTTTGGTGGACCAGGTTAAACTCTCTGTGCTGTGGAGCTTAGCTCACCTTCAGTATGTCACTATCGTAGGTGTAATCGATGGCAGGGGAAATGCGCTGGGAGAAGATCTGGGCCATCATGGTGCGGTAGGCTTTCCCATCCACGTTGGCCAGCGTGTGATGCAGTACTTCATGCAGCTCAGATTCCTCCATCTGGGGTGGGGGAAGCAGCTCACTCTTCAGCAGTTCTGTGGCTGTGGGACGTTTTGCTGGGTCATGGTTTAACAACCAGGAGATGACAGATTTCTATAATGAAACCCAGGCATGCAGCTGAGAGGATGCAGTAAATGATGCTCAGGAATCATCCTGACAAGCTGATGGTCAATTCAGGTCAAAGAAAAGGTACCACACTTCTTGTATTTAGTAGGGGCATTTCAAAAGTTTTTTTTTTTTTTTTTTAATTTCTAAATATGTCATTTACCCCCTACACTTTGTTATGACCACAGAGTTGTGTAACAATTTAACAGTAGTATTTCTTAAAAGGCAGAAGCCTTTAATATTTCTTGTCACAAACAATAAAAAAAAAAAATTAACCCAGTAAACATAGAAGTAGAACTTAGGGGTTGTGGGTGTGGCTCAGTGGAAGGTGCTTGCCTACCCCATGTGAGGCATTGGGTTTGAGCCTTAGTACTGCATAAAAATAAATAAATAAAAATAAAGATATTGTATTCATCTACAACTAAAAAAATTTAAAAAAGAAAGAAGTGTAACTTAGGTCTTACAAACACACAAAATACTACATAGAAGACATAAGCACAGAAACCAAATAGCTCTAGATGCCCAGTGTTAGTGATATTATAAACATACTAGTTGCTAGAATCCTTAAAGCATATTAAACATACTGTTTTATTTTTTCTTCTCCATTTGTGTTATTTGTACTGATATCAATCATTCCCTCGAATTCTCTCAATTTATGCTATTTATTGGTTATACTCCCATAGCAGGGAGCCTCTTGAAGAAAATCTAAAACTTGGAAAGGATGCTTAACAATTCTTAATCCTCTTGTTCATAACAGGATTTATTTAAAAATGTTAGATGAACATTTGAGATCAGAAAGCCTCAATTTTTAGTTGGGCGTGGTGGTGCATGCCTATAATCCCAGCGGCTTAGGAGGCTGAGGCAGGTGGATTGTGAATTCAAAGACAGCCTTAGCAACTTCGTGAGGTCCTAAGCAACTCAGTGAGACCTTGTCTCTAAATAAAATACAAAAAAGGGCTGGGGATGTGGCTTAGTGGTTGAGTGCCCCTGAGTTCAATCCCCAGTCACCTCCCTCTTCCGCCAAAAAGAAACTCTTAATTTTTAGATGTATTTTATTAAGCATTTTCCTACTATATATCTTTTCTAAATTACTTCCACTCCTGTTTTAGTGTGAAATAAAAACACCCGTAATTACTTTTCATGTAATATAGGAGTTTTATATTATAAAGATAGGAACTGATATGATTCAACTTTTAAGAAAAAGTTATGTAAAACAGGTAAAAACAATGATACCTCATTCAGCATAATAGACCCTATTTTACTGCTAAATTTCTGTGTGTGACAAAAATTATGTAATACTCAGTCTATCAGCATTTCCCGTGTTCCCTCCTTTGAGATGAAATGCAGTGACATGGAAGGTGGTTTGGTTGTGGTTTGTGTGGTTTGGTTTAGTGTCACTTTAATACATGCCTAACTCAAAGGCTCAAGGGAACCTAATACAGAGTTGATGATAGGACAATAATCCTCATTATGAGAAATGGTTTACATGGTTGCTGTCATTTTGGTTGTTTAATAAAGTTCCTAGGCCACTATAGCTGTCACCATGTTAAAGTACTGAATAAGCCAGGTGCGGTGGCATACACCTATAATTCCATTGCCTCAGAAGGCTGAAGCAGGAGGATTTCAAGTTCAAAGCCAGGCCTTAAGGAACTCAGTGAGACCCTGTCTCAAGATAAAGTATGAATATGAAAAAGGGCTGGGGATGTGCCTCAGTGGTAAAGTGCCCCTGGGCTCAATTCCTGGTACTAAAAAAAAAAAAAAAAGTACTAAATAGGACTAATCATGTGTTATGGTTTGGATGTAAGGTATCCCCAAAAAGTTCATGTGTGAGACAATGCAAGATGGTTTGGAGGAGAAATGATTAGGCTATAGCCTTAACCTAATCAGTGAATTAATCCCTAATAGGATTAACTTTGGTAACTTGAGGCAGGTAGGGTCATAACTGCAGAAATTGGTTCATCAGGGGGTGTGGCTATGGCACATATATTTTGTGTTGGGAGAGTGGACTCTGTCTCTGCTTTCTGATCACCATGGGAGCTGTTTCCTTTTGCCACACACTCTGCCATGATGTTTAGCCTCACCTCGAGCTCCAAGGAATACAGCCTGCTGTCTTAGGATGGAGACCTCTGAAACCGTGAATCCCTGAATACCTTTTCTCCTCTATAGTTGTTTTGGTTGGTCCTTTAGACACAGCAGCGAAAAAGCTGACTAAAGTAGCATGCTATAGGAAAAGACTATGAAATAAACATTTAGTTATGATACCCAGAAACCAAAACAAGGGGCTCAATTCAAATCATTACTAACAGCTAACAAAAGAAGCGGAAAAACAACTCAATGTGTTTTCTAATGGTTCTTCACTAACTAAATAGATGTGGTAGAGTGGGTCCCTATTGCCATAAATAAATGCCATGATAAATATTACCAAATGATAGAATGTTAGTGTTAATATAAATAAAGCATACTGACTCTCTTTATTTTATAGGTGAGAAAAATTAAAGTCTAGAGAAGTAGCATGTCTATCCAGACATAACCAATAAGCAAGAAATAGCAAATTTTTACAGTGTTCTATGTTTCTGTTCTCAATATTCATCATTTAAAGGATTTTTGCCTTGACCATAATTGTCAATAAAAGTCAGTTTAAGGGACAAACTTCCATATGAAAGAATCAATAACTGCAGGCTCCACCAAGACAACCAACTGAACAAAGAAGAAAGGCATAACAGAAGTACAATACATTAATTTGCTACTATTCTTTCACATTAGCTGGATGCCAGTATTATTTTATGACGTGAAATACATAACACCCACACACTCAGATATTTATGTTCTGTGGGAGAAATTATCTTGCTTTAAAATTCTGTCAATCAGATTGTCTAAAAAAAGTCCAACACTTCCCCACAAAGTAAGTTATTTCACCCATAAAACAGAACAGAATTACAGTTTTAAATTGTATTTTTGTCTTAAAGTCCCAAGTTTTATCTAAAACAATGAGCTGTAAATGTATTTTCTCCACCCCCCACACCCTCAATAGGCAAGCTAAGGGTCCAAATAGCACTTCAAAAATACAATGAATCACACAAAAGAACCCTGTAGTTTGTTAATTTTTCTCCACCAGCCCTTAGCATTTTTACAGTGTATTTCAAATCCAATAACATTTTAAGTGTTTCATCTTTTGATACTTTCTCCCATATTGTTCCCAGGACACAAGAGAATGAGTAGCAGAAGATTACTAATTGAAAAAGAAGAAAAACAGTAATTAAAGCCCAAGTCTGAAGACAGCAATTAAAGCATCAGAAAATTACCTGCTTTGTATGCTCTCCATCACTGAAGTCTTCTGGAAACTTGGGGGATGTGGGCTATAAGAATATTATATTCAAATCAGGAAGTGCTTGGAAAACTGCCATTGTGAAAGCATTTATTCACCATAAGTAAGAAAACCAAATAGAGAAATTAAAATCTGCTAACAGGGAAAGATTGAGGAGACACCTTCTTGAAGCCTGATGCTCACTTTTTCATGTATATACACATTATTTTTATACAAACTTCACCTAAATGACAGCCTAGGTTCTAGAAAGTACCTCCTCCAAGGACAAAGTATTTAAAAATCTAATGGTTTCAGAGACAGAAAGAGCAGTTATTAAACAAATAGCTGAAAAAAAGTCAAATAGCCCCTATCAAACTGCTAATATAAAGTAAGAAAAAAACAACATTAAAACCACTATGTCTCCAAAAGGTCTGGTATATAGGACCTAAATTATAACATTAATTTGATGGTTTATATATTCTTGAAATGAAGGAGGAAGCATGAATTTTAAACTGAAGAAAGTTACTTCATCAAAGACATAATCAGCTAAGAGCATTCTGATCAAGGCAAGGTGATAGTAAGCACTTTATCTACTTTTTCATTACAGCTTTCCATACTGCACTGACAATAAAAGAATGCAATTACTTTCCAAAATACCTAGAGAAGAATACTTAGTTACAGTGTATGACATTTAATTTAGTGAATACTCCTGCTTTGCTTTGCTTGGCAAGGAGGAAGAAGGCTCTCCAGATCTCTTGCTTATGGATATGTGAATCTTAAATTACCATTGCCCAAACCTTACTTTGCACTTTCACTTTAATGCCGTTAAAGGGCACCTTTGACCTCACACACTGCAATGTTAATCCTTTTTAGCTCAGGCAGTAAAAGAGGTAAGGATTAATCTCAAGAAGACAAATGGAAATTTCACTGGGGAAAACAATTCAGTGGCTGATATTTTCACAGACTATATTAACTTTTGATCATGGTAGTTTTCTTTAGGTCTCACTATACCAAGTCCATTTAGCATGAATTTTTCTTTTCTACAACTAAACATTCCTTATTCTTAAACCCATTCCCACACACTAATAACTGCACTGATAGCATACAAAAACTTTTAGATTCTTTTGTTTTAATGTTAAGATTAAATCTCTCAGACTAACTTAAAAATAATAACTATAATCTAGCAATTTCTCCAAGCTTTCCAAAAACAAACAACACTGGGGAAATTTATCATTATTGGAGACATGTAAGCAGAGTGGATTTCTACTTATTAGAAGTGCAGAAGACAGATCAACAGACCATACTAAGTGCTGATAGTCTTTGGTTACACAAATTTGCTATTTTAGCAACTTAAATGAGGCAACTTCTCTTGTTGAGAAAACATTTCACTGCAAAGGGAGAACTAGTTAGCTTGGCATTTCTCAGCAAGTAAATCATTATAGTTGGACAACCTCTTCTATATTATAAATGCCAGGAAAATATCCTGCCTCAAATTCTAATCTCCATGCTAAGACTGAGGTTACTAGAAATTTATGCATCAAACACCCGATACATACATCTCTAAGTTGGTTAAGAACAAAGATCCTTTCTGAGGCTGTCACCATGGGGTGATAGGACATCTCAAAGAAGATAATTCCCAGGCTGAAGAGATCCACTTTCTGAGGGGAAAAAAGAATTGTATTTAGAGATACTTTATATGAAAGTATAATTTACCAGAGAATTATAGAATCAGCACTGTTAGCTGAAATAAAGTTTGTGTAAGTGCAAAACAAGTCACACTGGAAAAATTTGACTATTTTTCCTAAACCATTACAGGTATAAAGATTATTTGGTTCACAGTAAAATATTTGGCATAATTTTGCTCAATATTTTTTTTGAAAAGTAACTGTAATCAGTTTATCTATACACATAGATAATGCCTGGCTAAAGACTGAAAATAACGGCTAAAGGGAAAGAACAACCAAGACTTGCCATAATATGCTTTGGCTGGGAATATAGCTCAGAATATTTGCCTTACATGCTCCTTGTCCTGGATTCAATCCCCAGCACTGTCACATAAAAAAGAAATCTGCTTTATTTTGCATCTTCACGAATCATTTCAAAAGTGAAACAGACCAAAATCTGCTGCTGATAGTAAAGGTCAGCTATTGACTACAAAGCCATACCAGTGAGGATAGAAGAAAGGTACAACTGAAAGATCATGTGACTAATCCCAGCAAAATATGGAAATACAATTAAAGAGGAAAAATAAATTAAAAGGCAACCTGTAGAATGGGGAAAATGTTTGCAAAACATACACCTGATAAGAGGCTAATATGAAAAAAATGTAAGGATCTCATACAACTCAGCAAAGGAAAATGTTCACATTTTTTTTCTGAGCAGAAAATTTCCCAAAGAAGATGTACAAATGGCCAACAGATATATAAAAAGATACACATCACCACTAATCACCAGGGAAATACAAATTAAAACCATAATGAGGTATTACCTCACACTTATTAGGATGGCTATTATAAAAAGTTGAGGGCTGAGGTTGTGGCTGAGTGGTAGAGTGCCTGCCTAGCACATGTGAGGCACTGGGTTCAATCCTCAGCACCACATAAAAATAACTAAAATAAAGGTATTGTGTCAGTCTACAACAATAACAACAACAACAACATCAAAAACCAAAAAACAAAAATCCCCCCAAACAAAAAGTTGAAAGATAATAAACGTGAGGATGTGGAGAAAAGGGAGCTCTTGTGCACTGTTGCTGGGAATGTAAATTGATACAGCTGATATGGAAAACAGGATGAAGGCTCTTCAAAACATTAAAAAGAGAACTACCATGTGATACAGCAATACCACTTCTGGTATATACCCAAAGGAAAGAATATCACTGTCTCAGAGATATCTGCATGCTTATGTGCATTGCAGCATCATTCATAACAGTCGAGTTGGTATCAGTATGTCAGTGGACAGATGAATGAACAAAGAAAATGTGGTCTCTCTCTCTCTCTCTACACACACACACACACACACACACAGAGAGAGAAAGAGAGAGAGAGAGAGAAAGAGAGAGGGGGGAGGGAGGGAGAGAAAGAGAAATAACAGAATTTTATAAAGCTTTAAAAAGAAGGAAATCCTGTCATTTGGGATAACATGGATGAACCTGGAGGACATTATATTAAGTAAAATAAGCCAAACAGAAAGATAAATACTGAAAGATCTCACTTTTATGTGGAAACTGAATTAAAAATCCAACTTACAGTAACAAGGTAGAATAGTAGTTTACCAGGGGCTATGGATTGGGGGAAAAGGGAGATGTTGATTAAAGGGTACAAGCTTGCACTTATAAGATGAATAAATTCTTATAATGAGCTCTAACATACAGCATGGTGACTATAATGTATTGTATTTTTGAAATTTGCTGAGAGTAGATCTCAAGTGTTCTCACCACCTCCACACACACACACACACACACACACACACACACACACACACATATACACAAAACAGTTAACTGGGTGAGGAGATGGATGTTTAGCTTGATTGTGGTAATAATTTCACAATGTATATGAATATTAAAACATCACACACTGCTGAAAGCGGTGGTGCATGCCTGTAAACCCACCACCTCAAGAGGCTGAGGATGAGGATCATGATGAGTTCAAAGCCAGCCTCAGCAATTGCAAAGCATTAAGCAACTCAGTAGGACCCTGTATCTAAATAAAATACAAAATAGGGCCGGGATGTGGCTTAGGGATTGAGTGCTCCTGAGTTCAATCCCTGGGGGGGAAAAAAATCACACCATACACTTTACATATTTGCTTATTTTTTTTAACATATTTTTTTAGTTGGAGGTGGACACACAATATTTTTATTTATTTGTATGTGGTGCTGAGGATTGAACCCAGTGCCTTACACATGCCAGGCAAGTGTGCTACCACTGAGCTACAGCCCCAGCTCCACACTGTATACTTTAAATATACATAATTTTATTTATTATTCATACCTCAATAAATTGGGAAATAACAACAACATAGACAACAAAAGGCCAGAGAAAGAAAATAGAGTGAACCCAAAGACACTAAAGAGATAAAACTCAAGATAATTATTAAATAATGAATACAAAAAGACAAAAAATAAATGGCAATAATAAAAAGGAGAAGAAGAAAAAAAAAAGCAAAAGGGTAAGTTAGTGTACTAAAAATCTATGCAGGGCCTAAGAAGCACAACTGAGTGGGATGGTGTGTCCCTCAGGAAGCCAGCCATAATCAGCTTGCAAAGACTACTCCTTATCAGGTGCCAGGAGAGACAGAGCCCACTCTCAAAAAATCCTCTTAAATGAATGTGGATTCAAAGAGGAGTAGGAGGCCAAGCAGGATGGTGCTTGCCTCTAATCTCAGTGACTAAGGAGGCTGAGTATTACTAGTTTCAGGCCAGCCTTAGCTCCTCAGCAAGACCCTGTCTCAAAATAAAAAATAATTACAAGGGCTAGAGATGTGGCGCAGTGGTTAAACACCCTTGGACTAGGTCTCCAGTACCAAAAGAGGGAAAGGAAAAAAAGAGTAGGAGGACCTCCTGACTTATCCCCAGTCATGTTCAAAGTCTTAAATACAAATATCCATTTGTCATTTCCTACATGTCTGGCTGGAAAATGCCAAGGGTAAAACAGTGATCTCCGTAATCCCACTTTTTGTTTTTAAATATTCATACATGTACATACTATAAAACCAGAACCACATTACTGTTTCTTTTATTCACTTAATAGAGTGAGAATATTTTTAATATTATTACCACTTTTCTAAAATGGGTTTCTAAAATGTGATGTTAATGTCATGAAGTATTCAATTACATGAAGTCTTATAGTTAATGAAATAGATCCCAATTTTCAGACACTGTTATTTTTTTATTATATGAAACAACACTGTGATGAACCACTTTCATATTACCCTTCCCTAGTTGTTTCCTTTAGATGAATCTAAAGGTAGAATTGACAGGCCAAAGGACAAAGCACTTTTGAAGATTTCATAAAAATCTTCCACTTACCTCAGAAAAATGACCCTAAGGTACCCATGGTGTGTACCCTCCTACTCCCCTCTTCTCTCTGGTAACAGACCTCCCTCTGTGGTCTGTTTCAACTCTGCATTGCTGCTCAATGCTTCCGTCAGCATAAAACCCAGGCTTGAGTTTCCAATGCAATCCTGACGATTTGCTTTTATATACATTGCCTGGCTGATGTATTTTTAAAATTTTGCATTTATACTTTAGCCCTGGGTGATCTCAGTCTCATGGCTTTAAATCCCATCTATGTTCTGACAATCCTTAAATTTATACCTTTGACTTTGATCTTCTCTCTGAACTCAAATCTTGGGTCTCTAATAACCTCTGTCCATCTAAATTAGATTCCTCATCAGGCATTTCTAACTTACATACCTCATACTAAAATTTTCTACCATCTTCTTCCCCTTCCCTATCTCTTTGCCCACATTTCCTCACTTTAGTCAACTATCCTTTCACCCAGGTTCTCCAGGCAGAAAACCTGAACCTCAACTTTTTCCCCTTCAAACATCTAGTCCATTAGGAAAATCTCTCATTTCCCCTCTATTGTAGCACAACTTTCTCCATTTCTATTGCTACCACTTCAGTGACAGTCACCAGTTCTCCCCCTGGACTTCTGCAGAGTGTCTAGCACAGCTGGAGCAAACTTTCTGCTTGTGATTCTTCAGTGGCTTCCTGTGCACTTCAAATAAATTCCATAATCTTAAATGTCATCCTTTTAGGGAGGCCTTCTCTGATCAATTTATTTAGAGAAGATGCTCCCTAAAGACAAGATGTTGACTTATAACTTGACTCTTATTTTTGCTTCGGTGCAAAAATAGCCCTTATTATAATTCGTGATTATTCCTTTTTTATATGTTTATTGTCTGTTTTAGTCACCACTGGATAAACTCCCGGAGGACTGGGGCCACTGTATTCTTAGGACAGGGGTTAGCTCAGTTTCTTTGGATGGATGGATGGACTACACGCTCCTGGCATTAACAGTGCCTGCTTTAGTCCATGCCCTCAGTAACCACATGTCCTACCTGGAGCATGAATTGGCTCCTATTTCAGCTGGTAATTAATGCTGTGATTTTTATGTTCTTACTATTATTTCTCTCTTGAGAACTTTCCCTTTCCTAAAAGCTCTGTACCTGGTTGTATGCAGACTTGGTACTTCCTTGGACCTCTGGGCTTACGTACAAAGCAGTGCCAACCATCCCAGTCAAATGGCCTGTGTGGAGGAAACCAGAGGGAAAGCTTTCCAGTATTTGGACTTAAAGATACAGCAAATTATTAAAAAAATAAAAAAGAAAGAAAGAGAAAAAGAAAGAATATTTCTTATGAGTGGGGCCTGATCTATTAAACGTCTGCAGCACTTAAAGGAGAAAGCAGTGTGAATTGCACAGTAAGCATAGTTACGTATGTCCAAACACCCTGTCTTTGCTGTTGTCAAGGAGGGACTGGGCAGAGAGAAGACCCTAGACCAACCAGGCCCCAGAGAATTTCACATGACCACTAGTGTCGGACAAAGAGCTGTTTGCATGTGGGAGCCAATTATTCTATTAACTGAAGTCCTTAAAGTGCTGAAAAACAATTAACACAGTGACAAGGAAAAAAATTAAGGTATTTTCATAATTTTGTTAATTTAGTGAGCAATTAAAATTTGCTTTAGAATAGAGTCTTTACAAGTAAACCTGAGTAAAGACTCAGGTTAAAGAAATGTTGTGGTCTGCTTTTAAATACATGAATAAAAAATTCAGTCTTCTGGATTTACCTGAAGGGTCTGATTTTATCAAGTGATCTCCTGCTTGATCATCTTGTTTCCCATCAGCCTAAAAACAAAAGTAAGCCAATTAGCAAATTCAAATGTTATAGCAATAGGAGTAGCTTGTCCATTTCTAAATGAAGATACATTGAAAAAATATTACATGAAAATCAGAATAATTATAATAATGCTTTTATGAGTTTAAATGTTTTGTTTTAGTTATTTACTAGGAAGAGTAAGAGAACAACAAGCTGGGTAAGGAGGTGGATGCCAGTAGTAATCCCAGCTACTCAGGATGCTGATACAAGAGGATCGAAAGAAAGTTCCAGGCCAGCCTTAGCAACTTAGTGAGACCCTGTCTAAAAACAAAAAGGGCCTGGGATGTAGCTCAGTAGCAGAGTACCACTGGGCTCAATTCCTAGTACTACAAAACAAAACATCTACTTTCTAAACTTTCCCACTGCTACTCTGCTACTACTTTTTCAGAATCAGTTTTTGACTCTTCATTGCACCAGGTCACCAAATCTGTTTCACTGTCACTCACTGCTAACATCTCTAAATGGCTTCACCTTTTATATATCTCTGAAGCGCTGTCTCATGCAACACTTTAATCACTACTGTTATGACATCCGTCTGCTGGTTCCTATTACAAGCATGGCTATCAATAACAGCTTCTTCACCATTCTTAGTGCCAGACCATGTTCCAGGCGCTTTACCTGTATTCTGATTTTATTTTGCTGAAAATTCTTTGAGGCAGGAACTAGTATTAGGTGCACTATGAGGTTCTGAGAGGCTTAAAATTTGCCCAAGGTTGTACCAAAAGCAGTGGCAACAATAGGATTCTAGTCCAGGTCAGCGAGACTGCAGAGCCTCTGGTCATCTACCTCCCTACACCTCCAGAAGTTGAGGTATAATCTTTAGTTTGGGATCAAGATCCCATCATCTGCCCCTCCTTGGCCTTAGCATTTTTCAACACCTGCCCTTCCCTGTTCTACTATCTGTCTTCCGTCTTTCCCCTCCCTCTCCTCCTTCTTGTAGTATAGGGTATTGAACCTAGGCTTCCTGAATGCTAGGCAAGTACTCTATCACTGAGCTACATCCACAGTCCTTCGTATTTTTTATTTTGAGACAAGGTCTCCCTAAGTTGCGCTCAGGCTGTCCTGGAACTTCCAATCTTCCTGCCTCAACTTCCTGAGTCACAGGCACCACTGCACCTGGCTCTCTCCATTTCTTCTAACCTTACCTTCTTATTTAGCCCCTGTGATTGTTTTTACTATCAATCCAAATCCTATTTTCTTTCTCCAACTACCCTTGGAATGAACTGCATTTTTAGAGATTTTGGTTCCTCTTATGTTGGCTATGACATAGCCCCCCAAAACTCCAGAAGGCAAAATGATTAATTATGAGAACCATAACTTAATCAGTGGATTAATCAATTTCATGGATTAATAATTTGAATGGACTAATTGTGGGCAGGTAGGGTGTGGCTGGAGGAAGTAGGTAACTGGGAGATATGTCCCTTGGGATTTATAATTTGTCCCAAGTGTCTTGCTTGCTCTCTTCCACTCCCTATTTGTCATGAGCTGAGCAGCATTCTTCCACTATGCCCTTCTGCCAGGATCTTCTGTCTAAATTCAGGTCCAGAGAAGTGGAAACCAGCCAACCATGAACTAAACATCTGAAATCATAAGTCCAAAAAACCTTTTCCTCCTCTAAGTAGTTCTTGTCATTTATTTTGGTCATAGTGATAAAAAGGTGACTAACACAGTGCCTAATACCTTTGGCTAATGATGTTAAGTAAAACTCTGGCACTGAAGGCCAGAGAACCTTCTAGCATTTTTTCTTACTCTCTACTACACCTTACACTTTGAGCCAATCAGAACATGTGGTCTTCAAACAATCACATCTGCTCACCCACAGCTTTGGTTATGATGAAATACCCTGTCCTGATGTCACTAGGCCCTGTCTTCAACTTGGTCTGCTGGACTCCTAAGTTGAATGTTGTTGTATAGTCTTTCTTTCTTTTGGGGTGGGTGGGTGGTTACAGGGTCTTACTAGGTTGCCCAGGCTGGTCTTGAACTCCTGAGCTCAAGCAATCCTCTCACCTTAGCCACTAGAGCAGCTGGGACTAAAGGTACACACTATTGCACTCTATCTAGACAGTCTATCTTTTTCCTGAGCCACAACCCAGCCCTATTTTATATTTTACTTAGAGACAGGGGCTCACTAAGTTGCTTAGTGCCTTGCTTTTGCTGAGGCTAGCTTTGAAATTGTGATCCTCCTGCCTCAACCTCACGAGCTGCTAGGATTACAGGTGTGTACCAGCAAGCCGAGCTAACAGTCTTTCTTGATTCTCACAAATCTATGTTAATTTCCCCCTATCTTTTACTCTTATATCAGTACTTTGCTCACCTCACATTAATTAGCTTTGTATTTTAAGTCACTACAATGTTGTGAAGAACAAATATCTTTTGAGTTATATGTTGTTTAGGGCTGGGTTATCCCAGTGTTTAATGTTTTTGAGCCTCACTTTCCCAAGCTAAAGACTTAAGTATAAAGCATGGCAGACCAAAATACCAAATTATTTCATAAAGTACTGTATGCCTTTAACCTAAATATCATTCACAGCCAATAATTTTGTATCCCTCAAGTGGAAGGCACTTATTAAAACATAATTACAATTTCAAAGCCTACAAGATCACTTGCAGTATATGCCTTCATAGTTGCATGGCAGGGTTCAGGCAACCTGATAACCTGTTGTTATCAAGGAACCTGGGTCTACTTTCAAGTATAGTCTAATTATTAAAATACTCACAGCAAAGGCTAGATGATCTGTTGCCAAGCCAAAATCACCTATTTTTACATGGTCATCAGAATCCAAAAATATGTTGACAGGCTTCAAATCCCGGTGTATCATTCCCTGTATTAAGAAAGTCAAGAATCTAATGATTGCTTCACTTGCATAGTTTATACTTATACCTGTTTTCTAATCTGAAAGGCCAGCCTAGTGATGCAAACTGGGTTAGGTCTTCTCTCAGACCACCATAGTCCAGGAATCTGGTCTCTGGAATGTCTCCCAATTGTCTGGTAATCTCTCCAAAATCTCCCTCTTTCATCTGTGGTTGTCCTGATCAAGTGAAATCCAAATGGCTCCCTGTGGCACCCAAGGTTCCTTCCACTGAGTTCATCAAATTATCTTTCACTCTGCTGCATCACAAAACCCTGGTTCTGGTCAGTGAGACATACCACTTTTATTCCTTTTCTATTCCTTTCTTTGTATTATTTCCCCTGCCCAGGACATTATTGCTTTTCTCTACTCATTCAAATTTTTTTATTTGTTCTAATTAGTTATACATGACAATAGAATGCACTTTGATACATCATACATAGATGGAGTATAATTTCTCATTCTTCTGGTTGTACATGATTTAGAATCCCACTGGTCATATAGTTTATATATGTATATAGGGTAATAATGTCTGATTTATTCTACTATCTTTCCTACTCCCATATCCCCTTCTCTCCCTTCACTCCTCTCTACCTAATCTAAAGTAACTCTATTCTTCCCTAGCTGCCCTCACCTTCATTGTGAATTAGCATCCTCATATCAGAGAAAACATTCAGCCTTTGTTTTTTGGGATTGGCTTATTTCTCTTAGCATGATTTTTTCCAGCTCCATTCATTAATAGCAAATGCCATAATTTCGAATTTTACCAACATTTACAAGTGCCAATTCATTCATTCTTCCATGGTAATTCTAACAATTCACTTTGCATCCCCAGTACACACAGTAGATACTCAGTGATTACGTTAAATGAATCCTGCTTTCTCCTCTTCCTAATGGCTTATCCTAATACTTATAGTTTCATGTCCTATAATACAAAAAATAATTAATGGACTTCATTAGAACTCATTTTTATTTCCAAACTTAGAAATTTCTGCTTCCAACAAATTATTTATAAATTAGTCGTATAAATTACAGGCCTGGCTTCTTCGCATAGTAAAAACATTTTGAGTTCATGAAAATTGAGGCAAAGAAAAAAAATTAATATATTTACACTAGCTAATACATTAGACAATCCCATTTAAAAAATGTAAGCAGTGGGGCTGGGACTGGGGCTCAGCGGTAGCACTTGCCTGGCATGTATGAGGCACTGGGTTTGATTCTTAGCACCACATAAAATTAATAAAATAAAGGTCTATCCCACTTAAAAAAAAAAAAATTAAAAAAAATGCAATATTTCAGTTTGAAGCTAGGCCCTTTAGCATTTACATCATAATAGCAATTTCTAGCTTTAAAATAACATTTTATACACATAGCAAGCTATGTTACTAAAAGACTCTTATTCTTCTCCTTGCCAGATGTTTTTCTAGTTTCTTTTTATTTCCAGAAAGGGCAGCACTAATTGTTAGGATCAAATTTGGTATGTATCAACCACACTGGTATTTTATTCTAAACCAATCAAGGAATTATCTTCTATATTCCATATATGATCAAATATTTTTTCCTCATTCAGCAGTTTGGCAAACTTTCTATAAAGGACCAGGTAATAAGTTATAGGCACTTCAAGCTGTATAATCTTTGTTGTAACTACTCAAATCTGCTGTTACAGCAGAACAGTCACAGGCAATATGTAAGCAAATGAGCCTGGCTTTGTTCCAATGAAACTTCATTGATGGACAATGAAATTTGAATTCTGTTATGAAATATTATAATTTTGATTTTTAAATAACTACCTAAAGATACAAAAGCCAGTTTTAGGTTACAGAACTAAGAAAAAGAGGTATTAAGAGAGTCATAGTGTGCTAATCCCTGTCCTAACCTTCAATGTTTTCTTTGAACTTTGATACCTGGTACTATTTCTTTAGCTTTTGATACTTTGTCCTACGAAACAATATACAAAGTTTTCTATATTTTTCTCCATTTTCACCTTTGAATTTTTAAATTTAGTCATAAATTTATGTAAATGTCAGTTTTGGACACAAAATATTGTAAAGTTTACTTTCTCATGGATATAAGCCAATCCATCCAGAATCTCTCGAAAAAGTCTCCACAATCTGATGGTGTCTCGATACAACCCCTGGTCAATGGTGTCACGTAAAGTACTCTTTTCACAGTACTCCATCTGCAGACAAGAACAGACCAGGAAGGACTTGGTTGCAAAGTATAAATTAAGGAGGTTAACTGCAATTAATGTAATCATCTATTTAAAAATTTGTGATATGGATTCTAAACAGTTATAGGAAAGACGTGATTTTTTTACACTGAAAAGAAGTATTTAAAAAAAAATACTTCAAAAAATATTTTGGGGTGTAAAAATGTAGCTCAGTGGTAGAGTGCATTTTTAGCAGGCACTAGGCCCTGGGTTCCATCTCCAGCACACACAAAAATGGTAAGCAAGCAAACAAAAACAACACTGGGAGCAAATATGTATAATCTTAGCACCCCAAAATAATCATTAAAAATTTAATTTTTTTTCTGTGTTGAGGAGTAAACCCTTGCATGTGCTAGGTGAGTGCTTTACTACTAAGCTTCCATTCCTACTCATATTTATTTTTTATATAATTGGTTATTTTAAAAAAGATTTATTTGCTTAAATTCTTATTACAAATAATATGAAAATTCAGAGTGCAGTAAAATTTTATTTATTGTCTTATAAACTGCAAACTCAAATTTCCAAGAAGGGCTAATTAATCCAATGATGTCATTAGTTTTTATTTGTACATTATGACCTTCAAGTCAAGAGCAAAACATTATAAATATGTCACAGAATATTATTTCCCTTTTGATTTTTTAAAATAACCACTCAAAAACATAAAAGCCATTCTTGGCTTACAAGCCAAACAAAAACAGACATAAGTTGGATTAGACTTGTGGGTCACAAGGCCTCACCTGTATATACAGATAGTGCACAGCTTCAGTTGTCACCGATGGCTCACTTTCATGGCAACTGTTAATTTCATTGTAGTCCTCATCCTAACCCAAGAGGAACATATGAGAACTCAAACTGGGGGCTGAAGTTAAACAGGACCATCACACCATCAAATACCTCCCCTCTCCCCCCAAGCTATCCTGGTACTCTAGGAGGAAGTCAGTGATAGAACTCATCCAACGCCTATAGAAGCTTAATGTGGTTTTAAAGAAAGTTTGCTATAACCAGAATCTTCTATGTAGCTCGTAAGTCTGTTGCTACACAGAATGATGATGGGGAAAAGGAAATCAGGAGGTTTTAAAGTTGTGCAATCCATAGAACGATTCCTTGTCAAGTTAATTCTTCACTATTGATGACCTAAGGATGAGAAAGGTAGAATGTATATATGCTATTATTTTAGGGCTTCAGTGCTAATGTAATGCCTTCCTTTGGTGGGAATTAGCTAAAGCAATTTAAATGTGACCAGACTATTAAAGAGAATACTGCCCTCTGATCTATGCCCTCAAAGAACAAGCACTCAGCTGCCACTTACAACAAATGATCCTCTTGTCTTACCTCCACAGGGCCAACCTACTGCTAATTTTCTTTTTAATACCTTTTTTAAAAAAAGTATTTTTCTTCTCATAGATGTATTTAAATACTTTAAACCCTAAGTATAAAAAAGGGGCTAGTCACCATCTGACCATTCAATTTACATTTTTTATGAGGAAGGAATTTTCAAAATATATATATATATATATATTTGTACCAGGAACTGAACTCAGGGGCACTCTACTGAGCCACATCCCCAGCCCTATTTTGTATTTTATTTTGAGACAGGGTCTCACTGAACTTAGTTCCTCACTGTTGCTAAGGCTGGCTTTGAACTTGTGATCCTCCTGTCTCAGCCTCCCAAGCTGCTGGGATTACAGGTGTGTGCCACTGCGCCTGGCATTTTTTCCATTATTGAAAGGGAAAAAAAAGAGCTCTGCTTGCTCTGGAAATATACTATACTCTGGGGGATTATCTATAGAAGAATATTAATCTCTTGGCAGCTCCAACCCATCAGTTAGAATGCTCATGTCATGTTGCTCATAACCAAGAAAAATCAGGAGCATAAATTTGGGGTCCCCCTAAATCTGTGCTAAGAGATGAGATGACTCAGGATATGATGAGAAGGTTGTGACCTTGAGTCAGGTGGCTTCCGGGAAGGGAAGGGAAGGAGGGGAGGGCAAAGTACGGGTCCTGGGGATAAAAAAGGCTTTAGACACCATCTGACCATTCAATTTACATTTTTTATGAGGAAGGATTTATATATATATATATATTTTGTACCAGGGTTTGAACTCAGGGGAACTCCACTGAGCCACATCTCCAGCCCTATTTTGTATTTTATTTTGAGATAGGATTTCACTGAATTTAGCTCCTCACCGTTGCTAAGGATTCAATTGTGTGGCCAATGATTTAGTCAATTCTAACTACCTGATGGAATTTCAATAAGATATCTGGACATGGAGGCTTCGTGGGGCTTCCAGGTTGAGCACATGGCCGGGTGGGAGGATGAGGGGCTCTGATTCCATGAGGACATAAAATATATTAAGATATATTTTAAATGAATATGGCAGGGAAGCTTTGCATTTGAGATGCTCCCAAACTTTACCTTGTGTCTGGTTCTGATTTGTGTCTTTTATGATAAAATTGTAATAATAAATGTAAAAAAAAAAATTGTTGTCTTCATAATAATTAAATGCATACCACTAAAACCAAAACCAAACAACTTTGTTTTGGCAGTAGGTTAGATTACATATGCTCTTTTTAAATTTTTTTTTTTTTAGTTATAGTTGGACATAATACCTTTATTTTATTTATTTATTTTTATGTGGTGCTGAGGATCCAACCCAGGGCCTTGCAAGTGCTAGGTGAGTACTCTACCCTGAGCCACACCCCAGTCCTTGTTTATGCTCTTACCCTGATTAAATTTATAGTAAATAATTTAAATTGAGAGGAACTTAAGGTGATTTTACTTGATAAGGGAAGTACTTACAAAAAGCACAATAACTAATTCATTCAAACAAGCTCCAAGTCAACTTAACTGCTTATCTAAGAGAGTTCACATGTATACTTTTATCTGCTATGAATACACACTTAGAAAGCTTGACCCAAGTCCTAGGCACCACTATAGAAGGCTCTGCTGGCCTGGGCAGAGGAAGATGCAGAACTATGGGTCGGGTCCAAGGCCTGCAGCAATGTTTTTCAAACTTTCAAAACCATGAATCACATGAAGAAATGTTTTATGTCACACCCAGTACACATACTTATGAGACAAGTCCAGAAATGAAGTTTACTTTAAGTGTGCAGCTTTGTGTTCTCTATAGTATTAAAAATAAAATGTCTGGTTATAATATTCTAAATTGATATTATAACTCACTACAGGGTCATTACAGACTTAAAACTAGAGGATAGTTTATGAAAATAAGAAATTAAGAGTAATTGACAAGGGAGAGATCAAGGTAATTCCATGATGAGACTGTTTAGTTAATTAATTTATATTCAATTCTCATCCCCAATCATATAAAATTTTCTCAAACCCTCTAGGAAACTTTTAAAATTTTTATTTGTTAGAGGTAGTGTCTTGATTTACTTCTCAATACTAAAGATCAGTATGCTCTGTTATATATAGACTTACGAAAAACACAAGTAAAACATTTTAAATGAATGATCATGTTTTAAAATTGGTATTTACATATCAGATTAAGGCTTTAGTATTTTACCCAAGGTTTATAACATCAGATAATAGTTTCCTTACATACCTACTCTGATGAATAAAATAGTATAATTTTTATATATTTACCTGATTCTGACTTTTACTGTTCTCATCTTCATGGTCAAAGATGATATCACTTTCAGAATCTGATGCAGGTCTTAAAAAGAAACAGAAAAGTGCTAAAGAAATCAAAATCCCTGTAATAATTCTAAAAATTGACATTCAAATTAATAGAAAGCAAAAGAGGCTAGAGACATTATATTATGACTCCATGGCATAAATCTGTACATATCACCATGTGGATTTGTACTTCCCTATTATGCAAAACATATATAACTCTTGAAAATTAGCGAAATTAAGTCTCTTAAAACAAATATCATAGCTAAGAGTTATGATAAATTGTACCCAACTGGATGTGATGAAATAAAACCATGAAGGTAAATGGCCAGGATTCTGAGATGAATAAAGTTTAGTGTAGGGTTATAATTATTCATTTGGTACTTTCTTGGGAACTGCAGTTGGTATTGTATTAAGACTTCAAATTAGTTCTGTGTGTGTGTGTGTGTGTGTGTGTTACTGTACATTGAACACAGGACTTCCCTGTACTAGATAGGTTCTCTACCAATGACCTTCATCCTCAGCCCTAATATTTTTATTTGTGAGACAGGTTCTGGCTAAGTTGTCCAGGCTGGCCTGGAACTTGTGATCCACCTGTCTCATCTAACTGAATAGCTGGGATTACAGGCCTGCACCACTATGCCGATTCCAAATTAGTTCTTAAATGCTCCATGGAGTTGAATGCCTATTTAAAGCAATGCCCTTTAAGAAATTTTCTTAAATGTTTTAAATGCTACAAGTAATTTCTGTTTTCCTTTCTCCAGTGCTTAGATTTTGGAGATCTTCTGAAGATAGTGAAAAAAAATTCCTTTGGATTGCATTTGACGTACTAGGTCCATTTCTTAACATTGTCAATATTTCCAGTTTTCTAAATTATTGCCCTTTCCCCTGGCATGGGCTTGGTGGGGACTAATGACGGGGGCACATCCACGCTGCCTGGCTGGTGCCCACGCCTGTGCATGTAAGCCCTGTGCTCCTTACAGGAAGGACTGTGAGAAGACACCATCATGTTCATCCTCATCATCATCCTCATCACTGCTGGAGCCTGGGCCAGCTACAGGGAAGCGGGCGTTGGATGAGCGCTCAGCTGATGTGCTCCACTCCACTGAGCTGGTGAGGATGGGAGGTGGCGCGGCAGCCTCCAAGCTGTCCAGCTTGTTGGTGTCACTTTCTGGCTGCCCATGTGCAGCTTGTCCATCCTGGGCCAAGGGTCTTGAGTCTGGAGGTGGTGTCCCTGGGCCCGCTGGTCGCTCATGCCGCTCAATCCAGGCATTGTAGTAGCGCACGATGTTCTCATGGTGCAAGCGCGACAGCAGTGTCACCTCGCCCTTGATCCTGCGGAAGTGCCTACTGGCTGGGTTGATGGGGATGCGCTTCACAGCGTAGCAGCAGCCATCCAGCTTGTTTTGGACCTACCATACAGCAAGGGGAAGAGACCCAGGTAAGGCCCATAACCTTGCTCAAACTGGCATTTAGCTGGCATGGCCCCATTCCCTCCTGAAGAGAAACCGGAGTTCTGAGAACCAACAGCTACAGTCAAGAACTACAAGGTTGAAACTCTTATACTACTGAAAGTTTTTACACTCAAATTTAGTAACAGCTTACATAGATCAGAATGTACCAAATGTGCTAAAAGATCCTGGGTAAAATGTAGCTTTCATTCACATCATTAATTTTACTGACAATTAGTTCCCTGTTCTTCTAATGTCTTATCTACTATTTAAATTTTAAATAAATTTTGGTTTTAAAATAAAAATTATTTTCTAAAGCCAGTGTAAGTTCAGATGATGATTTTAGTTTCTGCTCTTTTTATATTTAAAGCACTCAAAACAAAGTAAACTCCAGAAATTTTAACAGACTAAAAAGCAAATGGCTAATTCTTAATTTTATAAAGCTGTCGATTTGGGCAAGTTACTTTTTTCCTTAAGACTCAATTTTCTTACTTACAAAATAGTATTTTTGTTATCAGGAAGTACCAGCACTGCCAAGGAGAAAGAGGCTAGGTGTTATGGTTTTGATTTGAGGTGTCCTCCCAAAAAGCTTATGTGACAATGCAGGAATGAACAAAGGTGAAAGGATCAGATTATGAGAGTTATAACCTAATCAGTGGATTAATCCATTTGATGGATTAATAATTTCAAAGTTTGCCTGAAGTTATACATATCTACTAAGAGATGAAACCAAGTAGGAAGAAAAGAGAGAGAGAGAGAGAGAGAGAGAGAGAAGCCAGGGGACAAGATATATAATCCCCAAGGGCTTCCAACAGCTGTTATCAGGTTACTGCTGTATTGAGTAGAAATTATAGGAAGGTAGGGTATGGCTGACAGAAGGAGATTACTGAAGGCATGCCCTCAGGGATTATATATTTTGTCTCCTGGCTTCTCTCTTTCTCTCTGCTTCCTGCCAGGTTTCATTTCTTAGTAGATATGTATAACCTCAGGCAAATTATGTAACTTCTCTGAGCCTCAATTCCCTCAACTGGAAATGGAGATTACCTCTATCCCATAAGAATGTCTTGTGAGGGCTGGGATTGTGGCTCAGAGGAAGAGTGCTTGCCTCCAATGCGTGAGGCACTGGGTTCAATCCTTAGCACCACATAAAAATAAAATAAAGAGATTGTGTCCACCTATAACTAAAAAATAAATGTTTAAAAAAAAAAGAATGTCTTGTGATCAAAAGATGAGGTCTGTAGAGCCACCTGGAACACAACCTGAAATATGGAATGTGCTCTGAAAAATAATAGTCCTGTGTTCCCTGGCTGCCACATTAATAGAGAATGTCGTGGTGCTTTCAATCTTATGTCTTCATATACACCAAGTATACTCTAAGTCACTGACTTAGGTGTGGAGCTTGCTGGAAATTTTCATAGAGGAGTTCATTTATTAAATTGAAAAGGTGTAGAAACAGTAAAGAATCCAAATGCTAACAAAATGCTAGATTACTGAGCAGACTCTCATACTCAGAGATAGAAATACAGAGGTGTGTGAGTTCTCCAAAGGAGAAACTGCAGGAAAAATGTGGGGCGAAAGGTATGAAGATTCTCTTGTTGTATGAGGTTACAAATATTTTTTAAGTACTTAAAAGGAAATGAACTTTGTTAATATTTTAATTCAATAATCTAAAAATATAAAGAAGCTGAAGTACTTGATCAAAAATGACAAACCATGATCTTTCTGATCAGGACACTTATCTTGTTTAATTAAGATTGTTTTTTTTACTGTAGGAAAATTCTTTTACTGTAAAAAAATTCTTTTTTTAGTGTAGAGGCCTTTTACAGTAAGAGTACTGCTTCTTCATAATATTCTGAAAATCCTAAACAAGACACATGATCCACTAATGGTGGGTCATCCTCATATGTGAAAGATGGCATGTGCTTTATATGTACTTTATAATACAATATTAATCTGTGTTTCCCAAAGTTTTTTAAAAAAACAACTCTTACATTATATAAAAATAACTAAAACCTCTTTCTATCAGGGGCAGATAATAAGTCACCCAAAGAGACTGAAATGAAGAAAGGAAGACCTAACACCAGCATACCTTAATAACATGTCACTAATTTTCCATCTCAATAAGAGCTGGGAAATAAAAGCCATCAAAGCCATCTGGGGCCATCTCCCAGCATGAATTCCATCTCTGTTCTAACTTTGGAATCCTTTTCTCTACAGCAACTCTAACAGCAAATGGGAGAAAAAGAGAACAATTTTCTTCCTGAACCAAAGCATACAAAAATGTTCTTTATCTAGAGGTCTTGGCTCCACTTGAAGCACTGTGTTTTTCACGTTAAGGCTCCGGCCAAGCAAGGACAGGAGAAAGAAGCACTCTTAATGTGCCTAGGGCAACTTTAGCTTCAGGAAGGTAAAGGTGATCACAGTTTCAAATAGTCCCATTCACTTCCCTCCCCAACCTCAAAATAGAAGTCAAGCCTGTAAGTCTGCAGAATGGAACAGAAGAAATTCTAAAAGGGACTGGGGCCAACTATGTGTCACACCTTGATGACTGCTCCAAAAGCTCCTTTGCCGAGAAGTTGTAATTCTTCAAACTCAATGAAATACCGGGAAAACTGTCTCTGTGTCTCACTGAAGAATGCAGCACTGGGAAGCTGGCTGCTAGGTATAACAGTCTCAACATAATCTTGTCCTCCAGAATCTAAGAAAAAAATGATTGCATTAAAAATACAGGAAGAGCTAGAAAATCCAACAGGGATATTAGCACTGGCAAAAGGGGGTGTGTAAAAAAGTACCTCTTGCTTGAGTGGCCCTTGTATACTTTCCCTCATCTTGCCTTCCTTAAAATAGGTAGAAAAATATAATTAGCCCATTTTATGGGAGGGGATAAGTAGAGCAGAGAGTAAGTGATGGAACTACAGAGCCAGACCCCAACCCAGGTCTCCTAGCCTTGGCACTACCGAGGTTCTTTAATCTGCTACGTAAGTGTCAGCAAAAAATCCAGTTACACAGCAATAAGGGTAACAAAACAGGAAGGACGATTAAATACTCATAGAGGCTACACCAATGGACACTTTATCATAGGGACTGGAAAACTCAGGCTGAGAAAACAGTCCCATGCACACAGGGACTGCTTATTGCTGAACATAAATGTATGTGTAGCTCAGAATAAAACAGATAATCCATGCAGCCCCTTCCAGTTTTAGGTTTATGAATACTTTCAAAATAATTTAATGTTAAACAGGGTATCAAAGAAGGATGGCAAGAGACTCACCTTCGGGACTTTGTTCCACTAAAGGCATTTTTGGCTGAGGGTTTATAAAGCCATGTTTCAACAGCTGCTGAGGGCTCCATCTTTCCTTGTCATCCAAGCAAACACACCTCAGTGAGAGGGAAGGGAGAATCTCAGCAACACACAAAATAAACACTAACTTAGCTATGGGTTTATTTTTAAAAAATACACATTAGAGAATTCATGTTATTTATGGACCAAAATATACATATATGTGAATATAAATCAACAAATATCCCTACAGAATCTACATGTGAGTACTAGGCTACGTGCAAGTAGAGAATTTGAAAAACAAAAACAAAAACAAACAAACAAAAAACGTGCAGTTTCTTTAGAGGCATGGAACAAATCTTTTTAAATTTCAGATAGTAGTATAATATAAGTAGGCAAGGAATTTTCAATCCCATTAACAATTTAAAAACTTGCCATGCTTAATTAAGTCTTTCTAAAAATTAGTTATAAATAAATCTTTCTAAAGGCAAAGTAAATCAGCTGGGGTTGGGGACCAGTTTGATAAACTTCAGATGAAGCCTATACACATCAAGTGTGTTGGTAACAATTAGGAATACTTTAAAAATCCCATATCTCCCTCCCTCCCTCCTTCCCTTCTTTTCCTTCCTCCCTCCTGAATACCTTCCTTCTTTCCCAGTGCTGGAGATTGAACCCAGAGGCACTCTATCACTGAGCTATATTCCCAGCACAGCTGGCCACAAACTTGTGACCCTCCTGTCTCAGCCTCTCAAGTACCTTGATTATAGGCCTGTGCTACAGTCCATGCTTACCATATACTTTCTCTTAATCCTCAATCTTTAATATACTAACTCAGCATTTAATTTTCTAATAAATAAAAATAATTTTCTATTATTTTATTTTATTTTTATTTTTTTGTGGTGCTGGGGATTGAATCCAGGGCCTTGTACATGCGAGGCAAGCACTCTACCAACTGAGCTATATCCCCAGCCCACAAAAACAATTTTTTAAAAATTTTCCCTCCTAGATGCTTTAACTCAAGCTAAAACCTAAGAACCACTGTTCTCAGTAAGCTAAACTGTGGCATTTATAACAATGACTCTAGTGGTACCACTTGGTAGCACTTGGCCCTAATTATAAACAATACACTTAAGCCCAGAACTTGACTTAAAACCTATAAAGTGGTGACAACAACTATCATGAAGGACAACATTTTACTTTTTATGACACTGCACTAAAAAAACACTCAAGGTAGGAAAAGACCCGGAAAAGACAAGATTCCAGTAAAACAGTTTGTGTAAGATTCTTTATCTCCCCCTAAATTTAAAATTCATTTCAATTATATTAGTAAGCATAAATACCTTTCCCTTGCAAATATTAAAACATGATTGATAATGATAGTCTTTGACCAAATCCTTCCTCTCTCCAGGTCTTCCCTCCTCTGACTGTACATCCTTAGACTCTTTTATGCATTTATATAAATAAACACACAACCACCCAAAATAATACTGTATTTTAAAAAATTACATTTAATTAACTATTTTTGGTAGTATTAGGGATTGAACCTGGCCAGGGTCACTCTACCACTGAGATACATCCCCAGCCCTTTTAATTTTACTTTGAGACAGGGTCTCACTAAGTTACCCAGGCAAGCCTCCATCTGGTGATCCTCCTTCCTCAGCCTCCCAAGAAACTGAGATTACAGGTGTGTTCTACTGTGCCCAGCTAATGTATTGATATTTTGGGGCAGCATCATCCTGTACATATTATTCTTTAACTTGCTTTTCTGTGTGTGTGTGTGTGTGTGTGTGTGTGTGTGTGTATAAAATATATATGACAGCGGAATGCATTACAATTCTTATTACATATATACAGCACAATTTTTCATATCTCTGGTTATATACATAGTATATTCACACCAATTTGTGTCTTCATACCTGTACTTTGTAAAAAATTTAAAGCCTGCCCAGAATAAATTGTATTCTTATAAATAAATGAGATTTTATACCATCAAGATCCCACTTAAAACAATGAAATTCTCTAAACCAATCATTTGGGCAACATAGTAGCCATAAGTGAAAAAGGCAAATGCTAGGTCTGACTTTGAACAAAAAACCTGTACTTTGGATAATAATGGTTCTCACATTCCACCATCATTAATTACCCCATTCCCCCTCCCTTCCCCTCCAACCCCCCTGCCCTATCTAGAGTTTGTCTATTCCTCCCATGCTCCCTCTCCCTATCCCACTATGAATCAGCCTCCTTACATAAAAGAAAACATACAGCATTTGTTTTTTGGGGGATTGGCTAACTTCACTTAGCATTATCTTCTCTAACTCCATCCATTTACCTGAAAATGCCATGATTTTATTCTCTTTTATTGCTGAGTAATATTCCATTGTGTATATATGCCACATTTTTTAATCCATTCATCTAATCCTGTAGTATGCTGTTTTTAAGTCCTTTATAGACCGAGGAGAGGGATAGCTGTGTCAAATGGTGGTTCCATTCCCAATTTTCCAAGAAATCTCCATACTGCTTTCCATATTGGCTGCACCAATTTGCAGTCCCACCAGCAGTGGATGAGTGTACCTTTTTCCCCTGCATCCTCGCTAACTTGCTTTTCTCTTTCAATCATGTGTTTTAGAGATCTTTCTAAGCCAGTACTTAAAGATTTGTTATTGATTTTTGTAGATGCATGAACCTACTAGAATTCATTTACACATTCTCCTATTATTATTTACAATTATTTCATATATGTGTGTGTTTGTATATGTGTTGATATATATATACATATACATATATACATACATAAAAGCTGCAATGACCATCCCTACACTTGCCCTGTTGGGTTTCTGAAGTGTATCACCTCCAACTCAACTATGACATTAATGTGACATGACAACAGATCTTGATCAGAAAAAATTTAAAGTCTGACCAGAATAAATTGTATTCTTATAAATAAATGAGATTTTACACCACCAAGATCCCACTTAAAACAATGAAATTCTCTAAAC
This sequence comes from Marmota flaviventris, assembly GCF_047511675.1. Classification (NCBI taxonomy): domain Eukaryota; kingdom Metazoa; phylum Chordata; class Mammalia; order Rodentia; family Sciuridae; genus Marmota; species Marmota flaviventris. The sequence goes on along the minus strand of NC_092499.1, from coordinate 88,916,930 downwards.
CAATCATTTGGGCAACATAGTAGTCATAAGTGGAAAAGGCAAATGCTAGGTCTGACTTTGAACAAAAAGGATGAAATGGGGCTGGCATTGTGGCTCAGCCGTAGAGTGCTCACATAGTACATGCGAGGCCCTGGGTTCGATCCTCAGCACCGCATAAAAATAAATAAAGGTACTGTGTCCAACTACAATAAAAAAAATAAATATTTTTAAAAAAAGGATGAAATGTGGAAAGTTCTCATTCAGGCAGAGAACTAACATCGATTCAGTCAAGTGCTAGGAAGGGTTTGAAGCTCTTTACAGGTGTTAACTCATCTGATACTCACAGCAAGGGCAGGGTGTCTCAGTCCCTCAGCCAAGAAGGAGTAGGAGATGTGACCCAGCTGTCTGGCTCCAGAGTCTGAGCTCTTACCCAGAACCAACAAATAAAACTGTAACTACAGATGGAATGTTGCCACACTTTGTGAATGATTTTTTCTTTGGTTAACTGGGGTGAAACAGCGAAGGTAGTAAAATAGTATCTTGCAACTCTTTCCTAAACAAACAGGGTCTATTGAAGCACTTTTGGAAGACAGAGGAATGGACACAATATTCTGAAGGACAACCATGTTAAAAGGATAAGAAACAGTGCTGATCTCAAGTTAAAAATTGATAGAACATAGAGTGGTTTCTTTTTTTTTTTTTTTTTTGTGGTACTGGGGATTGAACCAAGGGCCTTACACATGCTAGGCTACGTCCCCGGCTCAAACTAATATTTGGGAGCCATTTCTGTAAGACAAGAACTAGGAAAGTTTTATTCCTGAGACTATCATTCTGCTACTAAATGTGAAAAAATATCTTCTAATTAAACCCTCCTGTGCTGTTTAAAAATAATACACAATGCTATTGCTAACTTTTACTAAATTACTCTTGATCAATCAAGAACAGAAAGTTCAAAGTGACACTTTGAAGACTAAAACCATTTTTTCCATCAGCTATTCCATTGCCATATTTGTCATTTCAGCCAAACTCATAATTAGGGTGCACTAAAATAAGTATTTTTAAAGTTCTATCACACTTAAAAGGAATCATAAAAGATTTCTTTAAAAATCTTAAGATTTTTATATACTCTATGGAAAGAATACAGCATACAGAAGAACAAAGTTGATTTCTTTCTACAACTATATGTATATTGTGTCTACTTCTATTTTGTGGTACACAAAAACTACCTCACTTACACATGGTCATATGTTGCTTAACAACTGGGATACATTCTGGAAACATGTCTTCAGATAATTTTGTCATTATGTGAATATCATAAGTGTGCTTCTAGAAATGAACATGAGCTAAATCATGTCTTTGGATGACACAATCTATGGGACTACTATAAGTACAGTAGGTTGTTGAAAGAACCTGTTATGTGGCACATGACTATACAAGAGCAAGTACTATTTATAACAAGTAGGATAGTAACAGGGAATAATACCATGGGGTCAGCTGGCAATTGGTAAAGATGAGAATAGGGAAAGAAATGTGAAGGGTAAAAGAAAAGAAATGTAGGGAGTAGACAAAGTGAATTAAAGCAAATAACTGGGAAAAAGAAATTAAAAAAACAAGACAGGGTCGGCCAGAAAGGGAAGAGTCAAAGGGGAAAAAAACAGTCTAGGTCAACTTCTGCAAGAAAGCTAGATCAGGAGAATATCTGAAAAATCCAGACAGGAAGGATCTTATCTCCTATTTAACAGAAACTGAGGGAACTTAGCTCTGGCTTGGACCGAGAACAGATATGGCGAAAGTAGAAAATGCTGAATTGAAGAATCCAGACAAAGACTTTAGGCCCAAGGAAAACTCTCCAGTCAATGATTCTCTTAAATCAGATTAAACTTGGTTTTATAATTAAATGTGCACCTGTAATTCACAGGTGCTGAAAAAAGTCTGGCTAGAGTCAGGAAGTCATTTGCTTCTCAAGACTTGGCTGAATGAGACAGCCAAAGAAGAATGAGAACACGAGGCAGCATCACCCTTGAAGCTCTTTTTTAAAAAGGAGGTCTTGTGATGTGATGTGATTCAGCAACCTGTACACTCAGAAAAAGGAATAATTATACCCCATTTGATTCAAATGTATGATATGTCAAGATCACTGTACTGTCATGTGTAACTAATTAAAACAAATAATAAAATAAATAAATAAAATAAAAAGGAGGTCTTGCCTTTGATCTGCATAATCAAAAAAGCAGGAGTAAAACGCAATTAGAAAATTTCAATGACACTCACTTCTTGAGGAAATCTTGAAAGTCGGCTGGTAAATCACTGGGGATGGTCACGGGGTACTCTCCACATTCCTGTCCTTGGCTGAGGGAGAGTAGCAAAAGGCCAAGATGCCAAACATCCCCCTTCTTCCCTGTTTTATAAGGCAGGGCATTGTCACTAAAACGCACTCGGGTTTGCTCAAACACATCCTCCTTGCAAAAGTCCGCTAGGCGTTTAGAAATGCTGTAATCTGTAATCTTGACAGTACCCTCTGCATCTACCAAGACAGTCGATGCACTCAAGACCTTGTGCACCACAGAATTGCTGTGAAGATAATCAAGGCCTGACAAGAGCTGAGCTGCATACTTGCGAAGCTGATGCATAGGGATGGGGCCTAAGTGATTCAGGTGTGTAGCGAGAGAGACCCCATTGATGTGCTCCACTAAAATGTCCACGGTGATGGAGTTGTCTTGCTCTTTGAAATTCATGGCAAAGTATCGTACCACATTTGGATGACTCAATTTCACCAGTGAGTTGAACTCTGTTTCTGCCCCTTGAAGCTGATAAGGAAAAAAATTTTAAAAAAAGATAATATTGGGTAAGTCAGCATTAATGGATGTTTCACTTTAAAAGTGAAGTACTTGAAAGAAAATATACTTTCATGAGAGGAGAAAAAATATTCCCTGAATAGAATAAAGGTGAAAAAAATTCAATTCTTAATTCAAAATCTTAGTGTATAAATACTATAAAATTAGTGAATGGCTTTTAAAATCAACTTATTTTGAGTTAAGCCATGGAGACAGGGGAACCACTCATTTTAAAATAACCTTTTTTGATTATAATAAAATCACTATAAAAGTTTTTTAAATTAGGGACTAGGGGTATAGCTTGGTAGTAGAGTACTTGCCTACCATGCATGAGACCTGGAATTCAATTCCTAGCACCGCAAAAAGAATTTTTAAGTTAATACAAAGGTAAAAATATCCACAAATTATCTATATTATCACCATCCAAAAAAAAACTTGTGATTTTTTGCATTTATAGTTTTTCTTTCTAAACATAAGAAAACTCACATTTCTAAACACCAAGCTTTATCTGCTTTTTTTCCTTAAGCTTGGTATTATAGATTAATAATAAACTCTTCTTTCAATCCCCAATATTGCAAAAAGAAAAAATCTGCAGTTCCCCCCAAATCAGTTTGAAGCAATATTTTTAAAGAGTAGAGAAGATATATGTAACTTCAAAAAGCACAACTTCGGGGGCTGGGTTGTGGCTCAATGGTAGAGCGCTTGCCTAGTACGTGTGAAGCACTGGGTTCAATTCTCAACACCACATAAAAATAAATAAAATAAAGGTACTGTGTCCATCCACAACTAAAAAAAAAATTTTTTTTTTTTTTTTTGAAAAAGCACAACTTGGGCTGGGGATGTGGCTCAAGCAGTAGCGCGCTTGCCTGGCATACGCAGGGCGCTGGGTTCGATCCTCAGCACCACATAAAAATAAAATAAAGATGTTGTGTCCACCGAAAACTAAAAAAATAAATATTAAAAAATTCTCTCTTTCTCTCTCTCTCTCTTTAAAAAAAAAGAAAAGAAAAAGCACAACTTTGGGCTGGGGTTGGGGCTGAATGATAGAGCTCTTGCTTCGCATGTGTGAGGCACTGGGTTCGATTCTCAACACCACATATAAATAAATGAATAAAAAACGTCCATTGACAACTAAAAAAAAACAATTAAAAAAAAAACCCATACAACTTTGAAATAGTTGGAGTGATGGTTGTTAATGCCATAAGGGCTGAGAAAGGAGAGCAAGAAGGCAACTGCAGAAGTTTTGTCCATATTGTGAAGTTCTCAAAGAGGGAACAAGGCTAAGAAAACTTTGAAGAAGATGCTTGCCCTCTAGTCCTCTCTTGGTTAAACAGAACTCATCCACTCTGGATCATCTCGGAGCCCAAACACAGAACTCTTTTGTTCTACCATCTCCATTTACTTTAGATTGGCCTTTTGCTTAGCCAGCCATGGTGAATACTTACCTGCTTTTTGCACTTATCAATTTTCTCTCTTTCTTGACTGGTAAGGAAAGGACCAATTTTTTTCTGCCATTGAAGGACCCACTCATACAACAGGACAAAGCTGCCAGTGGCTGTTTCCAATGCATTGTAAACTAATTTTCCAAGTTGTTCATCACTGCCTGCACATTAAATAGACAAGGTAGTTAAATCTCACTGAATGTTTTCTATGCAGGGAAACAAGGGAGGGACTGTATATTCATTCATTCAATAATAGATGCCATGTGCTAACCATAAAAACATGATTCTTTAATAATGTGCTTTGTAAACTACTTTTAGTATTTAACAATGTATTGAGAGTCCTAAAATATTAATTTTTATAAAGGAAAAAGAATTGACAATGAGATGCTAGTATCAGGTCAAATAAAGAGAACAATGTTTTATTCTGTTAACCATTATTTACCATTATTACTTTCCTAACCAGTTCACCTTTGCTGGCTATGCTACTGACCTACCTCACATAGCTAAATACCAACTCAAATGACAGAAAGAATTTGGAAATAAAGAATATCCCTCAAGATTATTTCAAGCTGGGTGCAGTGGTGCATGCCTATAATCTCAGTGGCTCAGGAGGCTGAGGCAGTTCAAGACCAGCCTCAGTAACTTAGCAAGGCCCTAAACAACTTAGCGAGACCTTGATTAACATCCTTGGGTTCAATCCTTCATACCAAAAAAAAAAAAAAAAGATTATTTCGTCAGTAGGCTGGGGATTAGCTCAGTGGTAGAATGCTTGGTGGTGGTGGTGGTGGGGGGGGCGTTGGGAGGAAGGGAATGATTATTCCAACAGTGCAGAGATTAATGTACACTACAGTAGAACTAGCTTTTAGTAAATTTGAAAATATGAATACGCCAATGACTTTCTAAAAACAAACTTTGAACATACCCTGTAAATAAAAACTGGCCAATGTTTTAGAGGGAAGGAAGTTTAAAGCTAGAAAGGGAGACATATTTATTTAGTAATAGGCATATGGTTTCCACTTATATCTGTGAGAACTAAATTTTTGTAACACCAGAAGTTTTCTTATGAAACTCTTCATTTTCACTAAGGACTGGAACAGAAAAGTATCAAAATACTGGAGAAAATGAAAAACATTCTTTTGCTTTATTTTTATTTATTTATTTTTCAACAGTGTCTTACCATGTTGCTGAGGCTGATCTTAAACTTGTTATCATCCTACCTCAGTCTCTCAAATAGCTAGGATTACAGGTTCATGCCATGGGGCCTGACTATTTTGTTTTATTTCCTATTTACCAAATCATAGCATATATAGCACCCTTGGCATTACTGATTCTTCACCAGACAATCTTTTGTTGTAGGATGCTGTCTTGTGCCTAGCCTTCATCCACAGCACACACCTCTGCTCCCAGACTTAACCATCAAAAATATCTGCAAGACTTGGGACACAGATCAACCATAGAACAATTGCTCCCTCATGGGTGAGGGCTTGATTTTCATCCCCAGCACTACAACAACAAAACAAACAAACAACAACAAAAGAAACTGCAGATATCATCAGATGTCCCCTCAGCTAATAACTGTCCCCAGTTGAGAACCACTGATATGTAGTATTCTTTTTCTTTTAGCATATAAATACTACTTTGATTTTTCTTCATAATGAAGAAAAAAATTTAAGAATACTGATTATTATGTTTTCTACTTGAAAAATGAAAAGTGAAGTAACTTGTATGTATAAAATAAAGTAGTCTTAGCAAAAGTAGTTTGGAGAAATATGGCTATACTGCCTCACCTAAATTTCTTAACTTCAGAAGTAATTCTTACTTCAGAGAAATGCTAATAATTAGAGATTTCAATTAAAATGATCTATTGTATTAGTAACTCCTGAAAGTCTTAGCTTAAGAGAAAAACTCTGATGTTTGAAAATTTGTCAGCCAAAGGAAGCAACCTGAGAAATGTGGGACTATATAGTTTACTGGAGACGAAACGTTAAATGTTTATGAGATGGAGGCTGATGTGATCTACAGCAAGCCTAATTAAATTTGTGTGTTATATAGTTCACTGTCCTGTAATATTCATTTCTCCAATTCGGACTAGGAAGGCACTTCATAATTGCTAGGTTTTGAAAAAAAAATTACAATTTTATTATTGCCACCCTCTTGTCTCTTTTTCCATGATGGAAATGATAAAAGGAACAGAAGAACACACTGCTCTGAAGCTAAAGGAAAATGTTATCAAAAGAACTCTGATTAAAACTCTGTTATATTTTGGTAATGGTCGTTTATATATAGACAGTTCCACAGTGCTTCATCCACATATGTAAGTAAGTTCCTTTTTTTTCTAGTTCTAACAACTTTACATTGAAAAACAAATACTAATTAGTTGGTTTTTTTTAAAATAAAAACATATCATTGAACATTAAAATTGAATTAGTTTAGCTTTTATAAAAACACTTTGTAGGAAATTTAGGCATGTTTTAAAAACTAGACTCATTGTGAGAAAACAAAATAAATTATTCACTACTTGATGATTTAATAAAAAAATTCTTCCGTTGTAAATATGCTTCCCAATGAAGGGATTAACTAAGGTGAATTTGTCTAATGAATACCAGTGAGAATAAGAGACCAAGTTAATTTGCCTTCCTGATTTCCCCAGGTTATTAAAGTTAGGGAGCTTGTGTTGTCAGTTTATGAATCTGAAAGTCTCTGAATTAAAGACAGTCTTGGTTCTCAAGCCAACTATCTCTACCATGGTCTTAATTTGCCCAAACAGTTTCTGTGAGTATTGTAGCCTTGTGTATGCAGAGCCCTATACTGTCCAGGCTGCTTTCAGTCAGTGAAGGTTAAATTTCCAGTTCTTAGACTACTCAGATGTTTGGTTCTTTGTCTACCTGTTGCCTATGCCCTGGCAATTCTTTTGCTTATTTGTATCTCCTTAAAGAGAAATGGCATAAAGACTCTGAAGGAAAGCAAATTCCATCTAGATAATATGGCTATCTTTTAACTCTGGCAAGAGTATTCATGGGATGAAAAATCAAAGTCAACTGTCAAATTATCAAGCAAATCTTACACCAATTAGTAGTTACATCAATATGGCTAAGAAAAGATAAGTTACATTTAGGAAGTAGATCCCCAAAACTTGATTTTAATATAAGCAATTCAAATTCTGAATTGCAGAGCCAGCTTTACTCCAAAAAGCTATCCATAGACAAAACTGGTAAATAAGACATAAAAAATAAAGTAATTTTCCTGGCCAGGTACAACATTCCACGCAAGAAAATGCCAAATCAATGGATACCAACTTAAGAAAATGAGATTTGGTCATTAAACATCAGAGGCATTAGAACCATTTTGTTACACATTTTATTAGTATTAGAAGCACATGACTTAAAATCTGATTGATAATATTTAAACCTTTTTTGTTTCAAAAAGCTTAGATAATTTGATGACAAATTTAAGTTACTTTTATGACCAATTTAGAATTTTACTTATGCTAACAGTATTTCCAACAGCACAGTTTTACTTCCGTTTTATGTTAGGGGAAACCTGAACAACTTCTCATTCCAGTCACAAGGAATGGGAGCTAGAATGACCAACAGCCTGCTTGACAGCCTTCTTTGGACTATGCTGGTGTAGACAACATGGTATCTAGTCCACCCTGTTTCCTCACAATCAGCTTTTGTCATAACAATAATTTAAATTAACTTAGCTAGTTTACTCACCAATACATTTCCCTTTGTGCACCATGAGCTGATCAGGACTACCCACGCAGAAGTATAGGATTTCACAAGAGCCAGGAGAATCTTCACTACTACATAAAGAATACTGACGTTCTCGCCTTAAAAATAAATTTGGACAATGATTTTTTTCTTTAAATTAGGATTAGCACAGGACATTCCTGTTCCTGTGTTCTTCTGCTTAGCCCATTCACACTCCAACATCTGTATTTTGGGAATGGAGCTGAAGGGGCTAATGAGAAAGCTGTTCAACTCCCCTACTTCCCACCACTGCCTTCTCCTCATGGACTCTGTAAAGCCCCTGTTCTCAGTTTGTGCTGACCAATATGTGGCTATTTAAATTTAAATTAAATAAAAATTCAGTTCAAGTGTAGTCACTGCATTTAAGTACTCAATCACAACATGTGGCTAGTGGCTACAATATCAAGTAGTACAGATGCAGAATATTTCTAGTGATTAAGATTAGTCCCACATCTCTTCATTCCCATGCACATATATATCTGGAGATAGCTCCAAAACAGGGGGTTTTAGAGCCCTCACATATTCCAGGTTCCTACTGGGTCCCAACCATTGAATGCTTATTCATTCTCTCATTTGTGTTTGGTAGATACTCCTTGTTATTTCCTTCTATAACTTCTCCAAAATACTCAAAATCCAACCTCTGCTTTTTTTTTTTAACTTTATTTTTTATTTCTTTATTTTCCTACTTTTCCCCCACTAGATGAGGAACAATAGTTGAGAAGCTACATTATAAAAACAACAACCACCAAAAAAAAAAAAAAAAACAAAAAAATTGAGGGAGAGGGTTGCACTGAAGAAGTAAGGGAGAAACCTCTTGATAGTCACAAGTTACATAAGAAATGCTTTGATAAAATCTTACAGTAGTTTTGATTTGCATTTCTCTAATTACTAGAGATGTTGAACATTTTTTCATGTATTTGTTGATCCGTTGTATATCTTCTTCAAAGAAGAGTCTGTTTAACTCTTTAGCCCATTTATTGATTGAGTTGTTTTGTGTTTTGGTGTTAAGTTTTTTGAGTTCTTTATAGATCTTGAGACTAGTGCTCCACCTGATGTGGTTATGACAAAAATTTGCTCCTAAAATGTAGGCTCTCTCTTCACCTCATTGATTGTTTCTTTTGCTGAGAAGAAGCTTTTTAGTTTGAATCCATCCCATTTATCAACTCTTGACTTTATTTCTTATGCTTCAGGAGTCTTGTTAAGGAAATTGGGGCCTATTCCTACATGAAAATTTGGGCCTACTTTTTCCTCTATTAGGCACAGGGTCTCTGGTCTAATTCCTAGGTCCTTGATCCACTTTGAGTTGAACAGCAGTTATCAAGAATACAAACAACAGTAAGTGTTGGCAAGGATGTGGGGGAAAAGGCACCCAGCCTACCCCTACATTAGTGATAAGATTATGTATTATGACACAAGTCTTTTATACCAAATATTCTAAATACCAGGGAATAAGAACACATTGTAATTCTGTTTAAATTTCGGCTTTTGAAATTATTTGCGTAAACAGGGAGTACACTGACATTTATGGAAAAAAGAATAAACGCAAAGATTCAAAATGATATGCTAAACTACACAAATTATCCAGAAGCCCTTCAACATCGGCTCTGTCCCCTTCAACAGATGGTGACAAGATCCATTTTAGTCTAGGCCATCTCAATGCCCTTTAGTTGACAGTGTGCAAATACTTGATTTTAAGGTGTTTTAGAATATTAACCACCCTATTATGACTGATTCTCACAAACACAGTGTTAGGAGTGTTACAAAAAAAAAAAAAAATTAGAATTAAGGGAAAAGTGGAGAAAATTTAAAAAGTGAAAGTGTCAACAAAATGACAAATGTGGCATATGCTACATGAGACAGACAACAGAAATAATTCTGGAGGTTAAAAAATACATCTAGAGTATGAAAAGAAGGTTTTCATCCAAAAAGCTCTGTATATATTGGATGCTTCTACTGTCTACTGAGACTCATCCACAAGTAAAATGTCTTCTCAATGCCATCAGAATCACAGCTCTACTGCAAACAAATGGTGTTTAGAAGCGAGGACACTGATGTCCTCGTCAGTGGTCTATTCTGGATATGGAATGTCCATGGGATTTGCAATATTACTAGAAATATCACTCATGTTGTCAGCTTTGTCAACCAGCAGTACCCAATGTACTAAGGAAAGAGTGTTTAAAACAAAATTGCCAAATAATACTAAACATGTCTTATAAAGGATAGAGAAGTTAACATAATTAAATTTTAGAAGACTAAATTAAATATCTAGGACCTTGATAACAACAACAACACCCTAAAAAAACTGAAAAGGAAAAAAGCAGACAATTGACAGAAAGAAAAGCTGCAAATCATCGAGTGCCAATCCTTCAGAATCTGGCTGCTATCCAAGAGACTGGTCTACCCACACAATCAGAGTGTGGAGGTGCTACAGTCTGGATCTGAGAGGTCCCCCACAGGTCCCTGTGGCTTGGTCCCTAGTTAGGTGCTTTTGGGAGATGGTAGAACCTTTAACGTAGGGCCCAGTAGGAGGTCTTCAGGTCACTGAAGGGGACAGTGGGGACATGGCCCCTTCCTTTTCCTTTTATGACCCAGCCATGAGCTGCTCCACCACACACTTCCTGCCATGATGCATTGCCTTGCCATTGGCCCCAAAGCAATGGAGACTGAAATCTCCAAAAGTGAGCCAAATTAAACTTTGCCTCCTTATAAGTTGATCATCTTAGGAATTTTGTTCCAGTAATAGAAAGCTAACAATATAAGAGGTTGGGATGGGAAGGAGAATCAACTCTGAAATTGGGACTGCAGCAGTCTAAACTTCCTGCCAAACTCACCAAGATGCTAGAAAAAACTCTAGCTATTCAGGATCTTTGTAGAAAAAAAAAAAAGAATTCTTGATATTGTTTGAGGTGAATCAGTCTGTGTCTGCTGGGAATCAAATTGAGAAACAGTAAGCAATGGAGGAACATGGGTTTGGAGAGATGTACAAAGGATCCCCTCACCTCCATCTACATTCCTTATGTTAGTGGTTTCCCAAACTTTTGAGGGGGGGCGAGTGGAGAAAATCCCATGTCTTTTTTTTTTTTTTGTAGGCTGGGAGCTCAAATTCATATTTATTTATAGTCAATTGGTATAGTGTCAGAAACAAGCAACCTATGAGCTGAATATAGCCCATAACCCCAAATTTATGTTTTTCTTAGCTTTCATGATATTTAAAAACCAAGACCTTTCCTGTCAGTCTACATTTTGGCATATTTTGGTAGGGATGCGCCTGTCTATATTCCTGTTCCCACAGCCCCCAGTCTACCTTGTTCCTTAGCTGCCTGGCTCCTGGGGGCACTCGAGTTCAAGTCTCTGGGTTGGAGGCTGCAGGGAGAGCAGGAGAGACCACGTCCACTCCCTTGACTAAGACGTGGCACTTGTCTCCAGCAGGAGACTGCTATCCTTGAGCTCAGTTGCCTCTTCGGGAGGGGTTCCTCATGTAGGACGCTGACCATGGTCCCTGAGGCTTCAACTGAAAAGGAACTGACTCCAGCTTGAGAGACCGTCAGTCTCTCTTCTTCTGTTTCTTCTTTTTGGTGCTCTGGTCAGTGCTGATTCTCCTTCTCTCCTCCCTGAGTTGCTGCCGCCTCCTCTTCTTACCTCTGTTCTCTATTTCCTCAGTCCTGCCATTGTCACATTCGCAGCTTACATCCGAGACCTCCTCCTCTTTCCTGCACTGCTGTCTCTTCTTGTTGCTTCTGTTACCGCAGGGCGAGCTTCCTGCTTCCCTGGCTGCACCCTCTAGAGCAGTCTCCTCTCTGTCCCCATCAGCTACGCTCAAGTCCTCCTCAGGCTGCCTTTTCTTGTCTCTGCGGCAGGGGTCCCTGTGCGCTCTGCTCATCACCTCCTTTCTCCCAACACCACTTGCAGGATCCTTCCCTCTTCCTTCTCCACCCAACATCCCCGTCTCTTCCTCCCCTTCCTCCCCTTCACGGGTGCGGTCTCTTCTTCTTCTTCTTTTTCTTAAGAGACTGACGGGTTTGCTTTCTGCTCCAGGGTTCCTCGAGCCCACCGGGCCCCGCAGCCTCGTCCTCTCCACTCTCTACGGCTGTTCCCCCTCTCTCATCTGAGACCTCCTCCTCTTGATGTCGTCTTTTCTTCTTTTTGCTTTTCCTGGTGCTGTGCTCAGTGTGTTCTGGGTGCTCCTCATCCACACTGTGCTCAGTTGCTCTAGGCTCTTTCTGTTTCCTTTTCTTTTTTGGGGGGGTTGGGGGGCTGGCTTTCAGACTGTGGCTGCGAGGCCTCAGAGACATGGCCTTTAAGATGAGCCAGGAAGGCCTGCTCCTGGGCCTCTAGCCGAGCAAGCTTGGCCTTCATTGTGATCCCAAGACGTGCAGCCTTGTGTGCTGTTCGCCCCTCGCAGGCCTGGAGCAGCATCTCATCAGTCAGGATCTTTGGGGGCCTGGGCCCCTGGCTGTCGTCATTACTGCCACTCTCCAAGTTTCTGTCTGGCTTCTCTCCACCCGAAGTCAGCATGGCCGTCTAGGAGGGATGAAGTGCGTGGATATGGCCCACTCAAACCCACTACCACCCCTCTTCCTTTTGGAAGCCTCCCAGGAATTCATAGCCTAGGCAGGAATTTGCCAGCCCCCAACTTGCTCCTTGCAGAGTCACAGGTGTGGGGGCCTGCATACTTCAACCTGGCAAAAGGTGGACTGCAGCTGCTGGAAGCAAGCAACCTCGGGTTCATAGCTTCACGAACTTGTGATACAGCATGTTCGGCTTGGGATGATTATGAGTGGTCTTCTTGGAAAGGCGTCTTATCTGCACTCCGTCCTGCCCAGTTTCTACTACCAAGTTGGCTGCAATCTTGTTGAAAAGCTCATTCCACCAGTGGTGTGTGAACTCCTTGGCAGGATCATGTCCCATCCCATGAGTATCTTGCTTCAGAGTCACCTTGATGGCCTGGGTGATGCCATTCTCCTTCCGGCCTAGTCCTTTGCCTTGAGTCCATCCATGCTTTAGCAGCTGCTCCTCAGCAAACTTCATCCCATGACTCTTGACCTCTGGGGTGATGCTCATGGTGGGCAAAGAGGCTCGCCTTTCACCAGAGGAGGAGAAATGACATCATCCCTCCTTGAGAGGTGCTCTCTGCGGAAACATGCGCCACGCCTGACTCGGGCGCCGCCATCTTCTGAAATCCCATGTCTTATATACCCTTAGTTATTTCTTCTCAGAACAGATGATTTACTAGCAGTTACCATACTTGGCTTTAGAACAGGGCAAACAAACTAGGAGATAACCTGATTTTGTTTGATGGTAGAAATGTGGGCAAGGACTGAGGAGAACTAGGTCTATACTTTACAAAAGACAACAACACTGAACTATCCACTTCAAAATGGTTAATATTATATCATTTGAATTTTACCTTAATTTTTTTTTTTAAACGTAAATCCTCAATCCTTCATGACTTGAAGGACACAGAAAATAAAGTTCTTTAACAAAAACAAAAATTCAGCAGTGAAGAGCTGGGTCAAAGAGCCAGTTCCCCAATGATCAGGCCTTTAAGTCCTTGCCACCATGTTTTTTCATGCATGTTTTTCTTTTCTCTCTTTCTCTTGCTTTAAGAAGTAGAAATTTTGTGTTTAACAACTAATTTCTTTTGGTATTGGGGATTGAACCAGGGGTGCTTTACCACTGAGCTACATCACCAGCCCTTTTTATTTTGAGACAAGGTCTCAAAATTGACTGGGTCTTGATAAATTTCTGAGACTGTCCTCGAACTTGTGATCCTCCTACCTCAGCCTCCTGAGTTCCTGGGATTGCAGGTATTTGCCACCATTCCTGGCAAAACTAATTCTTGATATACCCCACAGATAAAGAAAAGCAGACTTGCTTGGGGTAAAGAGGCTGCAGACACTAAAGGCACAAAAATCACAATCTCTCGTTTCTTTCTATTGTTTTTCTCTTGTGCCCTCCTTTCCTACATCAGGTCATTTATTGAACAACTACTATGTATCTACCAGGCATTGAGGAAGACACCCATGTATCTTTGCTCTCATGAACTTTTCATTCTCCATTACAAAAAGAAAACAAATGAGTGAGAATTTCATCTAGTGCTAAGTGCTATGCAGAAAAACAGGGGTTGGGTGTGTGAATCAGTGGTAGAGAGCTTGCTTAACATGTACAAGGCCCTGGGTTCCACCCCCAGCGTTACAAAACCAAAACCAACCAAACAACAACCACCATCACCTCCTCTAGCCAAACTTTACCTGCCTTTGGTTACCACACAGTTAATCCCAAACAAACAAACAAAAAACAGAAAACGAAAAAAATTAAATAGAGAATCAGATAATAGGTACTAAGCAGAGAAGTAGAGTAGAGGGCAGCTCAGGGGAGGTGTCTCTGAGGAGGTCATACTTCAGGAAAGAACTGAATTAGAAGCAGCAGCCATGCAAAATGACATAGGAAAAGCGTCCTAGGCAGAGTGACAGGCAGAGGCCCTGAGATGAGAAGGTGCTTGGTGTGCTCAAGGAGTGATGCTGTGAGGCAAGGGAGGGGAGAGTGATGGGGAACTAGATGCTAAAACCACTCACTTTTTACTGTGGTTTCCCCAATGTCCATTCTCCGCTTGTGGCCAGGAAGACGAGTCCACAATTGTTTTAGTCAGCTTTTACACTGCTGTGACTAAAAAAATCTGACCAGAACAATTTTAGAGGAGGAACAGTTTATTTGGGAGCTCACAGTTTCAGAGGTCCCAGTTCACAGATAGCCAGCTCCATTCCTCAGGGCTCAAAGTGAGGCAGAACATCATGGCAGAAGAAAATGGCACTTGATGATCACTTGATGACCAGGAAGCAGAGAGAGAGAATCCACTTGCCACATACAAAATATATGCCCCAAAGGCACGCCCCCAATGCCCACCTCCTCTAGACACACACTACCTGCCTTTGGTTACCACACAGTTAATCCCATCAGGTGATTGATTCACTGATTGGGTTAAGACTCTCACAACCCAGTGATTTCTCCTCTAAACCTTCTTGCATCTCATCGTTTCACACATGAGCTTTTGGAAACACCTTACATCCAAACCACAACAACAATGTAAATCAGAAGGTATCGTATTTAGTCCTGAGTAACACCCTTCAAAGCTGCTCATTTATCTTTGTTGACCCACCCTGGTCAACAAAGCCCTCTGTGACTGCCTGCCTGATCCTTCCTGAACTATTCTCTCCATGCCTACTAATTCTAGCCTTACTGTCCTGCTTAATGAGCTTTGAGCACTGCAGGCCCATGCCAGCCTTGGATTAGTCAAACCAACTGTTCTCTGTGCTGAGCTGTTCTCCTTCTGATCTTGGTCTGGCTGGCTCCCTCTCACTTTTTAGAACCAGAACCCCCCACTCTAGATCCAAACTTTGTATGTTTTCCTTCAAACATTCTAAAATGGTCATCCAGCTTTTATTCAACACAGGCCTATTTTATTTCTCTGTGTAGCACTAATCCTTATCTGACATTTCTTTTCTGCTTATGGACAGTTTTCAATGAGAATATAAGCTCCACAAAGACAGTCCTTGATCTCGTTTACCAAATCCCAGTACTCAGAAGAACGCCTGGCACATAGTAAGTGCTCAATAAGCATTTATTGAATGAATCAGTGAAACATGATTCTAGATTTTACTGCTTTTAGTCACAGTCAGTTCAAATATTGCTGCTAACAATTCAGATGACAAAGACATCTCTATTAAGTCTACCATGTGTATTTATTCACAAAAAGACAAAGTGGAACATTTTGCCTATTTCTTTGACTTTCTAAATGATGAGGACCAATGAACAGCAGGCAAGAAAAAGAATCACAAGTGTACCATGAAGTAATTTGGCACATCAATGACTTTTTATTTTTTAACCAAAGAAGCATTTAAACTACACTTAAGAAGGATTTGATCTTTTCAGTCAGTAGCTAACACAACTACCAATGCAGAGTCCATGTAGGTACATGCAACAAACTTGCCAAACAGATGAAATAGATGACAACTATTTATTGTCAGTTTTGTTCTTAGATACTCATGGAATGTCGTTCCATCCAAGATACATACCTGTCACTCTAAAGGCGTTACATAAAAAGTTGTTCTATCCATGGCAAGAGGAGAGACAATTTCCTGCCTTTTTCTGAATACACTTGCTATCACTGATCTCAAATGCAAGTCTAACCTTGGATCTACTGATCATAGTCAGCCACAAATAAAAACGTGATAAAACATAAAAAAGTTGTTTTTTCCATATCTAAAAAGACATATTTATAACATTGATTTAATTCTGCTATCTCTAACACAATAAGAATTTGCTAAATATTTCCCAGTGAAATTCTCTGACAATTTTTTATTCACTATTAGAACCCAGTTGCAAAAATAATCTAATTTGGTAAGGAGTTATAATCTAATTGGTAAGAAAGTATTCCTCAAAAAGATTGTCACCAGAAACAGTATTCAAAACATCTCTAGGTCTGGGGTTGTAGCTCAGTGGCAGAGTGCTTGCTCATATCCGTGAGGCCCTGGGTTCAATCCCCAGCACTACATAAAAATAAAAAAAAAATAAAAATATTGTGTCCATCTACAACTTAAAAAAAATTTAAAAAATATCTCTAATTCACCCTAATAGTAGGTAGTTAAACATTATCAAAATTGTTTCTAAGTTGGTTTTAAAAAAGGACATTAGGGAAAGAACTAAAATGTCTCCTTCTAATAAACAAACTATAACCTGAAATTTTATATAAATCTTTAGTTTGGTACCTAAAATGTTTCTTTTGATAGAAGCAAAGAGTTGGCTTTAAGTGTTGCTTGGAGACTCACAAGAGATAGTTTAAGAGCTGCAGTACCCATACTATTTAATGATGTGCTCATCCTCTCAAATTATATGGTTTCTGCACTAAAATTCCTTTCTACTCTCAAGGGAAAACAGGGAAGACTCCACAGCTTAGTGGAAAAGAATGAGAAAGAAGAAGCAGTGTTTTTCATGTGAATTCTGGTAACAGGGAGCAACACAGAAGCCCACTTCAGTAGTGGCAGAGAGGGGCTCCCTTCTCATTTAACTGGTGTTCTACATCTGTGCCCATTTTGGAGCACTCCCCAAATTTGTGGTTGCACCTAAGGAGTTACACACTGAAACATATACAGAAAGCATACAATTTGAGAGGATGATATTACAGATCGAAGGAAAGATTTAAATCATTTATTATATAATAGACAATTAAAAGTCAAATTGAACAGTACCGAAGGCAGAATTGTGAAGTGTTACAGGCTGTTCTAAGGGGGTTTGAGCTATGAAACTGGTTTCATTCAATACACTTGGAAAGTATTAAATGAAAATTTGGTTTTGTCCAGTTAACTAATATATTTATATAGGCTTTCTCTCCCTCTCTCCCTGCTCCTCCCTAATCTCTCCCTCTCTCTAATCTTAAGGGAAACAGGACTGCCTTTCTTCCCCATTTTAGGCAGATTTATCTGTCCTTGTACACACACCCCCTATAGAAACTAAGTAATCCAGACTCTGGGGATGGTACCAGAAGATCTCAGAAATGATTATCTCCCAAATTAACAAATGAATTATAACTTCAACAGAGAACATGCAGAATACAGCCTTTGAATCACATCTTTAAAAGGCCCCTGTTCCTGCTGAAGGGCAGAACCATAGCCTCTGGGACAGGAGTCCCCGGTGTGTCTCCTTTGCTAGCAAAGCAATAAAATTTCTTTTTCTTTTTTTTTTTTTTTTAAAAACAACAACAACAACAACAAACAAACAAACAAAAGATTTATAGGCTTAAGAGTCCTATCTGGAAATTTTATCAAAGTTTACCACAAGTTGTTTTGATCCTACAGCTTTCATCCTCCCAGATTAGAATCCCAGGGACTTACCTAGATCTTCCTGAAGAGTTTGTACGGTGTTTACCATTTCCTACAAAATCAGGAGAGCCTCCATGTAGCAAGGCAGCTGTTCTGTGTCCTCCGGGGTCTTTCTTAGAGGTATGGTCTTGGTTTGACAAACTAGCAATTTCCAAACGTTCCTAGAAAAAGAAAAGCATAACCTATTTTAGATGTAAGTCATATGTGTAAAACAAGCATGGTATGGTATTAGCAATTCAGTATAGAATGCAAATTTTATTTAAGCTGAGTGCTTACAAGTGTAATAAAGCTGAACTCAACTTTTAAAAGTTTAATGCCCAAATATGTACTGAGTCAAGATCTGAAGCCCAGGTTATAGTTTCAAGAGAATTTTATAAATGAAAATGTTTACAATTTTAGAATAAACATAAAAAATTAGGCAGAGGGACAAAAGGAGATGAACAGAAGAAGAGGGGATTCAAAGAGAATGCAGAGTGGCTGACAGGAAGACAGATCAGACACAGGATGAGAGAGTTGGTGGAAAACAAACATCTTAACTTGTGCTCAGCTTTCTACTTTCACATAGGCAGTACATCTGTTTGTGGGAATAATTACATGAAACAGAAAGGCATTATTAATTCTGTTTGAGAGAATGAGCAAAATTTTCTCTGGACTTCTGTAAACATGTATACCTTGTTCTTTGGGACTGAGCTGGAATCAGGGAAAATAAAGAAAAAGCACTTTATCCTTTTTTACCACTGACTTTTAAACCTGTTTTGTCACATCATTCTTTTCCACCATTGAATGAAATCTCTAAAACATGCATATTGTTTCCATTCATTCTTCAGTATGAACAAATATTTTCTAGGTATTAAGAATTCCAGTCCGGGTTAATTAACAAAGCTTCAATCTCCTCTTCCTTGACTCATTTTATAAATTAGTGTAACCCTAAAAGCTTAAATCACTTACAGATGACATAACTTAAAATTCTGCCACCTATTTGGAGAATCTAAAATATACAATACATTTAACTTTGGGGATTTTTTTTTCTAAGCTTTACTACTGATAGAAATATGAAAGGAAAAAAATAACATCAATGGAAATAAAACCTTTTTATGTTTAGCAAAATGTAGATTATCTTAGTGTAGCAGAACTGATAGAGTACCTGCTTAGCCATTTCCTTCCTTTTTTTCTCTTCTTTTATCTCTTCTTTCCTTCTCTGAATCTCATGAAGGATTTCACGCTTCTGAAATAAATAAAAGCACCATCAGACACCAAACTCTAAAATACATACTATGTGTCAATTCTAAAACTATAGAATTCTGACTTGAATTTCAATATACTTAAGCCCTTTTCTTCTAAGAGACCTGAATATAGAGAACTTTAGTACAAAATGCAGGTCCATCAGTTTTGTCTGAGTTCTTAAGCAATTAGCTTCCTAGCTGAGGTTTTAAGACTGTGTGAGGAGAGTATTATTTTCCATTCTTTACCTCTTCATATGGAGGGACTTTCACTATGGCAACGCTGCTGAATTCTCCCATCTCCCCACCTCTTATATCTGCCTATCTGTAAGGTACAAGAACTGTGGCTGTCTCTGCCCTAGGGTCTGGGGCTGGCTTGCCAGAGGTGGGTTGAGCTGTCCTCAATACCAGGCACCACACCCACTGGCCATAGACCTGTACCTGCATTTTTCATAAGTCTTTTGGTATAAAAAGTGATATTTTGATATCCATTCTTTTTTGTTAATTCCCTAAAATTCCAGAGTATAAGTATCAAAAGTACCAAGACAGGGCTAGGGGTGTAGCTCAGTGGTAGAGCACTTGCCTAGCATGTGTGAGGCACTGGGTTTGATTCTCAGCACCACATAAAAATAAAGGTCCATTAACAACTAAAAAAATATATAAAAAAGTACCAAGACACCATAAACTAAAATAGTAATAAGAACTAATAGATAGTTATAGCAGCATACCAAAACAAAACTGTTAGCTAAATATCCACTATCCTCAAATAATATGGAACTGTAAACTTTAAATGATGACCAGGCTACACAATTTAATAGGAGATCATCAGTAAAAAAAATAGAGGAACCCACAAAGAGGCAGTGATTACATAAGTTCAGAGTGAAGCAGAAAAACAAAAAAAGAGCTAGACACAAGAATCAACAGAAGCTCGGATACAAAAACATATCAAAAAAATTGTGCACCATGATCAAGTAGGATTCATCCCTGGGATGCAAGGCTGGTTCAATATACGGAAATCAATAAATGTTATTCACCACATCAATAGACTTAAAAATAAGAACCATATGATCATCTCGATAGATGCGGAAAAAGCATTCGACAAAGTACAGCATCCCTTTATGTTCAAAACTCTAGAAAAACTAGGGATAACAGGAACATACCTCAATATTGTAAAAGCAATCTATGCTAAGCCTCAGGCTAGCATCATTCTGAATGGAGAAAAATTGAAGGCATTCCCCCTAAAATCTGGAACAAGACAGGGATGCCCTCTATCACCACTTCTGTTCAACATAGTTCTCGAAACACTGGCCAGAGCAATTAGACAGACGAAAGAAATTAAAGGCATAAAAATAGGAAAAGAAGAACTTAAATTATCACTATTTGCAGGTGACATGATTCTATACCTAGCAGACCCAAAAGGGTCTACAAAGAAACTATTAGAGCTAATAAATGAATTCAGCAAAGTGGCAGGATATAAAATCAACACGCATAAATCAAAGGCATTCCTGTATATCAGTGACAAATCCTCTGAAATGGAAATGAGGACAACCACTCCATTCACAATATCTTAAAAAAAAAAATAAAATACTTGGGAATCAACCTAACAAAAGAGGTGAAAGACTTATACAATGAAAACTACAGAACCCTAAAGAGAGAAATAGAAGAAGATCTTAGAAGATGGAAAAATATACCCTGTTCATGGATAGGCAGAACTAACATCATCAAAATGGCGATATTACCAAAAGTTCTCTATAGGTTTAATGCAATGCCAATCAAAATCCCAACGGCATTTCTTGTAGAAATAGAGAAAGCAATCATGAAATTCATATGGAAAAATAAACGACCCAGAATAGCAAAAACAATGCTAAGCAGGAAGTGTGAATCAGGCGGTATAGCGATACCAGACTTCAAACTATACTACAGAGCAATAGTAACAAAAACAGCATGGTACTGGTACCAAAACAGGCGGGTGGACCAATGGTACAGAATAGAGGACACAGAAACCAATCCACAAAACTACAACTATCTTATATTTGATAAAGGGGCTAAAAGCATGCAATGGAGGAAGGATAGCATCTTCAACAAATGGTGCTGGGAAAACTGGAAATCCATATGCAACAAAATGAAACTGAATCCCTTTCTCTCGCCATGCACAAAAGTTAATTCAAAATGG
Organism: Marmota flaviventris; assembly: GCF_047511675.1. NCBI lineage: Eukaryota > Metazoa > Chordata > Mammalia > Rodentia > Sciuridae > Marmota > Marmota flaviventris. The sequence goes on along the minus strand of NC_092499.1, from coordinate 88,895,655 downwards.
ATCAAGGAGCTTGATATCAAATCAGAGACACGCTGTCTGATAGAAGAAAAAGTTGGCTACGATCTACATACTGTGGGGTCGGGCTCCAAATTCCTCAATAGGACACCCATAGCACAAAAGTTAATAACTAGAATCAACAAATGGGACTTACTCAAACTAAAAAGTTTTTTCTCAGCAAAAGAAACAATAAGAGAGGTAAATAGGGAGCCTACATCCTGGGAACAAATCTTTACTCCTCACACTTCAGATAGAGCCCTAATATCCAGAGTATACAAAGAACTCAAAAAATTAGACAATAAAATAACAAACAACCCAATCAACAAATGGGCCAAGGACCTGAACAGACACTTCTCAGAGGAGGACACACAATCAATCAACAAGTAAATGAAAAAATGCTCACCATCTCTAGCAGTCAGAGAAATGCAAATCAAAACCACCCTAAGATACCATCTCACTCCAGTAAGATTGGCAGCCATTATGAAGTAAAACAACAACAAGTGCTGGAGAGGATGTGGGGAAAAGGGTACACTTGTACATTGCTGGTGGGACTGCAGATTGGTGCAGCCAATTTGGAAAGCAGTATGGAGATTCCTGGGAAAGCTGGGAATGGAGCCACCATTTGACCCAGCTATTCCCCTTCTCGGTCTATTCCCTAAAGACCTAAAAAGAGCATGCTACAGGGACACTGCTACATCGATGTTCATAGCAGCACAATTCACAATAGCAAGACTGTGGAACCAACCTAGATGCCCTTCAATAGACGAATGGATAAAAAAAATGTGGCATTTATACACAATGGAGTATTACTCTGCATTAAAAAATGACAAAATCATAGAATTTGCAGGGAAATGGATGGCATTAGAGCAGATTATGCTAAGTGTAGCTAGCCAATCCCTAAAAAACAAATGCCAAATGTCTTCTTTGATATAAGGAGAGTAACTAAGAACAGAGTAGGGTCGAAGAGCATGAGAAGAAGATTAACATTAAACAGGGATCAGAGGTGGGAGGGAAAGGGAGAGAGAAGGGAAATTGCATGGAAATGGAAGGAGACCCTCAGGGTTATACAAAAGTAAATACAAGAGGAAGTGAGGGGAAAGGGAAAAATAATACAAGGGGGACAAATGAATGACAGTAGAGGGGGCAGAGAGAGAAGAGGGGAGGGGAGGGGAGGGGAGGGGAGGGGGGATAGTAGAGGATAGGAAAGGCAGCAGAACACAACAGACACTAGTATGGCAATATGTAAATCAATGGATGTGTAACTGATGTGATTCTGCAATCTGTATATGGGGTAAAAATGGGAGCTCATAACCCACTTGAATCAAAGTGTGAAATATGATATATCAAGAACTATGTAATGTTTTGAACAACCAACAATAAAAAATTAAAAAAAAAGAATCAACAGAAGCAACTGTAAGTAGTAGTACTATCTACAGGGATAAAAAAAAGAACACTTCATGAAGAGATAAAAATAAATGTAGATGGGAAGTCTGAATATTGTCAAGATGTCAATTCTTCCTAAATAAATATATAAATTTAGTATAATTTCAGTCAAAATCCCAGAGGGTGGGCTGGGATTGTGGCTCAGCGGTAGAGCGCTCGCCTAGCACATGCGAGGCCCTGGGTTCGATCCTCAGCACTACATAAAATATTGTGTCCAACTACAACTAAAAAATAAATATTAAAAAAAAATCCCAGAGGGTTTAATTGTTGTTTTGACTTTGAAAAAGCAATTCTACAGTTCATCTGTAAGGATAAATGGGTGAAATGCCATTTACCATTTGGTAGCACATGCCTGTAATCCCAAAGGACTTGGGAGGCTAAGGCAGGAGGATTGCAAGTTCAAGGCCAGCATTAGCAACTTAGCAAGACCTTGTCACAAAATATAAAGGGCCAGGGATTGCTCAGTGACAGAGCACCTCTAGGTTCAATCTCTAGTACTGCTAAATAAATAAATAGGTTAGAATGTTTGAGAAAAAAATAAGACAGAATATGAAAGAATGGGGAAAGGCAGGCTTGTCAAATATTCTAGCTTTCTATAGCTAAAGTAATTCAGGGTGAGTAAAGACTCAAGGAAAGAAAAAACAGAAGGATTGAACAAAATAGATAATTTAGCAACAGAACCTAGTAGAGATAAACAGTTAAACTATCAAGGAAATATTATGACTCACTTAATAAAGAATGATTATTCAATAAACGTGTTAGGAAAATATCTGGGGAAAAAACCAAACAGGCTCTTTTTATAATGTGCATAAGGAAAATTGAGTTAAAATCAAAAAGGAAATTTAGAGGCATATATTATCTTAGACTTGAAGAAATTTTTAAAGTAAGCAATGAATTAATAACCTCATGGAAATAGATTTAAGAAAAAAAAATAGCTAATGAACATAAAAAACAGTTTCATTTCATTTTGCGATTCCTCATGGCATGAGAGACCGTCTCTTACAAGGAAAATTCAGTGGGTTTGTGTACATCTTGGCAAGCTCAGAAGACCACAAGAAGAAACCCGGTTAAACAGCCTCCTTTTTCTGTCTTTTCTTTTTTAGATCTGAACTAAGGTTTCTGTGAGGCAGCTCAGGGACCCACACAATATTTCTCAGTTACTCTCAGGGCCTCCACATTTTTTGAGTCAAACAGTGAGCAAAACTTATAGATCCATTTTTAGTTAGAGACAGACTAATGACCCAGAAAACTTGGTGGCCTCCAGGGTAGGGCATGTGCTCCCAAGAGGGGAGTCTTACCTCTTGCTCCTCTTTCCGCTTGGCCTCCAACAGCCTCTGCTGCTCCTCCTGAGCCCTCCTTTCCAGCATTTCTTCATGGAAAGACTTGGGAGGCGGCTTGTTATGCTCACTGAGAAAGGACTGCACGTGGTAAGCCAGTTCAAATATCATCACCTAAACATGTCAACAAAAAGCATCCACAAATGATCCAATATGGAGAGGCTACCCAAAGGAGAGGCTACCAAACAGCAAACCAAGCTGGCAATCAGACATGTGGCTATTCAGTTCACTACCACACATTCTGAATTAAGTGTCTGATGCAATCACAGCAAGACAAACTTCAAAAGGACTCACTGCATTGAGTTACAATCAAGACAATCACCCCTGGATAAATAAAAAAGCTCCTTTTCTCTTTTGTAGGCCTATTGAAACTTACTGGCATTTACTTTCTTTATTTTTTTTTTTAGTTATAGTTGGACACAATACCTTTATTTTCTTTCTTTCTTTCTTTAATTTAATGTGGTGCTGAGAATTAAACCTAGTGCCTCGCATGTGCTAGGCTAGCGCTCTACTATTGAGCCACAAGCCCAGCCCCTACTGGCATTTTTTGTATAAAAAGTTCCATGAAATATTTTTCAATACAAATAAATCTGATAAAATATTTAAAACTACATGAAAACAAAAGCTACCTTTCCAATTAGTAAACCTGTTTACATAATGACAATTGCATGGAGAATACACATGTCTAACATCAGAACTTTCATTTGTCCATGAGATATTGAAAATATTCTACTGGGTATACAGAGGCAAATATAAGCCTTCACTATCTTCTCGCTTATAAAGGGTCAATACTTAAAAAAAGTATTTCATCTCCACTTAGGGAAGCATTCACAGATAGAGCCAGGAAGAACAAGCCGCCCTTCCCCTCTGGGCATTCTTAGGAAGCCTCTTGCTCCCACCTGAGGCTAAGCCATAATCATACCTAGGTTGGTAAATGGATAGAATCTGGGGCTCTGAGACCTCACTCACACTGTTTGCTTCTCTAGACCCACAGCAAAGAGTTTCAAACTTCTGCAGATGAGAAACACATTACTGAAATTTCTTTTTTTCTCAATTATGATAAAGGAATTTTAAAAACTTCTTAGTTCTATATATGCTTAAAACATATAATAATAATAAAAAAAAACAGCTTCTAAATGGACCTAACATGGTGGTCAATAATAGCAGAAGTCACTGTACATGAGAATATAAAATGGGTTTGTCTGGTACTGTATTTTCTCTCATGGAGCAGATGCCAACAAGCCATAGCTCCTGACGGGTAAAGTTAATACATTTTTAAATTTATACCAGAAGTTGTGGTATATACTGGATATATATTGCTATAAAGTTGAAAAAAACTTATCTAAGAGATAAGTTCTTCTAAGAAAAGTTCTTCCAAGGAAAGCTGGAAAAACCAGGTAGTTTCTATTATGTTAAAGAGAAACCATTTTCAAACCAGAAAGGAGTAGGAGTCACACTGTGGAGGGTCTTTCTTTTAATTTACTAGCATTTTCTGTACAAATAACTCTGATAAAGTTTATAGGACAGGAAGAAAATAACTACTTTCCAAACTCCCTCCCTCCATACTACATGATTCATGGTTTTTGCCTCAGGCCTCTGCTCAGATCCCAGAGACCTCTCTCTCCTGAAGGCCTGCTCCTTGTGCAAACCTATCTACTCACCATCCAGCTCCAGACCCCTTACCATAACTTTTCTTCATAGCACTTAGTATAGCCTGATTTACTACACTGTCATTAGATTGCTTTCCGTCTGCTGCCCTCACAGCATGGTCAAATATTTTCTCACTGTAGTCTTACCAGAGCTGAGATGGTGCCTGGCTCATGTTAGATAGGTAATAAATATTTGTTTCATGAATTAGTAAAAAATATTGAATTTGACTTTGCTCATTGTAAAAAATAAAGCCTAAGTTACATTTAAATTTACTTTTATAGGACTGATGAACAAAAAGCTGCTATACAGATTAAAAATGATTCAGAGGCAAGTGGAAGTGCTAAAACACATGTTTTGGAGTGCCTATTCCTCCCATTCAAATAATTAAATGACTCATTATTTAATAGCCAGTTATCAGCAAGTGCCATACCACAATGAATCTCTAAGCCACACTTTAATACCTAATTACACTCTATTTTACTTGAAAATAAAAACAATTTCTTTAGAATTATGTGCATTTTAGATTTCCCAGTACTTCAGATTTAGTGGAAACAAACATTAGACAAACAAGAATAGCAATCTGCAGGATACATTCCCATGCTTGGCACCCTTTCAAATCTTAATATATGAGGTGTTTCAGATGAGTACTAATTTTTTTTAAATTGTGGCAAAATATACACAACATAATATTTACCATCTTCAACATTAAATCTACATTCATTCAGTAATGTTAAGTGCATTTACAATGTTGTTACCATCTTCAACAACGATTTTCAAAACTTCCTCATCTTTCCAAACTGAAACTCTGTACCCATTAAACAACTCTCCAATTTTTCCTCCCCTCCATTCCTGGCAACCACTTTCTGTCTCTATGAATCTAAGAATCATATAAGTAAAATCATACAGTGTTTGTCTTGTGACCAGCTATTTCATTTTGTGTTATAGCAAATGTCAGAATTTTCTTTATCTTCAAGGCTAAATAATGCTCCACTGCATTTTGATCTTCTTTCTCCTGGGCTATATATGGTATGATACTCTCTTATAATGTTGGGCAGTGATGGTCACATGCAGCTCCCAGCCAGCTATATGATGGGGCAGAAGGGAAAACTACAGATACTCTATAGTATACTGTGTTGCTACACTATGATGTTCAGTAGGTTAGGTATAGTAAATGCATTTTTTTTAATATTTATTTTTTAGTTTTAGGCGAACACAATATCTTTATTTTTATGTGGTGCCGAGGATAGAATCCAGTGCCTTACACATGCTAGGCGAGCGCTCCACCACTGAGCCACAGCCCTGGCCCAGTAAATGCATTTTTAACTTAACAATAAGTTTATTAGGATTAACCCCATCATATGTCAAGTAGCACCTATATATGAATATTTATAGTAACTTCATTTGCAGTAGCTCAAAACTGGAAAAAAAAAGTTTTTTTTCATCTGGTGAATGGCTAAAGAAAGTGTTACATCCTTACACAGAATACTATTAAGCAGTAAGAAGTAACAACTACTGATACATGTAACAATGTAGATGGATCATCAGAGAATTATGCAGGAGAAAAAAGCCAATCTCAAAAGATTACATACTATATGTAACATTCTTTTTTTATTATTTATAATTTTTAGTTGTCAATGGACCTTTATTTTATTTATGTATATGCAGTGCTGAAAATTGAACCCAGTGCCTCATACATGCTAGGCAAGTGCTCTACCATTGATCCACAATCTCAGCCCTATGTAACATTCTTAAAATGTCAAAAGTATAGAAATAAAAATCAGATCGGTGGTTGCCAGGAGTGAAGGAAAGGATGAAAGGAAAGTACAAAGGGGCAACATGAAAGATCCTTGTGGAGATGGACTAATTTTACATTTAGACTGTATCAATGTCAATATCCTGGGTATGATACTGTACTAGAGTGTCACAAAATGTTACCACTGGGGCAAAGCAGGTAGAGAATACATAGGCTCTTTCTGTATTACTTATAATTGGAAGTATATCTATAATTATCTCAACATTAAAAGATTAATTTGGGCATTTTTAAGGCAATTTTAGGCACATTTAAAAAAAATTACAAATCGGAAAAACAAGAAATCTGAGGATTATCTGTAGCTAAACTTTCAAAATAATTCCATCATATTATTTTTCCATTATACATTAGAGCACCTTACACTTGAAAGAACTTTGGAATAATTCCCAAGGCCTAGTTTTTGATCCAGGGAGTTCTGTAATCACTTTCTGTACCTCATCAACCACTGAAGTTCTTGAAAACTAAGAACTTAAGTGGATAAATTTTTATTTTATTATTATCCAAAAGGTACTTCACAGACTGCATTATGACTCACTACATTATGGAATATAAGTGAAAATCTGTCTAGTCACTTTCTAAGGGGTGAATGTTACCTATAGTTATCTTTAACATAGGCCTGTCAGACTCTGAGCCCTAGGACTAGTCCTCGTTTAACTCTTACCAGTTTTTACAAGATGTGATAATTAAGCATGAGCTGTCTTAAATGGTACAGTATGGATCTGGATTGTCTCTCACATACCCTTGTGTTAAAGACCTGGTCCCTGTTTGGCTTTATTGGGAAGTGGCAGAACCTTTAAGAGGTGGGGATCAGAGGGAGGTCTTCAGGTTATCAGGCATGTATGTGCCCTGGAAGGAGATAGTGGGATCCAAGCCCCTTCTTCTTCCTCTCTTTGACTTCCTCTCTTTGACTTACCATGAGGTAAGCAGTGTTTTGCTTTGCTATGCATGTCTACCATGACATGCTCCCTGGCCACAGCCTTAAAGCAACAGGGTCAATCAATCATGGACTAAAACCTCCAAAACTATGAGCCAAAACAAACCTTTTCTCTTTATAAATTGATTTATCTGAGTTATTTGTTATAGTGATAGAGAGCTGACAAAACATCTTGCAAAAACAGTGATTTTACACACAAGTCAGGAAAAGATGAATTATATTTAAAGGGAATTGGCTGGAGCTGGGCATGCGGGCAAACACCTATAATCCCAGCGACTCAGGAGGTTGAGACAGGAGGATCACAAGTTCAAGGCCAATCTGCACAATTTAGCAAGGCCTTAAGCAACTTAGTGAGTCTCAAAATAAAAAATAAAAAGGGCTGGGGATGTGGCTCAGTTATAAAGTACCCTAGTTCAATTCCAAGTACCAAACAAACAAACAAACCAGAAAAAAATGGAATTGTCCTGGTCTGAGGAAAACACAGCAATACTCTTCTCCCCCAGGAGTCATCTAGTCTTGCCCTCAGAGTTCTGCCATCAAGGAAAACTCATACTAGACCCTGATGTTCAAAGGATTAAAAAATTAGTACTGAGCTCATTGTAAATGTTCAGGTCCAGAACAGACACTGAAGGAGTAGAGTATGTCACTAGTTATTGAGAAGAAAAACAACGAGTTTTTCTGATATGCTAAAGGGAGAGGTCGCAGAATTTGGTCAGAAATCACTTTTCTATATTTTACAACAGAAAAGTTCAAGTCAAGGGGCTGGGGATGTGGCTCAAGCGGTAGCGCGCTCGCCTGGCATGCGTGCGGCCCGGGTTCAATCCTCAGCACCACATACACACAAAGATGTTGTGTCCGCCGAAAACTAAAAAATAAATACTAAAAATTCTCTCTCTCTCTCTCTCAAAAAAAAAAAAAAAAAAAAAAAAAAGTTCAAGTCAAGATGTGCTCATGACACTAGATCCAAAGTATGCAAAAAAGTATACCTAAGTTTGCATCAGCTGTTTTCAGAACAACTCTTAAGCATCAATAGTACCATCTGTACTCACTCTATAACTTGTAATTCATAAATACTGTAAATTAAACAAATACAAATAAACAACTCTCTCTGTGTGGATATCAGGATGACACAAAACATTCTAGTCAGTATTGGATTTGAGGTGCAATGGCAAAGTTTCAAAGTCAAGGCAAATGCTGGTGAGCACATGGGGACTGTTACTGTCTCTTATAATTCTAGCTTAACAAGACTTACCTCCCCACAATGTTTTCTGGCCAGTTCCTCTAGGCGGGATTTTAACAAATTAACACTTTCATTTGACAAACCTTTGGCATTCTTTAACTCTATTTCAGGAACTCTGGAGAGGGGGGGAAAAAGGAGTTACATCAGAAAGAACAGCCTGTTCACATTCTCATTCACTTAGTTCCCAGCACAATTGAGGGCCTGAGGGTTCTACACAGACCTTGTATTTGAATCTCTCCCTGTAACCACCAACACTTTCCTTAATCTCAAAATGATTTCAACCATATCTCAGCAACTCCAGTTGACACAGTGCTTAGTAAGGACTAGCTGAACCTGGTAGAGAAGTGGGTGGGCCAAAGTCTTCAATCTGGGCTGTTAGGTACTCTACTTCCTAAGGAGACCCAGACTTATCTCTCAACTCCTTAGTCTCTGATATCAGTTTTCTAATCTGATTAAAATTTCCCAACATCAGTTACTATTGATTGCCTCTGATTTGCCCTTAATCCCCAATTCTGAGTTTCTTCTGTGGAAAAAAATCTAATCATTTCTGCTCTCACTCTGAGTAACTTAACTATGCACTCTTTTGTATGGTAATCCTCTACCCTAGCTTGCATCCAGTGTCAATTGACCTAGCCCTGACAGCTCAATGGCCAGAGTTCAAGTGCTATGCACTCTTTTGCATGCTCTGGCATAAAGCAGAACAAGAATGCTAGGTGAAACAGAGACATGGTGATCCATCTAGCACTCCTACAACAGGCTGTGCCCCAATCACATTCTGGTTGTAAACAAGGACACGCTCACTGGCTCATGAATAAATATAGTCATGTACATTCTGGAAACTCTGCCTATTCCAAGGACACCTAATTCACACTCCTCCTCATCCCCAAGAGCTCATCTAAGTCAACATTTCTAATTAAGGATATTACAAACCAGCCCTTGAGTTTCCTTGCATTCCCAACAAATAAACATCCAATAACAACAGTCTAGGATTAAATAGGATTTATTTAATTTTATAGATAAGACGATTCATCACTTCCTATTAAGCATTTCTGAGTAATTCTGGCATTTTAGATTACTAAAGGCTTGCCTATTCACCTTTTTTTAAAAAATATTTACTTTTTAGGTTTTTTTAGATTGGCACAATGTCTTTATTTTATATTTATGTGGTGCTGAGGATTGAACCCAGTGCCTCATGCATGCTAGACGAGCGCTCTACCACTGAGCCACAACCCCAGCCCCGCCTATTCACCTTTCTATGCATTCTCTCAACACTTATCTTTCATTTACTATGATAGGTTGCTATAATCATTATCTGCCTGGACAGACAGAAATCTGGAATATGGTAGTCTGAGAAAAAGAATAGAAGTGTCATACAGTCCTGGTTCCATGTACAGTCCATCCCACCGAGGATTCTCTCTCTCTCAGAGTGGCTTCAAGGATGATTTGGCATAAAAGAAAGTTTTCTTGTACCACATCATTTTTAAAGGATGACAATATTCCCCCAAATCAAACCTTACATAATTATTTTTTTAAAAAATTAAGTAATCATTGTATAATAATATTAATAGAATGGTATAAAAGTCATCTTTAATACTAGTTAAACTCTAAAATTTTCTAATGTTTTATGTCCTTGCTGCATGACTAATAATTTTATGTAGTTGATACAAAACTTAATTTTTCTTGGCAGGGTATACCAGGGATTGGACTCAGGGGCACTCGACCACAGAGCCACATCCCTAGCCCTATTTTGTATTTTACTTAGAGACAGAATCTCACTGAGTTGCTTAGGGCCTCACTAAGTTGCTGAGACTGGCTTTGAACTTGTGATCCTCCTGCCTCATCCTCCCAAGCCACTGGGATTACAAGTGTGCACCACCACACCCGGCTTTCACTTAATTTTTAAAAAATACTTCCTTATTGTTAAAAAAAAAATCCCATAATATTTTATTAAGTGGATACATTAAGATTTATCTGACTAGTTCTCTAGTATAGTTCTCACCCAGGAGCAATTGTGTCTCTAAGTGGACATCTGTCAATATCTGGAGACTTTTTTGGTTGTCACAACCTGGGAAGAAGGTACTTCCTGTATCTCTATATCTACTCCCTATATCTAGAAGTCAGGGATGTTATTAAACATCCTACAATGTATAGGATAACTCTCACAATAAAGAATTAATTATCCTGCTGAAGCCAAGCACAGTGGCATGTGGCTTGAGAGGCTGACAGGAGGATTGTGAGTTCAGAGCCAGCCTCAGCAACTTAGCGAGGCCCTAAGCAACTCAGTGAGACCCATCTCTAAATAAAATTTTTTAAAAGGGCTGGAGATATGGCTCAGTGTTTAAGCATCCCTGAGTTCAATCCCTGGTACCAAAAAAAAAAAAAAAAAAGCATTATCCTGCTGACATGCCAAAAGTGCCAAGGCTGAGAAAGCCTGCTTTAACTGTTTAAAAAATTTAGACTGTTCCAATTTCTCTACTTTCATAAATAATGCTACAATTAATATTTTAGCACTTAAGTACCCAAGTTTTTCTTTGATTTGTCAAGAGTAAACATTTTGAATTCTTGAGTCTATGAATGTATAAAAAAAGTATATATAGAGAGTCCTTGATCCCAGTTCCTGGCACAAGAGCCCCTATCACCCTTGGAATCTCCTGGGTGACAGAGGTAAGAAGAGCATCTTGAGCTGATCATAAAAAACCTTTTCAACTATACTGGCGTATATGTGGATGAAGTTGACTCTTGTTGGGTGCCTGAATAGTGTCAGAATAGGGGCTGATTACCAGAAAAACCAAATTTGGACTACAAGATGAGAAATTTCAACCCTACTCCAAACTAGTGTGAGGAGAGCAGGGCTGGAAATAGAGTTCAAGAACCAGTGGCCAATGATTTAAATAAGTGATCATGCTTATAGTTTAAAACCTCCATAAAACCCCGAAATAACAAGGATCAGGTGGGTTGATGAATACATGGAGAGGCCAGAAGCTCCATGCCCCTCCCTCATGCCTCACCTATGCATCTTTCTCATTTGACTATTTCAGAGTCATATCTTTTACAATAAGCTGGTAAATATAAATATTTTCCTGAGTTCTGTAAGTCATTCTAGTAAATTATCAAACATGAGGAGGAGGCTGTAGGAACCTACAAATTTATAGCCAAAATTTGTAAAGTCAGAGGAAGTACTGCAAATTGCAACAGGCATCATTTATTGAACTGATATCTTAACGGTCTGTGCTAACTATGGATAGCTAATGACAGAACTGAATTGCCGGACTCCCGGACGGTGTCAGAAAGACACCATGTATTAGGTGTTAGGAAACAACCAACCTTCCTGAAACAAAAACAAACAAACAAACAAAACCAAAACAAAACAAACAACTAGAGAGGCAATGTCTTCATTTTCTTTCATAAATTTAATTCCTTTTCTTCATTAATTAATCTTTTATATGCCCACTATGTGTACACTCAGTATAATGTTGAGGGCAAAAGAAAGTTATTGACTTGCAAGAGCTCAGTTTTGACCTGTCTGTCTCTTAATAGTCTTAATAACCTCTTTATCCACCATAGAAAGCACTGCCATCTTTTATTTGCCACTTGCCTTCTCAGAAACCCTCACTGGTTCCCTGTATGGTAAATTCAAACCACTTAATATCATCCAGGTCAATCGGTCTTTCCAGATGAAGGTCTGGGGATAGATACATAAGACCACTTGAATCCTAATGGCTAATAATTTTGCTCTAACCAGTGATCCTCAACCAGAGATGATATAGCCATGTGTGTGAGTGTGTGTGTGTGTGTGTGAGAAAATATGAAGGTTTTATTGTTGTCTCAATGATTGGCAAATGCTCCTGGCACTAGTGGGTAGGGACCAGGGATGCTAAAGGTCCTGCAGTGCAGGGGATAGCCTTGCACATTGATGGCTGACCAGTTACACTGAGAAGTGCCACAACTCTAAACATTCTTTGGGCCGTAAAAATTGAGGTCAGTCACAGAAGGTGATCTAATTTCCAATGCCAATCACACCTTTAAACTAAGTACATGAGTGATTTAAGTAGTCGCTAAGCTTTTATCCTTTTCTTCAAGATTTGTTCTCTTCCTAGTTTATGAAGAATTAAATAAATTAATGTTAACATGTCAGAAGAAACAAACAAGTCACTGAGCAAGTATTAGTATTTGTAGGGAGTATCCTACAACGATAAACAGACTTAAAACAAGACAGATTTCATGAAAATGTCTATAGCTGATATGCTTCTCTTAAAATACAGATGATAGGAAATGAAATTTTATGTATAATGGCAGGGGGAGAAAATACTGTTGACCTTAAACTAAAATCACATCAAAGCTATTTATAAAGGTACTTACACATCTGGGTAGGTTGGTGGGCATTTAACTCTCAAATCCACTTTCACATAAACTTCTTCACCAGTTAGGCCCTGAGGGTACAGAACTAAATTGATTTCAGGGGGCTCTTTGACCTAAAAGAGAAAAAACATTATTTTTCCCTCCCAAGAGAGTCAATCTTAACCATTAAGATAATGATCACTTTAGCTCAAAAGTTCTACTTCCCAAATATTATAATAATTATATTTTACTTTGATGTTGGGTCATATTTTCCAAAAGCATGGTTTAAAAAATAAAATATGTGCCAGATAAAATGCATTTTTCCTTTTCAAATTTATTAAAGGATTTAACCAAAATGTTCTGCTTAGTTTCCATTCATTCAAATGTCACTGAGTGCTGAGTATATGCAAAGTATTGCCCTAGAGGCTAGAAATGCAGGAATAAATTTAGATAGACACAGTCCCAACTAACTGATACAAATTAGAGGATATGTAAATAATTTCATTAGTGATGAGAGCTATAAAGAAAATAAGACAGAGTAATGGGACATAGTGGTAGGGGAAAAGAAGGCATCTAAACAGGTGGATCAGGGAAGGCCTCTGTGAGAAGGGGATACAAATTAGGGCAATCATTTTCCAAAATGTGTGGGACCAGAAGTGCTTCAAATTTCAGTGTTTTTTTTTTTTTGGAATATTTGCACAGACTTAAAAAAAATGTGAACTTTGGAACATTTTCAAATCCATATTTTCAAATTAAGAATGCTCCACCTGTATTTGAATTGAGATTTGAATACTGGGATATCAACAAAGGAAAAATCCTGACTTGAAGATATCTGATAGCTCTTCTAAAATTGCATGTGCTTTTCCAATCAACCGCTTTTCACCCAATTACCAAAAACTCTACTCTTTGATTCACTGACATACAGTTTCCAAAAAGGATATGAGGCAATTTATGTTTTACTTATATAACAGAAAAGGGGAGGCCGAAGAAAAAACATCTACTAAGTGCACCTATAGTCCAGGCACTTTAGCAACTGCAAGGTAGATGCCATCCCCATTGTACAGATATAGCAGAGTTTAAGATTCTTGCCACAGAAACAGTGACAGAACTAAATTTCAAACAGCTTTGACCCTATAACCTGTGGCTCTCTCATAAGACACTTTTATTAAAGCCAATCCTGAGTTAATGTGATTGAACCTTGATTTTTTCTTTGAACATCCAGGAAGAAATGGCAAAGACAGAAATGTGATCATATCAGAAAGGAGAAAGATTAAAAAATTCTTTCAGGTGCAACACTAATTTCTACAGAAATTTATAACGTGAACCTTAATATGTATCCTGAACCATATAACAATGTTCTCATCAACTATGTGTATAAAATCTGTAAAATCAAGTTTATATGGCTTTATAATAATCCTTGACAAAAGCTGTGGGTCTTCCAGTGTAGCCTGAGTGTGAATATGGTCCTGAAGAGGGGTCAGCATTCCAAGGCCCATGAAGCCTTTCCTTGACTCATTCACTCTCCATGCATCAGTTGCCCACACTTACTCAGTGCCAACTCTATGTCAGGCACTGGGCTGAGTTCACGGGGGTAAGAACACAGTTGTGGTTCCAACTGTCAGGGAACTTCCTATCTGATGAGGGAAACAAAACTCATAAACATGTAAGTACACAATTATAGCAATGCAGCCTGTATTGTTTAGAAAGTGCTACTGAAGAGACAAGGTGGTGCTCTATGCAGAGAACATGTGGGTGTGAGGGAACATGCTTAGATGGGGTCACCTGGGAACACCTGAGGATGTAGCATTTAAACTGAGACTCCTCAGAGACCATGCACTCCAGACAAGGGAAGAACATGTAAAGACACTCAGAAGTGAGTATGAGATTGGTATGAGGCAAAAATGAAAAGGAGGCTGGTATGTTTGGAACACATCAGGAAAGGGAAGGCTAGGTAAAGCAGGTAGATAGAAAATGGCTGGATTCCACAGAGCCTCATCAGTCAAGCGAATTATTTGGCAGAATTTTAAGGGGGGAATGATATGGTCTACCATATATTTAAAAACATGGCTTTGGCTGCTGAGTAAAAAATGAATGGGGATGATAAAAGCAGAAGGAAATAACCATTTCAACAGAGTTGGGAATGTGGCTCAGTGGTAAAGCACTTGCCTAGCATGCATGAGGCCCTGGTTTTCATTCCAAGCAACCCACACACACACAAAAACAAAACAAAACAACAACAACAAAAACCCCACAATTATAACATGCAGCCTGTGTTGGTAGCAAAGGTGAGAAAATTAATTTTGAGGTAAAGCTGATAAAAAGATCAGGTTGTGAAGGAAGCAAATGGAAAGAGCCTTGTCCAGATGCATGAGGAGGTGGTATAGGGCAGAAAGCATTTACAACTGGAGGAGGAGGAGGACCGCCTTGCCAAGAGCAGGTCTCATGGGAACGGAACACATACCCTACGGTGTTGAGAAGTGCTAGGTAAGGAAGTGGACACTGCAAGTGCAGACAACTCTTTCAAGGTTTGGGTATTAAGGGACATTATGAATGGTGCCAGAGACTGGGTGTGGATGGAGGGAATATGAAATTAACGGAAGAATTTTTGTTCTGTTTTGAAAGGTAGGAAATACTACAGCATGTGAGGACACTGATGGCAATGTTTTTAAAGAGCAGAAAAGATACAAATTAGGACCTAAAGCTGCAAAACTCTTTAGAGGGCGGAAGCCAATGGATCCTAGACATGCCAAGACAGTTGGACTTCAACAGGAGGAGGGGCTCCATTTCCAGAGAAACAGGAGGGAAATAGCAGGAGTAGAGGCTGGTGGGTTTCCTAAGAGGAGCCTCAAAGGGTGAGTGATGAGACCAAACAGGCTCCAGGCCTCCTGTTCTTCTTCAACCACAGCAGCCCAGCTTTCACTGCTTTATATTTTAGGAGGAATTCAACATAGGAATCATTTTAGCTGCTAAGGGTGCTTAAAAAGACATGAGAAACTATGCCTTCACCAATCTCCTTAAATAGCCTCACTTAAAAAAAAAAAAAAAAAAAAACTTTTTAAATGGAATTTTTCAAACAGAAAGCAGAAATAATGGTATAATGAACCCCCTATATCCACTATCTAGTTTAACAATTACCAACTTAGAGCCAATACTTGCCATATCATAGGTTGTTCCTCCCTACACTATCATCTTAGGATTTAGGATTTACTTATTCTGAAGTAAATCCAATGAATGAGTCTTCCTGAATTACTGTTACTCATTTTATATCAACAATCTAGTGAAGGAGGGAGGTTACATATATGTCCACTTTGGGAAAACAAAACCAAAAGCAACCCAGAGACCCCTTTCTCCTGGCTGGGAGCAGGAGGCCACAGGATGCCTGGAGTTACTATGAAAGATGGAAACCAGAAGGAGTCTCTCAGAGCTCTGGCAGCTGTCCTCAACAAGTCCTGGAAGTTGAAAGTCTCCAAAGGGTAGATGAAGTCAAGCGGGCCAAAAACAAAGAGGTTGCTTCCTAAGAAGAGAACCGCACACAAGCAGCTTTCACAGCATAGTACCCGTACCTCCAGGGCGGTGCTGCAGTTGGTTCCATGACCAAGATCTATGGGGGACCTTAGAGAGACGAGGTCATGCCCAGCCACTTCAGCTAAGGCTCTTGACTTGGTCCACAGAGTCCTCCAAGCCCAGGAGAGGCTGATAATGGTGGAAAAGGACCAAGTTGGAGGTTGTAAACTGATACCTTAAGGGCAGAGAGATCCAGATAGAATCACCAGTCTGGTGGCAGCTGCCAACAAGAAGTATTAGAACAAACAGGTTAATAAATCGCCTGATTTGTTAAAAGCAAAAACAACAGAGAGGAAGGCTAGACAGAATTTTTCCAGTGGCTTTCTCTAGCAGGTCAAATCTTGACAGACTTTCTTATCTCACTGGCCATAAATTTCAGAAAGACACTATGATCATCAATTCATAATTTTGTTAAGAAAATATTTTTTCCCTATCTTTTCCTGTTTGTCACTTTAGAAAGTACAGAACACAGTATTTTAATGTCAAATCTATAAAGAAGCACAAAAATCTAAGAATACAATAGAGTCCTAAGAAGGGTCAATTTATCTTTTACTAATCTACTTTCACTTTATCATTTTGCTAATGACCAATGAAAATAATATTTCAGAAAAGTGAGAACAGTGCTCTAAATTCATACTGACTGTCATAGCTTAAAACAGGCAAATGAAACAAGAAGCTAGAAAAGTAAGGGAAGATGCCATACAGATGGTCTTCGTAAAGTAAGATATTTGAGAGCCAGCAAGCCCAATGTGAAGGATCGAAGTAAGGATGCTACCTGGGAGTAAAAGCCTATCTGCTGATTTTGAAGGAAGAAAACCGAAGTAGTACCTTATAATTGGAAGGAGCAAAAACCGTAAGTATCAGCAAGATGTATAAGCAGAAATTATAAACGCAAACCAAGGTTCTTGGGCTCAGATTAAAAAGAATTTGTGAGGAACACTTAGATAGCTTTTGAGGTGAGTTATCTCCACAGATGGAAGGTAACAAATCTGGTTTAAAATTTCCCTTTTGGCCTGGGGATGTGGCTCAAGCGGTAACGCGCTCGCCTGGCATGTGCGCAGTGCTGGGTTCGATCCTCAGCACCACATACAAATAAAATAAAGATGTTGTGTCCACCGAAAACTGAAAAATAAATGTTAAAAAAAAAATCTCTCTTTCTCTCTCTCTCTCAAAAAGAATTAAAAAATAAATAAAATTTCCCTTTTGTCTTTTTTTCCCCAGGAGTTGAATGAATTTTTATACGTCAACACAGGTGGTATTCCAGTGTTTACCATCCTGAGTAGAAAGAAACAATTTTTAGCATACATGTATTTTATAAAGTCAAAACAGAATTTTCATTCACAGTCAATACTGTAGATTCTATGTTATGATGAATTCCAAGAACACAAAATTTCTGCCCCAGAAAATGTACTTTTCAGTTGTAACATCTTCAAAGAGTTTTTAGTTTGTCTTTATCTTATTCTTTTTTTTTTTAATTTTTTAAAATTTATTTTTTAGGTGTACATGGACACAACACATACCTTTATTTTTATGTGGTGCTGAGGATCGACCCGGCCCCACTCATGCTAGGCGAGTGCTCTACCGCGGAGCCACAATCCCAGCCCCTATCTTATTCTTTTTGACTGTGACATATAAAAGATTCCTGCATGAATTCCTATTCATTGGGAACTGCTGAAAATACTTAACCATCACACAGGAATGTGTACTATGGCAAGAGCACCCAAACTAGAGTACTGGTTTGTGATCTCTAAGCCAAAAGGATTCTTGACTTGTCTTATCTAATTTGTCAAAACTATTGTGCTGAACTGGGTCTCTTCTGAATTTCTCAGAATTACTGGATTATTACAACTAAACCATCCTAATACCAGGCAAGTAGTCATGATGAAGCAGGTAGAGGTAGAAAAGCATTGAATATTCAGATTATTACCAGAAAAAACAGAGCTATCAGGGTCTCCTGGGCTAAATCTGGCTCCAGGTACCCAGGTCAGGTCAAGTCAAGTCAGTCAGCTAGGCCCAGCCCTCCCTTTTTCTTTATATAAGCAGTAAAGAGTATCCCTGAATGTGAAACCTTGGGAAAGAGCATGGCTTGGTCATTACTTTATTCTGAAGCACTGGAACAGGAAGCAAGTTTCAGGAAACAGTGGCTTATTGGAGGACTGCACATTTCTAAGATATTCTTTACTAAATGGAATGTTTAATAAATGTACTCTATTCAACAAATAGAATTAAAGATTGGCAAGCCTCAGGGAAAGAGGCCTTTCTCAGCCAGCCCTAAGGCCACTAAGTATGGATGGGAAATTGGTGTGCAGGACCCTGGGGCCAATAAAAGCAGAGTTAGAATCCTGTAACCACTTCTGGGTTGGACCAGCCATAAAATATCAGGGAGGTCTAGTGTTCCAGGTACTTCCATAGCATAGCAACATGAGCAGGTCAACAGTGGAAATGGTAATAAGCCCAGATAACACCAAAACAAACTTTTAGAAAAGAGGAAAGAATTTTGATAAAAAGTGAAGGACTCATGATGCATAAAGGTTTCAGCTTTAAAAAGCATATGAATCCAGTGATAGGAACATGAATCCAGTGGATGAAGGAACAGACCACAGCCACTGAAGAATGACAGAAAAATCCAATAATTTGTCAGGATTGAGTACCAAGGCCAACTCAAAATGAGAAGAGCAAGACATTGAAGCTGTTGGGATGACTGGTTACTTTTAAGGCCTTTATTTTGGCCTACAGAGTTTAATGACCAGAGTGGCATTTCTCTCCATAAGTCACAGACTTTGGGGGTTTTTCTCAGCAAAGACTATTATCTTCAATATCTGTTCTTCTTTTTATTTCATAGCAACAGAACCTCTGACCTTTTAGCTGAATACATTTCCCAGGCTCCTTTGCAGATACATGTGAACACTGGATTGATTTCTGGACAATCAAATGAAAGAAGAACTGTCATATGCAATTTACAGGAAGTGACCTTAAAACAAAGGGAATCAACTTTTTCATCCCTTTCTCCTTTCAGCCAGCTAGAATATAGGTGTGAAAGCTAGAATTTGGACAGCTATGGGAGACCATGAGGGGCATAATGATGATGGGACAACAGCAAAATAGAAGAGGTCTTAGACTCTGGACTTCTACATGCAAAAATATTAACTTTGTTGTTAAATTTTACTGTCATATGTGGCCAAACTTAATCCTATCTGTTACAATCTCACTGAAAGAAAAACAAACAAAACCCCTAAACAAAATCCCCAAACCACTCAGAGAATAGTGCTTCCAGAGATTAGAGCAGAATATTTGTTAGGCTTTTCTCAAGCAAATAGAAAAATTTCTCAGCATGTGAAGAGGCATTTTGCAAGATGTGTTTAGGATACCAAGAATCAGCTCATATTAGGGCATTTAAGGACTCTGGGAGTTGAAGAGAATTTGATTAAAAATCTTACAGCCCAGGTATACTGAGCGGATACTGGGAGTAGGCTGGGGGAGGTCTCCTTTATGCATAGAAGACAAATGGTCATTAGAATGCTAAAAAAATTGTTGACTTAACCTGCACAAAGAAATTATGCATTCCTGGGATATTTGCAGGCAAACAAACACAAAGTAACAGGCAACCAAAACCTTTTGAGAGCATTAAAGGAGAGGAAAAACACAGGTTGTATCATTTGTAAATATATAACATCATAAATGAGAAAAAAAATTGTTCTGAACACTGGAAATGCAGGTGACACGAATACAGAATAAGAAGTCATTTAAAAAAAAAAGAAGTCATTTAGAGAAGATCATATATTGCTATAAGATATGAATTATATTTGCTTCCTAATAGGATCATAAACTTTGATACCCTCCTGATATGTTACAATATAGTTAAACAAATCCTCAAGCATATTAAAAAGTAAAATAGATGCAAATTCAGTCCTAAAACTTAACATAAAGGTGGCATTTCAAATTAGTAGTGAAAAAGACTGAAAATCTCAACTGATTGACTAACTGGGGGTGTGGAAGATTACACAAAGAGGGTGACCTAGACCTACATGATAGAGCTAAGGTGGAATTTTTTTTTTAAATGATATTTTTATATTTATTTTTGTGGCATTTAGGATTAAACTTAGCTGTACCAGTGAACTTCATCCCCAACCTTTGTAAGAATTTTTTATTTTGAGATACAGTCTAAGTTACCCCGGCTGGACTTGAACTTGTGATCCTCCTGCTTCAGCTTCCTGAGTAGCTGAGATTTACAGACATGCAGCACAATACCCACCTACACCCAGTTATTTCTATATTTATTTGATGAAAATTTAAAAATGAAGTCATGAAAAATTAAATAAAATCTCAAAAAATCGTTTTTGTTTGGTAACATTGGGGCAGAGAAGTTTTTTCTTAGGGGAAAAAATCCAAAGTGACAACAATACAAAAAATAGTTCATTTTGATTCCATTAAAAATGTTTAATTGTGGGCTGGGGATGTGGCTCAAGTGGTAGCACGCTCGCCTGGCATGCGTGCGGCCCGGGTTCGATCCTCAGCACCACATATAAACAAAGATGTTTTGTCTGCCGAAAACTAAAAAATAAATATTAAAATTCTCTCTCTCTCTCTTAAAAAAAAAAAAGTTTAATTGTGTAAATTACATAAATATAAAATATGCATGTTTAATCAGGGTAAATATTTATAATATATGATGACTCAAAATGATAATTTTCCTAACATATATCTGCCTACCTCTTACAAATAAGAAGATACACCGCAGAATAGAAAAATAAAAGAACACAAACAATTCATAGAAAAAAAAATCAATGGCGTACAAACAAAGGTGAGCTATATAATTTATAACCAAAGAAATAAAAATTAAAACGTTTCATTGATCTACTAGCAAAGATGAAAAAGTCTGATATATACAATGATAGCGAAGAAGAAGGAAAACAAACGCTCGTCTAGTGTGTGTGAGGCACTGGGTTGGATCCTCATCACCACACAAAAATAAATAAGTAAAATAAAGGTATTGTGTCCATCTACAACTAAAAAAATATTAAAAAATAAATTATAAGGGAGCAGTCCCTTTGCTGATATGGAAAGCTAGCCAAGATAAATAACAATAATAATTTATAACTGTCTTTTAACTATAAGTTATAGTTTAAACTAGTGGTATCCAAACTTTTTTATTTATAGCATAATTTTTAGTACATGACTCCAAATGTTTCTTTATAAATGATATACATATGCTAAACTGAATTTACATTATAACACTACCCAAAAAATTTTTTAAAATCTCTTTGAAGGTATTGGCAGCAAATTTGGCCAGAATCGATACAAGATTATTAATAGTCTTTGTCTTGTTTAGTGTGAAAGTTGAATATTCATTCTTGATTTTTGGATGCTGCCCAAAACTTGGAGGAAGGCATTAGATAGTGTGGAACATGTACCCATGAATGTGAACAGGAACAATTCTGAAAGCCATCAGGCCTCAGGCGTTCTGGATAAAGGATTGTGGACCTGCATAACCCTTCCCTAAAGACTAGCAAATAGCAGGTGCTAATAAGGACTTGTTGAATGAGTAAACTCTGACTCATCCATCAATTATTTTCTTATGAGGCCTATACAGGTGATCATATTCCTAAAGATTCATGGCCACAGATGCTATCCAATACTTCTGCCTGCCTTTTATAGTTTTTGCTTCTTTTGTGTATTTTTATATCTTTTTATAAAAACCATTAGCTATAAATTCTTGGGCTTACTGACATCAGCTATAAATTAATGGGATGATCAGTGTCTCTACCCAAAAGCAGCTGCTTCTTCCCTCCTATTTTCTCGAGCATTAGGAGCAGATAATAAGCTCTGTATAAAGTAAACTGGCTCTGAATGAAGTCTCAGGGGTTTTGCACTGAGTTGGGTGCACACTTGTAACAAAAATTTTAGCTGCTTAATGGGTCTACTTCCTGGTTCTCAATGTTTGGGAATAGAGAAGTTGCCAGATGACCAGTAAATTAATTTATTATTTTACTATAAACATGTATAAGCAGTATACACAGTTAAAAATAATTCTGGAAATTAAGTACTGGAAAAGTAACCTCCCTGAGGGCAGGATTTTTGTCTGTTTTGCCCAGTTTCATTCCCATGGTGTATCACAGTATTTAATAGAAGAAGGAAGAAGCATGTTGGGTTGGGAGAATTTTCTGCCCTTACAGAAGGCAGATGTGTAGATAAGGCAGAAGCTGTAAAATGCTCGAATTAAAGGCAGATGAAGCAAGTAATATTTTTAAATGACAATGTTTAGAAACATATTAGTTTGGCAGATCAACTCTTCAAGAATGGGGGAAACAGTATCAGAAGCTTACGGTGTATCTTAACTTCCAGAAAAAAAGGAAAATGATATTTTAAGCCAACTGGCCACTTAAAAAGATCTAGACTCAATATAACTTCTCTGGTAAACTTCCAAGACGAATGCATTCTATAGTGTTCTCAGCTAACTGCCTCAAAGGAAGGCACAGAAAGTTCTGCCATACCGAAAACATGAGGATGCCTAGGAGTGAGGTAAGAATTACGACTTGTACAGTTCTGAATACATAGGTGAGCCCTAGGAATTCTGATTGAAAGCCCAAGGCCTGTGCAAGCGCTCCCAAAGCGTTCCCAGGCCAAAGTAGCATTGGGTGACTGTGAACGTGCTACTATATCCTCCTCGAGAACTCAGGGGGTGGGAGGGAGAAGGCAAAGTTGGAAAAAGGCAGGGATGTTTGGGGGTCAGTAGGAATAAGAAATGGTGCCAAGTAAGACTCGGAAAAATCTCCAAATTCGGTCTAGGTAGGGGGTCTAGAGACCAGCTAAGGTTCGAGGACAGAGTGTGAGCATGGGTGGAATTAGAGGAATGAAAAAAAACACTGCAGAATCCTAAAGGGGCCGCCCAAACTGTAAACCTCAGGGTTAAGGGAGGCCGGGCTGTAGGAAGCCAGCTCAGGCCAGATCCGCCACGTTCCTACCGGTCCGCACGCGTTCAGCCGCAGGTCTTGGAAGTCGGCTCCGTATATAGCTTCCAGGGCCTGCAGCTCGTGGTCCTGCCGCTGCGGGTAGCTCTCCTGAGGTTCATCCCGGCCGCGCCCGGGAACCCCGCGGCCCCCAGTCATGGCTACGCGGCTGCCAAGACAGGGCGGCCTGGCAGTGGCAGCTACCGGCCCTAGGCGGGCTGGGGGGCGGGGCCCGGTGCCGGAGACGGGCCTGTGGGCGGGGCCGAGAAGAGGCGGGTTCATGGGCGGGACTCCACGCCAGGGGCGGGATTGGGGCGGAATTGGGGCGGGATTGCGTCTGGGAGCAGCGCGGAGTCTTGAGGCTGGAAGAACCCTGGCTGACCCAGGCTGGGAGCAAGCCTTGCTCACAATCTGCAGGAGAAAAGCAAGTAAAGGAACTCCATGAATGTGGGCGAACAAATTACGCAGATTGGAATGAAAGTACCAGATTGGATAGTTTTCACGAAACAAGTCTCTTTAACAGAAGTGCCTTAGTCTCCCAGATAACTTTTGATTCTTTCTAAAAAGGAATAAAATTTATTCTTTTTTTTTTGGGGGGGGGGATTTTATTTAGAGAAAGGGTCTCACTGAGTTGCTTAGCACCTCGATTTTGCTGAGGCTGGCTTTGAACTCCCAGTCCTCCTGCCTTAGCCTCCCAAGCCACTGAGATTATAGGCGTGTGCCATTGTGCCTGGCTAATCTTAATGGGTGAAAGGAAAGTGACCACAACACTTAGAGCAACCAAGAGATCTTTATTGCAGCAGTGCAACAGAGGAGAAAAGAAAGAGAAGAGAGAGAGAAAAAGAGAGAGAGTGCAAGAGAGAGACAGAGAAAGCAAGGGAGATAGCAAGAGAGAGAGGGGCCCGGCAGGAGGGAGTTTTTATAGCCCAAATCTAATGAGGTCTCTGGGTCTGCAAGCTGCCTTGTTAGCACAAGGGGGGTTACGTGTTTGGCCTTGAGCAGGGGGTTGAGTGTTCAGCCTTGAGCGGGGGCTTAGGCATTTGGGCTTGAAGCAAATAGTTGATAAAGAACCAGACAGAGGGTTTGAGAGGGCAGGTCATCCTGCAGCTAACTTTGTTTGGCATGCCTTGCAGACGGCTTACTCAGCCTGTCCTGCACCTAACATTCCTCCCTTTTCGTTTTTCTAAGTGACATGGGGGACAGTGTAAAGTCCTCTGACTACTTCCTGCTTAATGGTGGGCGGTGTTGGGCCTAGAAGGGAAAGTGGAGGAATGTTCGGGGGACAGGTCTGAGAACACCAGGGCAGCCAAAAATAACACTCAGTGGCTATAGATAACTACTTAGGTAGGGGTAAAGTCCATAAAAGTTCCTTGAAGCCCCAAGTCCTCAATGGCATCAAACAAGTCCTGGGTGGAGGAGATTCTTGGTATCAGCCATTGGTCCTGTTGTAGGGACTCTAGGAAGTAACAGAGGTGGCTTAGTTGAATCCAGTAATGTTAAGGGTGACAGCCCAATTGCAGCCAGTGGAAGGACAATCACCTTGACCCATAAACTGAAAGTGGGTGGTGTCATCCTGGTGCCATGTCGCTTGGATGTTAAAGCACCATCTGTGATTGGGATAGAAACTTGAGAGAGATTAATGATTAGTAAAAGAAGACGAGAGTTGGCGAGAAATTTTGAGTTTGGTGGGCGTGGTGGAAGTCCAGGAGTGGACATTTGGAACAAGTGCCTTTTTAAGGTGGGAGACATGATACCAGAGAGAGTGTCTAAATGCTTGGTTACCATTTGGGTAGTAAGTATGACTGTATGGGGTCCCGTCCAAGGAGGTTCCAATGATTGAGAATGCAGTTCCTGAAGTAAGACTGAGTCACCGAGTTGAAGAGAGTCCAATTCAGTTTGTGGTTGTGCTGGGATTGAGGCAATGAATGGCGCAGGAAGGCACTGGTCTGCATGTTCCCTTAGGAGTTTGTGTAGAAGTGTGAGATAGGGCAGGTAGGGCACAGGGGAGGAGGAGTGACTGTAAAGCTTTGGGTGGTAAGAAAGGGCATCCATAGAATTGCTCAAAGGGGCTAAGGCCTGAGGGAGCTCTATGGGGCTGCCTGAAATCAGGTGAGGGCCAACGGCAGGAGATTGGGTCAGGAGAGCCTAAGTTCAATAGCAAGTTTAGTGAGATGATCTTTCCTAAGTTCAATAGCAACTTTAGTGAGATGATCTTTGAGAATGCCGTTAGGCCTCTCAACTTTACCCAAGGATTGGGGTTGGTGGGAGATGTGGAGCCTCCAAGTGATGTTGAGGCCTTTGGAGACTAGTTGAACAACCTGAGAAGTGAGAGCTGGACCATTGTCTCACTGGATGGAGGCGGGAAGTTTCAACCTGGGAATGATCCCCTCAATGAGGATGGAGGCAATGGTGTCAGCAATTTCCCTGGAGGTAGGGAAGGCATCTATCCAACCTGAAAAGTATCAACCAAAGTAAGTAGGTAGTGAAGCTTTTTGTGCCTAGGCACATGAGTGAAGTTGATCTACCAGTCTTCGCCTGGCTGGTGGCTCCTCATCTGAGGTGTGGGGAGTTTAGGTTTGATGCTTCCTTGTGGGGATGCTGTAGAGCAGACTGAACAAGCAAAGTGGACCTGCTGGAGAGTAGTTCTCATTCCTAGGAAGTGAAAGAAGGGTTGTAAAACCTGGAAAAGGGGTTAGAGAGGGTTTTAGGTGAGGTCAGAGTCTCTGGAGCTAGAGGAGTTGGTCATGAGTCATAGGTCTCCATCTTGGGCATCAGGGGCTGGTAGTCTTAAAGAAGTAATTGATTGACTGACTGGTTGGTGAATTTGTGTATCTGATCTTGCAGAAACTTCTGTAGGCAATTTAATAGACATGGTCCTATTAGGAGAAACATAAAGAGGACTAATAGGGGTCCTGTGATGGGGAGGAGCCAAGGCCATACTTGACTGAACATTCCCCATGGAGCCTGTTGGCCTGGTTGCTGTCTCCTCTTTTTTAGCTGTTCTTTGTCCTTCATTACCCCCAGGAATGACTGTGTTTTGGCTTAACTGGTTTTGGTAGGTGTTTAAGATCAAGCTGGTCAAAATTGACTTTGTTTCTATCTATTGTTAAGAGTCAGCTGAGTTCCCATAGGGGTCACTCGTGGGGGAACTTGAGAGCAGCTTCTTAGTTCTGCTAGTGCCATTTGCGCTAGGATGGGTCCAGGTCTTGCTTGACCATGTGGCTTCCCTTGGAAGCATCAGGGATGTCTCCTGTCTCCAATGACCCTCCTCTTCATAGCAAATGCACTGATTGGCTTTTCATTCTCCAGTGGTCTCATTAATCTCCCTGATCAGGAGGTTATGTGGCCCAGAGTTGCAAAGCTCTTTAGAGAAGTTCCCTGTTCCCTGGATTCAGACTGACTCAGAGGACCAGAGCAAAATATTCGTTTTCTTGGCCATTTTAATTTAAGTTTAAGTCTTGATCTTAAACATCCAGCAAAGTCAGTTTCACCTTAAATTAAGAGTACTGGGCTTTAGCTGAAGTCTGGCCTACTTTGGAGTCATTCTGACATGTAGTAAGATGGGAGGCAGAGCCTTATCTCAGGTAAGCCAGGGCTCTTTATAAATCTTAGGTAAAGTGTTCTATCATTGAAGCTGATCTTTTTTTTTTTTAATTATTATTTTATAAAGTTTACATATATTGTTGCTTGATGTCACATGAATACTAGCTATCACAATATGATATTACATTTAAATTGTACCCAGTGTATAGAACTTTATATTAATCTTATTGATAACAGGTCCAGTTAAAGAAAATTAAATGATATAAATAAATCTCCAACATGTTATTCTTATAAGCCTAAAATTACCATGCAACCTTTTGGAGAACATCAGCTTCATATAATAATTTTTTAAGCTTCTATCTTAAAGACTTATATACCTGGAAAATATGAATATATTTAATATACAAAGAAAAGTAATAGTACCACAATTATATTTGTAAGGGTCCGGCGAACGTCGGAGGAAGAGACCACCAAGAGACCGGCTCATGCAACCGCAAAAGGGGATTTATTGAGGATCCAATCCAGCGCGCTGGGGCTCCAGGCTCACTCAAGAAGGGAGAGTGGCCAAGAGCCCCAAGCAGGGGTTGAGCAGTGCTTAAGTACACTTTTTGGGGAGGGTGGGGGCTTTGCATACATCAGAGCAAATCATCATGAGGCGCGGGAAAATCAAACAACAATTCTTAAACATGATTAGTACATTCATTGGCAGGAACAGGTCGGGCGGGAGTGATAGGTCAATCCTAAGAAGGGGGGGTACATTCAAACTGATTGGTTTGGGCCCTGAGATGCCTACGTGCCAAGCTGCACAGGGTCCTAGGTTATTAAACAACTAAATGGTCAGGGGGAATATCTACTGGGCAGTCCTGGGAATTGTCCTAACAGCTACAGGAATTTCAGGTTTTGGGTGTAGCATAGGAACTTAACAATACCTGGTCCTTTACATTTTAACTCAGGCTTTGCAGCTTAGAAACTTTACAATACCCGGTCTTTTACACTTTAACTTCAATTTCTTTTACTCTTTCGTATTGATGTTTTTATATTATCAAGTTTAGCTCTTAAAGAAATAACATATTACAATATTGCAAAATAACAGTTGTTGTTTAACCATAGTTGTATAATGCTTAATTCCTTCAAGATTACTTACTCAAAAAACTTACATATATAACCAACATACATAGACCTTCTTTATCACTTGCTTAAACCCTCTTATTTACTTAATAGACTCTCTTATCCAGAAACACCTTTTCCTTCTATTAAATCCATACTTAGAACCTTCTAATTTCTCTTTCCCATCTGTTAACTCTTTCTTTATTCACACTTTGAAATAATCCTTGTAAATTTCTGAATTTAGGCAAATTATTCCATTTTAATAAGAGATATTTTGTTATTTGCAGTACACAATTAATCACATCTGTTGACCATTTCATGAAAACATAAACAATGTTTAAGTGTATAGAATTATACACAATTATATTGTTGTAGGGCCTGGTAGGGAGGGGGTAGACGAGAAGGCGGGGTTGAGAGCAGCTAGGGTGGATCCAAGAATGAAGAAGGAGATGTGAAAGAATAATGGGAAAGGGGTTTGGGATTTTCCCTAGCAAGGAAAACTTGAGCAGTAGAACAGGTAGAGCAGAGGGGAAGATGGGAATGAATATCCTAAAAAGCCTATAAGGGACTTTAATCCTTAGTAACCTGTTTTCAGTGATGACAAAGCAACTTTAAAGGCCATTTTCACCAGATCTTGGATAGGGGTCTGAGGGCTCTCCCCAGCTCTTTTGAGCTTTCGGTTAGCTGGTAAGAGGACCTGGTGGGACCCAGTGTGGGTGCTAACGGTAGAAGAGAGGAGTGAGTGGGTGGAGGGATTCCTTCAGTAACTGCTACCTCAGCAAGGGGGCAACAGTCTGAGGAAGGGTGGTGGTGTACGTTTTTGATCTAGTAATTGGAGGGGAGAAAGCAGGTTATTGAGGGGGGGGAGACGGTGGAGAGGCTGGCGCAGAAGGCTGAGGGTGAGGACCTATTTGAGCCGGGCGATAGGGTGGAGGTTCATCAGCAGGGTTAAAGTAGTGGATGAATCTGGAGGAGGAGAAAGTTGGGGGATCGGTGGTTGGGAGAGTTGGTTTGCAAGCTGGAAGAATTTGTAGAGGTTTGCAAGAGATGCAGAGAGCAGGATTGGATCGGAGCAAGAAGAAAGTGATCTCTACCCATTTTTTCGAATGCTCACAGTAATTGTAGAGATCCCTTAGAGTGGAGGGACCCAGGGACCCAAAAGGGGGCCATCTGCTTTGGTTGTTTAAGAGATAAGTGGGCCAGGCCTGGGTGCTATATTTGAGCAACTTTGGGGGTTTGATGTCTGGTGTCAACGAGAGGGTTTTGAGGTTATCCAAGAGGCATTGTAGGGGAGAGTCGACCAGCAGAGAGGGTACATTACCCATGTCGCAAATGTAGTGTAAGGAGGAGGGAAGAGGACGCAAACATAGTATAGGGGAGAAGGAAGGAGACGCAAACGTAGTATAAGGGAGAGGGAAGGAGACACGAAGATAGTGTAAGAGAGAAGGAGGAAACTGATTTATCGGCAAAAGGGGCATCCCCGCTAGATCCAAAAATCAGGAGTGCCTTAGTGGCAGGTTCGAGCTGCAGAGATTGGTCGTCACCGAATCCTGACAGTCGAAGCTCTCGTCCTGGATGGAGCCGGAGCCGTGGGAGACCTTGGCCAAGGCTTTTCGGGACCCCTCCTGGAGAGACCAGATACTCCCAGGGCCGGAAAGAGGGGAAAGAGAGAGACAGGGCAAGAGAGAGGAAGGGGAGGGTAAGCGTCTCTCTAGGCCGAGTCTTGAAGGTGCGAGGATTAGGGCTTTAGGAGAGCCACCAAGACCATGAAGGTCTGGGTGGGGTGTGATGTTCAGTTCTCTGTTATGTGTCCCTGGAGGTTACAGAGTCCTTTGAGGGAGACCTACAAAGCCTATGCTGGTTAACTACCAGCTGGAAAGGGAAGGGAATTATAATTTTGAACCCAGGAGTCTATTCTGCCCTAGGAAGGAGTCCCTGAGGGCCACCGTGGCCTTAAAGGCTGTGGTGGGGTGTTTTCCTCCCCGCAGGTGGGCAAAGAGGTTTGCCGGAATTTAATAGCAAATCTGTAGGTACAATGGTCAAATCCTCCCGACACTACCATTGGGTTTAGGACTCCAGGAAGGGGAAACTCACCAATCGAAGGCCGGTGGTGGATGGAGTTCTGGCGATCGAGAAAATGGATTCAGGTCATCCGGTGAGTGGCACTTCCGAAGGAAGAGGGACCCAAAAGTGGGTTTTAACCCTCTCCAGGGTTTTCGGCACCAATGAAAGGAAAGTGACCACAACACTCAGAGCAACCAAGAGATCTTTATTGCAGCAGTGCAACAGAGGAGAAAAGAAAGAAAGAGAAGAGAGAGAGAGAGAGAGAGAGAGAGAGAGAGAGAGAGAGAAAGCAAGGGAGATAGCAAGAGAGAGAAGGGCCCGGCAGGAGGGAGTTTTTATGAGGTCTCTGGGTCTGCAAGCTGCCTTGTTGGCACCAGGGGGGTTACGTGTTTGGCCTTGAGCAGGGGGTTGAGTGTTCAGCCTTGAGCGGGGGCTTGGGCATTTGGGCTTGAAGCAAATAGTTGATAAAGAACCAGACAGAGGGTTTGAGAGGGCAGATCATCCTGCAGCTAACTTTGTTTGGCATGCCCTGCAGACAGCTTACTCAGCCTGTCCTGCACCTAACAAAGGGCATATTTGTCATGACCAGGAATATAGGAAGTGTTATGCTAGCTTCTGAAATGAACTATAAAGAGGAGTCCCCTAAAGGGGTTTAGAAAGCAAAATATTCTTTTACAACTAAATAGCTTCTCAAGGTGACTCCTTTGAGGGTGATAATATTCATGGATGGATATTTTAGTTTGGCACATTTGCTATTAAAAATTAAGTCTGATTTGCTTTATGATCACAGTGTTTGTGCACATGTATGTGCATATGTATATGTCTGTGTGGGACTATTGAGGCTTCCTGAGGAGGGAAGGGAAGGTCATTCAATTTCCCACTTCCCTGAAATACTTGATGAATTTAATAGCAAATCTGTAGGTACAAGGACAATTAGAAACTCAGATCCATAGAAAACTGATTTCCTGTTCCATATATTGGAGTAATTTGGAATACACGATGTTATGGTTTAGATAGGTATCCCCCATTGTGAGACAATGCAAAAAAGTATATAGATGGAATGGTTGGGTTATAAGAGCTTTAATCCAATCAGTGAATTAATCCCCTATAGGGACTAGATGAGTGGTAACTGAAGGCAGGTAGGGTATGATTGAAGGAGGTAGGTCACTGGGGTGTGTTTTGCGGGTATATATTTTGTCCCTGGTTAATTAAGTCAGAGTCTCTCTCTCTCTCTCTCTCTCTCTCTCTCTCTCTCTCTCTCTCTCTCTCTCTCTGATGGCCATGTCCTGAGTGGGTTTCCTCATCCACACACTTCCGCCATGTATGTTATTCTCCCTCACCCTGGCCTGGAGGGAATGGAGCTGGCAGTCAATGAACTGAGACCTCTGAAACTGTGAGCCCAAAGTAAACTTTCCTCTTCCAGTTGTTCTTTTCATGTCTTTTGGTCACAGCAGCAAAAAGCTAACTAAAATAGATGATACATTTTAAACAGATAATTGTTTTGATGGTAAATTACTATATACCAAACTAAGAATCATAAATGTTTAGCCCAATGATGAAAAGGTTAAATTCCAAACTTCTGTCCTTTGTTTATTGCAAAATAAGTGATTCTTTCATTTTTTTGAAATATAGGGCTTGTTATATAATATTTTCTTTAGATCTACAGATGTTTTTATTTTTTATGTTTTGGTGCTGGGGATTTAACTCAGAGCTTTGTATATGCTCACTGATACCACTGAGCTACATTCTAGGACAGATAATTTTTTAAAGGTTGGAAGGTGATGCTTTTTTCCTCTTGGACATTTTTTCTTTAAACATCAATAAACAGGAATTCATCTTGCATAGTTACCCTTTATTGCTATTGTACAATGTGCCAGACATTGTCAGGATTTTCATTAATTAAATTCTTTATTGCCCTCAAAACAACTTTGCAAAATAGGCATTTTTAAGCTGGATTTAGAGAGGCAAAACAACTATCCAATGTTATTTGAACACAACTGGAAATGGTGAAGTGGTCATTCAAACCCAGGGCCAGGATTTATGCTCCTGATACCCCAACCACTGTGCACACTATAATGAACTCTTTAATCTTGAGAAAGTTGGTAGTTTTTCCTGTGTAAACTAGGTTTCCAGAAAAAGAGAAATAGGTTTTCTGCTATATTAAGCTTTAGTGCTCTCCAAAAATCCATTTAAACAATACAAGTTTATCAGAGACCAATGTTTTTGGATGTAAAAATCTCAATATTTCAACTCAAAGATGCCCAGAGTTTCTATTATCTGCTACCACTTTCATTTCACAAGGACTTAAGAGATCCTTATTGCCACTGTCAATATTCACAGAGATTTTTAAAAGTCCTGACTCAATATCTTCTTCTGTTCCCAGAAATAAAATAAACTGTGCTTTTAAATATTTAGTCCCCAGTTTTTATAACTATATCTGCCAGGATATGTTGGGTTATGCTGTAATAGTGTGTAACTGTAAAAATCTTGGTTGCTTGGTATAATAAATATTTACTTCCTGCTCATACCAAATTTTTCATGAGTTTGGTTGGTCCTCCAGGGTATGTGCCCTCCTATATGGTGATTCAGAGACATAAGCTGCTTCCATCTTTTGGCTCTTCCATTTCAACACAAGGCCCCTTCCACAATCACAATGGCAGGGAAGAAGAGAGACTTGAGAATCACAAATAGTGTTTCACTGTCTCAGCCCACAAACGACTCCACAACCGCTCATATTTTATTAGTCATAATAGTCACATGAACCTGCCCACCTGCAATTTGCAGCTGAGAAATACATTCTTCTGTGTGGCTCCAAGAAGAGGACAGTGAAATATTATTGAATGTTTGTGATGTCTACATAATAACCTGCAATATCTATTCTTTCATATAGGCATAGAAATAGTCATTTGAAAATAGAACTGCTTATTCCAGACGGGTAGCCAAGTGCCATAAAGACTTTTCTCAGCATGCTGCTTTTGGGCTTATCACACAAAAATACTTACATTTCTCCAGCTTTTCTCTTCTGTCATTAGTAAAAGGCCACACAGGGGCATGTGAAGGATAGGAGGGAAGAAGTAAGGGAAAATAAAACCCATTGGATCCACCTCACTTACCATGTTG
This sequence comes from Marmota flaviventris, assembly GCF_047511675.1. Taxonomy (NCBI): domain Eukaryota; kingdom Metazoa; phylum Chordata; class Mammalia; order Rodentia; family Sciuridae; genus Marmota; species Marmota flaviventris. The sequence goes on along the minus strand of NC_092499.1, from coordinate 88,862,561 downwards.
GGCTTTGCAATTACTATCAATCCTAAGAATAAAGGAAAAAGTTGAAAAGGAAAGAGTTATTTTTAAAAAATTACTTATTGCATTAGGGTTCTCCAAAGAGAACATAACAAACAGGATAAATATACATATAGAAAGAGATTAATTATGAAGAATTGACCGACACAATCACGGAGCCTAACAAGTTCCAAGATTTGCAGTCAGCAGGATAGAAATTTAGGAGAGCGGGTGGTATAGTTCCAACCCAAGTCTAAATGCCTGAGAACAGAAACACCAATGGTGGAGTTTCAGTCAAAGCCAGCAGGCTCAAGACCCAAGAAGAGCCAATGTTTCAGCTGGAGTCCAGGCACGGCTCAAAGACAGTTCAACAGAAAGAAATGCTACCTAAGTAATATTTTTCTCTTTATTTTATTTTTCTCTTCAGGTCTTCAACTGATTGGACAAGATCCACTCACACAGTGGAGGACAATCTGCTTTATTCAGTCTATTCATTCATATCAATCCCATCCAGAAACACCCTCACAGACACACCTGGAATAATGATTGACTGAATATATGGGTTCCTCATGACCCAGTCAACTTGACACATAAAATTGATCATCACACCTATATTCCAGTGGTTACAAGAAAATCCACAAGCAAGTTTCAATAGGTATATGATTAATTTCAGAACAGATGATTGGGGAAATCTGTAAAAATCTATTGTTTTCCACATACTGCATCCCTAATTGTGTTCGTAACACAGAGCCTTAACATGCGTTAAATGAGTGAACTACAGACACATGTAGAAGAGTAACTTCATTAAATGCTGTGCAGACTGAACAAGGCAGAACTTTGGAGAGGGAGATAGATCTAGAGAATGACTAGAACTTTCCTTGGGGTAGTTAATCCCCAGAACCTCTCACTCCCTCTTTAGGATTCCTCTTTTCCTCAAAAATCTATCACCATGTTTATTATTTCTATGGAAAAATGGATCCTCAGTGCTAATCAACTATATTAATCATGAAACAGGTGTATTAATCAGGGTTTCAGGGTTCTCCAGAGAAATAGAACCAATGAAATATATATATATATATATATATATATATATATATATATATATATATATATCATAGTTTATAGTATTTATTTCATTTATATATATGAAAGAGGATATTGAGAATTGGCTCATGCAATTACAGAGGCTGAGAAGTCCCACAATCTGCCATCTGCAAGGTGGAAACGAAGGAAAGTTGGTAGTGTAATTCAGTGACTACTAAGGCCTGAAGACAGAAGAAGATGGATGTTCCAGTTCAATAAATTGGAATAAATTATAAATAAATTCATCCTTCCTCCTTTCTCTGCTTTTTTGTTCTTTTTATTTTTTATTTATTTTTTTATTCAGGCTGCCAACAAATTGGATGATGTTTACCTACATTGATGAGGTTGGATTTTCTTTACTCAGCCTACTGATTCAAATGTCAGTCTCTCAGAAACACCCTCACAGATACATTCACAAATAATGTTCTATCAGTTATTTGGGCATCTCTTAACCTAGTTAAGTCAACACATAAAATTAGCCATCACATCAAAACTTTGGGAACATAAAGAGGTTTTAAGTTGGGAGGATGCCATCTTAGACTATTCTATGGGAGATGAATGTAAAGAAAAATGACTTGTGATAGCATTTTCTAGAGCTAGAGTCAGAGGTTGCCTTAAAAAAAAACAAAACTGTACTTCATTGTTTATGATTTGCTTTACTGTAGCTTCAGAGGGTTTTGGATAAAATTATCAGCACAAAGTGTGTAGGCTGGTAATTCCAATCATCTGTCCTTAGCTCTGGCCATGTACTTGATTGCTGCCAAGTGTTATTTCCTGGCCAGCTCATATCAACATAACATCTGCTATCGTCTAAATATTGTTTCTTCCCCTCATAAGTTCTATGTTGAAACCTCATCACGAGTGTGAAGTTATGAGGAGACCCCCCTGCTTTAGCAGGTGATTATGTGGTGAGAGCTCACCCTCATGAATGTGATTAGTGCCTTTATAAAAGGGTACTTTTCTAACCATGTGAAGACACAGCTAGAAGGCATGAATTATGAGTCAGAATGCAGTCACTGAATCTGTGGGTACCTTGATTTTGGACATCCAGTTTATAGAACTATGAAAAAAATTTTTGTTGTTGTTGTTTATAAGCTGCAAGGCATTTTGTATAGCAGCCTCCAAGATTATACCTGCAAGTAATTGAAATGGACAGTAATTAATGCATGTAGTTTTTGACCTGTTCAACTTTAATTCCAAATAAGATATCTAAAATGGAACATTTTGTTAAATGTTGTAACATTTCTCATTCCACATACTCTTTTTACAAAAGAGCATACTCCTTATTTTGAGAGTTGTGGTCTACATCCCTCTCCCTTAAACACAGTGATTTTGGGACTGCTTTAATAGAGTGCTGGGTTTCTGTTCTCGCAACTAAAAGGCTTAGGAGTCACTCCAGTTAAACTGGGCTAACTGGGCTGCGCAAAATAACCACACAAGAGACACAAATACCTTTTTCTTTGGGGTCGCTGAGACGGCTCCTCTGACCTTAAGGGTCCACAGCAAGAGAGAAAGCGAGAGCACTGACTCCTTTTATTCAGAAGAAGCTATTCAAATGAGGCAAGGGGTCAGGTTTCAGGGGGCTGAGTCTATCTTCATGATGTCCACTGTCAGCAGGTTGACTGACATCTGGGTAGGCCACACCCAAGGGCACAATAAGAGAAGGGGACACACACAAGGCACTTCCATGGAAGATTCTACCCTAAACAGGGCAAAGGGTTATATTACAAAGAACAGGTGAGCATAGCTTCACCCATGGGGCTGTAGCAAGACACACCTAAGAACCAGGCACCCTCCCTTGAACCCAAGAAGGGTGGGGAAAGCTCTGCCACATTTCTGTGACTGAGCGCCTCAGCATCCAGCCGCCCGGGGAGTGTGACTCTTTCATGTGTGAGGTTGATCTCCCACAATGGAGTATAGTGGAAGTGATGCTATGTGAATTCTGAGATTAGGTCATAAAAGTCAATATGGCTTCCACCTTATTCTCTTAGGACTGTCTTTCTTGGGATGCTATATTGTGGAATATAGTTGTCAGGCTGTGGGAAAGCCAAGCAGATACATGGAGAGGCCACATGTAGATATTTTAGCTGACAGCTCCAGCTAAGTTCCCAGATATCAGGCGACATCTACTTCCAGCCTGTGAGTGAACAGCTTTTAGATTTCAGATTCAGCCAGTGATTTTGAATTACCCTAGTTGATAGCATGTGGAGTTGTTCAAGCTGCTAAATTTGTCGTGGTTTGTTATGCAGTAGTAAATGACCAGACACATATAAATAATACCATTATAACTATATAAATGATACTACTATAGACAATTAACATGTCTTTAAATCATATCCAACCTCTAACATTACATGTCAATCTTAACTTCTCTTGACTCATGATTGTAATGAGTGAAAAGTTCATAGACCACATAGCTGTAAGAATCATGACACATTGTCCTTGGCTCTATTTGTTCCTGAGGCAAACCTTCCTCACATCTGAGAATCATGGTGAGCTCAGTTCATTAGGTTGTTGATACCACTAACTCTATATCCTAACACCAAAATAGGGACTGTAAAGAATTTAGAGGTGTCTTTTCAAAATGAAAATATAGTTTTTTGCTTTCTTCATTTTTTTGTTTTCCCATACCTATATTCCAATTGTTTTGAGTAGGTGCCAGAGGGTGAAGGTAGGTGTTTTTAGACTATTACCAAACAACTCTATTTGCACACAGTCTTCTCCAGCCTTTCCTTAAGGAGTGTGCTGAATGTTGATGAACTACTATTATAATTTGTGCTTTATGATTACAGTATAAGGGGTTTCATTTGAAAAACATGTTTAGCCTCACAGAACTAATTTTAACTACTGGAAATAGCAATTTTTTTGGTGGAGTATAATTAATGTAATTATTAATTTCCCTCTTCTTTTTGGTCTCTGTAAAGTTTAATGTAACTGTTTACATGAAGAATTACCATGTGCAGGTATTGTGAAAATCCAAAGATGTATCTAACATAGATTTCTGCCCTCTAAAGATCAATAAATAAGAAGGGTGACCAGTGAGAGTAAAATAGTCTAACTATAGCAGGATCATCCTTGGGGCAACCAAAAAATAACTAATTTAAATCACTGCTTAAGGGTTATTGTTCATGGAGCTGATCTCGTCATTCACTATGTCAAAGCCTTCTACCATGTACTTCATGCTGTACAAAAGAAACCAGTTGCCATGAAGTCAAACTATGCAAAATCTTTCTTTTCTTGTCACCTTTCTCCTTTTCTTTCTTCTAGATCCATTCTCCTATTTGGTTTCTCTTTTACATTCTTAATTCATTTGTTTATCCCAATTTCCCAGCCTTAGCATCAGCCCACAGGAAGGTGCTTCCTCCCAACTCTTCATTGCCAGAATCCACTACGCTTGGATTATACTGTGTTATGTTTTAGAAAAGAGATCCAATAAAAGAATCTAGGAAACCACGCACTGGGTTCCTATGTTCCACATTTCTTAAATACTTCAGCTACACTTAAGGACTGACAGAGAAGCCAGGAGACTGGGCTCCCTGCAAAGGTGGCAGAGACGTGCAGGCAGCCCAAGCTGACAAGCTCCAGGATAGTAACGGTAGCAATAAATGAAGAGAGGTCGGGGAGGAGTAGGGAGCGTGTCCCAGCCGCCAGACACCAAATCCCGCGGCTCCTACACTTCCCGCAAGGAAGTCACGCTCCGCGGGGCCAAGATGGCGACACCTCCCTCGGCAGCGTGAGGGGCGGAGCAGAGCGTCACGTGACTGTCCCCGCCGGCCGCGCGCCCGGGGTTACCCCAGGCACGCGCCGGTAGCCGGGCGGCCGAGGGGGCGGTGCCACTGCCCCTCAAGGGGCGTCCATCCGCTTTCCTTCGGTGTCGCTAAGCTCTGTCCCAGCGGCGTCGGGCCCGAGTGGGGCCGGGAAAGGGGGTGTCCGGCCGTGCAGAGGCAAAGAGGGATTACGGAACGGGGTCCCTAGGCGGGAGGTCTGAGACCCCAGCAAGGGTCTGGATCGGAGGAGACTGCCGGGAACATCCTGGCAGCCAGCCAGCCAGCCGCGCAGGGTCAGGCTGTTTAGGAGACTCAGGGCATTCCGAATAGGCCTGGGCGCCCACCGGGTGTTGGGGTTCTGAGCCGACGGGGTCAGCTCCGACCACACGACTTGGCCATTTCGTGGGTTTCACATCGTCATCCAGCCTCGAAGCCAGCAGGATTGAAAAATTGCTTTAGCCAAATGTTCTTTTCCCTCTGAGGAGGGAGGCAGAGCCCGTCAGTCCAAGGAGACTAGAGTGGGATACCCTGGCTCTCAGAGGGTGGAGGGGGCAGAGGTTGAAGGGGGCGGCAGGATTGGAGAGCACCCTTCTTGAGCATCAAATGCCCCCTTCTCTGTTTTCATCTCTGCTGAGTGGGCTTGGGCGCGCTGATCCCCCTGGAGGAGGGACAGACGACGTTTGGCGGGCTCTGACCCTGCAGCCTTCATGTGGCTGCTGACAGGGACCCAGGAGGGAACAGACAAGGGGCGCGGCCTCGCCTCTCTCCCACCCCGCCTCCCTGGTGGCGGGGTTGACTATGTGGAGACGTGAGGGGACCCGCCGGCTGCCCCGGCCCTCCAGGACTCCGTCAGACACCCACACTGGGCTCCGAGGCAGGCTGGCGGCGAGCGGAACCGGAGCCCCAGCCTCGCCATGGGGCATAACGCGAGCTGGATCTCCCGGAACGCCAGCGAGCCGCGCAACACGTCGGGCGCCGAGGCTGCGAGCGCGAACCGCAGCGCGCTCGGGGAGTTCGGTGAGGCTCAGCTGTACCGCCAGTTCACCACCACTGTGCAGATCGTCATCTTCATAGGCTCGCTGCTCGGTAAGCCACCTGCGGGGCCTCCTCCGGCAGGGCTTCCCCGAGGGCGCAGGCTCTGGGAGCTCCGATCCGCCGTAACCAGAGCCGCGTGGGTTGCAAGTGCCTGGTCAAGTGCGATAGTTGAAGGAGGTCTAAGAATCCTGTAGTTACTGCAGTGAAGTTAAGCAGGAGTGGTCGACCCCAACCCTTAAGCTGGAAGCAGAACAGTTCCGATAGGTCTTTCTCTTGGCTGAGGTTGGTGCCTGGTCTGGGCAGAGGTCATCCTCCTTGCGGAATGCTTCGGGGTGGGCAAAGGGCTGCGCACATCATACTTTACCTCCTGGGTGCCAGGGAGCAGCGGTGGCTCCAACACTTGTTTACAAATAAGAACTAAGATTCTGTGGGATTTTGTTGCTGATGAAGGAATGTTACTCTCTTTTAAAAATGTATTTCACGCTACTACTATTCCCTATATAAAATATTATTTTTGCATATTTTATGGCTTGCCTCTTCAGAGCACCGACCTTCTGGTAAGCAACCCTGTGAAGTTAAACTTTATGTTGCCTTCAGCTATTTTGAAAATTCTCAAGTAAAACAAAACCCACCTTATTTCTCTACTTATATTTTGTTCGAGGTACAAAACAAAGATAACCCTAACCCTAACCCTAACCAAACCAAAACAAAAAACCCCAAACCAACTGCAACAGATTTCTTTCCTTGTTCAGGGGAGAAAAGATCAACTGAAGTGAGGGGCTAGTAAAAACTTATGTCCACTAGTAAGAATTACCTGTACTTCTCACTAGTCTTAAATGAGACTACTCTTTAGAGCTACTCTTTAAATGATGAATAATATAATTAATATTCATTTCAGTTGAGGTTTGCCCAACAATGCACACTATTTGTAAATATGTGTAAATTCTCTGATGTGGCATTTGGAAGGGTGAGAAGAGATTGTTTATGATTATATCTGATGTGTGCAAGAGTAGTGTTAAAGTTTCAAAGTAAGGATAGGTTTCTTTTCCCAGAACTTGTGGATTTTCACGGAAACTAAGATAACTGACATAAAAAAGACCATATTTGGAAGAATTTTAAGTGTTTGGTATTTCCCTTCATATTTTTTCTAGTTGTCATCATTCCATTACAGTCCATTCTTTTGTAATATTGGTTTTCCCCTTTTTTCATGAGTGCATTGTTAGACATTTCTGTGACTATATGTAGATCGATATGTGTGTTTTAAGATGTTTTTATGAGTGATGTTCACATTAACAAAAGCCTGTGTTCCAAAGACTTTATTAAACATTTACTAATCCTCTAATAGATACTAGGCATGATACATGGAGTTAAATTTCAATATTGTCACACTTACAGTGTAGATTACTGGGGAGGCTGGAGAAAGGGCTGTAAATTTTATTTTTGCAGGTTTTCTCTGCAGAAATAAAATGTATGGCCGTGTGTGTGTGTGTTAATTTTCCTCATTGGTAACGTAGAAAAAAGATGGTGTTGGGAGACATTTTTTAATGATTCAACTAAAAAAAATTTGAGTACTATTGAAATAGAAGACAGAGCATGTGTGTAAAAGACAGCAAATAATGGACATTTAATAAGTTACTTCTGCTTCCCATGTCCTTTCCATTTTTTAGCTTGCATTGGATTCAGGAATTCTTAGGTAAATATGATCTTATTTCAGCTCTTTTCCACATAGCACTTCTGAGTGACATGCAAAAACTTCTTTCATGGATCTCTTAAAAGAGGAGACTTAATTTTCTCTTGATATGCCTCCCTTGACCTAGGAAGACATATTTTCCCCCTTTCACATTACTTGGGTCCGCCTAAGAAGAATTCCATTTGCTCCTTTCTATTTTCAGAAAGTATAAATATAGATAGTATTTTTGATTTTCTTGAAAGCTTAACTGAATTGTAATATTTCCCTGTGTATTTGTTATTTACTGGTATTTTTGATTCATTGTTCTCTAAAGAGCTGATCCCTTCAAATATATCTGTGTACTTTCATATTCTCCTGGTAATGCCGTTTGAGGCTTAGAGCTTACTTCCTAAGCCATGTGCAGTCAGCTGCAGGGCAAGTAAACTTGGGAAGCTTAGTTTGAAAGCCCCGAAATAGAGAAGAATAATAGATTAGGAATGGAGAAAGGTAAAACTGTGGGAGGATGGAATAATATCTAGAATAAATAACTGATTTAGTCTACCTATTTCTTCTGTCCCCAAACATAAGCCAATGAGTCTCTCCTGAATTTTTTCTGTTAAACAAATTCAAATATACTTCCCATATTCTCTAAATAGATTTCTTTTTATTAGGCTTTTTATAAGCCCATTATTATGTGAAAATAATTCTTTTGTACTATTTATGTCTTGCAGCTCTTTTTGGAAACTGTTTTAGTGCCCTGTAATAGGAAAAATCCCTAACAAATTGGAATAACTGTAATATTCCAACCATTGGGAACATTATTTGCTGTGTTGAAAATGAACTCAAGAGTTATATATGTTATTATTCAAATAATATACCTTTGGGGGGTTTGTGTAAACTAATGTTCCTCAGACTTCTTTATGAAAAGTTATGGGATATCTTCAGATATGAAGAGGATCTTGAAAGAGAGTTAATTTAGATTCTCTTTTGGCAAATAGATGGCACACACTATTTTTAGTCATCAACAGTGTGAAATCAAAAACTCAACAAGATTTGGAGTCACCATTTCTATTAAATACTATGGATTGAACTCCATAGGGTTGACCTTTTTTTCCCCTCACTCTACATGGATTCTCAGTTCAAGTGAGAGTGGGCTCCTTTTTGGTACTTTGACTTTAAAAAAGTCAGCAGTTACGACCTAGCTTATTACCTCTAACCTACTCCTTCACAGATTACTTGTCATCTGTGCCTGTCTCATTGTAGGCATAGGATATATTTTTAAATAAATGAATTTTCTGTTAATTAAAGAAAATTATCCCTGTGGACAACAGCCAGCATTTCTGTATACTGCACCAAAATTTATTTTAAAATAGAGAAATCAGCTTTCCCTCCTCCTGCCAAACATCATATATGTGGTTCTTGTTTTTAAGCTGTATCCACTTTCCCTACTATTGTAGACTAAATATTTGCAAACCCCAGATTCATATGTTAAAGCTCTAAACCCAGTGCAACAGATGGTATTACGAGGTGAGGCCAGGAGTGGGATTGTGGCTCAGTGGTGGAGTTCTTGCCTCAAAAGTGTGAGGCACTGGGTTCGATCCCAGCACCACATAAAAACAAAGGCATTGAGTCCATACACAACTAAAAAAATATTTAAAAAAGAAAGGTGAGGCCTTTGGTAGTTAATCAAGTTTAGATAAAGTCATGAGGGTGGTGTCCTCATGATGGAACTGGTTGCAGAGAGCTTGCTTGTTTATCTTCCTAACCTGAGAGGACATAGCAAGAAGACTGCTGCCTATAAGTGATGAAGAGGGTCCTCTCCACAACTTGTTCCTGCTGGTATCTGATCTGGTACTTCGTAGCTTCCAGAACTGTTAGAAATAAATGTTGTTTAAGCCATTTCTATTATGATATTTTGTCATAGCATCCTGAGCACACTAATACACTTAGAGGTATATAGTGAGCCAGCATGAAATAAATGATTCCAAGTAATGTCTAATTTATTTGGGGCTTGATAACATGTGGTAGTTATTAAAGTATTCATTTCAGAGGGAAGATGGGGGTGCTGGGGATATAACTCAATGGTAGAGCACTTTTTTAGCATGTGAGAGCCCTTGGGTTTAGTCCCCAGCACAGTTAAAAAGTAAACAAACAAACAAAAGGAAAGATAGGGGACTGAATTGCTGAATCTGTTCAATAGATGATATGGACCATTTTTAAATGAAGAATAAATTTTATTAATAACATTTTATTGATATTAATTTTATTAATAACAATAATAACATTTTTCCTGAAATTTTACTCAGAGCTTGTGATACAGAATTTAATTTTGTAAGAGTAATGTTTTTATCTTGGTGTTGTTTATTTTTTATTTGTTCTTTTTAGATACACATGACAGGAGAGTATTTTGAATTGTTATACATACATTATTATACATGTATAACTTATTCTAATTAGGACCCCATTCCTATGGTTGAACATGATGTTCAATTACACTGGTTATGTATTCATATATGTACATAGGAAAGTTATGTCTGATTCATTCTACTGTCTTTCCTATTCCTAATCCCCTCTTCCCTTAATTCCCTTTTGTCTAATACAACAAATTCTATTCTTCCTCTCTCCCGGGCTTATTGTGTGTCAGCATGTCAGCATCCACATATCCGAGAGAACATTTGGCCTTTAGTTTTGGGGAATTGGCTTATTTCATTTAGCATGATAGTCTCCAGTTCCATCCATTTACCAGCAAGTGCCATAATTTCATCCTTTTTTTATGGCTGAGTAAATAAACACCATTTTTGCTTATGTTTACTCATAGTCTTCCAGCAAATCATGAGGCACCAGCAATGATCATGATACTTGATTGATAGAGAAATGTACCTTTGATACTAATTGAAATTAACCACATACTGGCTGAATAATTGTTGGAATTCCTCACTTAAATGCTTAATAGAAAATGTGTTAATATTAGTTTGTACTTGTAATTCATAATTACAAAGAATGATTTTTTAGTTAGCCATAATTATAGCCAATAGTATTGCAATACCAAAGCCTTACTTCTACCTGCTATTTCTTTTGGCATACCTACAAACCTACTAGACAATATCAAGAATAAAGGATCCTAAATTAAGGAGTCAGGAAATAGTAGGGTGATAGTCTGGGTAGGTGAACCTAATATTATTTCCTCACTTTGTTTTTTATTTCCATATGATGGATGTATTCCCAACCCATTCTTATAAAATAGGCAGAGAAAATCAATCTGACCTCCATCTGAATGAAATTCTGGTTGCTAACCATATGCTTCTCCTTTCTTGGCCTTTGTATGCATATCTTTTAACTTTCCAATTCTTGGAATTTAAATTTTTTAAGAACTTAAAAAAATTTTAATTTTTAAGATTTGTTTTAATTAGTTATACATGACAGTGGAATGCAAATTGATATATCATATATAATGGAGTATAATTTCTCATTCTTCTGGTTATACATGATGTAGAATCCCACTGGTCATATAGTTATATATGTACATAGGGTAATAATGTCTGATTCAGTCTACTATCCTTTCTATTCCTATACCCCCCTCCCCTCCCTTCACTCCCCTCTACCTAAACTGACTATATTTTTCCCTACCCACTCCCCACCATTGTGAATTAGCATCCTCATATCAGAGAAAAATTTGGCCTTTGGTTTTTTGGGATTGGCTTATTTTGCTTAGCATGATATTTTCCAGCTCCATCCTTTTATCAGAAAGTGCCATAATTTTATTCTTTTTTAAGGCTGAGTAATATTCCATTGTGTGTATATATATGACTTTTTTTTTATCCATTCATTCTGTTGGAGATCACCTAGGTTGGTTCCATAGTTTAGCTACTGTTTGAAAAACTTTAAAAAATACAGCTTTATTGATAAAATTTGTACACTACAGAATTCACACAAAGGATACTTACTACTCAGTGGTTTTTAGTATATTCACAGAGTTCTGAAACCATCACCATTATTGAAATCCAGAACATTTTTTATCATCCCACGAATAAACCATATACCCATTAGCAGTTGTTCCCTCATTTCTCTCAATACCTTGTACCAGAAGCAACCACTAATCTACTTTCTGACTCCATAGATTTACCTGTTCTAGATATTTCATATGGAAATGGCTAGGGTCAAACATTATTTGGTCTTTGTGACTGGCCTTTTTCACTTGTCGTATTTTTTGTTTGCAGTCATGTTGTAGCATGTATCTAGCAGAACTTCATTCCTTTTTTATGGCCAAATAATACTTCATTGTATAGATATACTACATTTTGTGTATCCATCCATCATGATGACATTTGAGTTATTTTCACTTTTTGGCTGTTATGAATAATACTGCTATGAATATTCACATGTATGTTTTGATGTAGACATGTTTTCAGTTTTGGGTATATATACCTTGGAGTAGAATTTTTGGGTAATATGGTAACTCTATGTTTATCCTTTTTAGGAACTGCCAGACTGTTTTCCAAAGTGGTGGCGTGATTTTATATTTCCATTGGCAGTACATGATGTTCCTGATTTCTTCACAATCTTGTCAATATTTGTTATTATTTTTCTTTTTGAGTATAGCCATTATAGTGGAAGTGAAATGGTATCTCATTATGGTTTTGATTTATATTTCCCTAATAACTAATGTTATTCAGTATATTTTCATGTGCTTATTATTCATTTGTGTATCTTCTTTGATGTGATATCTATTCAGATCTTTTGCCCATTTTAAATTGGGGCATTTATACCTGGTGTGGTGGCACACAACTGTAACCCCAAGTATGTTGGAGGCTGAGGCAGGAGGATTGCAAGGTTCAGACTAGCTTGAGGAACTTAGTGAGACCCTGTCTCAAAATAAAACAAGACAAAACACAAGCAAAAAGGACTAGAGATTTAGCTCAATGATACTTACCTAGCATGAATGAGACCCTGAGTTTGATTCCTAGTACCACAAAAATATAGATAGTTAAATAATTACACAGAGTTATTTGTCTTTATTGTTGATTGTTGGAGTTCCTTAAATATTCGGGATACTAGACCTTATTATATATATGATTTGCAATTCATTTCTCCCACTTTATGGGTTATCTTTTTCATTTTCTTGTTCTGTCTTTTGAAACAAGGATTTTATTGAGCTGAAGTTATCTAATTTTGTTGTTGTTTGTGCTCTTGATGTCATATCTAAGAAATCATTACCTGATCTAAGGTTATCAAGATGTACTCTTAAATTTTTTTGTGTTGCTGGGGATTGAACCCAGGGCCTTATGCACACAAGGCAAGCAATCTACCAACTGAGCTATATCCCCAGCCTCTTAAATTTTTTGTAAGAGATTTATAGATCATTTCTTTGATTCATTTAGTTTAGGTCTTTGATCCATGTGTATTTATTTTTGCATATGTATGAACAAGGAATCCAAATTCATTCCTTTGCATGTGGACATCCAGTTGTCCCAGCATCATTTGTTGAAAAGACATTTTTTTCCCTGTCAATTGTTTTGATGCTCTATTGGATCTTGTGAAAATTTCTGATGTCATCATCCTATTGAAGGATTATTATAAATCTTTGACAAGGAATAAATAAATCTATTTTCCCACATGGTAATTTATGTTCTTTAAAAACATGATCTAGAAACAGAATTTCCCAGAGTCATGGAGGAGACTAATGACTTATTTTATAACATATTAATAGAGATTTATTTGAAGTAGAATTAGATAATAACTTCCTCTGTGTTTTTCAATTCTTCAACTTAAATGAGCAATAAGGTTCATTTAATGTGTGTTAGTATACTTTGTCTGTGTCAGGGTTCAGTCTTTTGTAACTGATGGGATATTGATAAATTTTCTGGCTATATCATAACTCTGCTTGCTACATTAATGTTTTTAACAGGAACCACTGTCATATAAATTTTTGCTATATGTCTACTAACAACTTAGCTAACTCCAGAAATATTTAAAATGATTCCACTTTTACAAATGTTCTAGTGACATTGAGCTCATTGGAATAGAAGGACATATGTATTTAAAACGTGGCCAATTGTCTTATTTTTCTTTACTGGTCCTATTTTGTTCTAGACCTTACTTAATCTATGGTTCTATACTACTGAAATACAGACATTCTTTTCTTTAGGATTAGAAGTTTTAACCTTTGCAAGAACCCCATCAGAACAGTATTTATATGGTGTTAAAATATCCCTTTATGTTGATAGCTAAAGTATAGTGGTAGACATTGGTAGACAAAAGTAGCTATTATATCTATAGTAGTAGATATTGGTAGGCAAAAGTAACTAATTTACTGTCTGGATTTTTCAGTTTAGCCACTTTTTTTGGCCCCAAAGTATAATCTCCAAATATTCCTACTGCGAATAAAGTATGCTTTTACTTTATTATTCGGTTTTGTAAAATGGGAGGAAATTTGTCTCAAAATAGGAAGAAACAGACATGGCTGTATTTTCTGCTGGGGTGTCTAAATCTCTGAAAGTATTTTTTCCATAATTTGCCAAAGACTTTCCCCACATACCATTTTTCTGAATAAGCCATTTAAGTTGACTAGTGACTCGAAGCTGTTGGGAAATCTGCTTTATTGTCAAGGATCTTCCATGCTAGCTGGCTAGAAAATTGTTAGTAGACATATAGCATAAAAACTTAGAGGAGTTTTTGCAAGGAAGGTAGGAGTGACTGTAGGCAAAATTTGAAAGGTTTTACTCTAGGCATCACGAAAAAGCAATAAAGCATTGTCTTCAGAAAAATCAACTCTCATTTTCAGAGTTTTTATTCCACTTCTTAGGTACTTCTTATTTTCTTTTTAGCCTTTTGGATGCCAAGTGATGTTATTCTGTGCTGTTTATATATATGAATATCCTCTCTTCCAGTGTCTGAATATCTTCTCTTCCATGTCATTGTGACATGCTACATAAAGAAACCATTTTAAATTTTGACATTAGCAGTTGTTAATGTATTGACTTTTAAAGTCACTTTTTAAATAAAGAAGTTCACTATCTATAAGCAGAAAGAATGAATAACTTTAACAGCATTTCATATATTTGATAACAAAATAGTAGCAGGTAGCATGGATCTTTTAGAAACCTCCAGTCACATTGTATGGGCAAACCTATGGCATGTAAGCCAGTTAGAAAAGTTGAGGGTTTCAGATACACCTATATAGGAGCAGGAGGGTATCAGATTGATACCAGTATCTAGTTCTTTATGGTTTTAATTCCCTCTTTTATCTCTGTTCTAACCAACTTTCATAGATTTTCTAATTGATGATTTGGCCTCCTTTAATCACAGGGCTAAACCAGTGCCCCAAATGGTTTATATCTGTGTGCACCAACTTCGTGGCTGTGTGAAAACCATATTCCATATCTTCCAGCCACATTGCCCCAAACTTTGTGTTTTGCTTCCTACGCAGTTGGGAACATGGCCATGTAGTTGCCCCCTGCCTCTATGGTAATGAAGGCTTTGTCCCAGTCTCCCCCTACTCTATGCACCATATTCTCTCTGTGTTGTAAATTCACATGTCACTGCATGGCATAGTATGTCTCTTATTTGGAGGTACTGGTAATATAACTCTTCAGTGGTGCTCAGTCTTACTGATAAATTAAATCCTAGGTACATTTTAAAGCAGTCTCTTTTATAATTTTAAAAATACCATTTTAAATTGTTACCTTGGGACACTTATTGCATCCACCAACTCTCACATATGGTGGATCATTTTTGTGTGTTTTCTGAGTTTTTTATTGTAAGGTCATCTTTTTCTGAAGCATTCTCTGAGATTTTGGCCATAGAAATGGCCTTCAGAATAGTTTGACATTTGCTCTTGCTAGGTGTGTCAGGGTAATTGTCAGCCGAAGACCTCAGTCATGGGAAAAGACACATTTCTTGTCTTCCCTGAGGCAAAGCACAATTTTTAACCTCTTTTTCATTGAGATAGTCACCCTTTGAATATTCTGGATGTATGCAAGGATTTCTACTCCAATTCTGCATCTAGTATTCAGGGTCTAGTATTCAGTCCCTATATGGTTGTTGAAACTTGAAGTTAACTGTGAGGGCCCACTTTCAGGGCTGAAAAATCAGACCCCAATACAAGCATTTATTTCTCTTTTTATTTCATGCAGTGAGGAATTACCTTTTATATCTGTTAAGCTCAGCTATGAATTTAAAGATGTCTTCTGTTTGTTTTTTTTTGGTGCTGGGGATAGAACCCGGGGCCTTCGTGCATGCAAGGCAAGCACTCTACCCACTGACCTATATCCCCAGCCCAAGATTTCTTCTGTTTGACCCAGCCTATTTTACTTCTTTGTAACAGTATTCTAAGTTTATAAAATTTAGTCTACTGTGTTGCCACAATCAGAAGTTGCCACAATCAGAATCACAATCAGAAGAATAAGCAAAATGTATTACAAGCAGAAAGTGGGATTATTGTTAGACTTGATTCCAGAAGATATTTAACCAAAATTTAGATTGCTAGAAAGGGTCATGGTGAGATCTGATCAGAGTAAGGATGCCTTGGAAGATTAAATAAAATTAGTAGTTTTGGGAATTTAGCTAAGAAACATTAAGAATATTTAGATCGGGCTGGGGATGTGGCTAAAGCGGTAGCGCGCTCGCCTGGCATGCGTGCGGCCCGGGTTCGATCCCCAGCACCACATACAAACAAAGATGTTGTGTCCACCGATAACTAAAAAATAAATATTAAAAAAATTCTCTCTCTCTCTCTCTCTCTCTCTCTCACACACACACACTCTCTCTTTAAAAAAAAAGAATATTTAGATCTATTTTGAATATTTGATCAGTTTGACCTATAAATACTGCAATTTTATATGATTCAAATGAATATTAGTTTTTAAAAACCAAACATTAATGCTGAAATAAATTGGGTTAATAAAGGCATATTAAAAATTGTGAGAGAATTATCTGAATACAAAATATTGGAATATTTATGAAATACAAATTCAAGGTGGATATTGGTATATTTGTGCTATTCAAATTTGAGTTTGGATATGAAGAAGTGTACTTTTGAGAGTACCTGGAAGACAGTGAGAGTTTTGGGAAGAACATTCAAGTCCATTTGTTTCACCATAAAAAAAGTTAACTCAATATGAGTCAAAGACATAGAAATTATACTAAAAACTATGTGACTCCTAGAAGAAAATGCAGGGCCAACACACCAACATATATAAGCACAGGCAATGACTTTCTCAATAGGACCCCTAAAGTTTAGGACATAATGCCAAGAGTTAATAAATAGGATGACATCAAATTAAAAAGTTTCTGTATAACAAAGGAAACAATTAAGAATGTGAAGAGAGAATCTATCTACAAAATGGGAGAAAATTTTTGCTAGCTATCCAGAATATAGAAAGAACTTAAAAACTTTACACCCAAATAACCTAATTAATAAATGGGCAAATTAAGTAACCAGACACTTCTCAAAATAAGAAATACAAATGGCTAACAAATATATGAAAAAATGTTCAACATGGTTAGCAATTAGGGAAATACAAATAAAAACTACACTGAGATTTCATCTCACTCCAGTTATAATACAAACAATAATAAATGCTGGAGAGTATGGGGAATAAAAGGAACATTTTTACACTGTTGGTGGAATTGTGAAATAGCACAATCACTATGAAAATCACTATGGAGGCTTCTCAAAAGACTAGGAATGGAATTACCATATGACCAGCTATACTGTTCCTTTGTATTTTCTTAGAGAATTAAAGTCATCATACTTAAGTTATATGTGCATATGTGCATACTCATGTTCACAGCAGCACAATTCATAATAGTCAAACTACGGGACCAGCCAAGGCGCCTATCAACAGATGAATGGATATAGAAAATGTGGCATTTATATACAATGGAGTTTTATTCAGTCATAAAGAAGAAGGGAATTATATAATTTGTAGGAAAAAGGATGAAACTTGAGAACATGATGTTAAGCAAAATAAGCCAAACTCAGAAAGTCAAGGGTCATATGTTCTTTCATATGTGGAAGCTAGAGCTAAGGAGAAATGAAAAGAAAGATGGTGGGAGGATTTCATGAAAATCAAAGGAAGATCAGTAGACTAGAGGAAAGGGACTAAGGGGAGGGAGGAGAAGAGGGAAGGGGAAAATACTGGGGAATGATATTGATCAAATTATATTGTTATATCATGTGCACGTATTAATATGTAACAAATCCCTGCATTGTGTACAACTATAATTCACCAATAAAAATATGGAAAATAACCTTTTGTATCTAAATACCTGCTTTTGATTTTGGAACTTCAATAAATTTTACTGATGAATGAGTAAGTAAATTTGTTTCCCTATTATTTTACACTCATAAAACATTAAATTTATAAATCTTTCCTTTTAATCTCACAGTTTCTGGGTATCTGAAAATGTACCCCCTAGGTCCAATGCAGAGCCCACAATTTGAGTGAGGTAAATTCATTTTGCAAGTGAGGGGTAAGGCAATCCTGAGAATTGGAAGGAGGGGGCAAACCTGAGTTTTTTTTTTTTAATCTAAAAAAGTTTTAAACCCAATCTTTAGCCTTAGATCTTTTAGCCTTTACACTTGAATAAGTGCTATACCTGTTGTATAGCTGCTTCTAGGACTCCTGTTCCTAAGCCTAGATTAATCGGTAATTATAGAACTTAATTATACAACTTTGATTTGTGTAAGTTTGAATCTACTAAAATTTCATCATGAAGCTAGGGCATTATAAAGGATTACTGACAAAAGGAATGATAAATAAAGACTCTTCTCACATGATAAGGTATGGCCAAAATTCTGTAAGCCAAGTGTAACCTTTAATCCTCCCAGTTATTACTGTACCATGAAAAATAAAAAAAACACCCCTCCCTCAAACACATACAAAGATTTCTTTTGACAGCAGTGTACTGGAAACTCAAATGCTCCTGCTTAGGAAATGTGTTGTTTTCTTTTGCTGTTGCATTCCAAGCAATTTATTAAAAAAGTCTTCATACTTACTCAAACAATATTTTGATTGGTGGCCACACTTGATTCTGGGAAACAGTTCTTTTTGCCCTATACTGGAAACTTGCTTCACCAGATCTAAGACACTGAAAAACTTTCAGTCTATGCCACAAATACTAGGCAAGTTGACACTTTAAATCAATTTCTAACAATGATTTATTATTCATTTTGGAATTTTTGGCTTGGTTTTTGTTTTTGTTATGTTTTGTTTTTTCTTCCTATGAGTAAAATAGAAGAATTAGCAGCAAAGCATGAAACATACTTTTTAAATTTTTTTCTGGCTTCCTCACTTTTTTTCTTTTGCTTGGTTTCAAAAATGCAGAAAAGATTTTTGAAATTGTCATAAACCCACCACTCAGAAGTAACAGATTTTTATAATATTTGTTTCAAATATTTTTATATTTTTTCATATTTATAAAAATATTACAGGTATAATTGATGGTTCCCCATGCCTCTCCTAAATCTGTTCTATCCCTTCTTTTTCAGAGCCAGATGCCTTGCTGGATTTGTTGTACAGTAAAAACTTCCTTCCTGTTTTTGTCCTGTTGATTCTGCATGTTGCTTGCCTGTGGTTATTAAGTTTACCAATCAAAACTTAATTAATGACTAGTACAGGGATAAATGATTCTATATGCAATGTTAATTTCCAAATGGTGTCATGTAGTCTAGAAAGAATATATGTGTAGAGTTTAAGAAATTCATAGAGGGCCTCTAATAAGGACAGCCAAAGAGGATTTTGCTAATGGAAGAGGAGTGTTTTCTGATAGTTTAGGTGTATTTGACCTTCGACTTATCTGTCAACATGGTGAATAGCAAACAAGAAGACTGTGTCAGGCTTACTTTTACATTATGCTTTCCAGTTTGTAATATACCATATTATTTCATTCCATCACCATTCATTCCATTCATAATAACCTTGTGAAATGATGCAGGGGACATTTTCTATTTTCATTTTCTCACCAAGCCCTTTCCCCCTAACAGCACTGCCCTCCCCTAATAACATGTGCATATCCATTGGTGACTCTTCCGTGCAATATTCATCAGGGTTCTTAGCTGCAGACAACAAAAAAGCTATGTTAGTCAGATTTCTGCTGCTCTAACAAAACACAGAGATTATGGAGGAAAGATTTATTTTGGCTCATGGTTTTAGAGGTTTCAAGTCAATGACCAGTAGTTCCATTGCTTTTTGTCCTGTGGTGAGGCAGAACATCCACCATGGGGAGTGTTTGGTGGAGCAAAGCTACTCACTTCGTGGCAGCCAGGAAGGAGGTGGGGTGAGAGGAGAGGCTGGGATCCCAATATCCCCTTCAAGGGCAGGCTCCATGACTTCACTTCCTTCTACTTGGTCTACCTCCTAAAAGTTTCACCACCTCCCAGTAGCACCACAGACTGGGAACTAAGTCTTCAACACATGGGCCTTTGGGGGAAACTCTAGATCAAAACTACTGTAAGATCCTACTGGCAAAAGAAGGGATAGCTACCAAAGCATTTAGTAAAGAAAAACTTTACTTGCAAAGATGAATTTCAAGGGAGTTCAGGCTTTGGAAGGGAGTTTGACTTGCCAACTGTAGAAAAGGCTTACAGAAAAGGCTCAAGATTTCATTGTTTTGGGGAACAGGACTAGAATAGAGAAGTTTTTTTTTTTTCTTTCCCTAAAGTATGTCTACTTTGGTGGTCAGATGAAAGTGCTTACATGTGCTGTGGGTGAGTCCTAGGAAACAAAACCCTCGTGGCAGTTTGTGGTGTGTAGAGGAAGCCCAGGGTGTCTGGCAGGTGTTTGGTTGGGGGAATCAGCAGCTTTTTTTTTTTTTCAAATGACCAGTGTCCAGCTCTCAGGATGGTCAGTACAGAGCATTTCTGTGAGGCTGAGATGAGTGTCCTTAGCTGATCAGAGCTT
The DNA here is from genome assembly GCF_047511675.1 of Marmota flaviventris. NCBI lineage: Eukaryota > Metazoa > Chordata > Mammalia > Rodentia > Sciuridae > Marmota > Marmota flaviventris. The sequence goes on along the minus strand of NC_092499.1, from coordinate 88,842,111 downwards.
AAGGCTGGGAGGAGAGAAGAAGAGCTTCTGATTGTGGACACAATTTACACCCACCTACTTAAGTTCTTCTTGCCCACTTTCCTTGGGAACTTCTTTTGGGTGGTACTTGAATCATAAACTTGTACCATAACTGCAAGGGTTTCTACAACATTATGCTTTCCAAGAAAGTAGCAGACACTCCAGTTTGGTTCATTCAACATTCCCTCTATAATCCTTGTAGCTTTCCAAGCTTTGTAGCAGAAGGTAGTAAAAAATTGAAAGGGTTATAGAGGGAATGTTGAATGAACCAAACTAGAGTGTCTGCTATTTTCTACTTCACATGGTTCTTCCATGACTGCTCCTCATAGTACTCTGTTTAGCCCCATTCCCATTCTGGGATAGACGGGTAGCCTCATGAGCCAGGCCTTGCTGATCCCAGTATCCTGTTTCCCTGCCCGTGGTGAGTAAGCCAGGGCTGGTCATGGGATCCCAGCTTGATCCATCAAACCAAAGTCCTTGATGTAGTGATGCTGGTAGAGAAGTCTTCTTCTGAAGGGTTTGTTGAGTAGTGATAGTGGAAACTGAGAGCTGTCTGCTTAGGAGAGAATGAGGATGGAGAGAGAACCAGAGGTGAGGATGAGATGGGGAGAAAGGAAAAATGAGATATAGGGGGACAGCAAAGAGGAGAGGTGGAGCAAGTGAATCCAGCTGTTGTTTGATTCCTCGGTGAACCCGAGCCTAATTCTATCCCTGTATGTTCCAATTACACAAACCACCAAACCCAAATCTTCAGATTATTTTATTTATTTATTAATAGTTTTTTTTCAGTTGTAGATAGACACGATACCTTTTATTTTATTTATTTATTTTTATGTGGTGCTGGGGATCAAATCAAGGGATTCACATGTGCTAGGCAAGCGCTCTTCCACTGAGCCACAACCCCAGCCCCCAGATCTCCCTTTTAACTTAAACTTGTTGGAGTTGTATGTCTGTCACACACAATAGAAATATCCTGTATGATACAGTGTTTTGGGCAATAAATGCATATTCTACATTTGATTAAATGAATTCAGAAGATTAGAAACTTGTTTAATAGCACATTTTCATAGCCCAGCAAGGCCTGATTGCAATGGGAATTGGATACCCAGGAAGAACCCTGGCTGAAACCCAGGCCATGAGAATGGAGCAGGAGCTAGAAATGCCGTGGCAGTTGGAGAGATGCTCACCAGAATGGAAAAGGACTGTTATAGTCCAGGAGTGGAAGGTCATGCTCAGGCTCAAAGAGTCATGAGCATGGGAATGTAAAGGTGCTGGAAGCAGTAGAGTTGTCAGAAACTCGTGGGTATGTAGCAGTAGAAGTCCAGAGGTCTAATGGACCAGGAAATATTCTAATAGATCAGGGAATATTTTGGCAAGTGACCTAAATCAGCCTACAGCTTCTGATTCTTTTTATCTCTTAGTTAAACCTCTCTTTTTAGTCAACAGCTTTTACCACATAAATAGTTGTGGGTAGTGAATTAATATAAAATAGTAGCAAGGGAAAAAATCTAGCTGTGTTAGAAAAGGAAAATATTGCAATTAGATGTAGCTGCCTAGAAGATGGTGAGCTCAAGAGTCTCTGAATTGTCAGCTGGCTTCTGCTTTCCTGAGTGCTTACATGAGCTTCTGATTGGTGGGTAAGGCTGTGGGTGAGTCCTGGGAAACATGACTTTTGTGGCAGTCAGTTTGTGGTGTGTGGAGGAAACCCTGATGTCTGGAAGGTATTTGGTTGGGGGAATGAATGGCTGTTTTCTGCTTCAAATGACCAGTGCCCAGCTCTTAGGATGGTCACTGCAGAGTGTGTCTGTGAGGCTAAGATGGGTGTCCTTAGCTGATCAGAGCTTAAGAGAGCTTTGCTAACATAAGGTCCAGACCTCAAGTGCAGGTGAGTCTGGGAATCAAGTGTCAGAATCACAAAGGCATTGTCAAATCAGAGACAGAACAAAGGTAGAAGGCACAGACCAAGCGGTGAAAGGTGGAGAGGGGCAAAGCAGAGAGATCCTGCACAGCCTCTCAACCATCTTCCAGTTTCTTTAAGACCTCAAGCCCAGTACCACAAATGGCCTTTGATCTTACTCAACTGTTCTTTCTGCCCTGGGATATTCTTCCGTCATTGTTTTCCATGGCTGGCTTGCATCCATCTTTGAATTGCAGCTCAAATTTTCCTGACCATTTATCTAATATATCCCCACCCCCCACACTTCTAATACATCACTCTGGTTATTGCTGTTAGAACCCTGGAAATTATCTTGTTGGCATAGCATTCTCTTCCTTTCCATGTGAGACAAGGACTTTGTTTCAAGCATTGCTGTGTTCCCAACATCTAGAATATGTGCCTAGCACAAAATTGGCACTCAAAAGTGACTGATTGAATGTCAAACTTAGGACAAACAGGACAGCTAATTAGGTAACTACTATCATGGTTTACATGAGACTTAGGGGCATATGGAAATGAATATGAATTTTGTCCATAGACGGGATCTAAACACACATACAGCCATGTCTAGTGGACTGAAGCAGTGCTTACAAAGGCTGGGTATCTGGAGGGACAACAGGTCTCTTCTTGGGAAATCCATGAGGACAGAAAATTATAATCTGATTTAAATTAGAGCTGTTTAATAAGGAAATAAGACAGGCAGCATTTTTTTAACCAGGTAGCATAATGTATGTGGGGATGTCACTACAGATTTTGGAGCCTTTTGGATTCTAGACAAGGTCAGAAGTAACGCCAGCAGTAGTCTGTGGAACATGAGCCTTTGGCTGAGAGGCACTGTTGTCATCAGGGAACTGAAGGTGACATTTGACTGTCTATGTTGACATACATGGGTCCTAGGTGTGTGGGATCAGAGTGGGACCCTTGAGTTTCTATCAACTATTAGGGGAGCATCCCCTCCTCCTCTCTGGGAAGCTTGTTAGTGGGAGTGGAGGTATTGAATGAGAACAGAAAACAATAGAATATTTGACCCTAGCCACAGCAGCCAGCAAATGTTAGACTGAAATCCCTGATTTTTGCACAAATGAATGCAATAGGTTTTATAGAAAACTCAGACAAAGCATCTTCTGCTTATAGGATGTGTATCTGTGTAGTAGAGGCTGGTCATTACTTGTTCTATCATTTGTGCACACATAACCTTTAGCCTTTTTTTTAAATTAGGCTGTTTTAATTTTGTGATACTTACAGATTCACATGCAATTGTAAGAAGCAGTACAGAGAGGTGCCTATACCCTTTATTCAGTTTCCCCAATGATAATATCTTCAATATATGGTACACATGTATTTTGTGGTTTTTATGTAAGGTGCTTACAGTATCACATCTAGGATATTACTGCTGATATTTCTGTCACTACAAGGATTATTTTCTCCCTCCCTAACCCCTCCTTATTGTTGACAACCGCCAATTGGTTCCCAATGTCTATAATTTTGTCATTTCAATAATATTAAAATGTAAGTGGAATACTATAGTATGTAACCTTTTGGGGTTTTCCCACTCAGTTTAACTCTTTGTAGATTAATCCAAATCGTTCATGTATCAATACTTTGTGCTTTTTAAATTTCAATTTCATTTATATGACCATCTCAAATGAAAGCATAGAAACCCCACAACTTTCCCAGTTTTTCTCAAGTCACAAAGCACTTTAAATCTAGAACATAGTATGTATGGTCAGATGAAGAAGTCTAAGCCTCAAACTCGATTTAAAATAATATGTTCTACCCTCGCTGAAATTCCAAATTCAAGTTGTTGCCTTGGAAGAAGGCTGAGGAGTCTAGTCTGTTCCTTCCCTACCTCGAGCTCCACTGCTCTCACTCCTTGGCCCTTGAAAAGACATGCTTCCTTTGCCCTTGATGAATTCTGGAAATGCAACTGCCCACTTTAGCCTTTTCTTTTAGTAGCTCATCAACCCTTTGCTTCCCCTTTAGGTTTCTCAGACAGAAACGCTTGTGAACCCCAATTGTAGGGGATACAAATCAAGCTGTCTGAATGGACTTTTTGAAAGTCCCTTCTTAGACTTGAGGGGAGAAACAGGAACCCCCTCCTTTCCTGCCAGGAAAGGACTCACAGTGCACCCTTGGTTCTCCATCTCTTTTGTACACTCCAGGCTTGTGAAGGTTTGAGTCTTGTAACCCCTTGTCTATAACTTAGAGCAGTTTCGTCTTGGTGTGACACCTTCCTTTGGGGTGCCTGACATTTCTGTTTCTAATGATGATATACTACGTGTATTAGTCTGGGTTCTCTAGAGGAATAGAATCAACAGGAAGCATGATTATAAAAAGGGGATTTATTAGGTTGGCTTACACGACCAGAAGCAACAATGGCCATCTGCAGGCTAGAGAGCTGGAAGAACCAGTAGCTGTGTAGTCCAAGAGGCTGAAGCATCAGAACAAGAGAGATCAACAGTGCTACCCTAGTCTGAGACCAGAGGCTTCTGGAAACTCCCTGGAGAATCACTGGCAGAGTCTGCTTTGGAAGAATGAAGAAGCAAGAGTCGGATATCCTCAGAAAAAAAATGGCAGCAGCAATCTAGTCCGGTCAAGAATAGAGCTTGCATCTACTACTGCTTCCATGTTCTTCCGATTTTTATTCCATCCAAGCCACCATCCTATTGGTCAGTTCTTCCCGGGCTTAGGGAGGATCACCACTTCAGTTGGCTATTCCACATGCCAGTCATTTCTAGACACACCCTCAGTGATACACCCAGAAGCCTCTTAATCAATGCCATCTCTTAATCCAATCAAATTGACAATTCAAATTAACCATTACACTATGTTAATTGAGAAATGCTTTCTTTCCTACTTAAAAGTTTATGAAGCAATTTTGTTGAAAGTTTCCACGTACCTCTTTGACATCAGCATCTGTTTTTGTTGGGAGTACTTTGGAGCCATCTCATGAAGTTTTTCAGGGCTCATCATCATTGCTTCAAATTGTCTGAATGGGACACTACCCTTTTTATTTTTTTAAAAAATGTTTATTCTTAAGTTTTAGGTGGACACAATATCTTTATTTTACATTTATGTGGTGCTGAGGATCGAACCCAGTGCCTCGGGCATGCTAGGCGAGCACTCTACCACTGAGCCACAACCCCAGCCCCTTTATTTTATTTTTTAAAAAATTTATGTATGATTTGGCCCCTGAAAATTTTACATTAAACCAGCAGTAACTATTCTGATTTGTTTTACAGGAATTTTTTCTTCTTTTGTCCATTGGTTTGGTTTCCATTCACAAACTCCATGATACAATCACATATGGCTTTTAAAGTGAGCTTATAAAAAACTTGCAGTTGTGAATTTACATGCTTGGGAATGATGAATAATGTTGCCTCCTTTTTTACTTATTGCATCAGATGTCCTCTACGGGGAACCTAAAGTAGTATTGACTGAGGTAATTTCAGGTCATTGTGCCTTCTCCAAAGTTCCAAATAATTTATTACTTGTTCCAAATAAAGTAATTGAGAGAGTGCCTTGTGTTAAGAATGACCTTGTGTTTTCTGAGCAAGCATGTCTAAGGACACCTCTGCCTTGTATTAGAGGACGTGTGTATTTATTCTCTGGTTCCCTGGACATACCTGTGTGTACTCATTTGCACCTTTAATTACATCTATTTTTTGTTGGGGCTTTTGTGCGGTTTCTTAGGACAAGAACCACTTTCAGAGGCTGCTAAGTGGAAAGGAAAGAATAACTCTCTGAAGTCAACATGAGTGTGAATTTAATTTCCAGGAACACAGAGTTCAAGAGAGACTCAAGCAGAGATGAAATAATCAAATTTCGGTTTCCAAACTCTCTCATTGATTGATGAGAATAGCACCTTTTGTATTTGTCCTGTTGTTTCTGTGCCCTGATCCCAAGGTTGCAAATCATTAGCAGCAATGAATCTGCAAATGATCAGAAATCTTACAATGAAGCTTTCTGTCTCTGCCACATGAAAGGCAAGGTTAGGGACTACAGGGTTAACTGCCTTTTTCTCTGCAGGATGCTGTTGTTAAGATTGGGTGGGACTTCTCTCTGAAGGGCATCAAATCATTTTTCTTGTTAATAACAAATCAGTGGGCTGTAACTGGCAAGGATCACACCTGGTGCTAGGGAAGGGTGAAGTCTGGCCCTGTTGCTACCCAGCAGTGGGTTGACTGCTGGTCAATTTCTTGGCCTCTTTTTGCAATTGTAATTATAAGATAGAGATTCTTAAACTTGGTGTGCATAAAAATCATTGGTTAAAAATGCAGATTCCCGAGTTCTACCACCAGGAATTCTATTTTAGTGGGTTTGATGTGGTAACGTATCATCTATATTTTTAATAAACAGTTTAGGTGATTTTGATGCAGGTACTTCACACTTTAACATGAATCTAAGAGATGCTTGACCAACTTATCAGTATATGGAGATGACAGGTGGGCATCAGGGTTGCTCTCAGGTTATAACCCTTTGAGTCAAATGATGCCAGCAAATGTCAGGAGGATGGGAAGAGAGAGAGCTGGTTATTTTAAGGTAAGTGCTGAGGTTATTAGAAGACTTTTTTTCTTCCTAGGGTAGTAATAGCATTGTCTGCAGGCAACTTATTCTTGCAAAGTTAAGGTTGGGATGGAGAGGAAGTAGGGATTTAATTTGGGGGTTATTGGTACCAGTTTTACCCATCTTTTAATAATTAGTATTGCTTATGAGCTGAGGATAATATGGAAAAAATAGAGATTCTAGTATGAATAGGTAGGGCCTCTTCTCAAATCTGACTTTACAACTTCAAATTTTTATAAATGAGATCATCAAATTTCCTAACTCTGCCTCCAAGTCAATCCATGTCCTATAAGTAATAACTCAGTTACTTATTCAGAAAGGCAGGAAGAGGAGTTCTGACATTTGCCTTTTGGAGCTCTGGGACTATTCCCCCATTTTCTTTGTGGGTTCCTGCTCTTCCTCACAACCTAATATCTCAGCATAGCTGATCAGCTGGAGTTCCTGGCTATCAGAAATATAGTACAGTTTTCTTAGACTATATAAAAATAATTTTGTACTTGGTAGAATTTTTTAAAATCCACAAAATTTTCTTTGATACAGAAATTTGAACTTTAGACAATGTGCACCATCTCATGGGGACTATAGACATTCATATCTATATCTATATCTATATCTGTATCTATACCTATATCATCTATATCTATATCTATATCTATATCTATATCTCTCTCTATATATCTTACTGTTAGTACTTTGACTCCCCTCTGCTCTAACCATTTAATTACACTTGTTTCATCTTCTTCTGGGACTGTTTTCTGTTGGGCACAAAAGAGAAACGAGGGGGGCCGAAGGGTGAGTAGAAGGACTGATTAAGAGCTATTTGACTTTAGGGAGAATTGTAATGGATTTAGCATGCAATTTTGCTGGTAATAGGACAGCCAGGAGTATGTGGGCAGCTTTAAAAACACACTCCACTTCAATTTGGTCTGCTTATTAGGATTTTTTATTGTTTGTATCTGGCATCTTTAATTTTGACTATGAGACCTTTGTGTACTATCTCAAGACCTGAATGCAGAAGCTAATCTCAAGTGTCCACTTTTAATCTCAAAAGGAGTCCTTTTTAGGGTGTGAGGAATGTAGGTCTAACTGAAGTCACATATTATCTTGTTGACTTTGTGTTAGCATCAATATGTTGACTCATATTAAGTTGAACATTTACTAAAACTCCTGAGTTTTTATTTCACTTACTGTTAGGCTTCTTTTTTCACTGTCTTTTATTTAATTTAGAAACCCAGATTAGCACCTTAATTTTATCATTTTCATTCATCAAAATTTTATCATTTTAATTTTTCTTAATTTAGATAAAATGTTTTCTTTGTTTTGACCTGTGAATTTGGAGGGGGGCAGGGACAAGAGTGACCAGATCATGCCATATATCACTGTTGTTCTCAGTGATACTTCCTGTGTATATTTTAGATCTTCATTTAAATGGTTAATTTCAAAGAAACACTTTAATGATCAGGGAGAGATCTTGCCACTGGAGGCCAGCTAATCTAGGTTGATTTTAATTCATTAGTCAAAACCTTTTGGAATAATTGTGAATTATTCCAATTCACAATGCATCATGAATTCCAATTATGAATGCATTAAGTAGAACTATCTTCCAGTCCAGATTTATTTATCTTGCTTATGAAAATATTTTAAGATGTTCTATCAGAGACTTCACTAATAGACAGATACACTATTATCTACTGTATCTCTTAGGCTTACTGATATAATAAGAATAATTGAATATGATTTATTCTTAATGTATCCATGTTGACTCCTAATGATTACTTTTTTCTTCCTGCCAATAATTCATTGTAGTGTCAGATTGACCAATATGAATTTTGCTGCATTTTTATTTTTCCTTTTTCTCCTCATTTCTAGCCTTTTGGTTCCTATTTTTTGAAATTCCTTAAAGCTCTCCAGAGTTGGTCTGGAATAGTGCTACTCAAATTTCAGTGTGTAAGTTATATTCTATGTATGTATAATTTGCCACAATACACTCTACTGTCATGTATAAAAAGAACAAATAAAAAAATTTAAAAAAATTTCAGTGTGTAAATGAATCTGCTAGGGATCTTGTTATAATTCAGGTTCTGATTCAGGAGGTCTGGGTGGGTGAGATTCTGCATTTCCAGTAAACTTCTAGGCCATATTGATAGTGTTGGTGCACAGATTGTACTTGTAACCAGAGTAGCCAAAGACTAGAGACTTCATGTTCTAGATAGGAGATTTAGATTTAAGTGCTCCTCTAGAACAGGAAGGAGGTCTCTGGTGGACAATGCCCTTAAATTTTTTATTTCCACAATAGCACCCTTATCTTCTCACAGTTATCTCCTTCATTTTTTTTTTTTATCTTCAGGGTCTCTGACTCCCACTGGCTCCTCTGTCACCACCTCCATCATGCCTTCCTTTCTTCTTCCACTCCTAGTCACTCTTCTTGGAGGAACAGAATTACATTTCATACTTGCATTTTATTGCTATCTGATTATTCTTTAATCAACAGATCTGATCACATCACTCTCCTCTTTGAAAGCCTTCCCAGACTCCCTATTCCTTCAAGCTCCTTGTGCTACCATTCCTTATGGGCTTCTCTTTCACTCTCCAGCTCCTCACTTCAGGACTTTCATACTACATTTGGTTCCTAGGGAACACCATTCTTTCCAGTCTCCTTGCCTTGGCTTTCATTGTTCCTCAAATAAAAGGAGAGGTTAGAGTGCTTTCCCTCTCTGGTCTGTAGCTATAACTGTGGAATTAGCATGAGTGTGTGTTATCTCACATGATAATGGTGAATGTTTTTGAAGGGTTTTAAGGATACTAGGTCACTTGGTAGAGTCATCACAAATCCTGTTTTTTTTTTTAAATATTTTTTTTTAGTTGTAGTTGGACACAATATATTTATTTATTTATATGTGGTGCTGAGGATCAAACACAGTGCCTCAGGCATGCTAGGCGAGCACTTTACCAATGAGCTACAGCCCCAGCCCACACAAATGGTGTTTTTAAAAAAGGAAGGCTTAGCCATCACTCTGTCAATAAAAAGGAAGAATATTTAATAATTAATCTATCGTTGTGTGAATCACTCTAGCTTAGCTGTGCAATTTAATCGACATTATAGCTTTATGGGAATGAAGTAATAAAAAAGATAACAATTTTATCAGATGAGAACATTTTCACTGATGGTCAGAGAGATAGTGATGAATGGTAATATTTTCAGATGATAACTCAGGGCTTTGTTTAGTAACCTCTTGCACTGGCCACCTCTGTGAGCAGTAACAGGCATGGTAACTTTCTGGCTTAGAGAACGGCTTCATGCAAATCACTAAACTAATTGGGTTTTCTCAGCAGTATAGAGAATACAGACCAATAGCTACCTGAAGAGATGCAGATGCTGAAGCTTGATGAATTATTATTATGATGATTATTCAAGCTGTAGAGGCTTAGGATCTGAAATAAATTAAGCCCCAAAGAAACTAGGCTATGGCAAAATAAAATTTTTAAATAAAATTTGAAAATGTTTCCCATAGTTGTGTTCATGACCTCTCAGGCAGCGATACAGTTTGCCGTGGGATTTGTTGTTGCTATGGTACTTGCTGAGAAGAGAAGGGATGGGGAAGGTGGAGGTTGAAGGACTGCTAGACTTAAAACTTTATTTACAAGATGGCCTTAATGTGTGTATTTCAGAGTAAAGTCTTCATTGCTGGAACACAATAAGTATTTTGTAAATGTGTATAGAATAAATATATATTATGTGAAATGTTTAAAATTAGATGAAAGAAATATTTGTGAGTGCTGGGGCCATGGCTCAGTGGTAGAGCGCTTGCCTAACGTGTGAGGCACTGGGTTCGATCCTCAGCACCACATAAAAATAAAAAATAATAAAATAAAGATATTGTGCCCACCTACAACTAGAAAATAAATATTAAAAAAGAAATATTTGTGTTTTATTAAAGAACTATTCTGTATAATGTGAGGTTCTTTTTTGCCTGCTGTATCTCATAGCGACCTAGATTTCTGTGACTGTAGAGAAAGGCATGAGAAGAGAATGATAATTGTCAGCCTCATTAAGGATATCACATGTATGGATATAATCTCTTTTCCCCTGGGATATAGAACTGTTGATGAATTATTTTCTAGCCGAAATGCCTGGAGTGGAAGCTCTGGCTTCTTTTCTTTTGACTAATTTCCTGGCCAGTTTATCTCTGCATAATGACTCCCTTGGTTTATGTTGCTTTTCAACATAATGCATTTATTTGGATTGAACTCAGCCCCTGGTAGACTGTACTAGAAAACCAAGGAACAACAACTAGAGCTAGAGGCAATATTTCAAATTGTGAAAGTTCATAGTCATAATATAGTGTTCTGTGAAAAAGGACTTCACCAAAGTATAGCCAAAGGAATAGCCAAAGCTGTTTCTCTTTTGTTTCTAATATTCCTGGGACAAAAATAAGAGTTTACATAGAACCCATGTAGGGTAGTTTTGGCCATAGGATTCTTGAGTGCTGAGTTCTGCCACTTGCTAATATTTTGTCCTTGGAAGCTTTTATAATTTTTAAAATAATGTTTTGTTCATTGTAAAATAGTAAAAAATTTAGAAAACAGAAAATTTCAACGAAGAATAAGTGTTCACTTAAACATATGAGCGTTTTTCTCTTACCACTAAGCATTCTTTGAAAGCATCATTTCATACTTTTATATAGCATTTGGTTATTCAATCATTTCATATATATATATATATATATATATATATATATATATATATATATATATATATATATATTGTGTGTGTGTGTGTGTGTGTGGGGGGCTATTGGGGATTGAACTCAGGGACACTAGAGCACTGAGCCCCATCCCCAGCCCTATTTTTTATTTTATTTATAGACAGGGTCTCACTGAGTTGCTTAGCGCGAATTTCTGAGGCTGGCTTTGAACTTGGGAGCCTCCTGCCTCAGCCTCCTGAGCTTCTGGGATTACAGGCATGTGCCACTGTGCCTGGCCTCACCATTATATTTTTTTTGGACATTAAGCATTTCTCTTGGTTACACAATGTTATGATGAATATCTTTTTTTTATAGAAAATTTAAGACCCTTTTATTCAATTTTTACACTATTATGATGAACATCTTTTAATTAAAAAAAAAATCTTTGTTCTAGTTTCTTTTTTCAGTGGGCTTGTTACTTAGGAAAGATGTTTTAGTCAGCTTTTTTGCTGCTTGGACTAAAAGGACCCAGCCAGAACAACTGTAGAGGAGAGAAGTTTATTTAGGGGCTTATGGTTTCAGAGGTCTCAATTCATAGACAGCAGGCTCTATTCCTAAGGGCTTGAGGTGTGGTGAGACATCATGGCAGAAGAGTGTGGTGGAGGTAAGCAGCTCACTAGATGATCAGGAAGCAGAGAGATGTCTCTACTTGCCAGATACAAATATATACCCCACAGCCATGCCCCAATTCCCACATCCTCCAGCCACATCCTACCACTTCAGTTACCAGTTAATCCATTATCAGGGGATTAAGCCACTGATTGGGTTAAGACTCTCACAACCCAATAATTTCTCCTCTGAACCTTCTTGCATTGTCTTACACATGAGCTTTTGGGGGACACCTCACATCCAAACCATAACAAAAGATGTTATAGAATTTTTTTGGTTCATTCTTTGTTTTTCCATTTATTTATTTATTTTTAATTGGCATTTTCTAGATATGCATAAATGTGGAATTCACTGTGGTATTGTTTTTTCAGTCTTTTTAAATTTTGATTGTTATATATGACAGCAGAATGCATTACAATTCATATTACACATATACAGCACAATTTTTCATCCCTGGTTGTACACGTTTGTTCATTCTTTTTTTGTTTTTTAGTTGTAGGTGGACACAATACCTTCATTTTATTTATTTATATGTGGTGCTGAGGATCGAACCCAGGGCTTCACAAATGCTAGGTGAGTGCTCAACTGCTGAGCCATAACCCCATTATAATTGCTTTTGAAGCTCTTGATACCTGAAAGTTTTTACAAAGCCTTTGATAGTTTACATTTTTTTAAAATCAAAAATTGTATGAGAATAAACTAGTAAGTAATTTAACTGAGCTTCAACTTTCTTGATTATCTTTAGGAAAATATTGGGAGGATTATGGCTAAATAGAACACCTGGCACAATGACCTGGCAAATATGATTAATGTTTTTAGTGGCTGCTTTATTGTATCCATTGTCCATCCCATATCATTAAGTGCTTTACCACCTATCCTCCAATAGAAAAGAGGAAAACAAACTCTTTTATTATAAATTACAAAGTTGTGCTATAGAACTGTGTGTGTGTGTGAACATCTAACCTAATGTTCTTTTTTTGAGAGATGCCTTAAAATGTGCTTATGAGGGTGAAAGTTAAAGGGCAAAGGCAGTATTTATTAAAAGTTTTTATTTTGAACAGGGCACAGTGGTGCATGCCTGTAATCCCAGCTACTAGGAAGGTTGAGGTCAGAGGATCACAAATTCAAGGCCAGCTTCAGTAACTTAGTGAAATCCTGTCTCAAAAATAAAAAATAAGGGCTGGGGATGTGACTCAAGCCGTAGCGCGCTTGCCTGGTATGCGCGCCGGGGCGCTGGGTTCGATCCTCAGCACCACATAAAAATAAAATAAAGATGTTGTGTCCACCGAAAACTAAAATATTAAAAAATAAATAAATAAAAATAAATAAAAATGGTTGGGGATGTAGTTCAGTAGTAGAGCATCTCTGGGTTTAGTCCCCATACCAAAAATAAATAAATAGATAGATAGATAGATAGATAAAATTAAAATTTAAAAAGTCTTTTTTTTTTTTTTAATTTAAAAAAAAAGAAATAAACAAATAACAACAACAAAAGCCAGACTGGGAATTATAGCAATCCACTGAAGGCTTGGCCCAACTGGCCATTAATGTAGTTTCAGAGCTTATATCTCACAACTGCTTGACTTTAGTGTATCTTTTAGTTACATATGGGTGCTGATGGGAGAAGCAAGAAAGGCAGAGAAGGGGTCAATATTCTTTATATCTCAAATTGTCAGTGTTAACTTATACAATTTGAGAGCTTTGAGCTTTTATACCTCAAAAGAAGATATAAACTGGTAATTTTAGGCTGGGCATGGTGGTGCATGCCTGTAATCCCAGCAGTTTGGGAGGCTAAGTAATGAGGGTTGTAAGCTCGAGGCCAGCCTCAGCAACTTAGAGAGGCCCTAAGTGACTTAGTAAGACCCTGTATCAAAAACAAAAAATAAAAAGGGCTGGGGATGTAGCTCGGAGGTTAAGTATCCCTGGGTTCAATCCTCAGTACCAAAAACAAAAACAAACACAAACAAATAAAAAGTAATTTTAGTAAATAAATTAGGAAATAAGGAAACTTTATACCTTATTTTTTCTATTTTCACATATTTAATTGTATGTGTCCTGGCTGCATTAGTTCCTAGGACCGCAGAAACAAATTACTCAAAACTGAATGGTTTTAAACAACAGAAACTCATTCTCTTGAAGTTCAGGAAACCAGTAATCTGAAACTGAGGTGTAGGCAGGGTTGGTTCCTGTTGGAGGCTCGGAGGGGGATGCTATCTGTCCATGCCTCTTTCCTGGCACTTGGTGGTTACCAGCAATTCTTGGCTTGTAGCTATTTCACTTCAATTTCTGTCTCTGTAGTGATGTGGCCTTCTTCCCTGTTTCTCTTCTTTGTGTTCTCTCTTCTTATAGGAGACCAGTCATAGGAGTTGGGGCCCATCCTATTCCACTGTGACCTTATCTTAACTTGATTGCATATACAAAAACCCTATTTCTAAATAGGGTCATATTAACACCTGTGGGGAGAGAGTGGGATGGGAGAGAAATTAGGACTTGAACATGATTTTTTTAATATTATGTATGTGGGCACAGTTCAACCCACCACAATGGCAAATTTACTAAATTCATTTAGAAACTCACAATCTCTCTTTCCGGCTATGTCCACTGCTTTTATCTTTAACCTCAAATTATTAAGTTGTGTTACTTAATCACTGGCTTCCCATTGCCTACTGTATTTAGTGTGTTTTTATGCTTTGCTGTACCCTTACTACCCAAAATGATATTTTAAAATTAATTATTTTTAATTGACACATAAAAATTGTACATATTGTGGGGTAACATGGTATTTTGATACCTGTGTACATTGGTTCAAATCAGGGTAACCAAGAAGATTTCTGATTGTAAAATACTGCTCTCCCTGTCCTTGGATCATGCTCTTTGTGCTGTTACCCCTGCAGAAGGCCTTCTCTCCCTCCATCCTCATAAACCTATTTCCTAACTGCAAGGATTGTGCCTTATTCTTCCTTTTTTTTCCTCCCTCTAGAGGCTAGCCCATTGCTAATACAAACCATGTGCTCAATACAAATTTTGATTAATTGTCTGAATAGAAAATAGAAAGATGTAGACCATAGATTGAAATAAAAGTTTAATAATGGTTTCATGTGCTTAAATCCCAAGATTCTAGAGAGTTGATCTGTCTTGGTAGCTTAAATTACTCAAGTAAACTATTGTATTTCTTTGTTTTAAAATTTTTACCTAAAATATCAGTATTATATTTTAGTCTCATTCTGATACTAGTTAATTTGAGCTTTAAGGAACATAAACAGATATTCCTGGAGTTTCAATCATTATGAAGGAAATGTTTGTTATTTATTGTCAACACTGAGCTCAGTGTCTGGAAGACCATTTCTTATAAGTGGAGTAATTTCTAAATGCGAAAACAAAATCAGCTTTGAAATGTTTTATCTTTATTATCATCACTATTACATAGCTGGAGAATATTTAAGATGTTTTCTTTTCTTTTTACCTTTATGGGTGCTGAGGATTGAACTCCGGGCTAAGCACATGCTTTTCCACTGAGCTACAGTCTTCTAAGAGGTTTTTCTAATCTAGTGTACCTCTTCAAAAAGGGGGAAAGACTAAGGCAACACTGACTGCTTCTTCCCCCTTGAGTTCTTATTCCAGAATTGTAAATTTGAAGGGATACATAACAGGGTGCCAGATTTACTCTGTGGAACTCTAGTCAAACCAACTCAAACATGGTCTGGTGGATCTCAGTTCCAAATCAGATTTCTTGCCATTATCAGGCCCAGAGCCTTTAATGGGTGGTGAGCAGATTTATGCTTCTGGTTTTCCATGGGCGGAAGGGTCGGTGGATGTCAGCAGAGTTAATTTGACTGGATGAAGTTGCACACTTGAGTATGTGTTGTATTTGTAGCTGGAATAATGAATAAATTTTTGCTAGGCAAATAGATTAATTCCTGGCTCATAGTAAATGGTATAAATGTATTTGAAAATAAAATTAAAAGTATACTAATTAGGCTGGGTTGTGGCTCAGTAGTAGAGTACTTGCCTAGCATGTATGAGGCACTGGGTTTGATTCTCAGTACTGCATATAAATAAATAAATAAGGTTCATCTAATTATATATATATATATATATATATATATATATATATATATATATATATATATACATATACATATATATATAAGTATACCAATTTTCACAGGTTTTTATGCAAATTTTTTTTTTTTTTTTGCAAAAAAGTAAGATGTGGCTTTTATGTGAAGCTTTTTTGTTTAAAAAATTGTGCCAGAATTACTTAAAAATCATTTATTCATTTATAACTAAGTTGTCTTTGGTGCAAGATTAGGATGCATAGAATACTTGTGAATGAAGTGGCAGCAACTGTGTCATGAAATATGGTAACTTGTAGTTGAAATAGGCTCTAAGAGCCACTGGCAGCATCTTGGCAGGCTCTGTGGCTGAGCTACAAGGTCTTTTCCTCAGTCTTCCAGTCACCCTGTATTTAGATTTCTATCTTTGTTCGTTTAACTAGTGACAGTTAAATATAACTTTCTGCAAATGGGAAGTGTCCTCACAGAGGAACCTCTTCAGTGTTCAGGGACATTTCTTTTATAAGAACTACAAAAAATCTGGACCAGAAAATTGGTGTGAATTTATATTTATTTACAAAATGAGTTGACAAATATGGTTTTATTTTCTGGATTGGAGCTGCTGAAAGCTGAGCTTAATTCTTTCTTGCTTTTGTGTTTGCAGAAAAGAGGTGTTATGAGTCTTAAGGATTGTGGTATGTTGGTAAATGTTTAACAATGGGCTCTATAAAAACAAGCCCTGATTTGTAGTATTTGTGGTTTTCACAATGCAGATACTCCCTTCACCATCAATTTCAAGCTACCCTGTGAATTTTTCCTGAAGTAGAGTTAGCCAGATGTGGGAACAGGCTCCATCCCATACACTTCTGGAAGAGGCCTGGTTTCCCAAGTTAGAGGGAGGATTGAGGGTCAGGCCTTAGACCTAGGTTGTGGACTCTTTGGAGATCCTCAGAATAGTTGTTTTTGGTGTTGTCATTTGTTCATTCACTTACTCTACAAATATTTATTGAGCACATCTAGATGACAAGCATTGCTTTAGTTATGAGGAATAGTTGGCAACCAAAAGAAATTCCTGCCTTCATGGCAGGGATCCCAGTGAAAGGTATTCATAAATGTCCTGTTTCAGCTTCTTGGGATCCTATTATTCTCATAGTTGGGAACAATCTGAGTCAACGTCCCATAACACTTTATTAAACCAAGAAACTTAAGTTCCTATAACACTTTAATTTCTTAAATGAAGAAAGCAGCATGGCCTTATTTTAGTTTTCCTGGATGTGAACAGGGATTATGGAGGAGGAGATAGAATTGCTTTCTGAACTGTCTCCATGTTGGAGTTACAGAGACCTAAAACCTGAAGTGCTATGACTATGCCACTGGGGATGGGAATTAAAAAGCAGAGAAGGATATTCTTGTAATTCTGTTTCCCTAATTCAGAGGAGGTGACTGTAGATTGCAGACCATTACCTGTTTCATTAAAAGTTATGATAGCTGGAAACTTAGAGTGAATAAGCTTCTGGAAGTTGAAATCATTCTAAGACTTGGGAAGGTCCACATCTTCAAGAAGGATAGGACAGGGTTGGTGACAGTGGAGCTCCTAGAGAGAAGGGTAACTTACCTTGAAGGGGAGAAAGATAATTTTCCCTTTACCCTTCCAAGTTCTCAGCTGAGACTCCTGTCATAAAAGACAGATGAACAAGAGAAGAACAAACAGAAGTTTATTAACATGGATATCTCATGTATTCATATGTCTTAGTCCATTTTCTCCTGTTATAACAATGCCACAAACTGGGTAATTATAATAAGAAATTTATTTCTCAAGGTTCAGGAGACTGAGAAGTCCACTATCCAGATGCCTGCATCTGACGAGGGCCTTTCTTGATGCATCATAACATGGTGGAGGGCACCACATGGCAAGAAGGGATCAGAGGGAGAGAAAATATTGAGGGAGAGCTCAATTTTTTAACAAAGTCACTCCATGGTAGTGAAGCCTAGTCCTTGTCCTGGAGCTGTGGAGCAGTGGTTGGGGCAGGCTGGAGTGCAGGCTGTGAGCACAAGCCATGGCTGCAGCCAAGCCTGCTCTGCCAGCGGTGGGCTTGAGATGCACTGAGCCAGGGCAGAGGCAAGCCAGGGTGCACTGACCTGTCACACTGCAGTAGCCCAGCTTAGGCCAGATGCAGACGCCTGCTCCACACAGTACTACATCTATCATGACAGCCCCACCATCTCCTGACCCCAATCCTCTGGAAAGCTGGGATTGCAGGTGAGCAGTGAGAAAATGGAAGTAGGGTAGACCTGAATAAAAGTTCAGACTCAAGTGTTAACCAATAGTCTTAGTACTTTTCCAAACCTTGATTAGCATAAATTTGGACCAATAGCATTGACCCAAGTATTCTATAAAACTCTAGAGTAGCACACTCAAGGGGCGCTTCCACTTGGGTCCCCTCTTATCCTGAAGGACATCTGTGTCTATTCACACTTGAATAAATCTTACTCTCTTTCTTCTTAAAATTCAAATCTTACTATTTCACTAATCCTCATTTGTGGATTACATTCTTCAAATTTGTGAGACAAGAACCCAGAAAGAAGAGATTAGTGGTGCTGCTGGAGTCTGCTGCAACACTGGAGGGCATGGTCTACCATGAAGGGCTGAGATATGTCACTCAATTGTAGTGGAGAAGAAACAGGCTTTCTTGGCTGAAGAGGTCTGCAGTTTACACAGACCCCACGGGCCAGCAGAGAAGCTCATTTCAATAGCTAGTTGACTCCTGTGATAATGTTAATTAATCCATTCATTAGAGCTCTCATGACTTACTCACCTTTTCCCAATACTGGCACAATGGCAATTAAATTTTGACATGAGTTTTGAAAGAGACATTCAAGCTGTGAAACATGGGAGATGCCCAGAGAAATGGGTAAATCTCAAAGAGATTTAGTACTGTGGCTTTTAGAGTATCTTTAACAAAGAACAACACATTTTTTAGAGAAGTGACAAGACAAAGGAAGAGGAACTGAGTCTTTAGGGGCAGCAAGTTGTGGGGAGGAAAATCCAGTGATGTGTTACCTAACAGTGGGGTTGCATTTTGAGAAATGCATGGATGGCCATTTCATTATGGTGTGAACATCATGGAGTGTACTTCTATCAATCCAGGTGGTAGAGCCTCCCACATGCTTAGGCTATATGGTATATCTATGAATGTACATGGTCTAGCTTCTGAGTTACAAACTTGTACAGTGTGTTACTATACTGAATACTGAAGGCAGTTCTAACAGTGTATTTGGGTACCTGAACATATCTAGACCTAAAAAAAATACAGATACTAGGCAAGTCAAGCATTGTGTCAAACACCTATAATCCCAGGGGCTTGGGAGGCTGAGGCAGGAGGATAAGTTCAAACCAGTCTCAGTAATTTAGTGAACTCCTAAGCAATTTAGCAATCCCCTGTCTCAAAAAATAAAAAGTGAGGGGATGTAACTCAGTGGTAAAGTGCCCCTGGGTTCAATCCTCAGTACCAAACCAATAACAAAATTAGGCAATAGGAACTTTTCAGCTCTATTTTAACTTTATGAGACCACTGTCCTATGTGCAGTCCATTGTTGACCAAAGTCACTCAGTGCATGACTGTATATGGGAAACTGACTGTTAAAGCTTGTTAGTAAAGTATGTCCTGTTTTTAGGCAAATAGAGGATGAGCAAAGAGCTTTTATTGTGTCTCTTTCTTCTCAACTGCCTTCAACTCAACACAATTCTTATGCAAAAGTGGACTATTTTAAGGCACATATTCTGCTGTCCTTGAGCATACTCCTTTGGGAGAGAATTTAGGATTCTCAGTGAAGGACATCAGATCCTTCCTGTTGAGTACTAATAGGTGATGTGATCTGAGAAGTGAGATTTTTTTCCCCTAGGAAGTTAGGTTCTCATGAAATTCAAAGGCTTTTGAAAGAAAGAAGACAAATTGTTTTTGCTATTAACTGTTGAATGCTGCATATATCTTGGTCAGGGTTGCAGGGCTTCTGAACTTTTGCCTTGTTGTTTTTACTTGTTGAATGAATGATTAATTTTCACACAGTATTGAATGCTGCTGCCACCTTACTTTGCATCATCACTCCAGCAATTCTGGACCATGCAGCATTTATTTACCTCTTTGTGTTTGTCTGGAATATGCATCGCTCCACTCATGCCAAGGCTTTCTTGATTTTCCTTAGAAGCAAGGACAAACATTTTTTGGTACTGGGGATTGAACTCAGGGGTGCTTTACCACTGAGCCACATCTCCAATTCTTTTTATTTTTTATTTTGAGACAAGGTCTCACTAAGTTGCTGAGACTAGCCTCAAATTTGTGATTCTCTTGTCTCAGCCTCCTGAGTTGCTGGGATTAGAGGTGTGTACCACCACGCCTTGCTTGGACATCCAAATTCATCATGCTGGTTTTGAATGTAATATTGGACTGTGCTGCATTTACCCAAATGAAGAAAACCCAGGCCCTTTTCCAGCATGAGGATATTTTTTAGCTGCTTTGAAATTGCCTGTATGTGTCTGAATGTGGGTTTTGGATTACCTGCATCAGAATCACCTATGTAGCACTCTAAACCTCAGTGCCTCTGGAGTGAGGCTTGGGAATTTGCATCTTTAAGAAGTTTTGCAGGTACACTTACATTTGAGGATCACTGGTTTATACTCATAGAATACTAGAAAATAATCTCAGAGTTCCAGGGGTTCTAACCTATGCCCCATTCTAATAAATGCAGCTGGCCTGACCCTAAACTTAAGCCTGGGAAGGGTTTGTAGCCCAATCTTCCCATTTAAATTAAGA
Source organism: Marmota flaviventris (assembly GCF_047511675.1). Classification (NCBI taxonomy): domain Eukaryota; kingdom Metazoa; phylum Chordata; class Mammalia; order Rodentia; family Sciuridae; genus Marmota; species Marmota flaviventris. Next base: position 88,821,371 of record NC_092499.1, on the reverse strand, counting down.
TGCCCACACAATCTTAGGGCAGTAAGGACAAAGCTCTTTCCCAAAGATCACCATGATGTGGCATTTTGCTGCTAGCAGACTCATTCAGTCATTACAGCTGAAGTTGAACATAATTCTTTTATTTTCAGCTATTAGTTTAATTCTGCTAACCTTACATTATGAAACTCATGCATTTGCATAAGAATTGACAAAAAGATCAGTGTGAGTAAATACACTGCCCTCCTGGGCTTCCATTCTAGATGAGGCTCATCCAACCCCACTGGACATCACAGCAGGTGGTGTCTAAGATGTGTTCTTCTGCCCTTTGGGCAGACACATCCTCCCCAGTTCTGACAGGAACACTTGAGATTGTGAGAAGCTGTGTCTCTGCTGAGGCCTAGCAGAGCTAGGGGTCCCAAGTGCCCTGTGGAGTGAGTTGGGGCTCTGGGGGGCCTTGTGAGTCCATTCCATTCCAGCACCATGTACACACATGTATCTGGGCCAAGGCCAGGGCCCAGAGAGAGCAACTGGGTCACACTGATCTCACTCCTCTGCCCTCAGGTATGTCCAGCACTCCCAAGAAGAGCGCCAGGGAAAGAGACCAGAGTGGACAACAGGTGGCCAGACACAGGGTATCAGAGAACCGTGTGGGCCAGGTTGGGTGGCTTGCCTGTTTCCCCTCCTCCCCTTTCCCAACACACAGAGAGCACCTACCATTTGTAGTGAATGTGATCAACAGAGCCAGCACCACCCCTCCAGGGCCCAGGAACAGAGGACTGTGTCAGGCTCCTGGACTACCAGAGGCAGCCATGGAGAGGTGTTCCCTCAGCTCCTGCTCTGTGTACAGCCCAACCCCACCAGGGCAGTCTGTGGGCTGAGCTGGGCAGGCACCAACACAGATATCTTTAGCTTAGTCTGATGCTATCATTTAATGGATATGAAGACAGGAGAGGAGGATGCCTTCTTTCTGTAGGCATGTCATGGCTGGAAGAAGTCCCCAGGTCTTGCCACTTCTAGGTGTGTCTTTTCTTCCTTGGGCTGCCTCCCAATAGGAGGAACGTGCCCCTGCAAATTCTTTACTGATCTCATGGTTCTTGGTAGACAAAATCCAGTATTCCCATTTCTGATGACACATATTGTTTAGTGTTCTCCTGTGAAAGCAGAGAAGTTGCAAAGGATTGTCTATTCAGTCTGAGATTTGGAGAAACTGCATCTCCCTCTCTGTGTCTTGTTCTACCATCAGTGAGCCCTCTTGCTTCAGAGGAGGGGCACTGCATGGCTGAAATAATCTAGGCCGACTTCCCTCAGTGCCTGTGAGGGCAGGTGTGCTGTAATTATCAAGTCCTGTGCTAAATGTGCCACAGTTAATTAATTGGAAGATTTGTCTCTAATTTACTTTGGATACTATAGGTAATTCAATTAATGGACTGGAGCAGCTGCCTAGGCACAAAGAGATGGGGGACTGGTTCATATTTATTTTGCATTACCTTCCTTCCTTTTTTCCCAGATATGCTTTGGAGAACCATTTGGGCGTTTAAAAAGTGCACAGATTCTTACTATAGAGTTAGCAGGAAACACCATTCTATGAAACTGAGCAATGCTACAGGGTTTGATTGATACCCTTGGAAAATGCTGATGGGCTGGAGAGCCTTTGTGTCTTCTTTTCAAATGCTCTTTGTGACTGTTGCTAAAGTGATGTTTCCTAGAATGTGTGGTTGATCCTTTGGGCAGAGGTAACATAAATCATTGATAAAGAGTAAGTTTGATGGATGAGAGACTTAGAGCTACTTCTAGGATAGAAAAAAATAAACCACTGAAGTTAAGTAGACAGTTAAAATGTCCTTGATTTTGTGGTACCCACTGTTCATTGCCCACTCAGTATTCATCTTCTTAATATTTGTTACTTAAAGGACCCTGATTTTGTTTAGGGAAGCCTTCCAGTATCCTTTGCAGGCAGAGTGGATGTATCACCCAGGTTTTGACTGATGAATTGCGGTGAATTATTGGGTAGTTCTCTGGGATGCCATTTTTACTGAGGTATGCCTTTTGCCCTTGATGTTGGCCCTTCCTCTTCTTTACTTAGCATGTAGATGCAATGTTTAGGAATGGAATAACTGCCTTGCAGCCATGAGTACACAAGTCATGTGCTAAGAATGGTAGTAGGAAGTTAAAAATCTGGATTCTTGACTTGATGACTTCTTTGAGCAACTGTGCCGGTCCTCTCGGACAATTTGGTTTATATAATAAAACCTTCATTAGTTTAAGTCATTTTGGATATATAAAGTCAAATGTAACATTCAGAAATTGCTAGATAGGTGGTATGTTACATATACACATATATGTATATATGAACACATACAAGTTATATGTGATTATAGTTGTTTTGTGTTGCTGTGAACAAAAGACTTGACAAGAACAACTTAGAGGAGAAGCAGTTAATTTTGGCTCTTAGTTTCAGAGGTTCAGTCCATGTTCAACTGATTTCATAACTCTGTGTCCAAAGTGAGGCAGAAAATCATGGTGGAAGGATATGGCAGAGGAACGCAGCTCAGGACATGGCAACTAGGAGGCAAAGAGAGAACTCTGCCAAAATATAAACCCCAAAGGCATGCCCCTAGTAATCTACTTCCTCCAGCCCTACCCTACCTGCCTACAGTTATTACCCAGTCAATCCATATCAGTGGATTAATCCATTGATTAGGTTACAACTCTCAAGTCTCATAATTTCACCTCTGAATAGTCTTGCATTATTTCACGTGTGAACTTTTGGGAGACACTTCATATCCAAACCAGAACAGCCCCCCCAGCTTTCCTGCAGCCCAGCTTTATAGCCCAGAAAGTTACACAAAGGGGGGTTACAGATAACAGAACTCTGCCCTGGCTCTCAAAAGCTCATTCCCATCTCATAATGTGAAACACATTAGTTTATTTCTAAAAGTCCCCCATACTCTTAATAGTTAAAGCATTGCCTAAAGTCTAAGTCCAAAATCTCACCTGAGATTTAAGGTAAACTCTTAGCTATGAGCCAAGATCTAAAGCAAGGTACATATGTCTATACACACACACACACACATACACGTGTGTGTGTGTGTGTAATGTATACATATACATATATATTGGATATATATGCATATATATACATATATTGTGTTAGACCAGGACGCAAGAAAAGACCACTGACTCCAATTAAAATCAAATTAAAGCAAGCTTATTATTTCGACCGGCCAGGCTGCCTCTCCCTCCCAAAATGGCAGCAACAAGACAGCCCCCCCAGCTTTCCTGCAGCCCAGCTTTATAGCCCAGAAAGTTACACAAAGGGGGTTACATATAACAGAACTCTGACAAGCATCACACTAATGGTAGTTTACATTTTTTGCTGGCCCCAACATCAGAATTTATGAGGACCATTAGAGCCTCAGAGAGGGTCGTTGTCTGGCCAGGGAAGGCCAGTATTTATGAGGTGTCACTAAAGTTTCAGAGAGGGCTGCTATCTGGTCAGAGAGCCAGGCATGGGTGAGTTCAAGGCATGGGCAGGCATTCCAAGCAGGTTCAGAATTTGCAGTAATTTATAGTAAAGCCGAAATTATCTTTTCATGGCTTTGTGGCGAGATGCCCAATTTTAAGAAAAGATCAGGTTGGGTCTATCAATTGGTGATATATATATGTAATGGAAATGTTTACTCTTGCCATTATATATTGGAGATACATTTCCATTACACATATGTCTCCAATATATGTGTATATATATGTGCTTATATACATATATAGTATATATGTATACACATGGAGATACATATTGGAGATATATCTCCATACATATTGGATATAGGTAACATATATGTGTGTGTGTGTGTATATATATATATATATATATATATATATATATCCAATATATAATGGCACAGAGTAAACATTTCCCTTCCAAAAGGGAAAAATAGGGACATAGAAAGAAGGGATGGGACCAAAGTAAGACCTAAATCCAGCTGGGCAAACAAGTCCTATATGTCCATATTCAGCATTTGGGGATCATGGAATCATGATATCCTCTTCAAAGGGTTATGTAGCTTGGGCCTGTGGTTTTCTATTTGAAGCCCACATGTTCTCTTCTCTTGGCTTGTCTCTGCTCAATTCCTGCAACTTTCCTTGGTAGATGTTCCATGATACTGACTTCTCTTAATCTCAGGAGTCTCCACTACAGATTTAGCTTCCTTTCACATCTTCATGAATCACCCTTTTAGGGGATGCCTGCTACACTTTGCTTGGCTTCCCAGGCTTTCCTTTAAAATCTTGGTGGAATTTTCCATGACCTCCTAACCCCAGCATCCTATATTCCTGAAGAACCAGCACTAAGTGGTTGATACTAGGTCTGCTGCCATTGTGAGCAGTAGCCAAGCCTCCTGCTACCATGGCTGCAGCAGCTCCTGAGTGCGTGGGTGGTTGATCATGGTGAAAAAAAATTCCTAGGTTCCCCTGTGCAAGCATGCTGTCCCCATGGTCTCTTTTTAAAAGAATCTTTACTTTTACATTCTTGAGCTGGAGATGGATGTAGTCTTGTCAGTTTCTGAGATGCCCTCAAGCCCCTGCTTCCTATTATATCTGTGCAAATACTTTGCATATCTTTAGTGGCTATAATCTTTTAACTACACCCTCCTTTAGTCCTAGTTTTACTTTCTCATCTTTCACATCTTTCTGCCTCTGATTATCACAGTAAAGTTGACAGCAATGCAACTTTACTGCCAGAAATGTCCATGCCACCAACTGAATGCTATACTGCCTTGAATTTTCCTCCACCAGATTAATTAATTCATTATCTTTAAATTCAGCCTCAGAGAAAACCTCAAGACACTCGAACATGTAGACAACTTCTTTGCCTGTATGTAAAATGAGTGGCTTCTAGTCCAATTTCCAATAGATCCTTCTTCTCTGAAAACTCAGGAGCACAGACTTTAATGTCCACAATCCTATCAGCATTCTAGTCTTCTGAGACCCCACCAAAACCATTTATTAAACTCTATTTACAACATTCTAAAGCTTTTCTACAGCTCTAAACTTTTCAAAATTTCTCCCCACTCAAACCAGCCCCAAAGGCTTTTGAACCACATGGTCTGGTTAGTCACAGCAATGACCCAACTCCTGGTACCAGTTTCTGTTTTAAATTAGTTTTGCATTGCTGGAACCAAATGAACTGAGAAGAAAAACTTAGATAAATAAATAAAAGTTTATTTCGATTCAAGTTTCAGAGGTTCAGTCCATGGTCAGCTGACTCCGCAGCTCTGGGCCCAAGGTGAGGCAGAAGAACATCATAGGGGAAGGACTTAGTGGTATTTAAAAAAATTTTAAAAGCATGCTTAAAATTAATAGTAAATTTTTTTATATAAGTGAAAGATATTAATTATATATTCTAAACAAAATATCTTAATAGTTAGCTAGATTGTTGGTTCCACATCCAGTGTTTTTTTTTCTTCCTCATTATTTAAAAAAAATTTTTAGTTGTAGTTTGACACAATACCTTTATTTTACATATTGATTTTTATGTGGTGCCAAGGATTGAACCCAGGGCCTCGCATGTGCTAGGTAAGTGCTCTACTGCTGAGCCACAACCCCAGCCCTCCTTCCTCATCATTTAATCAAAATAGAAAATACTCCATGATTAGAATCTTTCAGGATTGGCACTGAATGTGTGATGACCATCAGTTTGGGAAGTTTGGATACTTCAGATTGAACTTGTGTCTAGAAATGATGGGAGAATTTTCACCTGAAGACGAGTTCATGCTTTACGAGATACTAAGTCTACAAGTACATGAGCACGTCTCCCTCCAACTTGCTGTTCAGTCTTCTCAAAGATTCTCTATGTTTATTCTTTTGTTTAAGTATTTTTTTAGTTGTAAATGGACAGAATATCTCTATTTATTTATTTTTATGTGGTGCTGAGGATTGAACTCAGTGCCTCACATATGCTAGGCAAGTGCTCTATCACTGAGCCACAATGCCAGCCCCTACATTTATTCTTAATATTCAACATAAACATGTTTTGGTTTTGGATGAGAGGATCAGGGAAAACAAGATGCTGACTACCTTGTTGACATTTACCACTTCAAACTATGAAATTGCTCCTTCCTGACATGATCCATGTGGAATAAGACTGATAGGAATAATAGTCTCATTCCTCATTTAGAAGTTTGCATGTGCACCCTTGACAGCGAGAGTCCTGTGGATAAACAATGAATCTTACACACTCTGCCCATTTCTTTGTAGAATATGCTGAGAAGATTGTGACTGTGATTTGATTATATTCACACCAGAAAATATTTTCTATAGTCAGGTGCTGTGGCGCATGCCTCTAATTCCAGTGGCTCAGGAGGCTGAGACAGGAGAATTTCAAGTTCAAAGCCAGCCTCAGCAATAGAAAAGTGCTAAGCAACTCAGTGAGACCCTGTCTCTAAATAAAATACAAAATAGGTCTGGGGATGTGGCTCAGTGGCCAAGTGCCCCTGAATTCAATCCCTTGTACCAATAAAGAAAAAAATTTTTTCCTACAACCTTTCATGGAGAGTAGGATCTATATCGTTGTGTATCATTTGTTTTGATGAAGAAGCATAAAGGTAAAGCTTCTATTTTTGTGTGTAGTATCCTCCTTCCTCACTGCAAACAAAGCTGGTAGGTTATTCTATCAGTACGAATCCTAGTGTACCTTTTCCAATTTATATTATACTATTTCTTACAAAATAACTGTTAACTATTGAAGAATTTCCTCTGTAGCTTGGGTTTTTGGCGATAGAACCAAGAGTTCTAAAGTTACCTCTTTTGCAAATATGTTCCACTCTTATGCTGATATGTATACTATTCACATCATTGTCATGCTTGTGTACATATGTGATTTTAATTTTTCTCTTACATTGCATGACAATGATATGTGCTGTTCAACAGAACTATTGATAGTTTTGCCAGTTTTCCAATGTACTTGTATAGTATGATTTTTTTTCTTTGAGCATATTGTTATTGGCCTTGTGGCAAGTGCTCTCTAATTTCCTGCAAGTAGAGTAATCTTTATGTAATTTTTTGGAGGAATGTTAACTTTGAATAATGCTTCTATAGTTTTGGTCCTTTCCTCCCCGCTTAATTGAAAAATGAATCAATTTTGTCCTGGTAAATAATATTTTGTACTTGTTTTGGAAAAACTCAGACAGTTTAATAGGGAGGTTGCTGTACAACTTTTGAAATGTAGTTTTAAAATGATGTGAAAACTTTGATTGCTTCAAGCTGCTTTTTGATAAATTACTGCATAAATACATTAGCAAAGGAAATAAATTTTCCAATATAATCTTTTCCAATATGTTCCTTGGCAGTCAAGTGAACTTCCTTCACTACTGTGAAATCATCTCAGTTGTACATTCATACTCTTTGCTTATACTTGACTGTGATTCCTGCTTAAAATATTATTGTGAGGTCTAGTGTGTATTTGTGTGTGTGTGTGTGTGTGTATTTGTAGATGGACACAATACCTTTATTGTATATATTTCTGTGTGATGCAGAAGATTTAGCCCAGTGCCTCACACATGCTAGACAAGTGCTCTACCACTGAGCTATAATTCCAACTCTAGTATTTTAATTCTATTTTCATTATATGGTATGTCTGTATCATAATGAACACTTTTAACCATCCATTCATTTGTGTGAACTGAGGATAAAACACATCAGTAACTGTGAAAATGTAACTTTTATGGACAAAGTAACATATAAATATGTTTGAATATGTTACCAGGGACAAGCTGTACCAAGTATACCTTGATAAGTGCGGTGACTATGGCAATTATTAAGAACATAATAGGATAGTTATGAAAAATCCTAATCAGTTTTGTCTCTCAAATGTCAAGTATATGGGAATAAATTCTTTCTTCCAAACTATCAAATCCCAATGGGATCATTTGACTGATTGATTGCCTGAGAACCTTATACTGTTAGGTCCTTTAAAAAACAACACAGACTTTATAACAAAGGCATGACTTTATAACACAGGTTATAAAGTCATGCCTTTGAATAAGAAAATTTCAAGTTTACTCATTTATCAACATTGAGTGATAACATATGCCAACCATTTTATTTGGAAGATGGAGATATAAAGATCAATAAGATATGCCGATGGAGCCAGCTCATGATCTATTGGGAAGGACAGAAACATGAACAAGTAGTTCTAATTCATCATACTAAGTTCAGTGCTGGCAATATGCCTGCAAGAGCACAGCATGGTACCTGGAAATCACAAGCAGTTCCAAGTGGCCAGACCATTAATTACAAGGTTGAGAGTAGAAAAAGGAGTGACAGAGGGGTGAGCAGAAGCCAGATCCTCTGCCACGCCACCAGCGCGAGCTTCATGAAAGAAGGTTCGGTTCATAAGAAATTGCTAGTGAGTTTTAAATTAAAGAGACAGACTCTCATTACCTTTAACACAGCTCTGAGACGGCTTTTCCTAGCTTCTGCCTCCAGCCACCTAATGTGGTGGCGAGGTTTACAGAAGAGACTAGTGAGAGAGGGAGAGCACGCCAGGGAGTGAGCTTTTATTGGGGAACCAAAAATTCCAGGGAAAATCCCATACAATGAAGGTTAAGGGGGCAGCAACCCAAGGTAAGGGGCGGCAATTGGGTCTTCAGGTCAGTGGCCAGGCACGCCTCTGCACGGACAAGCCCTCCAACCTGGGAAAGGGTGGGGAAGTCTTTTAACACAGCTGTGTTTAAGCACCTCTCACCCAGCCAGGGGGTAACTCAAATCACGTGCGAGGATGGCCTCCCACAAGATCCCACAAGGCTGAACATGGCTGGTTAGGAAGCTTGGATTTGTCCTCTGGGCCTTAGGGAGTTGCAGAGTAGTTTCAAAGAGGGCAGGGTCATGAGCAGGTTTATATTTTATTAAGATCATTCTGTTGGCTGTGTGAAGGACGTACTGGATGGAAGGTTTAGAAACAGGGGAAACCAAGTAAGAGGCTGTTGTAGAATTCTAGGTGAGATCTCATGAGGGTTTTGACAAGGCCATGACCATAAAGATGAAGAATTGGTGACAAATTCAAGAAGTATAGAAGACAAACTTGTTAAGGCTTGGTGATTGACCAGATATGTGTGTGAAGGATTGGCTAAGGTGGAGTCAAGGATGATGCTTAGTTCTCTAGATTGGGTCCATGCATGGTGCTATCAATGGAAAGATGGAGTTCAAAAGAAGCAGGTGGGGTAAAGCACTGGGTAAAGGAGATAAAGTATTAAGTTTGGTAGAAGTTGAATTTTGGGTACACGCGGAACACTCAGACTGACACAAGAATCTAAAGGTTGAGGGTATAAATATGGAAGTCATTAGAGCAGGTGACAGCTCAACCCATGAGAGGAGATGAGTTTATCCTAGAGTATCTATCTTCACTGGGTATTTTAAATTGCAGATGGAAGCAGAGGAGTCCCATGGAGACAGTAAAGGACTGGACAAAGAGGTGGCAGGAGAGCTGTGGTAGTGAAGTGCCTTTTTTGCAAAGGGAGCCGAGAGGGTCCATTGAGGAGTAGTCAAGTCATCAAACTCAGCAGAAAGACTAGACAGTGTTCATTGGATGCAAAGAGGAATGGATGATAACTGCAGGGAGAGGACCATTTCACAAGAGTGGTGGAGGTATATTGCTGTGGTTTTGGAAGTGAGGTGGACAAGTACAGAGTTAGCGAGTCTCTCTCTTTTAAGCCATTGTATCAGAATTTAAGATTTCCTAGTTAGAGAAGTTCAGAGTGCTGAAAAGGATGAGGGTGTCAACTGTGTGGGTGAGTGAAGTGAAGAAAATTTCAAGTTCTTTGGAGTTGATAAGTACAGAAATTGTGGGTCTGGTCACCCACATGGGACTCTGAAATTATCTAAGGTCATGGCAAGGCCCAGGGAGGACAGAGCCTGAGACAAGTACTATAATTTTGAGTATATGAGAAGGAATTATCTGGAGGCTGGCAGATTATAGAAATGCAGAAAGATTAGAAGGAGATGTAGCCAGATGATATGCAATTTAAAGAAGCCAGGGTTTTATACAAATATAGAAGGGCAGTTTGCCAGATGTAGGATGGGGTATCTGATGACCCCATTCCCAACCTCATGGTGGAGTGCCTAGGAGAATGAGCAGCATCGGTGGAAAGCTGGGCTTTTGGGTTTTAGCTAAGGTCCAAGGCTGCAGGGATTAATCTGTGAAGTAGGCAGGATATGGTCAAGTATTTGTAGTAATCATGGCACAGGAGCTCCAGAGGCACAGTGAGGCTTGAGAAGGAAGAGAATAAAGGGAAGCAGGTAAAAGAGAGGAAGGTCTGAGCAGTGTGTGTAGAATAGAGCATGATTGTGGATATAGAACGAGGAGATGAAGTACAGTGAAATTAACTGGCCTCAAGAATTTGGTAGATCTTTGGGATAAAATTATTTTAGGTGTTTCATAATCATCAAAAATCAACTGATGACTACTGACCCATTTCTATCAAGGATATTTAGTTCCTGTGAGCAACACTGCAGAATGTTAGGTGGGCTTTTCCATAAAGCAATGCTGTAAACGTTCAAGGCTTCAGCAACTGGAAAGAGTTGAGACTGGGTTTTAGTCCTAGCTTTGTCTTTAACCTGTTTTATGGTCTTGGACAAATAACTTAATGTTTTAAGGCTTTAGTTTCTTAATTTTTAAAGGGAAGGAGTAGGCCAGATAGTCTTTGAAATGGTAGGTTGATTCTGTTTGTTCTCTAGGTTTCTTCCTTTAGGTGTGATATGTATGATATAGCACTGTGTACCATTATAGCACTCAGCAACCTCTCACTGTAATCTCCACCAAGATGGGCCACCTTCTAGGCCCAGTCACACACATACACAGACAGCATTGCCTGCTCTCATCTTACCCCATCTGTGAAATTCAGGAAGGACCATTTCCTCTGTGTCTAAACACGTAGGAGTTTCTTTAGTGTTCTGTTCACTTGACTTCAAAGGATGACCCTCAGGCAGCCAATCCTCCCTGACCATCATTCTAGTCATTTAATTTTTGTTTCATTTTCTTTTTTATACAATAGTGAGATTTATTATCTAAATAGAGTTTTAAAGTGATTTCACAGTTAAAGGCAGGAATCCTTATATACTGGTATGAATAGTAATTAATTGGTACATGGAAAACAGCATGGAGGTTCTTAAAAAAATTAAAAAGAGGGATCTGGGGTTGTAGTTCAGTGGCAGAGTACTTGCCTAGCATGTGTGAGGCACTGAGTTCGATCCTTAGCACCACATAAAAAATTAAAAAACAAAATAAAAGTATTCTGTGCATATACAACTACAAAAACAATTAAAAATTAAAAAGAAAAATAGTGTATGATCCAGCAATCCCACTTTGGTGTATATACCCAAAGGAAATGAAAACAGAATCTTGAAGAGCTATCTGCATGCTCATGTTCATTGCAGCATTATTGGTTGATTTCAATCAACCCAGATGTCTACTGACAGATGAATGAATAAATAAAATGTGATATATGATATATATATAATATATGGAACATTATTTATCCTTAAAAAGAAGGGAATTCTGCTGTTTGTGACAACATAGATCCTGGAGGATAATGTTATGCTACATGAAATCAGACAGTCACAAAAGGACAATATCTCTATGATATCACTTATGTGTAATCTAAAGAAATTGAACTCATAGAAGCAGAGAGTAGCAGCATGGTTGTCAGGGGATGGCAGGGATTGGGTGGGTGAGAGAGATCAAGAGATAATGGTCAAAGGATACAAATTCTCAATACAAATCCTCACAGCATAAATAAGTTCTGGAGATCTAAAATAAAGTATGGTGACTATTGTTAATAATACCTGTTGCATACTTAAAATTTCCTATAAGAGTATATCTTAAATGTCCTTATTACACACACACACACACACACACACACACATATACACAGAAATGTAAATATGCTAGGCAGTAGATATCTTAATCATGGTAATCATTTCATAATGTACATGTATATAAAAAATCATGCCGTACACCTTAAATATATACAATTTTAATCTTCAATTATACTTTAATAAAGCTGGAAAAATGCTTATAGAGTAGGAAAATGTGCTGGTCTCGTTGTTTTGATTATCCCTACCAGGACATTCTGCATGTGTAATATAAAGAGCATTGAGTTGGGATCCAGGAGGCCAGGGCTTAATGTACGTGAGACTAGTTTGATAAAGGACAATAAAATATTTAGAAAATTCCTTGTTATATTAAGTATAATGGGGCACTTGCTATTTGCATGAATTTGGATTTGGGTGAGTCTGGGTGAGCATGACTGTAAATGAATGTGTCCACTTGAACATAGCTGTGTGGATGGGGAGGAGGGGAGAAAATAAGCCTGTTCTGCTCTTAGCTTTTGTTCTCCATCTTGTTCTTATGTTTCCTGGCAACAGTAACTGTGATAAAAGAGATTTCTCTAAGATTAATGAGACAACAAATTTAAAGAATGAAAGAAGAGAGAATTTAAATAACACGGGGGACCAACATGGATTTCCATTAGATGTGCTTAGAGCTGCTAGGCTCAGCAATTGGATTTTCTTATGAGATTTTTAATTGCATTATTAAGAAAATAGGATGAAATAAAATTAAACAGATAAGGCAGTCAAATTATAGAACTAAAAATGATGCCTCTGTTTCTGAGTTGAAGAAGTAACTTTTTGCCCCATTTCCTGATTTGATCATGTTGAGAAGACAAAAGATACTATCTATTACCTATCCTTAGAGTATCTACTGGCTACTGCAAAAATTTCCCACCAGAAAATAGGCTAAGAAAAATGCTAGTTTTTATTATAAGATACTAGATAAGCCATTTCATAGTAACAACAATGGAAATTAAAGTATAAACATTTAACATAAACATAAGCATCAATAAATTATATCTCTTTTATTGGAACAATGGTAGAATACCATTTTAAGAACTGACCCAGCATTAAGAAGATGAGAGTAAAGGTGCATGTAAATTCGATTTTATTGTGCCTGAATTCCCTGTGCACAAAAGGGTGATAGCAAGGGAATTTCATAATTCCAAAGGGAACTTAATTTCAGGAAAAGATATTTCTGAATTTCTTTTAAATGAAGTTTAGCATTTTAGATATGTAACATCAGTTTTAAATGCATGGTAGTAGGACCATGAAAAGGATCATAGTTGTATGAAGGCAGAAGAACTTACTTTTATTCCACTAATTCTCTTTCTTTTTATCATTATGTTTAAAAATGCTCTTTTAAAAAAGTCAAGCTGGGTGTGATGGCACATACCTGAAGTTCCAACTGTTCAGGAGGTCAATGCAGGAAAATCCCTTGCACCTACAGATTTGAGGCCAGCCTGGGCAACATAGCAAGAAATCATTAGGACATAAGAAAAAGAAGAAAGAAAAAAAGTCAAAAGTTTGAGAGGAACATAGAATAGATTCCAGTATCTGCAAAAACAATAATAGGGGATGGGGATAAAGCTCAGTTGGTAGAGTGCTTGACTCACATGCACAAGGCCCTGGGTTCAATCCCCACCACCACACTCACAAACAAAAAAAATTAAAAAAATATATAATGTCACATAAATTAGTTGGTGATAAGTACATGTGTATTTATGAGAAACTTCTTTGAGTTAAGCAAGACAATAAGACTCTTAAATTTTCTTATTTAATATTTTTCAAACATTTTCACCTTATCTTGTTTTCAACAAACCCATATGTAAGGAGGATTGGCATTATAATCCCATTTTACACATGAAGAAATTGAGTCAGCTTTTGATTAAGCTCATAGAACTAATGAGTGGCAGATTGGGTGAGAATCTGGTTGCTAATTCTCCATCTAGTGGTCTTTTTAACATTCTCTATTATCTATAAATATTTTTCTTTTGAAAGTTCTATTTATGGGGGCTGGGATTGTGGCTCAGTGGTAGAGCTCTTGCCTAGCACATGTGAGGCACTGGGTTCAATCCTTAGCACCACATAAAAATAAATAAATAAAATAAAGGTACGTGTCCATCTACAACTAAAAATATATATTAAAAAGTTCTATTTATGAATGAATCAGTTTTCTTGTGTGTAAGAACATACACATTTATCCAGGAATGCTAATAAAAGGTAATCTCTAGGAGTGATGTGGAAATATTTGTCCATCTAGTATGAATTCTGCAAAGATAAATATTTCTGTGCAAACAAATCTTACCAAATTATGACTTTAGTAGTTGAAGAAACAACAAACATTGGCATTTGTTGTATTGTCATGAAACTTTAAGATGTTTTCAGAAATGGTTGCTTTTGCTCTTATCAGGCTCAAAAATTGGGGCAGTGACTCTCATGTTCAGAACGTTTAAAACCACTCACTTTGATGGTAGAACAATGCTACACTAGGAAACCAAAGTGAGCCAACTCTGCCTGTTGCCAACAGATGGCGGTATCGGTTGAGTAATGGTGTCTGTTTCTGTAGTCTATGGCAGTCAAGTTTATTGAGCTTGTTCTTAATTTTCTCTCCTTGTTTTTTTTTCTTTTTTTGAGGGGGGGGCAGGTTGGGGATTGAACCTAGGGCCTTGCGCATACTAGGCAAGAGCTCTAGCACTGAGTCACATTCCCAGCCCCTTGTTCTTAATTTTGAGGAGTTTTATAAACATTTTCTTCTTGAAATGAAAACGATGACAAGAAACATTCAATTACTTCATTTTTATTGTCTTTAAGAATATAAAGGTATCAAAGGATGACAAAACAATGATGAATTCTGCAATTATGCAAGAGATGAATCATTTGACACCAAAGTGTTTCTGAAGGACAAACTGCAAATCATGTAACATGTAAAAACTATTGTCCTAATGCAGTTAAAAATGTATGGCAAGAAGGAAAGAAAAATGATAGAGGAAATGAATGGAAAAACACTGGAATTTGTTATTCCAAACAAAAAATGCCAATTCACCTAATATTAATTTAGAAGATGAGGACAAGGCTGGTCTGGTTGAAATGGATGGACTGTTCCCATCAGCAAATCATCCACATGAGGAGTCACTGGTGAATGACTGCCATAAATTTCTGAGGGCTTGTCCAGCTCTTAACAAGCTGACTTACGGTCCAAGGTCTGCCATGAAATTCACAGATTCAGTAACTCTGCATTTGCTGCCACTGGTGCTGGGAGTTTTTAGTCCTATTCTGTCATCTTGGTTTGTGAATCCTCACTAGCAGATACCTGGGTCAGAAATCTTTCAGTCATCTTTGATTTTTCTTTCTTCCCCATTTCTAAGTTGGCTCCAGTTAAGAGTATACTAGAATCAACTTATTCTATCTCTGAAATGTTTCTCATAGGTCTTTGACATTACTCTAGTCCATTCCATGTTACCTGAGATAGAGTAGAGTAAAAACTTGGGCTCAAGATTCTGACCTGATTTGTGAACCCAGTACAGCTATCCTCTAGCTGTATGACCTTGATCCAGCCCTTAACTTTTAAAGGCTTATTCTTCTCAGTCAGAAAATGAGGTTAGTAATAGTATATATTTTGTGAGTTTGTCTTGAAAATAAAATGAGATTATAATAAACAAGTATATTACTTAGTGTTCAGTAAGTATAAACTACCAGAACCTGCATTATTATACTGAACTTCTAACAGCTTTTGTTTTCTTTAGTTTTTGCTTCTACAAGCCATTTTTTCTTTTAACAGTTATTTTCTGAAAGCACCATTTAGAACCTGTTACTCTCATGATTACACACATGTGAGCACATGCACAAGTGAGCACATGCACAAGTGAGCACATGCACATGTGAGCATGCGAGTGCACACACACTTGTGTGCGTGTGTGAGCGCACGCGCGCGCGCGCACACACGTAGCAGTAACACAATACAACAAAAGCCCTTTCCTGGCATCTCATTACTCCTAGGATAACATTGGTCTACTATGACCTTTTATAGTTGGGTTCCATTCTGTCTTAACTTCATGTCCTATTGTGCCCCATTGTCTGCCTATGCCTCCCCATTTTCTACTTCTTATCCTTCTGCATATCTCATGAACTTTCAGAGTTCTGTCTGCCTTTGGCTGAATTCTCCTTAAATTTCGGAGGAACATTTGAATCTTCCCTGATTGACATATTCTTTAAGGCTTACAAAGCCTTAAAGAATAAGGCTTTTGAATCTCTGTGATTCAACTTACTGCTTCCTGCCTAAAAAGAGTTTACTGAGTTGTTTTATTGCCTCTACCACCATCATATTCTAACCATGGGAATGTAAGAAGCTTGTTTTAGGAATCTCTGTGTTTTCTGTAGAGCTCAGCTTGGTAGGTTGCAAATTTGCAAGTGCTCAGGGAATAAGTGCTGAATTGGATAAAATAATTATAGCTTTATTAGCTCTTGCCCGTTTAACTGCAGTCTCATTTATTAGCCCAGGGTTTATTTCTAACTGTCTTCCAATTTTATCTTTTGGGTCACTCAGCAGGGATCAGTACATAACATAGTGTTGGCATTAGATGAATGCTTTGAATTCAACATATGAATGGTTTGATTCTTAGGTTGACTCTTTCGGTTGCTAGGAAATCATGTATTAAAGAGACATTTCTCCTTCAGGCATTGGTCACCTGCATGAGTGGAAAAGAGTTTTTGCAGATACTCTTTAAAATGAAAGGAGAGGGCTTTGAGTTCACTCAGGAAAGATTGGGAAAGAGTTTTGAAGCATTTATGCATTGAGCACAGAAGAACTGCAGTATGTTATTAGGGAAAGGGACATGGCATCAAGGTGACAACTGAAGAAGGTGGGCACTGCTTGTTAGGTTCTAGTGCTCTGGGCAGTGAGACCTGCACTAAGCGAGGGAGGCCATACTGTATTACTCTCTACTGAAATACTTTGCAGTGAAATATGCTATACATCTCTACTTTCCATCTTGCCCTGTGTGTTTAGAGATGGAAGGATTCTCACAAAGAATGGTTTACGAGTCCTTACTTTTTTTTTTTTAATAGATTTCCCTACTCTTTGATATCATGCGAGATAGGGACCTCAAAAGAAACATCTCAAAGGTATTTTTTGACTGCTCTATTAGACTAATTTAGTGTTCTTCATCTTACATGGGCCACTGGCCTGTTGAGTATCTGATACAAGTTATGGTCCATACCTTAATTAAATGCATGTTTATGGGTATTTAAAATTTTCATGTGATTTCAGGTAGTTTATTAACCTCCCAAAGTTTTTTTTTTTTTTAAAGGGGAGAGAGAGAGAGAGAGAGAGAGAGAGAGAGAGAGAGAGAGAGATATTTTTTTTTAATATTTATTTTTTTAGTTTTTCGGCAAACACAACATCTTTGTTTGTATGTGGTGCTGAGGATCGAACCCGGGCTGCATGCATGCCAGGCGAGCACACTACTGCTTGAGCCACATCCCCAGCCCCCCTCCCAAAGTTTTAATGATGTAACTCCTTGTGGCATTTCATGTCTGCCAACTGTAAGTTTTCCCTTACTGCATAACAAATCGCCCTTATACTCACAGTGTCCATGGGCATGGATTAGTTGGTCCTCTGCTTAGGGTCTCACCAGGCTGAAATCAAATTGTCAGCTGGGGCTATGATCCTATCTGAAGTCCTCTTCCAAGCTCCTTCACGTTGTTGGCAGAATTCATTTCCTTGCAGATTTAGGAAAAGAGTCCTTATGGGTATTTACCTGGAGAATACTCAGTCCAAAGGAACTCATCCTCAGGTCATGGTGACATGGTCATTTTACAACATGGCACAACAGGACAATCAGTCCATCTGTTGTGACAGAGTGTAATATATTATGCAACTCACTCAAGAGAGTGACATCCCATCATATTTCCAGGTCTTTCTCTCACTCAAGGGGAGAGGATCATACAGGGCATGTAGACAAGGGTTGGGAATCTTGGGGCCAGTTTAGAATTCTGCCTACTGCATCAAATGTCCATTTTATTAGTTTTTGAGTTTTGGTATTATGACACATGATAAGTGGAGGTAAGATGAGCTGTCACAAATGGCATGCTATCAACAAAGTTCTAGAATTTACTGTTTTCTTATAGTAAGAGAAGATGCTTAGTTATCCCAGAAATGCTATAACTCCCCTTCACTGGATCTCAAGGATAGAGATACTTTAGTTTTTGTGGGAGGTTGAATAATGGCCCCCAAGATATCCTTATCCTTTCTTGGAACCTGTAGGTATTACCTTATTTGGTAAAAGGAATTTTGCAGATGTGATTAGGGATCTTGAGATGCAGAGATTTTCCTGGATTATCCAGGTGATTAAATATAATCACCAATGCTCTTATAAGAGAGTTTGACTACAGAAGGGGGAGATGTGACAATGGAAGCACCAGTACACAGCAAAAGAATGCAGGCAACCTCCCCAAAGCTAGAAAGATGAGGAAGTGATTCTCCCCTAGAGTTGTGGAAGGAACCAGCCTGCAAACACCTTTGCTTTAGCACAATGAAACTGATTTTAGTCTCCAGAACTGTAAGAGAATAAATTTGTGTTGTTCTAAACCACTAAGTTGGTATTAGTTTGTTATAACAGTCCTCCAAATTTAGTACACCTCCTAAGAATAACTGCACATAATTCTGGATATAACCAGTGAAACATCCTTATTCCATATCTATAATATGTAAATATTTTTTAATAATGCCCTGAGACTTTGGGGATAATGGTGGAAAAGGTAGAGCTAGATGAATAATATCTCTGAGGATAAATTGTGAATTACAGTAAAGGATTAATATTGGGCTAGGGTTATAGCTCGGTGGTGGAATGCTTTCTAACACATGTGAGGCACTGAGTTTAATCCTCAGCAACACATAAAAATAAAATAAATAAAAGTATTGTATCCATCTACAACTAAAATATATATTTTTTAAAAGGATTAATATTGTACTATTCTCGGGAGGTCTTTGAATAAGAAAGAGTTCAAAGGAAACAATAAAGAAGATAGTCAAAAGAAATAATAAAAGAAGGAAGGGATTAAAAAGGGGGAAATGGTGGAGGAAATCAAATGAAGGAAAGAGAAGGCGGGGAGGAAAGAAAGGACCCAGAGATATAATTGGGCTGTGCAGACTTGCTTATTAAATAGCTTGTGACAAGTGGCTTCTGTTTGGGAGGATTGATGGCTCAGGGCTGGACCTTTTGGAGCCAGAGACTTGGCCAGAGGTCAACACCATGACAGAGTGTTTCTCCTCCACAGCCTGGCAAAGATGTCACATAAGCAGATTGATGCAGCCTCTCAACTGCTGTGTCTGGGACTTCAGATCCAAGGACTTCAGATCCAAGAATCTCCACTTTCTCTTTAAAACAATTTTATGGAGGAAAAGATATAGTGCATTTTTAAATTTCACCAAGCCTACATGATTTACAAAATACTTATGATAGAGTCCTTTCTAAAGTAAAACTATGGACCCTGAAAGTGCAATATAAAAAGCTCACCAAAGGATTATTTTTAAATTTTTTTTTTACAAAAATAAATAAGTGCAGGGTGAAGGGCAGTGTTGCCCCTTTGAATGCAGAAGGAAGTTGTATGCAGTGTTTGTGTAACCTTAGCTGTCTCAGAAATGTTCTGTATGTCTCAGGTGCTAATTTAGGGAACACTTACTTCAGTAGCAAACCCACTCCCCATTTCCAGTGACCTTACACACATTTTTGAAGCTGAATGTGTTTGCAGAAGACAGGGCATTCAGGTGAAGGCCAGTGGGCAAAGAGGGAGACACCTGGCCTGTTTCCTTTTGCTCCTTCCTGTGGGCACACTGCTCAGGCAGTCTCTGCATTTAATGGGCCACCTGGAGGCCTAGCTAGCTGAAACGTTAGTGAAATTTTGGTCTATCCCCACATTTAATTGTAACTGTTGGGTTAATGGGCTGATGTTAACACTAATTAAGAATGTCTTAAATAAAGCCTTTTTCTTGAAAGTCCATAAAAGCCCAATTAAAAAAGTCAAAGCAAACCTCTCATTTAAAAACAATTGTGTGCATAAAGCATTTCTCTGAGTGACCTCCTTGACTGCCCTAGATAAAATGCTTAGCAATGTTCCAGTTCCAGCAAAGAAGTGCCCAAGCTGTTAACTCCTGCTTTCTCACTCATTTGTATGTCCTACTAAAACCTTCTGGCCTAACTTTCCACACTGCTTTCATTGGGATGCGCTTCATCTTACACTGGTTCATCTTACACTCCTGCTTCATCTTACACTGGTTTATGGATTATCTTTACTTCTAAGAAAACCACTTGACAGTTTATCTTCTAAGTGCTTCACCAATCACTTTGGTTTTAACCAACATCAGATTTGTCAAACAAGTGACAAAGAATATGTGAGTGTGAAAAACCAGTTGGTGGTTGGCTGTTCATTATCCTAGATTTATGTTCTCTTATACCTTCTCCAGCCTTCTCTTTGGGGCCAGGTAAACCTCAGTTCTTTAAGTTCCAGGACACTTCTCACTAGTAATCTTATATTGATAGAGGTTCTTACAACCCCAATCTACTTCTCTAGTGAGCTGTCATTCATTGACTCAGAGGATGGTCTCGTGACTTAGGTACTGGTTGGGTCAACCTGAGTAAATAACTCAAATCCAGTTAATGTTAAGATTGGTAGAGACTGCAAAGATCATGCAAAATCTTGTCATCTTCCCCCAGTCCCTCCTGTCCCACCATTCAGTGCTAAACTATCCTCTGATCAGAAATACCTAACAAAAGTGCTTATCTTATCACTTGTCATAGATGGTCCTGAGCAGTCTGGATGGTGGTTGGAACAATCCACTGCTTCCTGCTGTGCCTTAGTTCTGTTTCCATTTCTCACATGACTTTTCCCCCCTGTCAATTTGACCTAATAAATACACCTTTAGGGTCTTTCCCTTCTCCACTGCCTAGTCATGCTTCATGGAGGGATGCTAACAAGGTTTCTGTATCTCCTTCAAATGTTCCAAAATCCAGATCTGGTGATTTTACTTTGCTGCTTGACATCCTCCAGTGGCCTTGTGTAGGCTTTGGGGTAAATTTCAGACTCCATGACCTATGAGACTTTTCACAGCTGGCTCAACCCAGCCTCCACTTGGGCCAGCCCATGCCTCTGGTTGGTTTCCTGACTGGCCATGCATTTTAGGACTCCCACCCCTGCCTTTCCCTGTCTGTGCATCTGTTATTTATGCTTCTCATACTTCTCTGCCTAACTCATTCTCATCCTCCACAGTTGGAACCTGAACCCTCGAATTCAGTATTCTTTTTCTGTGGCCCTGTTGCATCTTCTAGCAGAGCTCTGAAACCACACACAGCATGCTGGTAGTGGGTGCACTAGGCTTTGGCCTCTATTAGACATCTGGCCCATTTATTATAGGACTGATTGGGGTCAGTGGGAGGAACACCTGAAAGTAAGTTCTGTACTTCATATCTTCAGTGTGAACTATCTTCCCAAAATTAATCCTTTACCTGGATTCTGGACTTTTATGACTGTCCCACAAGTTTATACTCACATTCATACTCACATTCATTCTCTTCTCTATCCCTTCTCCCACTCTAATTTTCATACTTTTCTCTCAGTGTCCTTTGCCTGAACCTGCTGTCCCTTCTTATTCCCTCAATTTTAGAACATGGGTCCTTCTACCCACTGCCCCACATCTTAATGTTTTACAATCTGATTTCTGGACCTCCCACCTACCATGGCCTCTGTGCTAGTGCTGTTAATTCAGAAAATCAGTAAGGAAAGATGGGGATTAGAAAAGACAAAGAGAAAAAGCTAGGACCAGGTAGGACATTATTCTTTGATGGAAAAATAATGACCCAGAGTTAGCTCAGTGCATTCATTATATAGGTTTTATCATCAAAAGCATTTTCTCTGAGAAAGTTTCTTCAAAACATGCAGTACTGAAGGTCAAAGACTAGTAGCCAATTATAATTATCAACTTGTGCTCATAATTCTCTACCCCTGGCATCTGGTGTCTGAACTCGGCGTCAAGACTGATAGACCTGTGCCTAGCACAGAACCTCAGCTGTGTCACCATAGAAACTGGGCAGCTTTGAGCTGCACCTTTGCACAGGAAGGTCCCAGTGTAGGCACAGCTCCTGCTATCGGACAATCAGAGACAATTCAAATTATGGCTTCCAACATCTCCCCCTTTTTATTTTTAAGTGCAAGTGATGGACTATTATTTGAAGTTGTTGGATTTCTTCTCAGAAGATGTGGCATCCTATTGTTATAATACAAAAGAGTATTGGTAGCAAACATATAATTCCAAAAATGTCCCATATTGTATGTTTTAACATATTTCAAGGATTAAAACCATTTAAATCGTAAGTATTTGTTTTGCAAGCCATGTAGGATCCATAAGATTATTCCTGTTTTCCTGAATATCCTGGATGTGATGATGTAACTCCATAAGATCTAGACTGCCATTATTTCTCTGCCAAATGCCCTTTCAGTGATTTTAAACTTTTTCCCAATCCCATTGAGAAGTATTATATCTTGTTGCTGTAACACAAATTTGTAGCTAGCATGGCAGTGAAGTTGAATTTAAGAGCAACAAGCTCATTTCTTACATTTATGACCATAACTTCCAGGGCATTTAATTTAGTTTCTATCTTGTCATTAACATCTACCTTATTCTGTAGGCCTTTGGAAGTATTCTGAGTCAAATCATTAAGAAAATGAGCATTTTGAATGCTTTTTGATAAGGTTATGGTGGATGTCAAGGTAGAGACCAAAACAGGTATCAAAATGACTATTCCAAATGTGATGAGGCCAATAGCATGCCAGTGTCTCTTCAGCTGGATGTGAATTTTTTGTAGGCCTTGAACTCCAGAACATCAGAATTCTTGAACATCAGAATACCAGGGCTTTTAAATGTTAACTGGGATTAAAACAAAGGAGGGCTTCAGTAACAAAAATACTCCCTGTTCTCCATTATACCTAGTAATGCAATTAATCACATTGCAACTTTGACAAGTTACATGGTACTTTTCTACAGTTCTATTTACTTTTATGTTCCCAGAGATTAAAACATAAGGAGACTGAACACAGGCCTACAGGCCACAGCAGGGAGCCACTTTACAGCTGTTGTTCACAAGATCAGTTAGGGAGCTGCTGGAATAATTGATGAAATCTAAGACAGCTATTAAACACCACAAATCTCTTGGTATGCCACCATCACTGAAGGTCAGAATATTACTAACAAATCCTCCAGGATTCATAGGTTTCTGATGTGGGTGCCTCTTATCAAATCTATGAGACCAGTCCAGATATATCCACTACTGACAGAGACATTATGTCACACTGGCATGATATTGGCACACTGCACCCAATTAGGAAAGGCACCCAGTTCTATAGTAGTATGATTAGCGCAATAAGGTATTGGTGGATGTTCTGTGAGAAACATGGTTATGTAGTTGGGGAGTCCCATTTTTGTAATTGTCAGGACATACTTTTTTAAATCCCAGGGGTCAGTGATATTGGCTCCCCTGGCCCCCCTGTATGCTGTCTTTTTTTCTGGGACCACTTTTAAACAGCCAGTATTTTCGTTGTTGGACCAACATATCGGTAGACTCCCACTGTATCCAGTATGATTAAATCTAGTTGTATGAACAGGGGTAATATGTTTATCTGAAAATATTACATCTTCCATCATGTGTGTATCATTAGTAAATACTGGAATGGATTCTCCAGTCCACACAGCTGGGTGCACTAAAGGTGGATCTGGGAAATAAGTCCAATAAGTTTCCCCATGAACTCTACCTACCTGACAGATCAATAAAGCCAGTATAGCCACATGGTTGGAGATTTAGTACTTCCCTGCTGTTTGATCATCTGCTCAGCCTGATGTGTCAGGTTCTTCAGTTGTCTGAACTGTGGCTTGAGATCCTCCATGGTGATGACAAACAACATGCCCAGGTACCCAGATAGGATGAGCTGCACCTTCTGAAAGACATAAGCATAGCCCACATTAGGTCCATTCCATTGTCCTATTTGTAATTCTTTCCACCAGACTAGGCCTGATGGTCCTACTGCAATGGGAGCCATGTGTTGCTGAGCAGCAGTGTGACCCTTACCATCACAATGCAAAAAAATTTAAAACAAAGGAGTATGATTCAAATAATTTTGTGGGAATCTATCTCCCCCTTTTTGATTTTGTAATTGTAACTTAAGGAATAAGTGAGCCTATTCTACAATGGCCTGGTCTTGGGGTTACCTGTTCAGTGATCAATATGATATTGATCATAAAGCTGTTGAAAAGAGAAACTAGTGTAAGCTGGGGCATTATCATTTTTAATTTGTAGAGGATGGCCCAGCACTGCCAAAGCAGCCAAACAGTGGGAAATGACTTGATGAGACTTTTTCCTATTCGAGCGGTGTCAAAAATGAAGCAAGAACAAGCGCTGATACTAACATGAACATAACATTGTTTGTCAATTTTAGGGAGATGAGTTACATCCATATGACACAACTGATTTGGTCGAAAACCATGGGGAATAATCCCAGTAGGTAAAACTGGAGTATGTACCACACAGTGAGGACATTGATGAACAATTTGATGAGCTTTTTCTTGGGTAATATGGAATTCCTTACAGAAGCCGAGAGCATTTTGATGATGTAAAAGTATGAGAGGCTTGAGCACAGTCATAAGGAGACAACTGCTGACAGTTGCAACAAGATGATCAGCCATAGCATTGCCTGTTGTAAAAGGGCCTGGAAGTTAGCCTTATATCTAGTCTGTAGGTTGTTATATTGAAAGTTGTACTTTTGTAAGCCACTAACAGATGACAGTTATAAAGTTTACAAGGAAAATACAAAAATGAAATTAACAAGAGTAAAAATATATTTAGTTTGCATAATAGATATGAACCAAGAAACATAATTTTTATAATGCCAAATTTTTATTTTAAACTTTAATTTGAAGAACATAAGCTTGGTAAAATGTTTTTTTAAATCTTATACTTTAAAAACTTGTATATTTGGAAGATATGAATACATTTAGAATATAAAATAGCCAGTAACAGCATCACAATCAGACTGATGTCTTTATATTAACCAAGTTTAGCTTTTAAAGAGAAATTTAGAATCTGGAATGTAGTGTAATACCCTAAAATAACATTTATTGTTCAACCAGAGTTATACAAACGTTAATTCCTTTAAGACCAGTTTTTCTAAACAATTAAACTTAACAGACACAAGAAATTGTTTTGTTGGATAAGAGCAGATTTAATGTTTTTAAGAAATCCTATTACTTTAACACATAGAGGATTTTGGTTTATATCAGTCCATTAATATTTGGCCTTAGGAAAAAAATTGTTTGAATAATTTTAACTGATTGTACTAATTATATGTACAATTTAGTTACACACAAACTTTTTGAAATTTACCCTCCATACCTTTTGTAACTCACTTAGACATTTTACAACTATTTTACTTTACCCCACAAACTTTCTCATCCAGAAATATTTCCTTTTTCCTTCTACTTTTCATATTAAAATATATTTCAAAGCCTAGAACCTTCTTATTACTTTTCTAGCTGATGATCCCTTTTTAAATTCACATTCTGAAACAATCCTTATGAAATTTCTGAATTTAGACAAATTACTCTATTTTAATAAGATGAAATACTTTTTTATAGTACTTTAATGGAAACTTACTTAAAACCTTTTGTACTGTTTGTATATAAAATTACACCTGATAGAATCTTAACTCTTTGTAACTTTGTTTTAATGAAGACACAAAAACAAAATAATCTCAAACTTTTTCCATTTACCAATTTATGAAAACACATTTAATGTTAAATATATTACCTTGTGGAATTTAAGAAGTCAAGAGTACTTGATTTTGTATTTAGCAGTTGATGTTTTAGTAATTTAAATTTGAAAAATAATTAGATGTCACTTTTAACAAACAAATTTATGAAGATTAATCCCATTTATGTTAAATCTAGTTTACTCATTTTTAACTATAAAAACCAAGATACCAGACAAATGTAGTTAACATTATTTGCCATCTCTTCCCTGTTGAAGAAAAATCCTAAAAGCAATAGATATTACATTTTAGACATTTTCTGCAAACCAACACTTGGTAATTGTCTGACAACTTAGAAAAACTTGTGAGTAATTTCAAAGACATTTTACTCTCATCTGTTTACTTAATTTAAATTCTTTTTTTAAGTTTCATGAACTAAAAGGTATTTGGATCCATTTCTTATTTAAATTTTAATTTATGAGTGCTCATCTATATGTCAGTTTTGATACCATGCACATAATATGTGGACATAAGCACATATGTAGATACAACAGTGTAACACACAGGTATGCACACATATATAAAACAGACAGAAAACAAAGATTTTGTAACTTTTTGTAAGTGGAGCTCCACAGGTAGGAGGCAATGTTACAGATGCTTACTAAAGCCTCTGCTAGATTTAACCTGTTAAAAATTAAAATAGAGCCTATAAGACCTTTACATTATGACTTAACTATAGGGCAAGGCTGTATAGTTGGAAATGCTAGGTGTAAAATTCAACAGCCATGAGAGACACAGAAATCAAAGGTTTCATGTAGCCAGCTATTTGTCCTTGGTGGTTATCAGATTTATTCCCAACATTACCATGTCCATGTTCCTTTTAGGATTTTTGTAAAAGGAAATTTTCTAATGTATTTGAAAGTCAACCCTTGAAAAATTGGCCTCTGAATAAAGACAGATTGTAAAAACCTCCATAGTTAGGTAAAATAAGACTGATCAGAAAAATATATTAATTTAGGCATGCAAGATCAAATATTAATTTACCATAAAACTATGAGCTCAAAAATATAGATTTTTTTTTTTTTAGCAAGAGTTCTAGAAAAAAATTACATGGCTGTAAAAGGGCATGTAGAACATCTTTATTAGATCAGAGTGCACTTTTAGCTTAGATTTGAGTCAGTTCAGATATTTGAATAATGTGTGAGTCGGAGAAGTACCCAGAAAAAGGTTTTCAAGGAAAAGAAAACTTGGTCATTTGGGATCTTTTCATTTTTCCTCCCTGTGCTATAGCATTAGAGAGGAACTTGTTAAGAAAACAGTATGGTAGAGTATGAGAGAAGAAAAGATAGCTTGCTAAGCCACAAGCAGCTTGGATTTAAAAGTAATACTTTTTTCTTCTGTCTTAACCAATTTTCTGTAAGTCTTATAAATCTTGCAGGCTCTGTAGGCCTTTGCCATTTACATTTTATATGCACAACTAGAAGAGTTAGAGATCTAGCAGAAGATAAGAAGTAAGGAAAGCTGCTGTTTTGAGCTTGAGAGGCAAAACCTCATGCATAGAGAGCATTTTAACCATTTTTTTCTTTTGTAAAATTAAAGCATGGTACTATAGTTCATGTTTTTATCTGAAGATCCTCTCTTTTCTTTTTTTATTCCTCTAAACTTAAGAATTACTTTAAGTAGGGTGCCAATTGTTCATGTCTCTAAATTTACCTCTTCCTCTTTAGGGAAACAGGGGCGAGTTTCAAGAACAAATTCTAAAAACTGTGACAACTGTGCCTTCCTTGATGTAAGCATAGCCTTAAACATATCAGCATAGAGATCCCTTATTTTGGATCCTGTATGTCCCATATTTTATATCCAGCTATACTATGCTCCTTATCTTTCTTTGTCTGACGCATTCCCAGGAGCCTTTCCTCATCTAATCATTGAAGTTCCCCTGTGTCCACTCCCTGTTTGGGCACCAACCGCCCTGGCCTCTGTGCCAAGGCTGTTAAGTCAGAAAACTGGTGAGGGAGATGGGGGATTAGAAAAGACAAAGAGATAGAGAAAAAGATGGGACCAGGTGGGACATTATTCTGTGATGGAAGAATAATGACCCAGAGCTAGCTCAGCATATTAATTGTATAGGTTTTTTCATCAAAAGCATTTTCTGTGAGAAAGTTTCTTTCTTCATAGCATGAAGGATTGAAGGTCGAATACTAGAGGCCACTTATACTTATCAGCTTGTGCTCATAATTCTCAACCTCTGGAAGCCAGTGTTTGATCTCAGGGTCAAGACTGATAGTCCTGTGCCTACCACAGACCCTCTGTTGCATTGCAATAGCAACCGGGCAGTCTTGAGTTGCACCGTTGCACAGAAATTCCCTGTGCAGGCACAGCTCTTGCTGCTATAAACATTGATGTGGCTGCATCACTACAGTATGCTGATTTTAAGTCCTTTGGGTATAAGCTGAGGAGTAGAATAGCTGGGTCAAATGGTAGAAACCCCACTTCTATGAATCCACTCAGAAGATACACTTCCACAAATATGAACCAACACATGAAACAGTTATTCATTGCAGCATTATCTATAAAGATTGAAAACAAAACAAATGCCCACCAATAGGGGAATAGCAGAAAAAAACATGTCGAACAGTGGAGTGCTGAGAATCATAAAAAGGAATGACAGAAGTGATAAGACAATCAGAGACAGTGATTCATATCACCACTCCCTATGCCCACCTTCCTTAAGTATCCCAGTTCTTTATTTCTTGATATATTTATGGCATCACTGAATAAGACTCACAAAGTTCTGATTTGTTAATTTTGTTTCAGTTTGTATTCTTTCTCTTATTCAGGATCTAATTCTTGTTCCAATAACGTCAACATCTTCACTTTAAAAAAATATCCTGCAATATACTTAGTTTCCAAGTTCCTACTAATATCCAACTAGTGAAGTTGGAGATTTCCCACAGTTCTTCTGTCCTTAGACTGTGTTGAAGAGGATGTACAAGTAGCATGTGAAAAAGTTACTTGAAATTATTCATTTTTCTGTGTGGTTATGGTATTCATTTGAGACAAAATTGCATTCACTTTTTTCTATTTTGTTCAATTATAGGGCTTGCTTTCCCCCTTTTAATTTAATGTTATTTGTTAAATACGTTAAAAATTAACCTTGTTCAAAATTGACAAAAACATAAACAGGGATAATTAGAGAAACCCAGACCTATCCTTGTCACTCTACTCCCTTCACTCCTCAGAGGGATCCATTTTCCTAAGTTTTTGACTATACTTCTGGTGCCCCTTTTGCAAAAATAATCAAATAAGCATATCCATTCTTTCTTATACAAAAAGTTGCATACTCTACATACTTTTCTACACTTTGCCTTTTCATTAACAATATATATGGGGGAAAAATCTTCCCATGTCTTCTCAGGGAAATTTCTGTCATTCCTTTTTATGATTCTCAGCACTCCACTGTTGGACATGGTTTATTCTGCTATTCCCCTATTGGTGGGCATTTGTTTTGTTTTCAATCTTTATAGATAATGTTGCAATGAATAACTGTTTCATGTGTTGGTTCATATTTGTGGAAGTGTATCTTCTGAGTGGATTCATAGAAGTGGGGTTCCTACCATTTGACCCAGTTATCCTACTCCTCAGCTTATACCCAAAGGACTTAAAATCAGCATACTATAGTGACACAGCCACATCAATGTTTATAGCAGCTCAACTCACAATAGCTAAACTATGGAACCAACCTAGGTGCCCTTCAACAGATAAATAGATAAAGAATATATGAATATATACATAATGGAACATTACTCAGCCTTAAAGCAAAATAAGCCGATCACAAAGAACCAAAGGCCAAATATTTTCTCTGATATGTAGGTGCTAATTCGCAATAATGAGTGGCTAGGGATGAATAGAGGGACTTTGAATTAGACAGAGGGGAGTGAAGAGAGGGGAGGGAGTATGGGGGTAGGAAGGATAGTAGAATGAATTGGACATTATTACCCTATGTGCATATATGATTATATGACCTGTGTAATTCTATATTATGTACAACCAGAAGAATGAGAAATTATACTCCATTTATGTATGAGGTGTCAAAATGCATTCTACTGTCATATATAATTAGAACAAAAAAAATAAAGAAGTGGGATTTCTAGGTCGAGGATAAATGCATACGTAAATTTGTTAGATGTTTGGGTTGGGTTACCCAAAGAGCTAGGAGCAATATGTGCTATACACAGCAGACAAGGACAGTCCAAGCACTGACTAGAACCAGCAGAGCAAACTTTCACTCCTAGAACAAAGGTAGGGTCAGAAATGGAGTCTAAGCCAACAGTCGATGGTCCTAGGCAGGTGGCTGCTGGAGTGGTAGTTCCCCAAGAGCCCACAAGGAGAAAATATTCCTAACTAATGACCTAGAACAGAGGGTGCTGTGATCTTTGAGAACATTATCTTTTTAAGAGGCACAAGATTTAGGATGGTAGTTCAACATTGGTTCTCAGGATCTGAGATTAATCTTGTTAAGGGTTTAATATACAAGTACTGCTTCCTTTGTAAAACATACCTTTAACTTTTTTTTAATGAGAAATTTCCAAAGTGAAATACTACAAGTACCCTGAGAGCCTGATGATGTGTCTTTGATGTGAGATAATATCAGATTTCCTGCTAAGCACACCATTTATCTCACTTGTAATTGGTGTATAATGTTAAATGGGGATTGTCACAATTTTTTTATTTTTATTTTATTTTTTTTTTTTTTATTTTTTATTTTTTTAATTTTTTATTGTTGGCTGTTCAAAACATTACATAGTTCTTGATATATCATATTTCACAATTTGATTCAAGTGGGTTATGAGCTCCCATTTTTACCCCATATACAGATTGCAGAATCACATCAGTTACACATCCATTGATTTACATATTGCCATACTAGTGTCTGTTGTATTCTGCTGTCTTTCCTATCCTCTACTATCCCCCCTCCCCTCCCCTCCCCTCCCCTCCCCTCTTCTCTCTCTGCCCCCTTTACTGACATTCGTTTGTCCCCCTTGTATTATTTTTCCCCTTCCCCTCACTTCCTCTTGTATGTACTTTTGTATACCTCTGAGGGTCTCCTTCCATTTCCATGCATTTTCCCTTCTCTCTCCCTTTCCCTCCCACCTCTCATCCCTGTTTAATGTTAATCTTCTTCTCATGCTCTTCGACCCTACTCTGTTCTTAGCTACTCTCCTTATATCAAAGAAGACATTTGACATTTGTTTTTTAGGGATTGGCTAGCTTCACTTAGCATAATCTGCTCTAATGCCATCCATTTCCCTGTAAATTCTATGATTTTGTCATTTTTTAATGCAGAGTAATACTCCATTGTGTATAAATGCCACATTTTTTTTATCCATTCATCCATTGAAGGGCATCTAGGTTGGTTCCACAGTCTAGCTATTGTGAATTGTGCTGCTATTAACATCGATGTAGCAGTGTCCCTGTAGCATGCTCTTTTTAGGTCTTTAGGGAATAGACCGAGAAGGGGAATAGCTGGGTCAAATGGTGGCTCCATTCCCAGCTTTCCAAGAAATCTCCATACTGCTTTCCAAATTGGCTGCACCAATTTGCAGTCCCACCAGCAATGTACAAGTGTACCCTTTTCCCCACATCCTCGCCAGCACTTGTTGTTGTTTGACTTCATAATGGCTGCCAATCTAACTGGAGTGAGATGGTATCTTAGGGTGGTTTTGATTTGCATTTCTCTGACTGCTAGAGATGGTGAGCATTTTTTCATGTACTTGTTGATTGACTGTATGTCCTCCTCTGAGAAGTGTCTGTTCAGGTCCTTGGCCCATTTGTTGATTGGGTTGTTTGTTCTCTTATTATCTAATTTTTTGAATTCTTTGTATACTCTGGATATTAGGGCTCTATCTGAAGTGTGAGGAGTAAAGATTTGTTCCCAGGATGTAGGCTCTCTATTTACCTCTCTTATTGTATCTTTTGCTGAGAAAAAACTTTTTAGTTTGAGTAAGTCCCATTTGTTGATTCTAGTTATTAACTTTTGTGCTATGGGTGTCCTATTGAGGAATTTGGAGCCCGACCCCACCGACTGTAGATCGTAGCCAACTTTTTCTTCTATCAGACGGCGTGTCTCTGATTTGATATCAAGCTCCTTGATCCATTTTGAATTAACTTTTGTGCATGGCGAGAGAAAGGGATTCAGTTTCATTTTGTTGCATATGGATTTCCAGTTTTCCCAGCACCATTTGTTGAAGATGCTATCCTTCCTCCATTGCATGCTTTTAGACCCTTTATCAAATATAAGATAGTTGTAGTTTTGTGGATTGGTTTCTGTGTCCTCTATTCTGTACCATTGGTCCACCCGCCTGTTTTGGTACCAGTACCATGCTGTTTTTGTTACTATTGCTCTGTAATATAGTTTGAAGTCTGGTATCGCTATACCGCCTGATTCACACTTCCTGCTTAGCATTGTTTTTGCTATTCTGGGTCTTTTATTTTTCCATATGAATTTCATGATTGCTTTCTCTATTTCTACAAGAAATGCCGTTGGGATTTTGATTGGCATTGCATTAAACCTATAGAGAACTTTTGGTAATATCGCCATTTTGATGATGTTAGTTCTGCCTATCCATGAACAGGGTATATTTTTCCATCTTCTAAGATCTTCTTCTATTTCTCTCTTTAGGGTTCTGTAGTTTTCATTGTATAAGTCTTTCACCTCTTTTGTTAGGTTGATTCCCAAGTATTTTATTTTTTTTGAAGATATTGTGAATGGAGTGGTTGTCCTCATTTCCATTTCAGAGGATTTGTCGCTGATATACAGGAATGCCTTTGATTTATGCGTGTTGATTTTATATCCTGCCACTTTGCTGAATTCATTTATTAGCTCTAATAGTTTCTTTGTAGACCCTTTTGGGTCTGCTAGGTATAGAATCATGTCATCTGCAAATAGTGATAATTTAAGTTCTTCTTTTCCTATTTTGATGCCTTTAATTTCTTTCGTCTGTCTAATTGCTCTGGCCAGTGTTTCGAGAACTATGTTGAACAGAAGTGGTGAGAGAGGGCATCCCTGTCTTGTTCCAGATTTTAGAGGGAATGCCTTCAATTTTTCTCCATTCAGAATGATGCTAGCCTGAGGCTTAGCATAGATTACTTTTACAATATTGAGGTATGTTCCTGTTATCCCTAGTTTTTCTAGAGTTTTGAACATAAAGGGATGCTGTACTTTGTCGAATGCTTTTTCCGCATCTATCGAGATGATCATATGGTTCTTATTTTTAAGTCTATTGATGTGGTGAATAACATTTATTGATTTCCTTATATTGAACCAGCCTTGCATCCCAGGGATGAATCCTACTTGATCATGGTGCACAATTTTTTTGATGTGCCTTTGTATCCGAGTGGCCAGAATTTTATTGAGGATTTTTGCATCTAGGTTCATTAGAGATATTGGTCTGTAGTTTTCTTTCTTTGAAGTGTCTTTGTCTGGTTTAGGTATCAGGGTGATGTTGGCCTCGTAGAATGAATTTGGAAGTTCTCCCTCTTTTTCTATTTCCCGAAGTAGCTTGAAAAGTATTGGTATTAGTTCCTCTTTAAAGGTTTTGTAAAACTCTGCTGTATACCCATCCGGTCCTGGGCTTTTCTTAGTTGGTAGTCTTTTGATGGTTTCTTCTATTTCCTCAATTGATATTGGTCTGTTTAGGTTGTCTATATCCTCCTGACTCAATCTGGGCAGATCATATGACTTAAGAAATTTATCTATGCCTTCACTATCTTCTAATTTATTGGAGTATAAGGATTCAAAATAATTTTTGATTATCTTCTGTATTTCTGAAGTGTCTGTTGTGATATTGCCTCTTTCATCCCGTATGTTAGTGATTTGAGTTCTCTCTCTTCTTCTCTTCGCTAGCATGGCTAAGGGTCTGTCGATTTTGTTTATTTTTTCAAAGAACCAACTTTTAGTTTTGTCAATTTTTTCAATTGTTTCTTTTGTTTCGATTTCATTGATTTCAGCTCTGATTTTAATTATTTCTTGCCTTCTACTTCTTTTGCTGTTGTTTTGCTCTTCTTTTTCTAGGATTTTTAGATGAAGTATGAGATCATTTATTTGTTGGTTTTTTCTTTTTTTAAGGAATGAACTCCAAGCAATGAATTTTCCTCTTAGAACTGCTTTCAATGTGTCCCATAGATTCCGATATGTTGTGTCTGTGTTTTCATTAATCTCTAAGAATTTGTTAATTTCCTCCTTGATGTCTTCTATAACCCATTGATCATTCAGTAACCTATTGTTCATTCTCCAAGTGATATATTCTTTTTCCTTCCTTCTTTTATCGTTGATTTTCAGTTCCATTCCATTATGATCAGATAGGATGCATGGTATTATCTCTACTCCTTTGTATTGTCTAAGAGTTTCCCTGTGACATAATATATGATCTATTTTTGAGAAGGATCCATGTGCTGCTGAGAAAAAAGTGTAACTGTTTGATGTTGGGTGGTATATTCTATATATGTCAATTAAATCTAGGTTATTAATTGTGTTATTGAGTTCTATAGTTTCCTTATTCAACTTTTGTTTGGAAGATCTGTCCAGTGGTGAGAGAGGTGTGTTGAAGTCTCCCATGATTATTGTATGGTGGTCTATTAGACTCTTGAACTTGAGAAGAGTTTGTTTGATGAACATAGCTGCACCATTGTTTGGGGCATATATATTTATGATTGTTATGTCTTGTTGGTGTATGGTTCCCTTGAGCAGTATGTAGTGTCCCTCTTTATCCCTTTTGATTAACTTTGGCTTAAAATCTATTTTATTTGATATGAGTATGGATACTCCTGCTTGTTTCCGAAGTCCATATGAGTGATATGATTTTTCCCAACCTTTCACCTTCAGCCTATGTATGTCTTTTCCTATCAAATGCGTCTCCTGTAGGCAGCATATTGTTGGGTCTTGTTTTGTGATCCATTCTACTAGCCTGTGTCTCTTAATTGGTGAGTTTAAGCCATTAACATTTAGGGTTATTATTGAGATATGGGTTGTTCTTCCAGCCATATTTGTTTATTTATGTTACTAAACATGGTTTGTTTTCCACTTTGATTATTTTCCCCCCTTTAGTGTCCTACCTCCCACTGTTGGTTTTCATTGTTATTTTCCATTTCCTCTTCCTGTAATGTTTTGCCAAGGATGTTTTGAAGAGATGGTTTTCTAGCTGCAAATTCTTTTAACTTTTGTTTATCGTGGAAGGTTTTAATTTCATCTTCCATCCTGAAGCTTAATTTCGCTGGAAACACAATTCTTGGTTGGAACCCATTTTCTTTCAGTGTTTGAAATATGTTATTCCAGGATCTTCTAGCTTTCAGAGTCTGTGTTGAAAGATCAGCTGTTATCCTGATTGGCTTACCCCTAAATGTGATCTGCTTCCTTTCTCTTGTAGCTTTTAAAATTCTCTCCTTGTTCTGTATGTTGGGCATCTTCATTATAATGTGTCTAGGTGTGGGTCTCTTATGATTTTGCACATTCGGCGTCCTGTAGGCTTCTAGGATTTGGGGTTCTGTCTCAGTCTTCAAATCTGGGAAGTTTTCTCGAATTATTTCATTGAATAGATTGCTCATTCCTTTGGTTTGAAACTCTGTTCCTTCCTGTATCCCAATGACTCTTAAATTTGGTCTCTTGATGTTATCCCATATTTCTTGGATGTTCTGCTCATGGTTTCTTAACAGTCTTGCTGAGCTGTCTATGTTCTTTTCAAGTTGATATACTTTATCTTCATTGTCTGATGTTCTGTCTTCTAAGTGTTCTACTCTGCTGGTAGTATTCTCAATTGAGTTTTTAAGTTGGCTTATTGCTTCCTGCATTTCTAGGATTTCTGTTTGTTTGTTTTTTATAACCTCTATTTCCCTGTATAGTTGATCTTTTGCTTCTTGGATTTGTTTATGTAATTCATTGTTGAAGTGATCTTTCATTGTCTGATTTTGCTGTCTGATGTCTTCCTTGAGACTCCAGATCATCTGAAGCATGTATATCCTGAATTCTTTATCTGACATTCCATCAGCTGCAGCTATTACCTCTTCTAAAGTTGAGTTGACCTGCAATGCTTGTGGTCCTTTCTTTCCTTGTCTCTTCATACTGTTCGCGTTCCTTTCTTCTTGGTGAAACTGTTGTGCTATTGAATTTTCCCCCTATATATTTATATTGGTCTTGTATAGTTGCAAAGTCTCCCTCGCAGGCACGGGCGGCGGCTCTGCCCCTCCGCCAATTGGGGCAATGTGCCTACCACGCCGGCAGGCCGCTGGGCCTGCTCTGCCAGTCGGTAGCAGGTCCGCCGTCCTTGCAGGCGCGGGCGGCGGCTCTGTCCCTCTGCGGGCCGCTAGGCTTGTTCTGTCGGTGGTCGCAGTTCTGCCTACTTTGCAGGCGCAGGCAGCGGCACTGCCCCTCTGCAGGCCTCTGGGGCTGTACTGCCAGTGGGTCGCAGGTCCGCCTACTTTGCAGGCGTGGGGGGGGGGGGCGGCTCTACCCTTCCTCAGGCCACTGGGCCTGTTCTGTCTCTCGGTTGCAGGTCTGACCTGTTCTGATGGTGGTCTCAGTTCCGACTACCTTGCAGGCGCGGGGGGGAGGGGGCGGCTCTGCCTCTCAGCAGGCCGCTGCTCCTCTTCTGCCGGTGGGTCGCAGGCCCGCCTACCTTGCAGGAGTGATTGGAAGCTCTGTCCCGCCGCGGGCCACTGGGCCTTTTCTGTCGGTGGTCACCCTTCCCCTACCTGGCAGGCGAGGGGGGTGGGGGGCGGCTCTGCCCCTCAGCAGGCCGCTGGGCCTGCTCTGTGTTTGGTCCCAGTTCCCTCTACTATGCCGGCGCAGGGGGAGGGGGCGGCTCAGCCTCTCAGCAGGCGGCTGCTCCTCTTCTGCCGGTGGGTCGCAGGCCCGCCTACCTTGCAGGAGTGATTGGAAGCTCTGTCCCGCCGCGGGCCACTGGGCCTTTTCTGTCTGTGGTCACCCTTCCCGTACCTGGCAGGCGAGGGGGGTGGGGGGCGGCTCTGCCCCTCAGCAGGCCGCTGGGCCTGCTCTGTCTTTGGTCCCAGTTCCCTCTACTATGCCGGCGCAGGGGGAGGGGGCGGCTCAGCCTCTCAGCAGGCGGCTGCTCCTCTTCTGCCAGTGGGTCGCAGGCCCGCCTACCTTGCAGGAGTGATTGGAAGCTCTGTCCCGCCCTGGGCCACTGGGCCTTTTCTGTCGGTGGTCACCCTTCCCCTACCTGGCAGGCGAGGGGGGTGGGGGGCGGCTCTGCCCCTCAGCAGGCCGCTGGGCCTGCTCTGTCTTTGGTCCCAGTTCCCTCTACTATGCCGGCGCAGGGGGAGGGGGCGGCTCAACCTCTCAGCAGGCGACTGCTCCTCTTCTGCCGGTGGGTCGCAGGCCCGCCTACCTTGCAGGAGTGATTGGAAGCTCTGTCCCGCCCTGGGCCACTGGGCGTTTTCTGTCGGTGGTCACCCTTCCCCTACCTGGCAGGCGAGGGGGGTGGGGGGCGGCTCTGCCCCTCAGCAGGCCGCTGGGCCTGCTCTGTCTTTGGTCCCAGTTCCCTCTACTATGCCGGCGCAGGGGGAGGGGGCGGCTCAGCCTCTCAGCAGGCGGCTGCTCCTCTTCTGCCGGTGGGTCGCAGGCCCGCCTACCTTGCAGGAGTGATTGGAAGCTCTGTCCCGCTGCGGGCCACTGGGCCTTTTCTGTCGGTGGTCACCCTTCCCCTACCTGGCAGGCGAGGGGGGTGGGGGGCGGCTCTGCCCCTCAGCAGGCCGCTGGGCCTGCTCTGTGTTTGGTCCCAGTTCCCTCTACTCTGTCACAATTTTTTTAAAAAGATAGATTTCTTTTACAAATTCTTGTCTAAGCTACATTTTCTTAGTCACACTGGTCACATGGACATTAAAATATAATTTTATAATGAAAGTACTTCAAACATTCTTGATATTATAGGTAAAGTAACTATTCTGTATAGCTTCTGAAAATGTTTACTGCTGTGGCGGTGTTATATGAGGTTGGTGAACTTCACTAGTTGTACTAATGTGGCGGTTGTCTGAAGGTGTTCTGGCTAGAGTTGATTGGCTTTATTCAGTCAAAGCTTGCTGACACATTGGATTCTTAGGACATTTCAGGAAGTTGTTGGAACCATGATGTACAGAATGCTTGCAATCAGAACTATCTCAAAGCCCCTTTGAAGAGAAATATCTTCTTCAGTGTTACTTGGTGCTCGTTTCTTTAGCTATTCCACATGATACTTTCTTTCCAAATGGAGCCAGTTACAAAGTATTCCAAGGTGCCCAGCATAATAATAATTAAGAATGGAACTTGTCTTCCATTTTCAGGTGTAGCATCAGCATTGGGAAAGTTTAAAAACTAGAATGTAAATATGAAAGAGCAGAAAGTCAGCCAGGGTCTTCATGACTCACAGTGGTGTCATCCTGTAATCCCATTGGTGCATTGAGTCTTAAGTCAGCTTCTTTTTCATACAAGAGTAATCCTGTAGGGTTGGAGTTGTGGCTCAGTGGTAGAGCACTTGCCTAGCATGTGTGAGGCACTGGGTTTGATTCCCAGAACCACATATAAATAAATAAAATAAAAGTCCATCAACAATTAAAAAAATTTTTTTAAAAAAAATAAGCCTGTGTTATAAATCGTGTGTGTGTATTTGCGCATGTGTGCATTGGTATCAAACCCAGGGCCTTGATAGTGCTAGGAAAGTTCTCTGCCATTGGGCTACGCCCCAGACCTGGTCTCTTTCTTTTTAAATTTCTCTTTATTAGCTGACCGAAGGAGATATAGTAATGACTCAAAAATGCTTATAAACTAAGTCATTTTTTTTCAACAAACATTCTAAAATGATGGCTAACAGAGGGAGTAGAATCTAGAGGACAATGTGCAAAATTTTTTTTTGAGAATGCTTGCCTTGACTCTGTGTGTGATGCAAGCAGACCATTTAACTCTTCTTTTTTTAAAATTTTAATATTTATTTTTAGTTTTCGGCGGACACAACATCTTTGTTTGTAGGTGGTGCTGAGGATCGAACCCAGGCCGCACGCATGCCAGGCGAGCGTGCTA
This sequence comes from Marmota flaviventris, assembly GCF_047511675.1. Lineage (NCBI taxonomy): Eukaryota > Metazoa > Chordata > Mammalia > Rodentia > Sciuridae > Marmota > Marmota flaviventris. The sequence continues at coordinate 88,782,649 of NC_092499.1, read as the reverse complement.
CTGCTTGAGCCACATCCCCAGCTCCCATTTAACTCTTCTTAATTTTTGCCCTGGAAACTGGAAGCAGCCATCCTTGCTTCTGTTTTCCTTTGCAGGAAACATGGAGAATGCACTCAGGGCAGAGGAGGAGCTTGCCTGCTTTGTCCAGAGGTGGCAGTGCTGGGGAAGCTGATTCTTGGCCTGAAGCTTATCAGCCTGGACCCTACCTGTACCAGCACTTGAGGCTTTTATTTAAAATCCTGTCTCTATCCTTTGCATTGTATATCTTCTCATTCACCAATGAAAACATGTACTCACCCCATTGTTCATTCCTTACTCTCTCCTTTCTTTGTATTTATTGGGTGGACTTTTTTCCTTTTCCTTTTTTTTTTTTTTTAACTCTAGTGCTATTTTCAGTGGAGTATCACTTGAAGTCTAAGAGCCAAGAAATCCATAAAAGTGCCACTTGAAGTCTAAGATTTAAGGGACTAATAAAAGTGGTTACTTCTGAAATGAGAAAAATAACAATGCTTTTTTTGGGGAATGTAAGACTTTTTATTATGGCAAAAAAATAGCCTATGTATTTTCCATCAAAACCATTTTTAAGTGTTGTTCAACACCAGGGCTATGAAAGCCCCAGCAAAGTGTTTATCGATCCCATAGAAAGAACTTGGAGGACTATGGAGAAGGTTTGGACATTTTTTTGCTCATGTTTTTCTTAGGGGTGGAGGCGGCACTGCACCTTCAAGCAGGGGGAATATTCACAGGATAGTCTGTGTGCCTACTGTACAAGTGGATTCCTTTGCTTCGCAATCAAAGTCACTCTGCTTTGATCCCCACCTGAAGATTGGAGATGGGGAACTGGCCAGTTTCCCTTCTCCTTACCTGTGATAACACATTCTTTCAAGTCCTTGTCCCACCCCCAGAAACAACAAAACTTCCTAGGCATTGACAGGTGGTAAACCCAAACAAGGACAGTTCATTAATGTTAATTATATTCATGTTGTTGTACAACCAATTTCTAGTACTTTTTCATCTTGCAGAACTGAAACTATACCCATTAAATGACAACTCCTTTTTATTCCCCTTCCCCAGCCCCTGGCAACCATAAATCTACTTTCTGTCTCAATGAATTTGACTACTTTAAATGCCTCATATAAATGGAATCATACAGTATTTGTGGGTTTTTTTTTGGGGGGGTGAGTACTAGGAATTGAACTCAGGGGCACTTGACCACTGAGCCATATCCCCAGTCCTATTTTGTATTTTATTTAGGGACAGGGTCTCACTGAGTTGCTAAGCACCTCACTGTTGCTGAGGCTGGCTTTGAACTCGTGATCCTCCTGCCTCAACCTCCTGAGCTGCTGGGATTACAGGTGAGTGCCACTGTGCCCTGCCAGTATTTGTTTTTCTTTTTTTAGTTGTAGATGAACACAATAACTTTATTTTATTTATTTATATTCATGTGGTGCTGAGGATCAAACCCAGTGCCTCATACTTGCTAGGCAAGCGCTCTGCCACTGAGCCACAATTCCAGCCTCAGTATTTGTTTTTTGACTGCCTTGTTTCGCTTGGCATAGTGTCCTCAAAGTTTATCCATATGGTAGTATGTGACAACAATTCCATCTTTTTAAAGGCAGATGCATAGTTCATTGTATGTATACACTACAGTTTTTTATCCATGCATATTCCAATGGACATTTAGGTGGCTTCCACTTTTGGCTATTGTGAATAATGGTGCAATGAACATGAGTGGGTGTGTCAGTATCTTTGAGATTCTTTTTTTTTTTTTCAATTATTTTGTATATATGCCCAGAAATGGGATTACTGGATCATATTGTAGTTCTATTTTTGGTCATTTGAGGATCCTCCATGCTGTTTTTCATAGCAGCTTGTACCATTTTACATTCCTGCCAATGGTGTAATAGGGTTCCAGTTTTTCCCTATCCTCATCTTGTTATTTTTTTCTAATAAAAATTTTATTTTATATATATATTTATAGATGGACACATGTCTTTATTTTATTTTTTGATTTTTATGTGGTGCTGAGGATTGAACCCAGCCTCACACATGCTAGGCAAGTGCTCTACCACTGAGCCACAACCCTAGCCCCCCCCCCTTTTTTTAGTTTCTAATTGACATGTAATATTTGTACTTATATATGGGGTACAGTATCATAGTTTGACACATGTATGTGATGCGTAATGATAAAATCAGGATAATTAGAATTTTAGCTTCTCAAATATTATCATTTCTCTGTTGGGAAACTTTACTATTTTTATAGTAGTTATGCTAATGAAAGTTAGAGTAATAGGTATTTTTTTTAGTTTCTACCACAGGCCAAGTATTATTCTAGACTTTGTGGATAAAGTGGTAAAGAAGACTTGAAAATTATATTCCTTAAAGGGACTTACTTAAATATGTGTCTAAGATACTTTTTCCAGTGGTCATGATAATTTTGAGCTGATGCACATATTCACTTTTTGTAATTGATAATATTTTAAAAATAAGATATGGTGTAATATATTTATAGCATACTTGTTAGGGTTAATAGTAGAGTCTGTGTTTGGGCTACAGGGAAATGCCAACAGGCCCATCTGAGGTTTCCCCATAACTTTGTTTGCATTAGCAAGATGTTTTAACTGCCTGAATTGATAGGTGTGGACTAGTGCTTTGCAAGTGCATTACTAGATGAGTTTTCAGATGTTTTGCAAAATTTTAGCTCTTGTATTAGGATGACTCTTAGATTTCTGCAATCAGAGCACTAGACTTGACTTTTTGAAACTTTGGCTAAGACTCAGGTCTCAGATGGAAAATAGGACTCAGTGCTCTTGCCTGGAATGTAGTGTTGAGAACGATTCTGAGGTTTTTTATTGAGCTCAGAAAGAAAATTGACTGTGGTAGATTTTCAGTGTTTGCTGTGGGTGAGAGAGGATAAGTGTAGTAGATGCGCTTTATGTGCTCCCTCGTGTCACCTGGGGACTTCTCAAACAAGAAACCATTGCCTTCATAATTCTTTTTCCAGTTTCTCATAGTATAATGGTTGAGCAACCTCATCATTCCTTTTCTTGGCCATCAGAAAACACTAGACCAGAAGAATAAGAACAGCATAAAATAAAGAAATATGTATATCGTTTCTTTCCAAGTATATCAGAGGATTATTATTGCCTAGTGGGTTGAATCTGATTACATGGCCTTATGATACCCTTGGGCCAGAACACCAAAAAAGAGAGTTCAGGGGCAGAGAGAAGCAGCCAAGGGTACAATTACAATAAAAAACTTTAATTAAAGGACAAAGCTAGAAATCCTTTTTGGGTCTTGGTCTTTAGTTTCTGTGACATTTTAGAACCAAAACATATCTGAGACAAAAGAGATGACTGGAAATGGCACTGAATCTTTTATGTGCTAAAATACATGCAAAAAAAAAAAAAAAAAAAAGTGCTACTCTAAGTCTGTGTTCCGAGAAAACCATTTTGGTGTGTGAAATTGCAGTTGCTATGACAACCAGGGGCTGCAGCCCACTGACTCTCTTGCTTGTAAAGAAAAACAAGACTTGATGTGAATGGATGAGAACCAAGCATTGCCTTAAAGAAAACGACTGAGACTGGGATATATTCATTTAAGTGCCAGACCCTCATCTTGTATCTCAGAGGAAAGAGGTTCTCTAATATCCCATGTTCATCTTGCATTTGGTGAATGTCGTTCAATTACCTTTAACTAGGTGCAGCATCCTTGAGGGACATCAAGAAGGAAACACCAAAGCAAGAACGTCAATTTAAGTGAAGCAATATTTTAAGTAGACAATTTGGACTCAACTTCAGGATAATGAACACTGTCTTGCTCTGGTATTTAATTCTTGAAAAATGATGGAATCAAGGGTTTCTGACTCAGCAGTTCTTCCTTGTTTGGGGTCTTTTTAGGCTGATGTTTTCTTCAGTGATCTTATGCAAAGCATCATAGCCTATGTTAAGTCTTGGAAGCTCTTAATGTATGGTGGTAATTATTTACATCCTAATTTTGAAAGTTTTTAAGGAAGAGGATGGATTAATTAAACAATGGCCTCAAATTTCAAGTTTCTCTAGATGAGGGGAGCCATTAGCTGTCTAGTTGTTAAGAAACCTAAGAATCATTTTTTACATTCTTCCATTACCTATAGCTAATTGGCAACAAATATTCTTGATTCTGCCTTCACTCTATACCCCAAATCTATTTACTTCTCCCTATTTTGACTCCTACCCTGTTAGTTCTAACAGTCATTTCTGCCTGGATAACTGGGTATTCTCTAACTGGTCTCTTTTCCTCAACTTTTTCTTTCTTTTTTTTTTTAACTGTCCATTTTCCCTACAACTGGGTAACCATTCTTTTTAAATTAAACATTTTATTTTGACTAACTGTAGATTGACAAGCAATTGTAAGAAGTAATTCAGAGGTCTTGGCAGGCATGTAGCATATCCCTGTAATCCCAGCAATTTGAGAGGCTAAGGCAGGAGGATCCTATGTTCAAGGCCTGCCTAGGCAACTTAGTGAGAACCTGTCTCAAAAACCAAACCAAAACAAAACAGAAAACAAAAAACAGAGGTCACATGTACTCTGAACCCAGTTTCCCCCAATGGTAACATCTTGTAGGATTGCAGTACACTGTCACAATCAGGAGACTGATATTCATATATCCAGATACAGAACATTTCCCTCACCACAAGGATCCCTCTTTTGCCCTTTTATAAACACAGCTACTTCTCTTCTATATTACCCTCTCCTTTTCCCCTAGAAATCACTAATATGTTCTCCCCCCCCACACACACACAGTTTCTCACAATATTTATAGGTTATTTGGTGTCATCTTAGACCCATCCTATCATTGGGACTTTATCCTCTTATAAAAAAATTCCTAATCTACATGGCCAAGTGCCTTGTGCAGGATCTCTAACATAAAACACTCACAGAAATAGATAAAAAAAAAAGGACTCTTTTCACTAATATGTTCTTTATTTCTGTGATTTTTTTCTTTTTAAGGATATTATATAGATGGAATCAGATAGTATGTACATTTAGAACTTCTATTGTTGTTTTGAAAAGGGGTTGTGATAATCGATGTAGTGGGGCTCTCCAGAGGAGTAAAACCAATAGAATATATGTGATTATCAGAGGGGCTTTATTAGATTGGCTTACAGAGTCAGAAGCTGAATTGTCCCCTAGTGGTCATCTGAAAGCTAGAGAACTGGGAAAACCAATAGCCGCTCAGTCCAAGAAAATGGAAGCCTTAGAAAAATAAGGATTAATGATACAGCCCCAGAAGCTGAAGGCCTGGAAGCTCCCTTGAGAGTTGCCACGCAAATCCACACTTAAGAGACAAAGAATCTGGAGTCTAATGTCCATGGCAAGCACAGCAACACTCTCACTCTATAGAGTGGAGTGTGTACACATGTGAGCTTCTCCCTTCTTCCACTTTTCCTGTTTCATCTTGGCCCCAGCCTATTGGATGATGCCACCCACATTCAGGGTGAATCTTCCTCACTGAGTTTCCTGACCCACAGCCAATCTTGTTGGGAAACACCCTCACAGACACACCCAGAATTGTGTGTGTGTGTGTGTATGTGTGTGTGTGTATATGTGTGTGTGTGTGTGTGTGTGTGAGAGAGAGAGAGAGAGAGAGAGAGAGAGAGAGAGAGAGAGAGAGAGAGAGAGCGCAAGCACATTTAGCTGTCTCTGAACCCAAAGAGGTTAACAACCAAGATTAACCATCACTGTGGGCATCCTTGAATTATCCCCAGTCCTGAGGAAAGGCATTCAGCCTTTCACCATTGTGTGTAAAGTAAGTAGTACTTTTTGTACATGTTCTTTATTAAGTTGAGGAAGTTCCCCTCTATTCCTAATTTTCTGAGAGTAGTTACTGAAATTCGTCATGGGCTTTTTGGGGGCATCGATTGATACGATTGATTTTTCTCTTTAGTGTGTTAATATAGTACATCATTGATTGAATTTCAAATGTTGAACCAGACTTTTTATATATTGTGAGTCTTATTTGCTAATATTTTATTGAAGGTTTTTTGTGTATTGGTTTTTAGTTTTCTTTTTATCCTTTCTTTGATTTTGATATGAGCATAATACTGGCTTAATTAAATGAATTGGGACATGTTCCTTCCTTTTCTATTTTCTAAACTATTTGCGTAGAATTGGTGTTAATTCTTCTTTAAATATTTGGTAGAATTCTCTTGTGACACTATCTGGACCTGGAGATTTACTTTTGGGGAAGTGTTTAAAGTATAAATTAAATTTCCTAAACAGTAATAGTGTTGTTTAAATTGTCTCATATTAAGTGAGCTGCAGGCTTGTATTTTTCCAGTTGGTCTGCTTCATCTGAGTTGTCAAGTTTATGTGTATAGAATTATTTTCTTATTATGCTTTTGATGTCTGCAGGGTCTGTATTTATATCCCATTTCATTTGTAATATTGGTAACTTGTGTCTTCTCTTTGTCAATATTGCTAGAGGTTTATTAATTTTGTTGATCTCCTCAAAAGACCAGCTTTTACTTCACTGATTTTCTCTAGTGTATTTCTGACTTAAATTTTATTAATTCTACTCTTATCTTTACTGTTTCCTTTTTCTGCCTGTTTTGGGTTTATTTTTCTTGTGTTTCCGTAGGTTTTTGAGTTGGGATCTTAGTTTATTGATATTAGACTTTTCCTAATGGCAGCATTTAGGATTGTGCATTTTTTCTCTCTCAGCATTCTCCAATTGTGTCATGTAAATTTTGATATGTTGTATCTTCATTTTCATTCAGTTCAGCATATTCTTTTCAGGATAATGAACCTTATTTAGAAGTTTGCTATTTGGAGATTTAAAATGTTTGGCAATCTTTCTTCTACTGATTTGTGGTTTGATTTCATTGTGGTCAGAGACTGCACTCTATGATTTCAGTTTTTAAAAATTTATTATTTGGGGCTGGGGATGTGGCTCAAGCCGTAGCGCGCTAGCCTGGCATGGTGCGGCCCGGGTTCGATCCTCAGCACCACATACAAACAAAGATGTTGTGTCCGCCAAAAAATAAAAAAATAAATAAATATTAAAAAATTCTCTCTCTCAAAAAAATTTATTATGCTGTTTTGTGGTCATTGATATAGTTTATCTTGATCCATTTTGTGGGCATTTGAAAAAAAAAAAGGTGCTGTTGTTTGGTGGAGTGTTCTATACATGTCAGTTAGATCCTGTTGGTTGATGGTATTGAATTCTTCTATTCCTTTGCAGATTTTCTACCTAGCTGTTCTCTCAATTGCTGAAAGAGGGGTGTTGAAGTCTCCAACTAACTGGATTTGTCTATTTCTGTTTTCAAGTTTGTCAGTTTTTGATTCGTGTATTTTGTTGCATAACATTTAAGACTATTATTTCTTCATGTTGAATTGAGCCTTTTATCATTATATAAAGTCCTTATCTGCCTCTGGTAATTTTATTCCTTCCTAAGGTCCACTTTATTTAATATTAGTATAACCAAGCCTTTTTGATTATGTTGCTCTAAGAGTTACATAATAATTCATCACCACCTACTGGTGCCATCATTTACTAGTTCATGGTACAGAAAATTTATCTCCCTTTGTGCCTTTACTCATCCCATTTATAATTTTTGTAAACACATCTTCTGTACACATTTAGAACCCTCTCAGACAGTGTTATAATTTTTTATTATCATGTTCATCATCAAACCTAATTTGGAAACTCAAGAGAAGAAAAATATATTTTCCTATTTCTCTTTGTTTTTCTTTCTTTCTGCTATTCCAAGATTCTTCCTTTTATCATTTCCTTTTTTTAAATACCTTTTTGTAGCCATTATTTTTAAAAAATATTTATTTTTTAGTTGTAGTTGGGCACAATACCTTTATTTATTTATTTTTATGTGGTGCTGAGGATCAAACCCAGAGCCTTGCTAGGTGAGCACTCTACTGCTGAACCCCATCCCCAGCCCTGTAGCCATTCTTTAAGGGTAAGTTTGATTCCCCTACATACACACAAAAAATGTATGAGTTCTTTTTGTTTTTCTCTTTTTGATAATATGTCATTTCTCTCTTGCATAATATTTTCAAGAATTTTTTTTGTCTTGGATTTGTAGAAGTTCAGTTATGATGTGTCTTGATATGAATTTCTTTAAGTTTATTCTGTTTTGTGTTCACTCTGCTTCTTGAATATGTATATTTAAGTCTTATCAACTCTGGGAAATTTTCAGCCATTGTGTCTTTGAATACTTTTTTAGCCTCACCATCTTTCTTCTCTCCTTCCACAATTTCAGTGACAAGAGTGTTGAGTCTTTCATTATAGTTCCGTAGGTCCCCAAATCCAATTTATTTTCTCTTATGTTCATATTGAGTAATTTCTGTTCTACATTTCTATTCATTGTTTATTTGCTCTGTCCTATCATGCTATTGAACCTATTTATTGAGTTTCTCATTTTATTATTTTACTTTTCAGTCCAAAATTTCCATTTTGTTGTTCTTGCTGAGATTTTCCATAAAATTAATTGTTTCAAGAATGTTGAAATTGGGACTGGGGATGTAACTCAGTGGTAGAGCATTTACTTGCCTAACATGCATCAGGCCCTGAGTTTAATCCCTGGTACCACACACACACACACACACACACACAAAATGTCCATAATTGCTTATTGAAGATTTTTATGATATTGACATTGGCATCTACCTATTTTTCTTTTCATTCAATTTGAGGTTTTCATGGTTCTTGGTATGATGAGTAGATTTTTGGCTGAAATTTGGGGGAATTATGGTATGCTATTTAAACTCTCTGTTCCTGCTGGTGTTTTTTGATGCCACGGTGACAGAGGAATGGACCTCTGATTTGTTCCTGGCAGGTAGGGTAGAGGTCCAGGCTCTCCAAAAAGCCTCTGTTGATACCCAAAAGGGGATCTGGGTAGAGGTGGCAATTCTGGCTCTCCATTAGGCCTCCTCTGGTCCTTCCCTGGGAGTGAGTGGTAGAAGTACCACATTATTGCTCCTTATGTGAACTCCACTAACCCTAAAGCAGGGGGTGGGGGGTATTGGCTTTGTTAAACACAGGGCAGTGATTAAAGTCCTAATTCTCTGCTTTCTCTGATACTACTCTTGTGGGACAGATGGAGTACTCATTATAGTCTCACTGGAAGTCTGTGTACCCCACTGGGCCTCTCTTGACATGGGCATGGATGGTTCTCTGTTCTGTTTGGTTGGAACGATTATTTAAGAATTTTCTGTTTTATTAGGCTGCTCCTTTCTGGGTCCTTTTGCTAGAAGCAGTGAGATTTTTTATTTTGTTTTGTTTTATTGATAATTGTGCCCACGGTATTTTCAGGTTGCAGGCTTTTTCAGCTACAAGTCTTGGATACTTGAGGCAAAATGAAAACCCAGCGAATTCACCATTGTATTGTTTTCCTGGGTCCCAAGGTACCTAGTCAGTCTGCCTCCTTCTCTACTTTTGAGTCTTCTTATGTTTGTTTTGTATATGATGTCCAGAGTTTTAAACTGTACTTAGTGGAAGGAAGAGGGACAAGTACATCTACTCCATCTTCTTAGACGTTGAAGTCGAGGGTGATCTTTTATAAAGTAACCTAAGTCATGTCATGCTTCTGTTTGAAGCCCTGTGGTAGCTTTCCTTCATTGAGGTGGAGGCTCCATGGCTACAGGCCATGAGCATGATTGGCTGGCTCTTCTATCCTTTGCTGCATAGCTTCTCCCTTTAACTTACTTTGCTTTAAATATAATAGACTTTTAAAAAATTAATTTTCTCAACAAATATATATTATGCCAATTATATCCCAGACACTGGTCTAGTCCCTATACTGTGTGGTATAGGCACAAAGTCCCTGATTTCCTGGAGCTGACTTACATTACTTTAGTTCCCACGTCAGGGATGCACTTTCCCTTCCAGTCGCTAAGATCCCACGTCCTTCCTAAAGAGGCCTTCCCTTTCTACCTGAAGTGGGAGTGGTCCATTAGTGATTTCATGTTGGAAGCACTAGAGCAGTGTTAAAAGATCCAAAGCCCACCTTCATCCCAGACTAATTGGATGGAAGCCTCTGAGGTGGCCCAGGAATTGACATTTTTAAAGCTTTCAATATTCTAGTGCTCAGCCAATCACTATCTGAGATTATCTTCTTCACATGTCAATGTGCTCATTTTTTTCTTCTGTTTTCTAGATCTTAACTATAGATAAGGTGATTTTAAAGTTCTTGAATGGGAAACTCAATTTCTTACTTGCAATAATGGTTTTGCTCAGATTCCGGGGTCTGAGACTTACATGAAAGCAAGGTCTCTAGTGAATTCATTTCTGTGAGCTCTTGGATAAACCTCAGAAGTTCTGAGTTTTCTACTTTTAAACCAGACCTTGTGGGCCTGGGTCAGGCTTAAAAATGGCTCCTCTAGTGGTGATGTCCAGAAGATATTAGGGGAAATCAGGGAGGGGAGTCCTAGTCAGTTTCTCTTCTGAGAACCTTTTGCCTGGCCAAGCCTGCCTCCCTCTACTGAGGTCCTCGTGGTATTGCTCTCTCGTGCTGCGAACACCCATTTTCTGAGGAACTGGCTCTTGGGGTACAGTTATCTATGTTTTCTGTAAATGCCCTGCCCCCCAATGTGCTAGGCTTGGTCACCAGCCTATGGCACTATTGGAAGGTGGTGGAATTTTTAAGAGGTGGGGCCTTAGTGAGGGAAAGTTAAGTCATTTAGAAGTTAGTCCTTGAAGGGGATATTGGGACCCCATCCCTTTCCTCCCTCATTTTGCCTTTGACTGCCATAGGTGAGCAGTTTCCTCCACAGTGCCCTCCCACCATGTTGTTTTGCCTTTCCACAGGCCTGAAAACAATGAAGCCAACCAACTTGGACTGAAATTTCTGAAATCATGAGGTTTCCTCTTTATAAAGTGTTTATTTCAGGTATTCGTCACAGTTATAAAAGCTTACTGACACAGGTTAGTATTGGGAGAGAGTAGGAGAACATTTTGTCTTGGTTTACCCAGAGTTTCCTCAGTTTTAGCCCTGAAAGTTCTGCATTTCACACAAGTCCTAGGCAAACCAGGATGGTTGGCCCCCCTAGGAGAGTCTGAGAGTTGCCTCAGTACTTTTCCTGGTCAGATTTTGGGAGGGAAGAGATTGAAAGGACATTGTTGTTCAAGATCATTGCTTAGCTATCGAAGTTTGAATCTTCAAAGCCTGCTGTTAAGGCCCTGTTAGAGTGTATTCTTTTTAAGACAGTAAACCAAGGGAAAGTGTGGTACTTTCTGGGTCTGGATCTATGTTTCCTATAGAATCTTGCCCTAGTTTCACCTGATCCTTCTTTCTTTTTTTCCAGTGGGAGGTGGGGATTGGGGGTGGGTAGAGTAATAATGAGTAGTCAGAAAGATTTTTTAAATCTCTTTTCATTGGTCCTCTTGTTTGGTCCTGTGACTACAGTGATAACCATGGAACATGATTTTGCTGTGATTTGAATCCTGGATAGCTAATCTGACAGCTAGATAATGTGGGTTGAGATTAAATGCACATTTTATAGTTGTGTTGCCCAGTGTGTAGTCTGATAACTACCTTTTTCAAGATCACCTGGGGGCTTATTAAGTATAGATTGTGAATCAGCAGGTTTGAGGAAGGAATTAGGAAACTACATTTTTACAAGTGCTTATGTAACATTCATGAATTCTGACAGTTGAGGACCACTGTGCTGGTTGTGATGTCCAGAAGATATCAGGGGAAATCAGCATCTGACCTTGATTTTTGTTGGAAGAGCCATGAAAGAATTATTTTGGACCATAAAAATTATTTGGACTTTATTATTTACTTTCATTTCTGCTAATTATTTAGTGTTTAGATTGGGTATTTAGAACAGTAGTAGCAATCCTCCCTACACTCTATGAAATATATTCTTTTTACTTTTAGCAGTGGAAAGAGAGAAAACTTTGGTGGTGACAGAATAAGACCTTCATAGCAGTTCAACAGCTTTTCCTTTCAGCTTTAAAAGTCTCCTCTAGAACTGAAGGAAAAATTAGATAAGGAAAGTGAGTCAAAGTCACATAGAGGACAGCACTGGCTGCCTTGTGTTCTGAAACTGGGATAAATTCCCAGGAGATCTGTAAGATGTTTCTTGTTGAAATCAACCCCCACCCCCTGAACTATACCTGCTGCCATCAAATGTCTAGTATTTTTAAAATAGTATCTATTCTACAGATATATTTATTACATTATAAGTCCAAATGACATCTTACCTGGGATTTTGGCTTTCTTTCCTACTTCAGATAAAATTATGCTTATGTGATAGTCTTTTGCACTAGCAGTGAGTACTGTTGATCTGTCAATTACCTAGTGTGTTCAAACTCCAAATGTGGGGCAACTTGCAAAATGTGCTTCCGGGAATGGTAGTTTGAATTACTGAAACCAGGGCTTTTGTTAGTTATCTTCTCATCCCTGTAACAAAATACCTGAGATAATCAACTTATAAAGAGAAATAGTTTATTTTGGCTCACATTTTTGGGGGGTCTAGTCCGTGATTGGTTGGCCCATTGCTTTGGGCCTATTACAAGTTAGCACATAATGGTGAGAGCACATAACAGAGAAAAACTGTTTACCTCCTCATGAGACAGGAAGTGCAAGAGAAAGAGGAAGGGACAGGGCCACAGTCCCCTTCAAAGGCATGTCCCCAGTAACCCAAGAACCTCCCATTAGGCTCCACCTCTTACCGCCATCCAATAGCATCTCCAGGAACAAAGTCTTTAACACATGGGGCTTTGAGTGACATTCAAGATCCAGATTATACCAGGGGATGATCTGGGACTCTTTTGAAGGTTTTGTTTCAGTTGATAGCAACTTTCATGGGCTACTGGTATATGGGGTATAAGTGGGTTGAGTAGAAGGTCTGCCTCTTTAATTACAGAATTTCATTGTGTCCCTATGTCAGTCTAACAATGGCCCAAACTAAGCATAATGGAAAAGATGATTTAGAAATCAATTTTTGTTCTTGATTGTAAATCACCTTTGAAACACATATAATTGAGGCATTTTGTGTTGCACTAATGGGACCAGCACTCTTCAAGTTCCCTAGCTCACATTTTTGTTGGATTTGAATGGGGCATATGCTCTCAAAAGTCTGAATACCTGTGAGACAGCCTTTCCCCTTTCATTTAAGCTGTCAGGCTGAGATATTCAGGGCTTTAATATATCTTTTGAGGGGGACACAATTCAACCCATAACGAAAGTATCTGTGAAATGCTTAGGACAGTGCCTCACATCTAGATATGATCAATATGTTTTCCTGTTGTTATTACCATTGTTAAGTTTTGATGAGTGAGGAACAGCTACCTAGCAGGTGGGCACCCTGGATTCACTCTTGAATAATTCAGATGCAACCACATTGACAATCTGGGTATAAGTGTTAAAGCTTCAACTGAAATTCCTTTTAGGGCTGAGAGGTAGTTGGGTAGGAGTGAGATTTTAAGGAGGACTGTTTCAGGTCCTGGGACGGCAGAGAACTGGGAGAAACAATGGACTCTTTTAAGCCAGAGGATCCAGGTTCAAGTCCAAGTTCCATGACTCACTGAGCACAATTCACATGGTTTCTCTTTTCCTGTTTTATCAGGGTGGCTGGGGAGAGTACCTGCCTCACATTCAGAACAATAGTATTACCACATATTAAATGACAGGATGCTTATGAAATTCTTGATAAATGTTAAACTGCTATTATTACCTCACCAAATTCCTCTTGGCCTATTGCTGTGAAACTCAATAACTGCTTCTGTAGTTGAAGAAAAAAACATTTCCTTTCTTTGGACTTGATTAAGAATCAAGAAGGATTGTGGCTCAGTGGTAGAGCGCTGGCCTGGCATATGTGAGGCACTGGGTTTGATTCTCAGCACCACATATAAATAAATAAAGGTCCATCGACACCTAAAAATATTTTTAAAAAATTAAAAAGAAAAGAATCAAGAAGCCATTTAGGAATTTAAAAAGTTGGAAATCCTTGTTTTTCTTCTTCTAATCTATAATAAGAAGTTGAAGTCTGAGGAACAAAATACAATGAAATGTTTTAAATTTTATCCATACTGGAATTGATCTAATGGGGTATTTATTGTGAAGGAGCACCATATGAAATTGAAAAAGTCAGATTTCTTAAAAGATTACTTTTTAGTTTTATAGGACTGAGTTACCTAAAGTATACTAAATTTAAATTTTTCCTTTATCAAAAACCCCAACTTATTTATCCATGAAGACAAATATTCAGAAAGTATAAACTTTCCCTACTGTTGGAGGTTGTTAGTTTAGATCCACGAGGGCATTTGCAAATGAAAGTAAATGCTCTGGAAGAGCTGGTTCTATTGTGGAGTTGGGCTGGAGTCTGGGCTGAAGCAGTAGAGATCATTAAGTGGCTGCTTAATGTCACATGTGGTGTGAAAAGACATGTTGGCAGAAAGGATATTTTGTTTATTAATTTGCTTATTTTTATGGTTTTATTTGTTAACTGCTGATCTGTACTTATTTGATAAAATTTTGGATATTGTTGGGCTAGTATCACCACACCCTTTCCCAAACCTAAAGTAGAAGAATGAAGGTGAACATTTAGCCAGGGATGTAGTGAATATAGAGATATTTAAATGTTCGTGGGAATGTGAAATATATTTTTATTTATAAATATTATGAAAAGAAGTATAGTCTTGAAGGGTCTTCCAAAATAAAAAGATGGGTGTGGATAACAGTGGCAGAGGTTGGGTGCTCTCTGGTATTCTTTCTCACTCTTTTCCAGCACAATAGAAACTCTGGACACAGAATAAATATGTCTTTTGGTAACTAGCATGGTCATGTGACTGACACAAATTATCATAGGAATTTTCCCTTAAAGACAGCAAATACTGGCTGCCCCCTTTCTAGCTTCTTTGTCTTTTTTTTTTTCCACCTTGCAGCCTGAAATACAGATGTGTTTTCTAGATCTCTAGTTCCTATTTTGAAACATGAGGGAGCCTGGTATTTGGGAAGTTAGAATAGTGAACTAGAAAAACACTGAAAATTTTGGAGCAGAGCACCCATAGCCAATCTGACTCTTGGATTTTAATACGAGACAGAAAGACATGCTTGTCTTGCTTAAACAATTATTTTGTATTTAGCCACATCTCATTTTAAGTGATACAGTGATATGACTTTTTGGAAGGGGGTGGTTTATAACCTCTATTAAAAGCTTATTATAGGGCTTGCTCATTCTTAAGGACAAAATGTCCATTTTTATTTTTAAGAAAGTATCTTTGATGCATCTATTTCTTTTTTGTTTGTTTGTTCTAAGTCTCTGAAATGGGGAATAATTGATTGCCTACTTCTTCATAAATCTTTGTGGAATATAAAATTTTGCTTTGCTTCAATTTTATCACATTTTGTCAATCGGTAGATATAGAACTTCAAACAATTATTTTATGAAAAATACTCAAAGCTAGGATCTTTCTTAAGTAAGAGAGTTGGCTATGCTAGACTTGGAGTTCTACTTATGCCTGTGATATTTTCAGTGGATTACAGTGAGCTTGCTCTAAGCAAAATGAATAAGCTGTTTGCTGAACTGTGAATGGAGGAGACAGAATGTACTTATATTTGGGGAGAATTAGTAGAAGATGGCCTCTCTCTCTCTCTCTCTCTCTCTGTCTCTCCAACCACTAATCTACTTTCTGTTTCTAAAGATTTTCTTTTTCTGGACATATATAAATGGAATTGTACAATATGTGATCTTTTGTTAGTGACTTCTTTACATAGCCCAATGTTTTTGAGGTTCATCAATGTTTTGTGTGTGTGTGCGTGTGTGTGTGTGTGAGAGAGAGAGAGAGAGAGAGAATATCTTCAAAGTGAAACACTGCATATGTTTAATTGCTGCTCGGTTTTGTGGCTTCCTGGGGAGTACTCAGCATCTCCCAGTAGGGGAACAATGTCAGATTCCTTTGGTGCATGAAATTAGAGCTGGTGTCTGAGAGGCCATACACATTTCTGTGCCAGCTGTCTTTACACTCTGACTTATTTGGGAGACACTACATTCCTTGCAAAACAGTTGGTTAAAAGCAACCTTTAAGGGAAATGTAATTGAATAAGTATGAAGACATCCCTCATTTTCCTGCCCTACACCTTCGGAAATATACCGACTGACTCATCTTTTTAAAAATAACAACTTGGTTGAGATATAATTTGCTTGCCATATGATTCACCCTTTTAGAGTGCACAATTTAGTGGTCTTTATCATATTCACAGAGTTGTGAACCCATTATCACAATCAATTTTAGCATTTATATTTCTCTAGGGAAAAACCTTATGCTCTCATTAGTACCTTGATTTCCCCCAGTCTCTTCCCCACTGTCCTAGGCAACCACTAATCTACTTTCTGACTCTAAGGATTTGCTTATCCTGAACATATACAAATGGAATTGTACAAATATGTGGTCTTTTTACAAGTTTCTGTGTGGACATAACTTTTCATTTCTCTTGGGAATACACCAAGGGTGAAATTGCTGAATGAGATAGAAGAAAATACCCCTTGCCCTATGCTCACTAAAGATGTCCATGCCACAGTCCTTGGAATCTGTGAATAGTTTGTCATAAGGCAATTGAACATGAATTAAGGGTGCAGGTGGAATTTAGGTTGCTAATCAGTTCACCTTAAAGTAAGGAGATAATTCTGAATTATCCAGGGGTGCCCAATGTGGTCCAAAGAGTCCTTAAAGGATGGAGGAAGGAAGCAGAAAGTCAGAGTCAGCATGATGAAATTTTACCATGTGCTCAGCAACACTTGTTATCATCTGTCTTTTTGAGTATAGACGTCCCAGTGGTGTGAAGTGGTATCTCTTTGTGGTTTAGATTTGCATTCTTCTGATGGCTAATGAAGTTAGGGATCTTTTCATTGGCCATTGGTATATCTTCTTTGGAGAAATGTATATTCAGATCCTTTGTCCATTTTTCAAATTGGGTCATTTGTCTTTTTATTATTAAGTTGTAAGGGTTTTTTTATGTGTTCTAGATACAAGTCCCTTTCATATATGCCTTGCAAATATTTTCTCCTGTTTTATAGTCTGTCTTTTCACCTTCATCATTGGAAATGCAGAGGTGTGGGTAGAAGACTTCATCTGCCATGGTTGAGCAGCAGTAGAAATCCAGGTGCTCCCCATTTCCACTGTCAGCCTAAATAACACAGGCTTCAATTTTCCTTCAAATGGTCCTCTATTCCAACCTTAAGCTGAAAAGAACTATTTCAACTTTAAATGACTCTAAATTAGCTTAATCAATGTCTAGAACTGTGGGATATAGCAGAGCCTTTTACTTATATTGATGTGCACTGGGGCAGCAAGATAGAGTCTCACTTATATTAGGTTTGTGTTTATATTCTCCTGGATAAGATATTCTAGCTGTTGCTAGTATTTTATTTTTCAAAAGTCCTTTCACATTCTAACATTTCTCAAACTGAGTTATGTTTTACAATCAAGGTGTTATTTAAGTCAGTGGAGCATCTTAGAATTGAGAAAGCAGCATTGAAATTTAAATTTAATGTCATTTGTGGACACCTTTGCCTTTTCTCTTTTACAGAGTATCAGCTATTGACATTTAGCACAGGGAGCAGAGTGACTTTTTAATTGGCACCTCATCTGCTGACTCTAATTTTATTTCCCCAAAGTCATCCTGTCCTGTGGCTTTGCTAAATTTCTCACCATTGCTGTAGCCATACTGTGCCACCTGCCTGCATGCCTGGGTGCTCCCTCTTCCATTCCTGCCCCTCCCTGGGTCTGCTTGAGGCTTCAACCAAGACACAGGCCAAGCATATCCTCTTCGAGTGCTGCTGTGTCCCCTCCCACACAGTTTGGTCCTCCTTCTGCTCTGCTCCCCAAGTGCCCCAGCAGATGCTTGGTAACTAACTACTTATCTACCTGTATGCCCACTCATCTGTCAATTCCTTGAGGTTTGGTCTTGTTTATTTGGTAAGCCTGCTCAGAGCCTAGCATTCTAATAACTCAGTAAATGTTTGTGAATATGTTAACTTTTTTCTCTGCTATGATTTTATACGTAGTTCATTAGTTGTTTAATATCAAATGGTGATAGTTTATAACTCTTAGTTAAAATTCAGAAAAATGACCAAATGATAATAATATGTTATCAGCAATAGCCTAGCATTTTCTTCATACCAGTTGTCTTATGATACACTGGTGATTTGAATCTGTGAATTATTCACACCAGAGCAATAAAAAGATTTATTTATCTGAAGTAGTTAGGAGTGTATAGAAATAGATTTGTATATATTTCCACATATAATTTTATAATTATAATATGTTGGTATTTCTTAAGAATATGCAAAGTTTGACTTGGCATGGGAGTGCATACTTGTACTCCCAGGCTGAGATGGAAGGATTATAAGTTTGAGCTCAGCCTGGGCAACTTAATGAGACCTTGTCTCAAAATAAAACATTAAAAAAGGCTTGGGGATGTAACTCAGTGGGAGAATACTTGCCTAGCATGTTCAAGGCTTTGGGTTCAATCCCTGTACTGGGGGAAAAAAAGTACACAGATGGGTTGTTCTAGACAGAGAAGATAAAATCTACTGCCCAATTAGTATTTATTGCCCATCCTTGTTTGACAGATGCAGCCATAGGTAGTATAACAAGTTAGAGGAAAAGTCACCAAAGCCTCTAATATGCTTCCAGTGCAGGGGCCAAGCTGTCCTATCTGAGTGGGTTTCCATCTCTTCCTTGCCTAGAGAGGAGACAGACACTGAAGGATGAGTCAACTTTGGCCTTGGAGGGCTTATTTAAAGTCTTCATATTAGACTCTAAAGCCAGGTAGCCAAGTTTTCACGTGGTTTGGGGACAGTGCTAATAAAGTCAAGGTAATAAGAATGTATGTTTTATACAGAGAAAGTAGTCAAAACAAATTAGATCATACAGATCTCCTTAAGTAGCTGTTCATTTTTATTTTTGACAGACTATGTGAAGCAACTTACGATCTCCGGTCCTTTCTGGGTACATCTAAGTCTACCCTTCATTCCTAGGGTGGCCCACTTATCCTTGTAGATACCTGCAACATCACTCTCCAGAGCTTTATTAGATTTGAACCCAGACCCTTTTAAGCTCCTTAGGGCCTTTATGTACATCTTTCTCAAGGAACTCTGGCATACTCTGCCATTCTTCTTGCTCACGTGGCTTCCTTACTCACATCTATTTTTTGCACAGATCCATCCTGCCACAATCTGAAGAGTTACCAGCAACACATCTTTTGGTTCTTATGCTCAGCATTGGGGGTTGCACTGTCAGGTGTTGTCTCTTCCTGAGGAGGCTGTGTGATGCCATGCTCTGGAGCTCCCTGCTCTGGAGCTGGACTGCTTCTTATTTCTATCACTGTGGACAAATGACTTAACATCTCAGTGCCTCAGTTTTATCATCTGTAAAATGATTTTTTTTCTTAGATGTGCATTTTTTTTTAAAAATACTGGAAATTGAACCCAGGTCCTTATGAGTGTTAGGCAAGCACTTTACCACTGAGCTGTATCCCTGGCCTTAAAATGAAGGTTAATAATACGTTTTTCATGGAATTCTTGCAAAGATCGTATGACTCACATAAGATTTAGACAGTTGGCAAGGGCTCACTAAGTGCTTGCTGGTAGTTTCATCTTTCCAACATTAGCATGCAAAATCTGCTTAAATTCCAGTTACCCCAACCTGGACAAACAGGTCCACATACAAGGTTGGGGGAGGGGAGTTGCACCGTATACTCACCCAGGCAGAAGTGCCTGTGCCCTCAGGTTTGAATCCTGGAGGAGGCAATTGTAGTTTGTTTCCAATGTCTCCTTAAACTCCCTATTGATTCTCCTGGCACTGTATAACAAGGGCAGCCTTTTTTATTTTATTGAAGCAGAGGAAAATCACACTTTACTGATTACTTATTCTGCTCCCTGGGTGAATTGCAAGAAATTATGTCTGGCTCCTTCGATCTTGCTGGGAAGGCTACTCTCTCAGCCAAAGCTAAGTCTTCCACCCCTTTACTGGTCCCTGTTGGCAGCCTTTCCTATTGGCAGAGGGCCAAGTCAATGCTTTTGCTCATCTGAAGGACCAGGAGGAAAACCTAAGCAGTGTCCTAAGGAGCAATGGCTTCAGGCAGTCAGCAGGAAGTGTCTGTGCCCACTATTCTCTCCACCAGAGTCTTTTCTCTCTTTTGGTCCTCAGATGAGATGTTAGTGTCAGCAAGACACTTGTCAGTCAGATCATGAGCTGGCCTTTCCTCTGATCATCCCACAAACACCTACTTAGTTAAGGATATTTCTGTCAGCTTGCTGTGACAGCTGGAAAACAATCAAAACACCATCTCTCTACTGCCAGATGTTGAGCACCAAAAAACAACTCTAGGCATATTTGTAATTATCAGTAGACTTTTAGAAGAAAAATTAACCTCTACAGATGGCATTTTGAGTATCATCAAAATGACTAGACTGACTAGAAGTGGAAGGGTGTGTGTGTGTGTGTGTGTGTGTGTGTGTGTGTGAGAGAGAGAACCTATTTTTGCTTTCATGTTTTTAGTTTAGAAACAAATTAAATCACATGTTTATTATGCCCTCTCCTAATTACACTGTAGTTGAGGTAATCAGTGTTGACATCCTGGGTATAACCTTCCACGCAGTCCTGTTTCCATGGGGACAAACCTCCAGTTGAGTTTGGCAGTCACTGTCAACAGTCCTTCAACAAGTACTTTGAACATACAGCCTTTATATATTGATTTAAAAAACAAATGTAGGATAGCCTCATAAAAGTAGGGCTGCTCAAAGTATATATATTTAATAAATGGCCAGATTAACTTTCAGATACCTATTGCAATCTTCTTGGATCTTATCATTTTAATTTCATTTTTGCCTAGCAATGATGGAAAATGGTTTCTCCCTTTTATTTTAATTTACATTTTTATCACTGGGTCAGTGGTTAGAGTTCCTTTTTTGGATGCTGACCCTGATGGCAACTTTGAGACTGCTTTCAATCCCCATGTGCTTCTAGTTTCTCCAGGCAAGAGCTGAAGAAGCAGCTTCAATGAGCATGATAGATTTTAATCATCATAGCTGTTGTGTGTGGCATAGATTTAGAACCATCAAAAAGATGGATTTCAAGCAAATGCCATTAGAAAAGGTTACAGGAATAAAGAGTAAAGAATAGCTTATGTATGTGCACAGTTGCTAGAAGGGTTCTGGCTTTGCTTAGATCTCTGCAGTAGCCACCTTGTGGGCCTGTTGCCTTGCTGTGTCCTGTGCTCTGAAGAACACACAGAGTCTCCCTATGGGATGGGAGGACCTTCTACTCTGCTAGCGTGTTAGATTTAGAAGGAAGTACACATGGAGGCAGAAGGACTCCCCAGAGCAACTTTGAAACTTTTCTCTCATCCCACAATCTCTGCTGAAACAAGGTGCATAGTCCTGTGTTGGGCCTCCTTTTCTGAAGATTTTATAGCTTTTAAACAGCCCTGGGATCTTGTCTTTACTCCAGTTGGAAATCTTTCATCCTTTTTCCAGAAGCACACTCCCTCTCAATGTTCTTGACTGAATAGGAGTGAGTTTTTTTTTTTTAATAATTTTTTAGTTGTAATTGGACACAATGACTTTATTTTATTTATTTATTTTTATGTGGTGCTGAGGATTGAGCCCGTCCAAACCCAGCACCTTGCATGAGTGAGGTGAGTGCTCTACCGCTGAGCCACAACCTGGCCTGTGAGTTTTTTAGAAATCACTGTCCATCTCTGCTTTCATCTACACTCTCAGTTGCATCATCTACTCTCCTGCTCCAGCTTGCCCAGGTTGCATGTCCTTGGAGCACAGTGACCTTATTCTTGAGGACTTGTTTGTTGTGGATTGTAGCTTTTCTCTTTTTTCTTCTTCTTTCATTCTCTCCTCCTCTGCATTGAGGGTGCCATGAAGTAGGCACTCCACAGCAGTGCATGCTCAAACACTCTTTTGGGGGTGCTTTCCCCAAGAAAGACAGGGAATGTGATTTGGAGACGGAGCACCAAGGTAGCATGTTAACCCCATTTATACCTGTTGCTGAGCTTTTGATGGACTGTCCAACTCCAAACTGGGAGGATTACTTTCCATGAGCAATGAAAAATTACAATAATTCATTTGGAAAAGTATGTGCCCTGTGAATGATAACTTGTCTATGCAGTATGGGGTACTGGGCACAGGGATTACCCCTCCTCTTGTCTTAGTATAACTTCTCACCTGATTGGCAAAAACTGATGAGAAATGATAGCATCTGTGTTGGCAGGATTGTTTTGGGAAAAACTCTCAATAAAGATTATTGATGGGAATGAGAAATATGTATACATGTGATATTTATTACAGTATTGTTTAAATAGTAAATAAATTCATAAACAAAGTAAATGTCCATTTTTAGGATAAATTGTGTTCTATTTATAATACAGAACAGGGAGATTTCCCCATGATGTATTGCAAATATGTAAAATGTAATTCTGTTTTTACAAAACAAACAATGACAGTAGCACTATATATATGTCTGTAAATACAATGTATGTTTATATATGATTAGCTAAAAAGACTACAGAAAGAGTTCCTATCAGTTATTTAAGAGAATAGTGTCTATAATGAAGAATAGCACATGCAAAAATGTCATTTACATGAAATTATTTTTATATTTGTATTCATGCATAAAGAGAAGTGTGAAAAGACAACACCTGAATATTTATTATACTTTTCTTAAGTTGTGGGATTTTAAGTGATTTTTTTCTTCCTTCTTATACTTTTTTGAACTATTTGAATTTATAACAGTGAACATATATGAATTCTAAAAAAAAAAAAACCTTCAGAAAGAAACTAGAATTGTTTTTATTGTGAAAAAGCATAGCTTCCTCTGGGAAGGAATACAAATCTTTAAAGTTTTAGGGATTTGAGAGAAGGCCCAGAGGGGCTACCACACCCCCTTGTCCAAGGGGTGCCATTCATAGAAAGTCATAGACTTTTGTTCTATTTCAGTTAAGAGATGGCAGTGAAAGTGTGGCTTTTCTAATTCTCACAAAGTCCAGCAGTCCAGAAAGCTAGACTTATGGATTTTATTACTACATGAGGGACTAGGAAAGCAAAGAAGTTTTGAGAAGGTGAGTGGTGTTCCAAGTTGCTTTTCAAAAGGTCAGTTGGCTGTGTGGAGAATGTTGGGTAGGAGGGAAGTGGTGATTAGGGAGTCAAGCCAGGAGGCCATTGTAGCAGTTGAGGTGAAGGGAACAGGCCGGAGTGTAGGTTTGGTGACCAAGAGAAGCAGATGGCATTACAAATGTATTTTGTGGGTCCAGCTGACAGGATTAAATGTTGGATTTGTGGACTTGAAAGATAAGAAGATGTCAAGGATGATTACTGAGTTTGGTAACATGAGCAACCAGGGGCATGGAGATGCCACTTTCTGAGATGGACAATACTGGAAGAGAGGAGATTTGGGAAAGATGATCAGAGGTTTAGTTTGGACAACATGAGTTTGAGATACTTGAGAGGGTTCAAAATGGAGGTGTCAGGGGAGCTATCTTGTTGCTGTATGGATATTTGAGTCTATGGCTCAGGTAAGAGGTGAGGTGGGTAATACACATCAGAGCCATTAAAATTTCACCTGAAATAGTGCTGGGGAAGAGGATTGCATAAGGGCCAAGACTGAGCCCTGATGAAAGGAGAGAAGTCACTAGAAGATACTGAGAAGTGACCAAAGTAGTAGTAGTAGGAGGAGAAAACCAGAGGAGTACACTCTTGGTGTGTTTCTAATGTCTAGCTGGGAACAGAGCCAAGGCCTTTATTGATCTGGTTCAGGTCATCCAATAAAGTAAAGGTAGATGCTGTTACATCCAGGCCCTCGCTGCCACCCGTAGGCCCAGTTATTGGTGTAGATGATCTATGTGTCTGGACTATGTGCCTGGACTATGGCTTTTGTACTTTTCCAAACAGCCACTTATCAGGGAAAATTACATTTTGCCAGTTGAATAGCTGCATTTTCTGATTTCATTAATTTTATTGCTGATGGAAAGAAGTCAAGCTGATAAACTTACTTTAAGGACTATTAGTTGTTTGGGTTTTTGGTGTTTATTATACACCTAAGAAAATCAGAGCAAATAGGAGATTTGCTCTCAAAAGTTAGTGGATCTGGGCTTGGTAGCACTCGCCTGTAATCCCAGCAGCTCAGGAGGCTGAGACAGGAGGATCACAAATTCAAAGCCAGCCTCAGCAAAAGCAAGGTACTAAGCAACTCAGTGATACCCTGTCTCTAAATAAAAAATACAAAATAGGGCTGGGGATGTGGCTCAGTGGTTGAGTGCCCTTGAGTTCAATCCCCGATACCCCCAATAATGGAGCTGCATGCAGGAGAAAAGTTTAAAGGACTTTTGCTTTTTTCTTTCTTAAAGAAAGGTAAGTAAAATCTTAACCCTCTGAAGAAGCATTCTTTTGTGATTGGTTACTGAGTACTGTGATGCTTTTCAGGATTTCTAGAAATGAGTCTCACTAATGTGTACTTGCGTGATCATCAGTAAAAGAAAGTTTACGAATAATTATACTTACATAATATTACAGTTAACATTACCTAATATTAATCCTTGCCATGGAGTAGAAAGTGTTTGGCATTCTAAGCATCATTTTAGTTAATGCAAGATGAATTTTTATCTTTCTCATTCTGTAGACGAGAGAAGTAAGACAGAGCCTATGCAATGCGTCTAAGAGGCAGATCTCACCACATAGCAGCCTAAAGCAGCAAACATTTATTCTCTCTCCCAGTTTCTGTAGATCAGGAATTTGGGAACAGAAAGGCAGGGTATCTCTGGCTCAAGGTCTTTCACAAGGTTGCAGTCAAGGTGTTGGCCAGAGATGCAGTTATGTGAAGAAGGCTTGAGTGGAGCTAGAAGATTCCAGGTTGGCTCACTCACCTGGCTGTTGGCAGGAGACCTCAGTTCCTCAATGCATGGGCCTCTTCCTAGGTCTTCTTGGGTTTCCTAAAAACATATCAACTGACTTTCTCCAGAGCAAGTGATTCAAAAGAGGTTAAAACAGAAGCGATGTGTCTTCTGTGATCTGGCCTTGGAAGCCCCACAGTCATTTCTGTCATGTCCTATTTACACAAATTGGCTCTAATCCATGTGGGAGAGGCCCCCCTCAGGGACATGAAAGCCAAGAAGAGGGGATCTCTGACTATCTTAGAGACAGATTACTGTTCAGGGCCCTTATAGTGTTTTTCCTTGAAGTCTTAACAATTAGTAAAATTATCTTTTCTCTCTACAAAGACTTGCCTAGTTTTATCTGGAGACAAGGGAAGTATAGATGACTCTTCCAGGACTCTTTTGTCTATATAAATCTAGAAAATCTTTTTAGTGTTGTAAATATCCTTCTTGTTCCCATGAAAGAATTTCAGAGAGTTCTTTACTGAAAAAATAACAATTTAAAAAGTTGTAGCGTGTCACAATCTTTGAATATGTGTTCACTTTTATTTCCTTACTTGGAATAATAACAAAATTTGTTGGCTAATAATAATTAATGAATGATTTATTCTCATTCACGGTATTTACATATTTAAACCTTTATAAGAATAATGTCAAAAGAGACTAATGGGATCTGTAGCTTAATGAAAGCAAACAGATTTTATATTTTATTTTATTTGTTTCATCCACATTGAATTGGTGACATTGATTATACTGTGAAAGCCAGTATTTTACAAACCCACAAAGTAGAAAATCAATATCTCACAGGATAGGAAAAAATTCTGTCTTTTGTTTTATAATAGGAAAATAAGAGGTCATATCTCCTTATTGATCTCAGTGCTCTAAACAGGCTGATGGTATTTCATGCTGGTTTTATTTTGGACCAGCAGGAAAATTACATTGTAAATAACTGAGCATTGTTCAAATCAACTAATATTAGAGGAAAAATTCAGGAGTTGGAAGCTGATTATTCATGAAATGCTAAAATATTAAGTGAATTCTCTGTTTATCTATGTCACCATCATCGTGAGTCCTGGATTCTTGGAAAATCATACAAAGCAGGAAATCTTTTGTCCAGTTTTCAACAATGTGAGTAATGAAGATTCAGTCGTAGAAAATCTCAGTTGTCTTAAATAGTCACTGGGAAATGCTTACCATGGGAGATAAATGGAACTGACATAATTCTCCCTATTGTTTTGCTCTCAATTTTTTCCCTTTTCTCTTCCTCTCTTTTTATCCTGTTCTTTCTTTCTTGTTTTTTTGAGACAGGGTCTCACTGAGTTGCTTAGCACCTCGCTTTTGCTGAGGGGCTGGCTTTGAACTTGTTATCCTCCTGCCTTAGCCTCTTGAGCCACTGGGATTACAGGAGTGCGCAACTGTGCCCAGACCATCTGTTATTTCTTGAAGGAGAACAGAAAAGGAAAAGAGAGAAAGAAGTGTTAGGATTTACTTTTCAGCAGGTCTCGTTCCTGCCCATCCACAAGCATTTCATTATGGACAAGAGCTTCTAAGACCACGTACCTTTGTAAGGCTTTTTTTTTTTTTTTTAACTTTTTAATTGTAGATGGACACAATACTTTTATTTTATTTATTTATTTTTATGTGGTGCTGAGGATTGAACCCAGGGCCTCACACATTTGAGGCGAGCGCTCTACTGCTGAGCCATAACCCCAGCCCCAGTTTGCAAGTCTTTTAAATGCATCTTGTTAGTTTAGTTCTTGTCTCAAGAGGAGCCAAATCCAAGTTCTGGGTGTAAACTTAAGTGTCTTAATTATCAAGTTCCTTCCATGTTACCAATGGCTCTTAGTATACTGTCTGAGCACTTTTTCCATTCTTTTATTTTGTCAGTGAGCCTTCCTGGGCTGAGTGTTGTAGCTCATATTTTTAATGCCCTTGACCTTGCTCTGACCTTCAGACCATCACTTCCTTCCAGAGCTTTCCCTGCCTTGGCCATCTGTCTCTAGCCCTGTCCTGGATCTCACTACCTCCAGCTCTTGCTCCATCTGCTGCTCTGGCTCTCCAGCTCCTCATTCTACAAACACCTCTCTCCTGCTGGCCTTCTCCTTCCTTGTCAGGAGAATGTGGCAAAGGACACAAGGGAGTTATGGTCTAGGAAAATGTTAACTCCTGAGAGCAGTGAGTGGGAGAGTGGCTCGAACTGTTAGAATTGCAATGCCATTCCTAGCTCCTTGCCCTCCAGCCTTCCCTATTCCACTTGCTTCCCTCCCAAACTCAGAGAAAAAGGGATGGAGTTTTTAACTTTTAATTAATATCATTGTTAGATTGTGCCAGATTGTAAAGAGTAAGAGGCACCCATTTCCAAAATCTTATTTCTCCTGCTCACATTAGCCTTGCTGGGTCCCAGTGGACTGAAGTATGATTGGGCTCACTTTCCTTTCTTAGTTCTCTAATTATCTTACCCTTGAGGTCCTTACAAATATCTCCAGCATAATTTCCTTTTCAGACTGCTTAATTATAGTTACTAGAACAGAGGGAGTAGGAAAATAGGGTATATGAGTATTCCATGTACGTTCACTACACTAATTATAGTATAACTTGATGTATCATTGTTGAATTCGTCTCTCTCAAGCTATTCTGACACTGTGTTGGCAATGAGGAGATAGTAAACATTCCGCTTGTTGATTGAAGGCAGTTATATCAATAGGTATATCTATCAGACTGAGAACACAGAAAATAATTCTGACAAAGTCAGATTAAATTTCAAGTTTTAATTAATTAATTTAGGTCTTTACGAAACAAATCCTAGATTAAAAAATTTTATGATGCTGATGAGGGTCAGCAGAATTTTCAGATACGTTTCTTTTCAGGCTTCTTAACCTTAGTCTTATAATATGTCAGGGGAGAGATAACCCCTCCAGGCTATTGTGATATGAATGGTACAGAAATATGGACCTACCTTCAGAGATTGCAGGAGCACTTTAACATCAGCAAGGACCTCTCAGTGAGATGACCTGTGTAATAGATATTTAGGATAGTGAGCTATTTCACGTCCACTCAATCAAGCATGACTTGTTTGGATTTTGATCCGAGTGAAGCATGCCTAATGATGGAAAAAGTTAGACTTCTTATCTCTGGAAGCTTTCTCCATACACTATTGTCTTAATCTGCTTTCTGTTGCTCTGAGAAGGTTTATTTAGCTGATAGGTGTAGGGAATGGAGATTCAAGGGCATTGGGTAGGTTTCTGGTAAGGAACTTGTGTGGCTTCAACTCAGGACAGGAAGTGGAAGGGGAAGTAGGTGTGTTGGAAGAGAAGTAGGTGGGCAAGAGAGTGGGGTGGTGCCAGGCTCACTTCATAACAACACATCTAAAGAAAACCAATCCAGTTTCCTGAGTAAGAACTCTCCCAGGAGAAAAGTATTAAATCCCCTTTAATTACCCAGCATCCCTCAATCCTGTTATCTGGGAAATCAACCCTCACATCAACATAGTTTCTGGTTGGGACAAACCTTATTCATGACACAGCACCTAATACAGAGGAAATGGCACCTGTGGTTATTTAAGATTATCAGTGTTATCACAGATAGGTAGGGTCAGTGATCCCAAGATTCTTGCTACAGCTTTTCAGGGAATGATATGCTTTTCAGGGAGGTTGATAGACTTACTATGAGAAATCAGAGAGCAAGGTATTTTATGAAGCAATGAAAACTTTCTAGTTGATTTTTATGGAAAAAATTTAGGCCATTGAAGAAAGGAGAATAAAATCAACTTCAGACTCCAGTATGTCTTTCTTCTTGCCTTGTGCATCTTTTGTATTTCCAGGGACTGATTTCATAGGCTTTGTGACTTCCATGAGAGAGCCTTAGGGATGGGGCAGACTTGGCTGCGGTCACTTCAATCTTTTTGTCTTGATCGTACTATACAGTTTGCCTTACCTTTTGGATACTGCTATGGCTAAAATGTGTGCTTTGGTTGTACATTTGTTGTGGACTCATAGGAGCTGAACAGGCAAGGCTTTTTTGGAGTCTCTTCATGTTCTTATGTTTTATAGAAATGAATCCTGTTAATATTTTGTTTGAATTATTCATTGGGAACCAATATTCTGAGGAGAAACTATCCAAGGTTAGATTGGAGGTACATACCTCCTAAGATGCTTTTCACTCAAAGTAGTTATTTAAAATTCACCATGAATTTTAATAAACGAACAACATAGCTATCGCCTGTTAATTTAATTCCTACTTAATTTGATCTTCCTGTACCATTTAAGAAAAAGCTTTGGAATCAAATTAATTGTAACTAAAATAACATAATGTTCTTATGATAATAGTGATGGGCTTAAACAGAATTGGGCAAATACAAGATAGTTTAAACACAAGTTATAGCAAATTGACACTTCATTAGTGAGGGAAAAGGCCCAGATTTTTAGACAGAGAAGAAGAGAAAATTGTACTGAAAACTACCAGACACAGCCCTCTGAATACCGGCTGTTTTTTCTTCATATTCTAGTTGATGGCCATGATTCTACAATTATTCTGCTACCAACAGCAAATAAAGAAAAAAAAATTACTTATCACCTGGTCAGTGCTGGCTCTCTGAGTAGCTTGAAATTTATCTACATATAGTAAAGAGAAAAATGTTTTTTAAAAATCAAAATAAGACAGTCCATTTTAGAATTCTTTATGCTTCCCTTCAGAAGTATGAACTTTGAAACAGCTGCTCAGTGTTGGTGCCACCTCTGCTCCCAGGTAAATGCAGCTGAACAGTGCCCTTTCTGAACCCTCCAGGTACCATTTGCCTTCTCTACACTGAGGAGTTCTTTATTCCTGTCTTGTCTTTCCCTGCCCTTCCCTTTGTTTTGTCCTGTCCTACTCACTCTTTCTTATGAAAGGGAGCTCCCTTTGAAATTTTGCTTGGGTGTGAATTTAAGGGTTAGAGAAAATTTTGAAACTGACTCTTAGATTTGGCTGTCATTTGAATGTGTTCTCTTCAAAATTGAGGTGTTAAAACTTAATGGCTCATGTGATGATATTAGGAAGTGCGACATTTAAGAGATGATTAGACCACTAGAGATCCTCCATTGTGAATGGGATTAGGCCCTTATTTAAAAAAAAGATTGTGAAGTATTTGGTTCGCTTGTCCCTCCACTTTCCACTGTGTGAGGACCCAGAGTTTCTCACCTCTGGAGGATGCACAACAGCCGCCATCTTGGTAAGAGCATCCCTTACCAGACAACCGAACTGATCAGTTCCTTTATCTTGGACTTCATATTCTAGTACTGAGAAATAAATATCTGTTTTTTATAAATTATTTCTCCTTCATAAATTACCCAGCTTGTTCCATTAGAGTGCACAAAAGGACTAAGACAGATTTTCAGGATCATTATTTTCCATTGTAACGTTACAACTTTGGGTAATAAGCATGGGGGTCATATATTAATAAGGGTATTACATGATGTTGAGAAGTTTGGTTTTATTTTTTTCTTAATGACAACAGGAATTTATTTAATACTTTTGGTAAAATTGTTACAGGAAAGCAGGGAAATGAAACTCCAAACCTGGGTTCTTGTGTTCCAACAAAAGAAAATTTAAAGTCAGACACCAAAAGTCTTGCAATAAAACTTTATTATAGGTGAGAGTAAAGTAAAAGCAAAGTGAGGCTCAAGCAGAGAGCATTCTCAAGAGAGAGAGTAGGCCATCTCCAAGCAGAGAACGCCAAAGGAGACAATGCTGTTCCCACATTTTATTACCATTTGATGTTTACCAGAAGAACTGGGGACCACCTTCTGTACTCTTTGCCAGTCAGATGTTCAACTCCTCCTTCACATAGGGCAGTGGAGATTTTGACCTTAGTTGGTCCTCTCCGGAATTGTCATGGTGGTCATCCTATTTAGGGGGGCTTTATCTACAAGTCAGTCCCATGTTGATGTGGGCACTGAGGTCAATAGCTGGTCAGAGTTACCTTAGTGCACCTGTGCTAATAAAGGAAACTTCCTTCCAGACAATTGGAGACACTTTTTATAGCCATAATTCCTAACTTCACATCAGTGGACTTTGTCAAGAGTTAGTTCCATTAATTCTTTTCTCTTGATGGATTTTCAACTAGCTCTCTTGCTTCTGTTTATTTTCTGCAAATTAAATACCACCCTTTGCTTTCTCATCTACTTTGGAAGAAGTTTAAAGCAGACCCTAAAGTAATTTAAAGAACTCTTGTGACTTTGCCTGCATTTCACTGCTCATTACTAGCTACTACCTAACAAAATCAATCAAGTTACTTTTGTACCTCTACTCTTTTCCAAAATGGATTTAACTCATTAGTCTCACACTTTTTCATTTTCTGGAAATATTTATTTATTTATGCACTTATTTACAAACAAAAAAATAATTATTTTCAAAGCTTAGCATCACAGTGAAACCACATTCATATCGTACCTGCAGAAAATGGAGCAATGTCTTTGGGGATGCTTTTGCTTTCTCATGATGGTGGTAAAACATTGAATAAGGTTTCTTTTTTCCATCTTGATAAAGTTTCTTAATTGCTTAACTTGTGAGTTTAAACACACAAGGGGCTTAGTGGCTACCTTTGGGAAGATGATGGGGGTATGATTAATGTTTTTAAAGACTTGCCTTTAAAAAATAAGCATAATTATAATCATTCTTTTATTATTTGAAACATATCCTTGGCCAGATAGCATTAAAAATATTTTTAATAATGATATAAATAATCTCTTGGTGTTTTCAAGTATTTAACTAATTGAAAAAGTGCAATCAGGCAATCATCATTACTTTGAGATTTTTGCTTTTTCTTATGATGCCAAAGCCATTGATTTTTTTTTCAAATTTCTTGACCCTTTGTGGTTTTTAATTTGCTGTTTTCTATATTAAGATACATCATGTTTGTGTGTTGCTGCAAGATTTCTGTGGGGCCTTTTGAATGTTTTATAGCAGCTTGATGGATTTTAGGAGCAGGACTCCATCTGGAGAAATAGCAACCTTGTTCTGAGACATCTAGCTTATGCTTCAAGTCAAGGCTGAATGTGCTAGGAATGAACAGACCCCGCAGTGGTTCAGGCCCTCTCTGCTAGGGGAGAAAGGGCTCCAGTGAAGTCACTGAATCCAGATGACAGTGGGGAAGAGGGAGACAGCTGTGTGTCTCACAGGTCTGAAAGAGAGCTCTTTGAGATTTCAACAACTGTCCCAATGTCATGGTCTCAGGCACCCATCCTAACTCCATGAGACAATCTTCTGTGGTTCTACTAGAACAGCATCACTCAAGGAACCTCCATGAGGTAATCCTAGGTGGTTCTTCCTTGGCAGACCCAAGTGCCCATTTGGCACCTGAGCTTGGTAAGTCCTACTCTTTCTCTCATTTTCTCGATTCACCTGGAAGTAATCAAACCATACTTTTAAAAAATTTTGGTTTCGTCTACTTTGAACTGCCTATTCTTTATTCTTTTTTAAAAAATATTTATTCTTAAGTTTTAGGTGGACACAATATCTTCATTTTACATCTATGTGGTACCGAGGATCGAACCTAGTACCTCATGCATGCTAGGCGAGCCCTCTACCAATGAGCTACAACACCAGCCCCCTATTCTTTATTCTTTATGTCCAGTTATTTTACTATAGTTTTTATTTTTCTATAATTCAGTAATTTTTAAATATCTTGTTTCTTTCCAATTATTCTACTATATCTAGTTCTAGAAATGTTAATTTTGCTATTTGGGGGGTCTGCTGGCTCTCCCTTATGGCTTTTCCTCAAAGG